>NC_050181.1:17128116-17728116 GCF_008315115.2 Sander lucioperca
TGCAGAAATTCCACGTTATGTTCTTCTTTACAAATGAAATAAACGTCAGACTGACTGGCTGACGTGTGATGTGCATTCTTTTTAGAAAACAATTTGTTTTTAGAAATGTCTCGTGACATATTGTCTCTAGAAGTGTATTATTCAACTTTTGTTTTCGTTAAAGAAGGAAAAGAAAATGGCAATACTCAATACTATCGAATCGCAATGAATGAAAATCACAATACAAATTAAATCTCCACCCATGTATCGTGAAAGAATCCAGTCGGGACAAAAGCACATCGTCCCAGCCCTGATGTCTTGTGGCTCTGGATGGTTTTACTCTTGGGACCCACCCATCCACCCCACAGCGCGCTGTAAATCTCATTACCATCACATCAAATTAAGGCGCTGCCTCTGATTTTGCTGATTGGACTCTGAGAAGATTTGTGCAGTCCACTAAATAGCAGCGCTGATGCCGGAGCTTAATAGGCAGGAATAAGTGAAAGAGACAATGTCATGGAAAATTGGCGTAACAAATGTTTCAAAATCTTTAATGTTATTGGTTGTTTTAGATAGAAGTACGTTTATTAGGGGTTTTTTTTCAGTGTGAGGAACTCTCCTGAATCCACAGCTGTCAGACTGGTTTGTGTTTTCCCTAAAAACTTTGGCAGGATATAATGACTAGATATAATGAGTAGTGAATGAGTAAGAAGAACACAACCAGGTGACATGTTGCGCAAGGAAGGCAGGAAATTAACTTTAGTGACAAGTAGTACTTCTGGAACAGAGCCTCTGAAGAATATTTGCTGTTGAGCAGGTAGTAGTCTATATCCACGACGTTCCACTTCTGGGATTGTTCCGGTGCCGCCGAAAAAGTCACCTTCCTCTTCCTTCCACCAAAACAAGTTCCTTCCCGAGGCTATTTTGCCAAGGCACCGTGGCTCCGTCCGGCGCGTAGCCCCGCTAAGACGATTGTGATTGGTTTAAAGAAATGCCAATAAGCCAGAGCATGTTTTCCTCCCATCCAGGAATGCTGTGTGGACTAGCCAGACCTTCCACCGCAGAGCTGTGGAGGAAGGTCTGGCAAAGCGAGACTTAGCAGGTAGAGAAAGTCAGGCCCACCGTTTGCTCTTAGTTATCATTCCCAGGACTGGAGAAGTACAGGTATGCCGCGGGATTGACCAAACTGACTCTGGGCAAACCACAGAGCTCTTTACATGAAGTGTGTAATGGAGCATTCAGTGCTGCAATGTGTGGTGCGGTTCTTTAGGGACACCTAATCTGTAGCCCTGCCCTTAGCTCTGAAGCTCCCAAGCTCCGCCTACATGTCAAGTTGGTCCAGTGAGTCCACACGAAGCAAACTAGTCCCTTCCATATACAACCAAACATGGACGTCGCTGTATCCCTTCTCGCCTCGACCACAAATGGCCTCCAGGCCCGTTTGCGTCGCTGTTTGCTCCGGTATTAGCTGTTACCTCCGCCGTTAGCTGTTAGCTCCGCTATTAGCTGTTAGCTCCGCCGTTAGCTGTTAGCTCCGCTATTAGCTCCGCTGTTAGCTGTTAGCTCCGCCGTTAGCATGTGAAGCTAACACCAAAACTCGTCAACTGCTCTGTGTAACCGAAGCTGCTCTGTGCATTCACATATGAGAGCAGCGCTTGTCTCCCATATCACACTACTAGCTGATTGTCTTATTTTGTTTACAAGTTCCAGATGGAGTCTGGAGATGATGCAGGGTACTTATTCTTTACTGTTTACATCTTACTTTATACACTTCAAGCTGTTACAGCTAGCTCAGTGGACAACCTGAGCACAATAAAAAACCGTGATGTCTGAACCGAGGTATGAACCGAACCGTGATATCTGAACCGAGGTATGAACCGAACCGTGATGTCTGAACCGAGGTATGAACCGAACCGTGATGTCTGAACCGAGGTATGAACCGAACCGTGACTTCTGTGTACCGTTCCACCCCTAATGGGTGGAGATTTAATTTGTATTGTGATTTTCATTCATTGTGATTCGATAGTATTGAGCATTGGGATTTTCTTTTCCTTCTTTAACGAAAACAAAAGTTGAATAATACACTTCTAGAGACAATATGTCACGAGACATTTCTAAAAACTGATTGCTTTCTAAGAAGAATGCACATTACGTCAGCCAGTCAGTCTGACGTTTATTTCATTTGTAAAGAAGAACATAACATGGAATTTCTGCATTTTCTGCTTCTGGTCTGTGTTGCTGGAAACAGATATGATGTAGTCGCCGTCAGAGGTCCCGTATAAACAGAAAATACTTAGGTGAATCATTGGTAAAAAAATAAATAAATACTACTAGGGAGGGGAATCGATTTTAAAAACCGCTGCCAAAAAAATCCTGATTCATAAGATTTAATTTTTTTCCCCCACCTCTACAAGACACAATGGCAGCCCTCAGCTGAAGAGTCTTAAGTCATGGGAAGGTTGAGGAAGAACTGTGTGTGGGACTATCTCAACTGTTATGTGGTGAAAAAATGTGGCGGTTGTCAGCACATGTAGGAAACACACCCTCCCATTTTGTCCCGCCTCCGCAAAACAGAAAGCAGCACCTCGGAAAGAGTTTTTCAACGTTAGAGGGACAAGAATCGATTTTAAAAATCACGATACATACGAGTTTAGATTTTTTTTCCCTTACCTCTACTGCTAAACCTGATCATTGTGATAGACATCTGATTGTTCTTATTTATTAAGTGCCTTTCAAGTAGCCTAAGGCTGATTTTATCCAGTAAAAAGCAGCCAAAGTATCCCCGCCTCAGTCTACATGTCTTCAACACAAGGATCAGATGGAAATAGGAGCCCAGTCCTCTTCCAGCCAGCTGAATAAGCAGGTCACAGGTTCATGAGGAAGGCTGCCAGTTCTTGTCATGATACACCCATCACCCAGTCTAATGCGTCGCGACTCCACTGTGTGTTTGTAGCTTTGAGCTGTGAATTGGCATTAAACGCAGTGTTTTGTGTCATTTGGCGAATGTAATGGCCAATAGATTTGGCGAGATTTCCCTCAGCGCCTGTTAGCCTGAACCAGCGCAGTAATCCGTGATGATGGGATCCCTGCGCTCACTGTTATCAGGAGTAATCCCAGCGCTGTCGGCCTGATCACAGATCTTTTATTAAACCAATGCACAACTGACATTAGCTGCCTAACCCTCTTTTATTGGCTGTGAAACGTTGTTCCCGGTACTCAAGCGGCTGTAAAAGGGTGTAGCTCGTGTCACTTTGTGTGTGTAGAATTTGTAAAATTTGATTTATTGTCCAAGAGGGATATTTATTTCCACAGTCAGTACACATAGCAACATACAGATATACACATAGCATACCATATAGATATACACACTTAACCAGACTCCTAACACTCGATTAGAAAAGGACGGCAAAGCCATTCTCTATAACTATACTCCCCATATAACACCATCAGGACTTTGTCTGACAGCCACAGCCTTGGCAATGAAAGTGAATTGTTGTGTGGTTGGTTTGGTGCCCAGTCTGCTGTGGGCTCTGTGACTCTGTGCATTATGAAAGTTGTTTAGCCCGGTGGCAAGTGTTTTCAGTCCCAGACTGATAGCAGCATGAATGGAGAGCCCAATAGTTTCTGTGATAACAGAATCATGGACGGAATGGCGAAATTGAGAATTCAAAAAAATCTATTATATAAATACATTAATAATTCCCAGTGGCTTAGGCCTGGTGGGGGGCAAATTACGCCCAGTGGGCCAGCAGGCTTGCAATACTCTGGTGGGGGAAACCCGAAATATAAAGATTTCCCTCTTTCATTCTTCCAACCAGCTTCTTGAAAAGGTCGGCGTAGCGATGCGATATCCAAAAACCTGTTGATATCCAAGTCTTTGATAATGTTTAAAAGTAGCTGTGTTTCTCCTTATTGGGTCTGCAGCCTTGCAAACTGTTGGCTGGTTGGTTTTTGTACAGAAACCATAGCAACGCAAAGAGCTGACCGAAGCCTGCGTTAAAAACCCAGACTGAGACACATATTCCGAATGCACTGTACACATGTCCAAAGAAAGCCTCTAAAACCTGAATGATACCGGAATATAATCGGAAAATGCTATATTCGTAAAAAGGCCTTATTCAGAATATCCAACCAGAATAAGCTGTTTACATGACTTGTATCAAATTCAGAATATTGTTATAG
Source organism: Sander lucioperca (assembly GCF_008315115.2). Classification (NCBI taxonomy): domain Eukaryota; kingdom Metazoa; phylum Chordata; class Actinopteri; order Perciformes; family Percidae; genus Sander; species Sander lucioperca. The sequence goes on from NC_050181.1 coordinate 17,132,278, forward strand.
TCGGAATAATAGTGGAATATATGATTGTCTTAGCTTTGGCTTCTGTTTTTGTCCTTATTTTCCCTTTGGATTATTATCACTGAACTCAAGTTTGCCCTCAAAGTTCACTCTGGATAAGACGCGCCTTTTTAAGCTCCATTGTGCTTCTGGTCTGTCTAGTTGAGTTATGCACATTTTAAAAATAACTTAAAAGAACAAAAAAGCACTTCAAAGCTCAGCTTGCTCAAGGTGTGCTGGAGACTCACCTCATGTCGTAAGAGACAGAGAGAGAGAGACTTCAGCAAGAAGCATTGGACTAATCTCTGGCTCAGCAGCGACATGCCTCAGTTGCTGAGACAGAGCAGCAGAGCAGCAGAGCGGGGGAAGACAGACAGAGTTAGACACAGAAAAACACAGATACAGCCGTGGAGGAAGACCATGTGAGTCACATTACTATCTCTCCACTCCTCACGTCTAACATTATGTGCTGCTCCGAAACCTTTGAAGAGGATTAAAACTCTTCCGTTTGGGTTTCATGCATTTGTTCTGATTAGGTTAGTGGAGTAATAGGCTTTGAAAAACATGTGTTGTTTGTGTCTTTGTTGTATGTGTTGTCAGAAGAAGACAGAAAAGGGAGAGGCATCTTTATAAATGCCTTACCAAGACTTAAGGTGGTGAACTTCAAGATAGTTATTTAACTTGTATGTCGTCGTCATTATAGAGCCTTTTTCCTAAGGTTTTAGTTTCCCTGACTGACTGACTGTCGATGATCACTATTGCTGCTGATACCCAGTTACTTGTTTCAAACAATCTGCTGTCCCTGCTGCTAGAAATGTAAAATGTGTATTTTTAGAGTAAAATACGTTTAATAAATGGGAAGTAGACTAATGTACAGCTGGCTTTGACAAGCCTAGGGTTGGGAACTAGAGGTGTGAATCTTCACTGATCTCCCGATTCGATTACGATTATCGTGTCTTCAATTCGATATCTCGATGCGTCACGATGCGTCAAATACATTTTTACTATTAAAGCCATATAGGATATTTAATTCATAGCTTTTCAAGCTTCAAAAACAAAACATTCTGCAGTGCTCTAACACTAAATAAATAGGATACATAAAACTACAGCACCGAGCACATGGCACTTCCTGAATGTGCAAAACATACCAGAATATGTAAACAGAAAGGTTGTCAGGCCTACATTAAATTGTAAACAGAAATAATCGATTATGGCCCGGCCGATTATCGATGCACATCGTCCACGTCCACGGTTCGATGCATCCATTATTTGATTAATTTCAACACCTCTATTGGGTACCGAAACCACATGGAACCGGTTCCTACGCAACCGGTAGGAATCGGACCGGATTAGAACGCAAATTTTGGTTCCTCATTTCGGTTCCACTTAATGTATCGACTGAAATATTTTCCCTCTGTCGCTCCGCACTTTCTCTGTAGTCTACCGTTAGCTAGCTACAGTAAATGTAGGCTACTTTTAAAATGCCATATTTTCCCTCTGGGCTCACCAAAACGGATTCAGTTTTTCAAGAATCGGTTTAGGAATCGGAATCATTTTAAAAGTATCGGTTCGGCATCAGAATTGTAAAAATCCAAACGATACCCAACCCTAGACAAGCCAGTTATGAAATTCTTCACAGAACCGGATAATCTTCTCTTTTGTTAGCATGATATTTAAGCAAATACTGACAGGAAATGCACTTTTAGAGGAAACAAACATAATAGCAGTGTTTTCCCTAGGTTTGTGTAAGACTTTGGTGCATGTATTTGGCAGGGGGTTTCAGGGTCATTTCACATCATTTTAAACCACTATTATTTCCATATCTGTGTCTAAAATTTTGGAAAAGCTAGAGCAGATAATACAAAAATAACGGTCAAAAAGCTTAAAGACAAAACTTGCCAAAGAAGTCCACTGGGGAATAGCAACAATCATTAGATCTGAGCGAAGTCGTTTAGTTAGTTGTGATGCTCACATTGACTTTACATTCATTCGGCTTAGGCGGTGCTCAAATCTGCTTAGGGTGCTGCACCTAAGCCCTATTATGATAGGGAAAACCCTGAATAGTTAGAAATGTTTTTTAGTTATAATTGGGGAAATGTGGGAAGAGAAAGAATTAGGGCTGCACGATATTTTGTTTCATCGTCTACATCGCGATGTGTGCATGCGCGGTAGTCACATCGCAGGATGCTGCGATGTTGACGCTACAACTTCTTTGCTGCTTGATTAAAAAAAGTAAACTTTCACCGTTCTCCTTTTCCATGATTGTTACCGGCTGACCCTTCCCCTTTAAGACAGGTGGTCATGTGACGTAACGTTAGTCCGACGGGGGGGGGGGGGGTGTTATGGGAAGTGAGGCTCTCCCGTGTGTAGAAAAGTACCGTAAGCGGCAGCTGCCGCTGACACAGTGATGCACATGCTTCTCCATGGGTAGTGAAGCTACAGTAGTCAGTGTTTGATGTTCGCTGCAAAGACAAACTAAATCACCTGATTAATGCAACGTAATCACGACATCTCCCGGCCATTTCTCATCACAGAAAGCTGCTACCAGCCAGGCTAAAGCTAACATAGTTAGCCTAAAGAAAGAAGCCGTCTGTCCCAACTAACGTTATGGTTCGGAGCTGCGACGCTGGAAACGTAACACTAATCTCCAACAGCAGTCCGTTTCTGATATAACGTCATTTACACTGATTTAAGTGCTCTTGGATACACAGTTGGTTGCTAGTGTGTGACATGCAGGCTCTGCATGCACAGCAAACCACCAATCATGATCAATTTTAATCAATTTATCAAACAACCAAAGCAGGCCCCGCTAGTCGATCACAACCTGAAGTTTAGAGGAAGCAACATGCATGCATTATTATCATTCACTTTAGCCTGGATTGATATTATATGAATACAATGGTGTCATGTCAGTCAACCAGTGTATTTCTCCCTAATGTCCCTCTCCAAAATCACTTCAGAATAGTAGTCACAACGCTTACTTGCTTTGGTTTTTGTAAAGCATTAGTTCAACAAAGACTGGTTCACATAAGAAAATTTCCTTTTTCGTTTTTATTTTCTTTGTAGATGCACTCCCCTACAGAATCACCCCAGTAGTTGAGAATGATTTAGTATTTCTAAATAGGGCTAATTATGTCCTCTTGTAAAAATTTGTCTTTTTTTCATATCGCAATATATATCGCAGGGAAAAAAAATATCGCAATGTAAGTTTTTTCCAATATCGTGCAGGCCTAGAAAGAATGACATAACAAATGTCCTCATGGACTTTGAGGTTATATGCTAAATCTCTGTTAGGCCCAAGACCCAGCTTTTTAAAGCCCAGGTATATATATATATAAATATATCATGACTGTTGAACATAAAATGAAAACTAGAAATGTATTTAAATGGAAATGTATCAGATACTTAACTTTAGGTCCTTGTTGTTTTCCCTCCGCTTTTGCTCAGGAAGCCATGCTAATCAACATCTTCCTCTTGCGGTGAGCTGCCTGGGGGACAGTCGGAGGCGTCATGGCGGAGCTGCCTATCGCCCCGGGCGAGGTCTACATCGAGGTGGAGTACGACTACGAATACAAGGCCAAGGACCGCTTCATCACCATCCACCAGGGGGAGTGCTACATGCTGGTCAAGAAGACCAACGAGGACTGGTGGCAGGTGAAGAAGGAGGAAGGGACCAAGGCTTTCTACGTCCCTGCGCAGTATGTCCGCGAAGTTCGCAAAGCCCTCATGCCCCCTCCCAAACATACCCCGCATCCTCCTGCCGCTGCTGGCAACACGGCTCCACAAAGTGGGGGGGCACTCTGGGTAAAGCCAGCCAGTCTGGAGCTGGGACTCAAGAACCGCTCCACCGAGAACCTTCACAGACACGAGTCCAGCTATCGGCGCTCCCCCTCGGCGCACACGGCCTCGTCTGGCCACTTCAGCCCCCCCAGTCAGCGCAGGAACAGTACCCACCACCAGCGGCCCGGCAGTCCCACCGACCACAACCGGCCTCGTCCCGTCATCCTCGTCCCCGGCGGAGCCCCCCAGCCGCCTCAGAAAGGAGGCACTCTCCCCCGCACCCGAGCGCGATCCCCGGACCTGGTCCGCGCCCCGCTGGACGTGGACGGCACCCACCATTGTGACTCTGCGGGTGAGGAGAGACGCACCAACGACTCTGAGTCAGGAGACGAGCTGAGCGGCAGCTCCACTGAACATCTCCAGGTACAGTCATACATGAATGCTTGGTTAACTTCACTACTTCCACAGTCAGTCCTTCTAGAAAAATGTGGAGATTTTTTTGTGATTGTTGCGGGCAAAAATCCTTGATTATGCGGCACGTTTTCTTCAAAAATGCGACGGAATATGCGGGATATTTGTGCAGATTAATGCGATGAAATTGCGGGAACTTGCAAAAACTGCGGTTTTATCGTGGCTTCATCGCGGGGTTTGCAGCTTTCCGATGATGTTCACGTCACGTAATTACATCACTTCATAACGTTCCCATGGCAACAGGGGAAAATGGCTGCTCTTGTGTGAAGTAAACGCAACATTTTTCAACTGTCTGCTAAGATATATGTGACTTTTTTGCAACGAAAATGCGGGGATTACGAAATCATGCAAGCCACGCATATTTTTGCGCGGAAATCTGCAATTTATGCGGGAAAAGTGTGGCGTATTTGAAAAAATGCGGCCCCCTCATAAATATGCGGCTGATTATGCATTGAATTATGTGATCGCATAATCACGTTTTTCTGGAGGGACTGCATAGTGCACAGAGTGGGGAACGAGGTCTAAAGAGGTAAAAAAAAAAAATTACTCCAGCAATACTTTATGACTTTATTTTACTCTATGGTTGGACTGACACAAAGTGTTGCTGGACGTTTGGCCTCTTTCATACATGTGAAGCTTGGCATTCATTGTGGCTCTGAGACCCAGTTTACAATCCCGGGAGCAATCCAGGATCGGTGTGAATTTAGTTCAAACAATGGTTAAAGGCTTTTTAAAAATAACCCAACCCAACGAACATCACCCGACAGCCATCATGGGAGTCGATAGTCTGGCGCACGTATCATGCAATGGAGCCACCTGCACCCATTTGCCCATTTCAACATTTGTAGATGTAGCTGTTTTTTTATGTTCATACTGTACTTTTAATACACAAACAGTGATGGGATTTCATTGCATCAGTGTTGATCTGGCACTCCAGGCCCATAGCTACTGAGGTGCAGAGAAATGCAGCTTCAGTCAGAAAGGTGATTATCTGTGAACCTGGTCAGCGGGGGGGGCGGGGGGGGCTGCTCAGTCTGCAGCTGAACAAAAGCCAGAGAGAAAATAGAAACCGGGTCTGGGTGGTGGAGCTCTTCTTTTGTGTATAGAAAGGAGGTGATTGTAGTGTAAGTTGGGTTAAAGTTACACATAGTGCTTTTACAGTTTGTAGAACTTTGACCTGAACACTAATATGTTATGAATATCAATTCTGCCCCAGTGTCACATAGCAAACAAGAGTAGTCATCAAGCACAAGTAGTGCTTTGCCAAGTTATTTGTGACGATTTGTAGCAGCTTTTGCATCTTTATTTTTCTCTCATTTGAGTGTTTGTCTGTGAGTCTGTGTCACACCAGGTCAGGTAAACTCCACTGTTAAGCTTCTTTCACTTTTTCAAGTGATAGAACAACAATCTAACCATAATTTCAATTAAAATTCAGAGCCTTCCTTAAGAATTGAACCTCATTGAACCCTTTTGGTTGCACCATTATTAAATGTACAGTTACAGTTAAAAATGCACATTCGTACACAGTTTCAGCATAACATATACAAAATAATACACTTTTATGAAACCCTTATCTGGGGTGACCTCTGAAATACACTCAAAGAGTTAAGTAATACAAATATTGCATTCAGTCTATCAGTGCAGTCAGTGCTATCAAACTACTCCCAAAATAGTAATACATTTGATTCAGGTGCATCAAAACAGTAACTTTTTTACCTGTCAACTTTCAGAAGAACTGATTCTGGAGCGATGCATCACACAGTGAGGCAGCCACTGACTCATTATGACGTGTTGTTAAAGGTTATCTAAAAGTGAGCATATACAATTTCAAAGTCCGTACATTCTCTGAAAAGCAGCACAGTCCACAATGGAGTTCCTTCCTTCCCTCGGCCGCTCTGTGTGCCATTTAAATGGCAGGAGGAAAAGGTCAAAGTAGTCTAGCTTGTTCTGGTAATCTAGACAACCAGTCCAGCTTTGTCTGAACGTAAACATACTGTGTGATTTTGATCTGCTAGTGCAAATACCACAAATGCAAAATCTCTGCCTTTTGGTCATAAGGCTTCCCTGTTTCTTTTCTTTTTTTAACCTTTCTCTCTCAGATACTTTGTTTCCAGTTAATATTGGGCAAAACACTTTTATATCGAGAGAGAGAGAGAGAGAGAGAGAGAGAGAGAGAGAGAGACGCTCATAAAAGTTAAAACATTTAGAGAGCGACAACCTGATGGGTATTTTTATGAAAGATATAGATTTTCAGCGGAGGGAATTACATATAGGCTATTTGTCGGCTTCTTAAGCACATCGGTTTGAATTATGTTTTTATATTTTTTTATTTACTCTCACGATTGCTTACCACTGCCAGGGTTGCAAGTGAAATAACAGGCTAAAGCAACGACAGTTTATGGAAAGCACAAGTGTAAGTATGGCCAGATCTTGTGTCTGACTGATGGGGAAGTGATATTGATAAGAGTTGTGATTTATGCATAACAGCGTCGGCTATTTTTTTGCCAGTTTTCCTTCCTGTTTTAGGAAGCAGCGACTGTATTGCCTGTAAAATCGTGTCTGCGTTATTCATATTTATGTAGAATTATAGTTTGCTCTTCTTATATAAAATATGCAGCTCTGGTAGATGTTTGCGATTGGTCGTGCTGTGCAAACACCGCCTCTTTTATGTGAACGTGCGCGTCGCTGGATTGGGAAACCCTGGGTTGATTGAACTAGTTGTGAACCAGCGTCGTGTCACAGCTTAGGCAGGACCGCGGTTGTTAGGTTAGTGAAGCCGGGTAACTGAAAGAAATCCAGGCCATGTTGATCTGGATTCGTAGTACAGGCCTCGGGACACTGTTCCAAATCCATGTCATGGCAGTGTCATCTGCATAAAGACTGCAAGAAATCACAGCAACAGTGCTAATGCTTTATGTTGGAAAAAAGTAGACAACAGACTCTTAAGTTATTATGTTTCTAGATGTTAAAAAAAGTTATGTCATTATTACAACCTGTCGACACAGGAGTAAAAAAACCAAGTTATGGGTTTCATTTTTTTAAGTGATCCTGGTGTAACGGCAGTTTCCTTTTTTGGATTTTTTTTTAGTGGGGGCAGGTCTTCCAATTTATATTACATTACACTGACGTGAGTATGTGGAGTTAAACTGGACGGGCCGAATGGTTCTACTTGGTGTTAAATTGCAATGCGAGCGGCAGACAAAGAGGGGTGCATTATGTCGGCAGGATCATTTAAAAGGCAACCGCGACTACATTGTGCGGCTGCCCTATTTCTGATACCGTGGCGGCAGAAATGTTGCCATGGCGGGCCGCCACTACAGAATCAACACAGAGGAAACACTGAACGGTGATAATGCAGTTTGAATTGTGTTAATTGGAAAGTGATGATCCACCTCGTGCATTATGTTCCTCTATCAGGACATGTGAATGAATGTATTGTCAACACCCTGCTGCTCCTCAAGTGATTGATCGTTGGTTGATCATGTGGATACACTCATGCGAGTCAGCAGCGGTGATGTCAAAGTGTCCCAGTTTCAGTGCGATGCACGTTTGTTTTTCCTCTGTCCTGGCAGCATGCTGACAGCTCAGATGTGAGTCAGGACTTCCTAAAAAGAATGCAAACCCCGCCCCTCCCCTATCTCTGCTCTCATATTTTCTCTTCTCATGTCTTTCATTTCCTGCGGCGTCATATTATAAAGGGAATGGGAAATAAAAGTTTGACTTTTAAAGCAGCGGAAGGATGACTGAACTAGGGCTGCACAATTATTCGCAATTTTATCAAAATCGCAATATGGACTAGTGCAATATTGAAATTGCAGGGGGTGCACAATATTTGTTAAAGGCAAAACATGTGGTGCTGCAGAGACGTCCCGGCCTACATATCCTATCCTACAGACTAAAGAAAAAATCTCTGCTTGGCACAGATCCTCGCAACCATTTTAATTGTTTTTATTTCAATATTTTTCAGTGAAACTGAGAATAATGATACAAAAAATTATAATTTCCTCCAGTATCGTGAATCATATCATGAGTCAAAATGGCAATTAGATATTTTCAAATATATATTTTTTCCTCATGTGGTGCAACCCTAGTCACAACATGAAACCAAAGCAGCAGTTTAAATGCAGTAAGTAGAGATGGGTGAGTTTCCGGCTGCCAGGCCTTGTTCCTCCAGCTCCTTCTGATAAGCTCCTCTCTTAGAGGCAGTAATGAGTGCGTCTGGAGAGCAGTGCTTTCCCAGGCTCTTATCTGCCACTCTGGACCTGACACCGGGGCCCTCTTTGTCTCTACTTTTGTGGCTAGTCATCTTTCAGCAGCCGCTGCTGTGTCATCCTCCAGCCGTCATTCCTTTGCACTGTTTTAGGTAGTTAGATTGTGGGGCTGTGATTATATCGGCCATTTGACATTATTGCAGACAGCCGTATTGCTTTTTAATGAAGTTTGGAAATGGTGCGTGTCTTTTTTTGTGGCCAAAATATGACCAATATCCCGAAATGGGCAGTCATCCAATATTTCAGACACTGCTTGACTGAATAGTTCTGATATCTAAGGGACTGACTAAGAAGATGGGCTTTTTCTGTTTGTTACTTCCACTCCATCTAAAGGCCCGGTCACACCAGAATTTAAAACGGGGACATTTCAGGAAAAATTAATTTAAATGGAATTGCCATCAGTGGATTTGCTTGTGTGGGTGAAGTAAATTCCCCCTTATTTTGGAAAGACACGTAGATGAACTTTGCAGTGCCACTTTCTGGTGTGACCAGGCCTTAAATTGAAAGATCTTTCTTTTTATAGTCAATGCATTACAGGGATCATAAAGGTCAGCTGTTAATGCAGACTCAACACTTCCTATTGCTTCATCACAGTGAAACCCTTCCAGTACACAGAATTCATAACAGCATCTATTGTGAAGTAGCTACAGCACGTGTGTCAAACTGAAGGCCCGTGGTTTTTGATCCAGCCCACATATCAATTTAGTTTAACAATACATTTTGGCCAACCTAGTTTTTGTCGCTTTTTCCAAAGTTTTTGTCACTTTTGTCAACGTTTTTCTCACTTTTCCGACATTTTTGGGTGCTTTTTAACTATAATGTCTGAGGAACTTTTTTAGGGCTTTATGTCGACCAAACTGTAAGTGAGAAGACTATATGAGACATGCAATAAAACAGTCCAAGATATTTGACTTTTTTGATTAAATAAAGGCGTGTCAATAAACTCTACATGCTTGGTCCTTGATGTGATTCTTATTTTCCACTGTGGCCCTTAGTGAAGTTGAGTTTGACCCTCCTGAGCTACAGGAAGGGTTGAGTTGGAGTCTTTGCTGGTAGTACAGCGTACATTTGGTTTACATTTTTGCAGTTAACCTCCGCACATAAATAATATTTTCCCCATACTATTTTCCCCACCTCCTACCCCATTTGGTACCACCCACTGCATTCAAAGCAGAACGTGACTATAAAGTCATAAAAGAAATGGTGCAGTCATGTTTGAAAAACAGCACAGAGCTGTCACCACATTAGTATTGAGTTTCCTCTGACAGCCGTCGATCCTTAGTTGGAAAACGTTAAAGTTACCAACTGAGATATGACTTGATACTTTCGTGCATACGGTGCATGTAAGGGCCCTGACACACCAACCCGATTATCAGCCATCGGACCGTCTGGCGGGGTTGGTGTGTTCCGTGCCGTCGTCCGTCGGAGGAGCCGTCGGCCTTCATTTGGGCCGACCCGACATGCTCAGTCGGAGACAGGGCAGTCGGGACTCACCCGGAAATGGCGAGCAGATGAGCCTCTCAAAATCTGACAAATCTTTTAAACTGACCTTTGTCAATCTGAAATGAAGACAGACTCAGCAACTGCACGGCCTATTTCTCTCTTAAAATGTTTTCAGAAACACGTTTCGGTGAACTATTTTAGTACAATATGAGATCGTATTCTGAACGAGCCGCCATGACAGTCTGGCTGTGAATTTCTGGAGAAAAAAGACCCACGTGACGCGTTTGTCCAATCAGCTGCCGGTTTTCATTTTCTGGGAAATAATCAGACTGTTAATGGAAACAATACAGAGCAGCGCCGCCTGCTGCTATGGAGACGTATTACGTTTGGTGCACGCGCAGAGCGTACGCTCAAGTCGGCGTCACCTCAGTGTGTTTTGAGGCATGTTTTTGGACCTCGGGGACCCGACTGATCAGTCGGACTGGCTTTTCTGCCGACGGTCGGCCGTCTGGTTGGTGTGTAACAGCTCTTAAAGCACCTGGCCGTGGTGGATTGGACGTTGTGTCCTCCGACGCAGATGTTTCCCTCTAGCCACTGATAATGGCTGCCAAGGTCTCAGTGTGCTTTAATTTGCCGCTTCACAGCACCGCCTCATCCATTCTGCTTTTCATCACTCACTCTTCCTCCAGGATCATAATAATGCAACAGCACTTGTGAGAAACACTGAGCATGCTGTAGACTATGAGCTCTAAGCTCACATAATAGTTATAGCACAACAAAAAGGACTCGCGCCGTCAAATGTCAAATCCTGGCTGCTCAACCCTGACCGTTTTCCCCCTGTCATGTGTAGGCATACCTTACTACCTGGTGTAGTAGATACTGAGAAATGTAGTCCTAGCTTTAGCTTAAAGTGCTCATATTATGCTTTTTGGCTTTTTTCCCTTTCCTTTATTGTGTTGAATGCCTCTCTTCAGGCTGTATTTTGTCAGACCGGCCAGCGGGACATCTAACAGTAGGTGACATCTATGGATTAACATTTATTTCTAATGAATTTAAAGACATCTGGTGGAAATATGATGAAGACCAGCAGGAACATGTTAGAATCAAACAGTCGCCTTGCTTCTCTCTAATCTCATTTTAAAGTGCTCATATTTTGCTTTTTGGCTTTTCCCCTTTCCTTTATTGTGTTATATATCTTTTTGTGCACGTTATAGGTTTACAAAGTGAAAAAGCCCAAAGTCCCCCCCCAATGGGACTTACCATCTCCAACAGAAAACACTGTTCACAAACTGCTCCAAACAGCTCTATTGTAGTCCAGCCTTTACTTCAGAGACAAATGTGGTCACTTTGGAACACATGTTATAATGCTCACCTAGCTGCTAGCATGGAACGCCCTCATACTCTGCTTCTGACTGGCTAGTAGTCCTTACCTAGCTACTGTCAGGGCACGCCCTCATACTCTGCTTCTGACTGGCTAGTAGTCCTTACCTAGCTACTGTCAGGGCACGCCCTCATACTCTGCTTCTGACTGGCTAGTAGTCCTTACCTAGCTACTGTCAGGGCACGCCCTCATACTCTGCTTCTGACTGGCTAGTAGTCCTTACCTAGGTACTGTCAGGGCACGCCCTCATACTCTGCTTCTGACTGGCTAGTAGTCCTTACCTAGCTACTGAGCGTGTGCGACTCCCAACAAAGATGGAACAGCAGTGAGATGTCTCACTCTGTAGCTAAAACAGAGAGCTCAACACACAGGGTGAAAAGAGGAGCAGCAGCAATGAGCAGTACAACAAATATATGGTGTTTTTTGAAAATTAAACCATGTAAACATATTCTGGTACAACCTCTAAATACAATTATGAACCTGAAAATGAGCATAATATGAGCACTTTAAACATAGGCTCTTCAGATGGGAAATATTATACTAATGCCAAGCTTCATGTAATGTGGTGTGTTACAAAATTCTTCATGTCTTGTCATAAATACCCACTTGACTGACTTTAACAGCAGTCGGTAGTTGTTTAACGTTCATTCATGAACAAAACCTGACAATATCATTTCATTTTTCTAGGGTTAAATGACACCACTTTTGCTTGACTTGAGTGATAAACCAGAATCAACGTAACTGTCCGTGACAGTAAATGAACAGGAATTTAAATCAGTCATTGGTACAGGTGCACAGATCATACCGATACTTCACTGTCTTGCTATTTCAGTCCACTTACTTGACTGAAGGTCTCTGTCATGTTACGGCTGAACATATGACGAGAGCGCTAGGTTAACATTAGTGTGTGTAAAAAAAAATAAATAAAAAGGGAACATTTTCTAAACTTGCTAAATCCTAATCGATGTTCACAAGCTTCAAATGGTGTGTTTGAGGTCTATCCGAAAAGGCAACGACAAGAAAAAGTCCAGATAAATGTAAAACACGTTTCTTTAGTGCAACACTTTTTTTGACTGAATTGGCCCTTTAGCAGTTTGGTACCTTGACTCACCATGTAGTTGCACACGTTTACCCGCCACTCCCTCATGATTAACGTTAGGCTGTTATGCTGCAAACACCGTCTGTCTCTGGATGTTTGCAGGGCGTCTTACATTTAGAAACTCTTATTAAAGGCCTCAAAAGTTGGTAATCAAAAACCAGGATCATCTCAAAGAAGTCCATGAATCAGTGAGGGTAGACTGTTTTCAGTTTCTGCACTTATCCCCTCTCTGTACCCCCCCCCCCACACACACACACACACACACACACACACACACACACACACACACACACACACTGTCACTAACACCCACTCCACCCTGCATACCATGGTACATATGAGAGCTGTAATCAACTAAAAACCTCATAATGACTCTTAGTGGGACGATTGATTGGAGGAAGCACTTCCTGATTTCTCTGATTACCCGGTGCGTGTCACAGGAAGTTGAGTTGGCAAGTGTATGTCTTCACACTGTCACACCTTTTTGTGCGTGAAGTGGTTGAACACACCCAGCCATGCACGTTAATGTACGTCTGTAGCACATACAATAAGTAATTCATTAATTCATCCAGTCATTCATTCACTCCACCCCACCACCACCACCACCACCACACACACACACACACACACACACACACACACACACACAGTCTGAGGGATCTGTTAATAGGAGCCAGACCATCAGCACTGCTGTTAATTCTCTTTCTCTGCCTTATTAAAAAAGTCTTATTATATCACGTTGGCAGGGAGAATCAGAACCTCCTGCAGGGTTATTAAAATGCTAAATCATCTTCTCTTTCAGGGGGTCTCCAAAGTTGTTATGCTGAGGACCCCCAGATGGGAACATAATAAACAATTTGCTCCAATTTAGAAAGAATTTTAATCAACCATTAATTAATTGCAATTTTTTTTCCCAGTACAGTTTACACATTCTTCCTCTGCTGTTGACTACTGAACAGCTTCACTGCAGTTATCAAATACCATGCTCAAGGGCACTTTGATGCTAACTGTTGACAGAAGGGGAGGAACATTGAAATGAAACTACTTTTTTCCCAGACTTCACTGCTCTTGCTGTCATTCCCAGCCTTTCTGTTGCAGTATGTTGTGTTTTTGATAACCTCAGCCGTCTGTTTATATTCTTTCTTTCCCCTCTTATCTTACTCCGTCATGTTTGATGACAGATTGTTTGTTTGTGGATTACAACTAGTGACCTTCTGTCACAAAGCCACTTCTCTCACATCTGGGTCACCAGATGACTCTCAGCACAACAACATGCTGTGTTTATTAGGGCTGCAGCTAATGATTTTGGCTCTTTATTACAGCTAGGCAATATATCGATATTATATTGATATCGTGATATGAGACTAGATATCGTCTTAGATTTTGGATATTGTAATATTGTAATATGACATAAGTGTTGTCTTTTCCAGGTTTTAAAGGCTGCATTACAGTAAAGTGATGTACTTTTCTGAACTTACCAGACTGTTGTAGCTGTTCTATTATTTGCCTTTACACACTTAGACATTATATCCACATTACTGATGATTATTTATCAAAAATCTCATTGTGTAAATATTTTGTGAAAGCACCAATAGTCAACACTACAATATTGTTGCGGTACTGATATCGAGGTATTTAGTCAAAAATATTGTGATATTTGATTTTCTCCATATCGCCCAGCCCTAGTCTTTATTATTCATCTGCAGAGTATTTTCTTGATTAACCCATTCACTGTTTGGTTAATTTAATGTCCAAAAACGGTGACATTTTTCCCAGAGCCCAATGTGACATCTTCAGTCATCTTATTTTGGGTGAAAAACAGTCCCAAGAAAGTAAATTGACCATCCTATACAACAACAAAAGACTCGGAAGCTGGAACCAGTACATTTTTATGCGTATTTGCTTGATTTCATTTCCAATAGATTCCCTGTCGATTGATAGTTTCAGCTCTCGTGTTTGTCGCCTTAGTCGTGTCTTAAAATGCATCGGTATTGATTAACGAAGACAAAATCTTGCGTGCGGTTCTCGCACCGTTTCTGTTGTGCATTCTGTTGTTTTTCAGGGAATGCGAGCCTCCACAAGTTCACAGATGTCTCATTTCAGGAAAAACAGCCGGTCATTTGGGATTAAGATGGGAAGTCTCCGTGGGAGTACTGCGGACCGTGGTAGCGTCAGTTTGCCAATGTTATGAAGCGACTCAGAGGGGTTTATAGTACTGTTGTGTACCGTTCTCAACCTGGGACACACCCACACACGCACACGCACACGTGTACACACACACACACACACACACACACACACACACACAGAGCTTCAGGCGGTCTGGCAGCTTGGCAGTGTGTTTGGCTCTTGTGTAACAGAACAGGGGTAAGGCAACGTTTGACAACCTCACTTTGAATCTCTTTCTTTCTCTCTCTCACTCCTTTTCTTTTCCGTTTGCCTTAATTTAAAATGCACCTGCTCCTCTTCCAGCCCTGGGCCACCTGTCCTGCACTGAAGTCAGGTTTAAAAAGAGGGGCTCCATAAAAAGGCAAATACTGCAAAATAGTACAAATTTTGAGCTATGGGTCGGCGATAGCGATACAATCTTCGATCCCAGTATAAGCATTTTTATATGGTAATACCCATATACTTCATAATGTAGTGCTTTTCTTGCAATTTAGTTGAGAACCCCTTTATAGATAATGTGTGTGTGTCTGTCAGGGGGCACAATGTTCCTCACTTTTAGAGCTTTTCTTAATCCCTCTGGGAGCTTCACACACACACTTCTGCTGGGCGTTGTGTGTTGTGGCATTATGGTGGGACAGGTCAAGCTGTGTGTGTGTGTGTGTGTGTGGCAGCTCAGGGAGAGCGGGCATCACTGAGCTCTGCTCTCTCTCTCTCTCTCTCTCTCTCTCTCTCTCTCTCTCTCTCTCTCTCTCTCTGTGTGTTTATGTAAGAACGTGTAAGTGAATAGTGAATAAGAGTCAGTGTGCGTGTTTTAGTGTGTGTGTGTGTGTGTGTGTGTGTGTGTGTGTGTGTCAGGCCACAGACATTATCTGCTCCGCCACAGTGGTTTGTTTGTCAGGCAGAGAGTTATTGAATAGGCAGAGACGGCTGTGTTTCGCTGCATCATCAGTGTCCTCGTCCGCACCGCCGGCTACGCGACTCGTTCCTCTGCAGCGGCGACTCGGCTACAGCACAGCATGTACCCGGATCAGAGTGAGACGGTAGGAGCACTTCTTTATCCGTGCATGTGTACAGCAGGGACACGCAGAAAATACAGAAACGCTCAACTCCAGGTGCCTCTAACTCGGTGTGTTCATACAGCTACGGTGCACATTGTTTTACCTAGTCAGCACATCTCTCCCTACGTACTGTGTCAAGAGTAATGTACTGTATAGTGACTCACGCTCATTCTAAAGCTTTCTGGGTTGTAGGAAGCACACAGATTCACACCAGCCAGCTGGCATTTTTTTTGTCTGTTGCACTCTGAGAGAATTATCTTTATTTTAAATGAAGGGCTGTCTCTTTTAAATTCCGTTAGGCATGCTACTCTGTATTGCACTCATAGTTTGATCCCAGTCACGCAAGCAGAGAGTGTTGATCCCTAAAGTTCTACACACTCGGCGATGATGTGACCATTCCTTCTCAGCTTTATATTGCGGTCGTTTTTCATTTTCACTCAGTCTCTCTCTCACACACACACACACACACACACACACACACACACACACTCACACTCACACAGCAGCTGATCTTGCAGCTTTTTGTTCACTAGCTCGGGGCAGGACTTGTGTTTATTACCCATTCGTTCAGCTAGAGCGCTCACAGTGATCCATAACATTGATTATTGGAGCCACAACTACTCTCCAGCCAGAAGGAACAAGACGGAAGGGTTCAGTTGCACACTTTGAGACGTTTGAAGTGATGATGCCATGCAACAGGATGGCTGGGAGGGTGCGCTAAGCACTTGCCATGCTTCATTACATAAGCGCTGGCTACGTAACATTTGTTTGGACAGCTGGCTGTTTGAGACGAGCTCGGGGCAGCAGTGATGACGGGAGAGAAAACGAGGCGTGGTGGCAGACAGGAGAAAGTATTCTGTGGTACTTGTTTAGATTTCAGATAATGTAGCTTTTGTTTTACACAGCTGAAATGACCGATATTTGACATATTGAGTGTTCTAAAAACATCACTGTACTGTACACTGAACCGAATGTAAACTTTACTCTGTTACCTTTTAGTGTCTTAAAATAATAGATTGTTTTGTCATCTTGTTTTCAACTTACTGTACATAAACCGCAAAATGCAGCTACCCATTTCCTCCTATTTCCTTTATTTTTCTCCCTTTGTTTTGTTATTACATTTCAGAAGAAAAAATATTATTCATCTTTAGAAACAATGTACACAATACAAAAAAAGGAGGAAAGTGCACGCCCATTGCCTCTTACAAGGTGCACTATTAGATTTTTATGTAAACGTGACCCAGTTCTTAATACGTAAGCAGAAGCTCCTTTTTTCAATATAGTTTAAACATGGCTCTTTCTCTGTGTAATAAGATCAATCCCCTCCAAACCGCCATGGGTATCTGAGCAGCCACTAAATGACAGAGAGCGGTTTGCACCATGTAATCTCCTGGTGCAGTATAAATAAAGGTTTGCTCGTGGCCCTGCCCATGTGTACTCATGCTTGTCTGGCTGACGACAGCGTGCACTATAATGTCGCACTTTCCAGCAGAAAGGACTGTCTCTGTGTGCACTTTGCCCCCACTAAAGTTCACAGTCCGAGATGATTAACTTGGCAGTATGGCAGCAAGACATGTCTTATATTTAGCCGGGTTTAGATGTGAATATAATGCATTATATAAAGACTCTATGGGAATTTAACACATTTTCCTCATTTTTTTAATTAAGGCATTAAGATCAATGCCACTGTACATGTAATGTAGAGCTGGGATTGAACATGTTCGTAGGTTGTGTGTGTTTCTGCAGCTCACAGATGCATGTTAGGCAGTCAGGCAGGATGACCGTGAGTTACTAATCCCTAGTTGGGAGTTCACAAGTTGAAGGGTCACTGCATCTTCAGCAAATTGTTTTTTTTTCTCCCCCCAACCCTTTTTCACGGTACATGTAGCTCAATAACATCTTCCAAGCTGGCTGTTAGTGTTGTTACAATCAGGGCAGAAGTCATAGGATAAAGAAAGCCGTGTGTGAATGCCAGTAATATGAACTGGGTTGGGGATCAATGGCAGGATGATCCCATCTTAAGCTTTGCTCTACTTCTGCTGTGTGGGACATACTGTGCCAAGGCTTCTGTTTCTGCTGCTTTTGTTTTTCACTAATAAATAAACCTGAAGTTACATCAAAAAAACCTGTGATTAGGTATAAATGATGAGCAAGGCATTAACACTGTGATGCTGTGAGCTTCAGTGATGTCAGATATTGACATGCCTCTAGTAGAATTATGAAGAGATGTCATTATATATGTTTTCGAGACATTTTTTTTAGACCAAAAACTACACAAGTTGCCTGCACAGGCAGAACCATTTGCGGTTGAAATGTTGTAAATCACATCCATGTAGAATAAAAGTACGGCTGGGAACAAGATAGTACTGTGCTGTGATGTCTTTGTCTTTTTGTGCAGATAATTACAACCCAGCACCTGCACAGAAAAATGGGCCTCTTGATGCCAGCCACATTTTTTTTAGACAGCCAGGTGAAACATTCACCCAGGACCTGATCATCTACTGGATACCTTCTGTGTTAGTTCCAGACTCAAATTTGATCTTTTCTCCATTCATAGCCTGACGTCGTCTGAGTCTGATACTACTCCATTCGGCTGCGATTATGGGGCGTGTTTCAACCAAACGTGTTTCAAAGCGTCTGCACTCCATTGGATAGAGCTACAACCAATCAGAGCAATAGAGTATGCGACGTATGTCGTAGGAAGGACAGCAAAAACATCTTTCCGATCGACAAATGCCTTGATCGCGGTTCTCTGTTCCTCTTTTAAAATGAATGCGCTGTCGATATCTTCTATAACAGACGCAATGGTGGAATCTACACATCTCAATTCTCCAGCGGCAGCCATCTTTGTTGTAATCAAATTTAACCCAAGCGCTCTTTGGTGACGTGGTTGGTTACATTACTGTTGATCATCTGTCCATCATCGTATAAAGCCCACCCTGACAATTTGATTGGTCCGAACAGCTCTGGTTGGAGCAAAGTTGCTCCACAACGGATCAAGTCCAGACCGAACTTCCCGACCTCAAATGTTGTGGGCGGGGCTAAGGTCGGCTGGCATCCAGGCTACTCCATCCATATTGATTGGCAGAGAAATAAAGTTACCCTGAGAGGAATGAGCTCGAGACCTATTTAAGCATTTGTTGACAAGCTGAGGCTGTTTGGATAACATTATGGACTACACTAGGGGTTCTGCTTGGACGTGGGAACAGGAAAGTTAGCACAGAGTGTTCTGGCTGACCGGTTGGCGTGGCTGGGTCCAGATTGAGTCCACTCTCCAGACAGGTTTAAAACATATAAAATAATATGCTTTAAATAACATTCAGACATCCTGTGGCTCAGGTCGCCAAACTTACCAATCGGAAGGTTGGGGGTTCGATCCCTGGCCCTGCAGTCCCATGTCGAAGTGTCCTTGGGCAAGACACTGAATGCCGAGTTGCTCCGGATGCTGTCCCATCGGTGTGTGAATGTGTGTGAATGGCGCCTGTAATATGTAAAAGCGCTTTGAGTAGTCATTAAGACGCGATATAAATACAGTCCATATAGTCCATACATCCAGAATCTATGACTATTCACAAGATGTCTCCTACTTCACTAAATGGAGTGGATGTAGTACAATCAAGGAGGATTGTATGGAGACACTTTAGTGCCTCCACAGTGTGAATGAAAGTGTACACGCACACGTGCATCAGTATACACAATACAATGTATGATCAGTTCTTGTCAGATATCATCTTTGCGGCCCAGTCATTGACAATCACTGCACTAAATGAAATAAGTATGGCGAACCAGTTCATGATAACCTTGCTCTGCAGGTCTGAACAAACTGAATGGTCTCACTTGAGCCTTTTCTATGTTTCTTCATACCTCAAGGCTTCCTTCTTTGGAGTTCATTCACAATTCAGCTGAGACATGTTTAGGCGAGTATTACAAGTATTTGCTGAAATGTTCACTCCTCAGCATAATGGGTAGTTTTCAGTGTGGCATAATATTTGGATGGGTGAACCGTAAACTGCATAGTTACCAGTTCACAACTAGGGCTGGGTATCGTTCAGAAGTTTTCGGTACCGATACCAATACCGTGACTTTGATACCGGTTCCTAAACAATACTTTTTTTTCCGATAGCAATTTTATAAAACAAAAATAAATTCCAACATTACACATTAGAGCCCGACCGATAAAGGATTTTTAAGACCGATACAAATATTTGATGATTTAAAAATCCGATGTATCGGCCGATATATATATTTAAAAAAAAATAATTCCAGAAATGCGTAACTTAAGATATGAAACTTAAAGTACTTTGAACAAAAACACAATAACAACAAAAAAATCAAAGAGTGTTGCCAACAGGGAGGTTGTAGAGCGCCCTCTGGTGGACAGACTATGCCACGCCAACACTCAGAACATGGTTGAAGGGGCTTTCGTCCGATTTTATTTTTTTAATGTTCATTTATCAGAATCATTTGTCATTATAAATGATTCTGATCAGTGAATATTTAAAAAAAAAAAAAAATGTATTTATAAATGCCATTATAAATGCCGATACCGATAGTTTGGAAAATGCCTAATATCGGCCGATAATATCGGCCTGCCGATATGTCGGTCGGGCTCTATTACACATTAAGGCACACATCTTTTTATTTATTTTTCAGCTCCGACTACGTGAGTTTTTCCTGCGTGTCTCTACGACGTGTAACGTTAAGACAGCCAATCGCAAACATTGTTAGATCTTGGTAGAAGCATGCTGCGTGCTTATTGGCTCACTGACGCTGATGAGATTTACTCTTTAGGTATTGAAATTGGGTGCTGAATGATGAGTTATTTTTCAGAGACTCGATACTTTAGAGGCAAATCGGGCGGTGCCAAAAAAGTATTGAATTCGGTACCCAGCCCTATTCACAACTCGCTCTGTTTCATTTGCCATGAAACAGCTGTGCAGCCGTGACCGTCTGCCTGCTCCCCACGCCGACGTCTGTAAAACTTAGTGAAGAAACCAGCTCCCAAATCCACTGTGATTGAATCATTGTGATAAAACAAAGAACAGAGATTACAGTGCGAGTAGAAGGACCTGCAGAGTCATGCTGTGAAATCAGCTGCACCCGGTCAGCTCTCCTAGGTTTCATGTCAGCTCCTCTCCTGCACAATACAAGCTCCTTAACTTCCTGTGTGGACTGTGCCCCTGGGATAATTCCTTTTCAGATTAGATTAGTAGATTATTCTAGGAGTCTTGCCTGCCTGTTCCTCTTCCTGCTCCTTTTCCTCTTCCTCCTGCTTCTGTCTGTTGATGATTTACAATACGGCTGGGCGATGTGCAGAAAATCAAATATCACGATATTTTTGACCAAATACCTCGATATCGATACCGCAACGATATTCTAGTGTTGACTATTGGTGCTTTCACAAAATATTTACACAATGAGATTTTTGATAAATAATCATCAGTAATGTGGATATAATGACTAAGTGGGTAAAGCCAAATAATAGAACAGTTACAACAGTCTGGTAAGTTCAGAAAAAGACATCACTTTACTGTAATGCAGCCTTTAAAACCTGGAAAAGACAACACTTATGTCATATTACGATATCCAAAATCTAAGATGATATCTAGTCTCATATCACGATATCAATATAATATTGATATATTGCCCAGTTCTAATTAACAATCAATAACCAATGTAGTATATCATTCCACATTATATCTGCTTCCTGTTGTGCTGTCGTAGTTACCCGAAAAATGCACTTAAATCCCTCAGAGAAAATCGTCTGGTTGAACGGGTTTGATTTGAGCAGGTTTTTTTGCGGTCTTGAGAAGCCAGAGATGTGATGAACACTTTTGTTCATTTGCCTTCAAGACCAGAAATACAGGTTCAGGCCCGCTGAATGGCTGCTATTCTGAATAGAGAAAAGCTAAAGTTTTTTTGTTTGTTTTGTTATTCCCCCCCCAGAAAATACAGGTTCAGGCCCGCTGAATGGCTGCTATTCTGAATAGAGAAAAGCTAAAGTTTTTTTGTTTGTTTTGTTATTCCCCCCCCAGAAAATACAGGTTCAGGCCCGCTGAATGGCTGCTATTCTGAATAGAGAAAAGCTAAAGTTTTTTTGTTTGTTTTGTTATTCCCCCCCCAGAAAATACAGGTTCAGGCCCGCTGAATGGCTGCTATTCTGAATAGAGAAAAGCTAAATCCCCCCCCAAGGACACATGGATTTTTAGGACACCCGGATGAACACAAAGTCAAATCACACAATGCTTGTCATCAGTTTGACAAAACCTTCTTCTGCGCAGGGCCTTCTTTATTTTTTATTTTAATTATTTATTTTAATTGTTTATTTAGATAGGCACAGTGCATATTAATGGACATCAGTACAAGTACACAATGTGAATATGCTAGAGTTAGCACCATAGCTCATTTTCATTTATTGTCCCTAGGCAGATACATAACAAGAAAAATATAAAAACAGTAACAACATGCAACCCCCTCATAGTTTGAGGCAAGACAAACACTAACAACAGCCAGGACCAAATCCAACAGAACATGTGAATGTCACACATAGTGAAATGTGTGAGGCAGTTAAAAGTGAGTGCAGCTTTGGTTTTCTAGAAGCCAGATTTTTTTTAAATGAGTTTTAAGAATTGATGTATGTGGGACGGTCCCTTATTGTGGGGGGGCAGGCTATTCCAATATTTATTTCCCTTTACTGACAAAACAGTTTGTCCAAATGTGGTGCGCCTAACAGGTATTACACAGTCCCCTTTGGTGGAGGCCCTTGTACTACCACCACTCTCAATTCTTTGAAAGAAGTCATTCAGTGGGGGAGGGGCACGATGATGTATAGCCTTATATACAAAACAGACATCCTTAAAAAAATTTAAAATTCTCAAAACTCAATAATTCTGCTCACCGTATTCCGGTCATTTGTAATTGTTTAAAGTGGCCATATTATGCTCATTTTCAGGTTCATAATTGTATTTTGAGGTTGTACCAGAATAGGTTTACGTGGTTTAATTTTCAGAAAAACACCATATTTTTGTTGTACTGCACATTGCTGCAGCTCCTCTTTTCACCCTGTGTTCAGGTATCCGTTTTAGCTACAGAGTGAGACCTCGCAACTTCTGTAAGATCTTTGTTGTCAGTCGCACATACTCAGTAGCTAGGTAAGGACTACATGCTAGCTGTTTCTCTAACTTCAGTAGTACAAGGCAGGATTAGCCGGGAGACTTCTTCTAAACGAGGGTAAACTTCCAACTTTGCGTGGAATACCTGCAGAACAGGGACATGGTAGTAGTTCTATACAATTTATTTTGTAGATTAGGGGGAATTTGTGTGTGTTGTAGCAGTGTTTTGCCATTGAGAACGAGCTAGCATGCCAGCACTAGCATGCTAACGGTTAGCCCCCTAGGCCCCGCGTCTCGGCTAGTGACGTAGAAAGCCGCACAGAGACTGAAGGCAGGACACATTCAGAAACCGTATCTCACTCTAAACAGCATGGATGGTTTTTTTCAAAGTTTGTATGCTGGTGGAAGCACCAGAGACACAAAATAACACCCCAAATCCCAGAAAAAGTGATTTTTTTTTCATAATATGGGCACTTTAACCCTTGTGTTGTCTTCCCGCCGGCCATGCAACTTTTGTTTTTCTGGGTCAAAATTTAAACCGTAAGAAGCTTTTGTCGCTTGTCCCGGTGTTTTTTTGTTTTTTTTTTTACCTCGTTTTTGAAGCTTTTTCCGACATTTTGTCACGTTTTTGTTCCTCTTTTTTTTCCAACATTTTTGTCACTTTTTTCAACGTTCTTTTATCAATTCTTTTCTCCAAATGTTATAAAATTGAATAAAACACCCACATTCAATGAAAGTAGTGAACTGATCATTCATTTTACTTGTGAAGACTGTTGTATGGAACCATCCACGTTATTATTTTTGACAATGTGGTTGAAAGAAACCCACATTTCTGATATAGAAACTTTTTGAAAAAAAAAAAAAGGATCAAATTTGACCCGAGGACAACAGGAGGGTTAATGCCGCGTTCTATTTACCTCGCAACTCGTTTTTTACGAGGTTAAAGTCGTTCACGCCCCCTGACCTCGTATTTACGAGCTCGGAACTCGTACAACCTCGCAGTAGCGCGAGTTCAAACTCCAACACGGCTGCCCCCTGTATCAACAGTTGTGAAAGCTGCAGTAACATAAAGTTATAAGCGCTTATGTCTTATTTGTGTCTCACTAAATCAGTCGTTCACACAGGCATGTTCAACTTCTATCTGTGGACATGTTGTTACGTTGTTTGCATGCACAAAAAACGCCGTAATGCGTTGTTATCAACTGGTTGCTAACAATAGCTAACCGGGCTAGAGCTAATGAAAACAATGAAAATCCGATTTTTAAATAGAACGCATTCAACTCGGGTATGACGTCATTCCCAGTTGCGGCTTCCGAGTTCCGAGGTAAATAGATCGCGGCATAAGTGCAAGCGGAGTCCGATCCTTCTCCTGCTTCAACTCTGACCAACCCTCCTCACTGTAGTTGAGTGCATAGTTTTTCCGTGCAGTGAGGGATTCATACAGCCATTTCAGCTTCCTGCACAACTCCCAAATTAAGTTCAAATAAGGCATTGGATTGGTTACAATCTGTCTTTGCACCTCAAGACCCTGCCATGTTGTGCGACAAGCAGTTATTTTGGTCAGTACGACATTATCATAACTGATGGAAAGGATGATCCAAGTTGTAATAAACTGTCCAGCCTCTACCCCCTAAGAGATCAACCAAACGCCAAATGGACCAGTCAGTTTCACCCAGATAAATAATCAAAGTCAGGGGAACAGGAAGCTGAGATTGTGCTGTCTGTGTGTCTGTCTTTTTTTTTTTGAGGAACACAACAACAATCTACATATTGTTATAAGAATTCAACTTTTCAGGTCCACTGTAGGTCAGGAGCCTGTCACCAGACATTGAGATCTGTGCTTTCTGTCACACAGATAAATGCATCTCTGCTGGATCTGTAGCACTCTGTAGACTGTGGTAGTTTAAAGGAACACGCCGACTTATTGGGACTTTGTCTTATTCACTGTATCCCCAGAGTAAGATAAGTCCATACATACCCTTCTCATCTCCGTGCGTGTTGTAACTGTCTGACGCTCCCACTGCTAGAAGGCGAAGCACTGCTACTTGGGTGGAGTGATTAGTGCCACACCTGAAAAGCACCGTTGTTACTCTCTGCTCCTCATCCCCGGGGCTTCTCAGGTGCTGCGAGCAAATCACTCTGCCCAAGTAGCAGTGCTTCGCCTTCTGAGAATATAGTTCCCAGTTTGTATACGGTTAGAAGATGGCTGTGTCTCATGTGACCTTGTTATTTGTACACGCTGTGACTATACAAATCACAACATGTAAATAGGAACATGTTGGCGTTATTTTGTCACTTATTGGGAGCAGTAGGCTAGATGGAGCCGGTTACCTCCAGGATCTGTGCTAAGCTAGGCTAGTGGTGGGTGCGTCAGATAGAGTTACAACACGCACGGAGATGAGAAGGGTATGTATGGACTTATCTAACTCTGGGGGATACGGTGAATAAGTCCCAATAAGTCGGCGTGTTCCTTTAACCCTTTTATGTGTCACCACACCATTTAGGCTACTCAAACTCAGTACCACTCACAGCTGAGTGAAATTCTCCCTTTTGGGTTCAGGCTGGAACATGTCTGGGGGAAATAGCTGTTTGATGCAGTGTCTCCTCAGAGCTCCCTTTTTAAATTGTTGTCAGTACTGCATCGGTTTTGTTTTCCCTTCTACCTCTCTGCCTCTCTGCGTGTCTATCAGAAGGACCTGGCAGGATTTGCATGGTCATTGAATAAAGCACAGCAAGCACTTTCTATCTCGGATTTTCATCATCCACGGAGTGGAAGCCAGTTGATGGAAAACTGCCAGCAGTCATTTGGAAGACAATCTCCAGCAGGTGACAATGCCTGTGCAGTTTCTCCCTTTTTTTCATTGTGTACCACCTTCCCCGTTCTTCCCCACATTTGGTTCTTATGGATTCTCGAGTCCGATTCTTTGAGGGGTGGAGCTGAAACGGGTCACATGCTTATTTTCACAAGTATATTAATATTTTGATTCAACGATGTTTTACAGTTTGACCGGGCTTTTTCCATGTACATGTAAGCCACACTTTAGAGCGCCGCTTGCTGTGCTCCATGGCTGCAACACAAGTGCCTGGACAACATGGCATCACGCGTAAACATACACTCCCACTCCCACTTAAGCCAAGTGGCTATTATGTGTACGCATTTTGAGCTATCCGTGTGGATGTCTACGCTGTATACAGCGGACGTAAACATACACGCCCCGTGGCGTGTTATCGCGAGAAGAAAGCGACGGTTGAATTTAGGAAACGTCACACGCAGGTTGGGTTTAGGAAAAGAACAACGGGGTTGGATTTAGTACAAAGAAGAAAGCGATGGTTGGGCCCTTTCATACTACTCGCTACAGCGTAAATTCACACGCATTCGCAAGGTAATGTAAGTCAATGGAGGCCAAACAGCGTTGATAAACACGCTAAAAAGCGAGTATGCGTCTTGATAACACGCCAATAATGGCACACGAATTGGCGTGCCATACATACGCCACTTCATGAGATCAGTCTGGCCTGGAAATACAGCGGTCGCTACGTGTTAAATTTGGAACCGATGATTGGATCCAAAACCAATTTTTGAAAAAGACGATTCCAATAAAAAAACGATTCCATTTGAATTGTCATTTTTTTGTAATTCCAAGTTGGAAGCGGTTCTCGATGCCCAACCCTAGACATGAGGGAGCTTATGTGTGGTTTAATAGTGTTTCAGGGTGGATGTCCCCCTTATATATCAAACT
Organism: Sander lucioperca; assembly: GCF_008315115.2. NCBI lineage: Eukaryota > Metazoa > Chordata > Actinopteri > Perciformes > Percidae > Sander > Sander lucioperca. Next base: position 17,158,799 of record NC_050181.1, read on the forward strand.
CTACTGCTGGAGTTAAATAGTACTTAAATCCTTATCTTGGATTAGGAAATGTGATGAAAGTGGATTTTACAGCAGTGCGTTGCTTGTCAGCCCAGGTTTTGCACACTAGTTTCTCTCAACTTGAGCCCATGAAGTGGTTTTAAAAGGAGGAGTGGTGAAACGCTCCAGGCTGAATCAAGGCTCATCCTTAGCCAGGGGGATCTGTCTTCCTCATACCTGCCTTTTACTCTCCTCCTGGTGCGCTGTTGAGGCACGCGGCTGTAAGGAAACCCACGAGACACGTGGCCTCTTCTCTGCAGCTGCAGGAGGTGAAAAGTATAAGAGGACTTTTTAGTTTTTTTCCTTCTCTCCCTCTTTACCACATTCTTTAAGGTGTGCAGAGACAAGTTGATACGTGATTCCCTGGTGGACGAAAAGAGTGTGAAATGAGCTGTGAAAGATTTGAGAAAAGATTCACATACAAAAAGTTTTGTAAACTACATGTGTTTTGTGTGCAAACGTTATAATTTCTAGTGTAACTAGTAACTAAAGCTGTAACAGATGAATGTAGTGGAGTAAAAAGTACAATATTTCTCTCTGAAATGTAGCGGAGTAGAAGTAGAAAGTGGTATGAAAAGAAAAGACTCAAGTTAGGTACCTCAAATGTGTAAAATACTTGAGTAAATGTACTTGAAAATGTAAATTCCACCACTGGACTGAAAAAGACAATTGGGGTTCTACCATCACAGCAGCAGATGTGTTGTGCTGTTATTCCCAAAATATCTTCCTGTTGCAAAATGATCCGTGTGCTGTGGTTTACTCTGTAAGAGAAAATCCAGGAGTGCTGGCCTGTTTTAGAGGCAGCTCTCTGCAGTGTCCCGTGGTGTAACTGGAATACATGATGATCAGTGAGGCAGGAAACGCAGCAGGATAACCTGCGTAGACTGAGAGAGAGATGCAGATTCCCTCCACAGAAAACAACAGGGAAACTAAGGCAGTGGATGTAATGGGAGTTTCCATTATGTACAGCTGTCCTCCGAACATTTAAAGTGCTCATATTCTGCTTTTTGGCTTTTTCCCTTTCCTTTATTGTGTTATGTATCTTTTTGTGCACGTTTACAAAGTGAAAAATCCCAAAGTCCCCCCCAAAGGGACTTACCATCTCCAACAGAAAACACTGTTCACAAACTGCTCCAAACAGCTCTATTGTAGTCCAGCCTTTACTTCAGAGACAAACGTGGTCACTTTGGAACACATGTTATAATGCTCACCTAGCTGCTAGTGTGGCACGCCCTCATACTCTGCTTCTGACTGGCTAGTAGTCCTTACCTAGGTACTGTCAGGGCATGCCCTCATACTCTGCTTCTGACTGGCTAGTAGTCCTTACCTAGGTACTGTCAGGGCACGCCCTCATACTCTGCTTCTGACTGGCTAGTAGTCCTTACCTAGCTACTGAGCATGTGCGACTCCCAACAAAGATGTTACAGCAGTGAGAGGTCTCACTCTGTAGCTAAAACAGAGAGCTCAACACACAGGGTGAAAAGAGGAGCTGCAGCAATGAGCAGTACAACAAAATATGGTGTTTTTTTGAAAATTAAACCATGTAAACCTATTCTGGTACAACCTCTAAATACAATTATGAACCTGAAAATGAGCATAACATGAGCACTTTAAATCAGGTTGGGGCGGGGACTATGCATCAGGGTCTTTTGTTGCATCTTTGCACTGATTGACTCTAGTTGTACATGATTTAATCATTACTCACGGCCAATTACTTTGCACTGTTGTTTACCTTGTGAAAAGACTTGAGTGGGAATATTTGGGCACATTGTCGAGCTTAATTACACTCTGAGCTCTTCTAATTGCTGTGTCATTTTGTCGTCGCATGCTGCTGCTGCTGCTGCTCAGCAATTATTGGCCTCTTGGCTTACTGTGTAATGTTCTGGACCTGAAGGCATGTAGTGTTCTCCTGGTGTTTTCTTGTCTGTTAAATCTCATCCTAATCTTTTCATCGTTGATTCAACTGCTGAATATTGTCTTGTGTACAGAATATATATATATATATATATATATATATATATATATATATATATATATATATATATATATATATATATATATATATATATATATATATATAGATATGGTTTTGGAAACATATAAAGACCCAGAAAGTTTTGGAAAAGTCATGGAATTTTGTTTTTAACACAGCATAATAATACGTGATTAATAAATGTATTTCACGTCGTCCTAACCTCAGCGTTCTGTTCGGGGCGCGATATTACGAATCCCACTATGAACAACATAAACTGTTATTCATTTTATTGTTAAACCTCTAAGGGGAAAACTTTAACCCAGATTTTTATTCTTATTGTATAATGTCGAGTGACATTTTCAGGAAAACATAGTCATGGAAATTTGCCGAAAAGTATTGGTTAAAATGCGTATGAACCCTGCTGATTGATCAATCAACTAATCATTTCAAGCTCTACTTAAACTTTTGTATCTTGGTCAGAATTCATTTCCCAGATGTTTTACAGACGCTCTCAAAGGTCCCATGGAATCACAACACTACTTTTTTAAATGTTAAAACAGGACATTGAAGGATCAGTGTTGGGTGGAAACCACCGGAACATTACTTTTAGTTGTAGATGACACACGCTGTTTGAGTTGGTAGCACAGACCGAATTGTACATGACTCATTGTTTGGACTTGTTACAGCTACTGGTGCAGAATGAGGTCATCATCACTGAAGAGTTTTCCAGCAGGTTTAAGTGCTCATTTTTTTGGCATCTTTGAGTTTTCAAAGATGGGAAAGACCGGCGAAACCAAAGGAAAACCGTAACTCTGAATAATGTGTAAAACTACTGTAGTGTGGTTCCTACGCAACCGGTAGTAATCGGACCGGATTAGAACGCAAATTTTGGTTCCTCATTTCAGTTCCACTTAATGTGTCGACTGAAATATTTTCCCTCTGTCGTTCCGAAACGGACGTAAAATGTCACACTTTCTCTGTAGTCTACCGTTAGCTAGCTACAGTAAATGTAGGCTACTTTTAAAATGCCATATTTTCCCTCTGGGCTCACCAAAACAGACGTAAAAGCATATTAACCATTCACTGCATGTGATCGCTAGTAAACATATTACGTCTTTGATGTAATTTTTCAGTTTTTCAAGAATCGGTTTAGGAATCGGAATCATTTTAAAAGTATCGGTTCGGCATCGGAATCATAAAAAATCCAAACGATACCCAACCCTAGTCAGGTCTGTGTTTACATCAAGTCATTACTGGTTCCCAATGTAATGATTGATAGATAGATAGATAGATAGATAGATAACTTTATTCATCCTGAGGGAAATTTTAGGCATCCAGTAGCTTAGACAACCATAACACAACATACACACATATATCTCACATACATAAAAATCAGTCACAGAAATGTAAAGAGTTCTAAATAATGCAATGCAGTGGAAGTACAAGAGATGAATTGCCGTACATCATCCGTGTCTGTGTTGTTGGCTTTCTAAATAAAGCACAGTTAGATCAAAATCCAACTGGGTCCATCAGTAAGAATATCTTCTATAAATGTCCTACCAGTAACCTAGTTAACCCAATCAGGCCACCGCTGCACTGACCTCTTAAAAGCAGGGAGTTTATCAAGTTTCTACTGAAGTTTAACAGCGTAAGGCTATGTACACACTTGGCGTCTTTTTTTTAAGCTGACAGCGTCTGTTTTACCTTATAATCCTATAGAGTAAGCCGTGTTTTCAAAAAGGTCCTCCGCACTTTTTAAAAACGCCACCGCCAACTTTTTTCCTGCAGCTCGGAGCGTCTTTTTGAAGTTGAAAAAGCCGCCCTACGTCAAGCACTTTTTTGACGGCCGACCAATGACAAGCGGAGAAGCCAGAACTGGCGTTTCCATAACAAGAAAAAATGAGTCGGAGCACAACGAGTTATACGATACGTCAGGGAATGACAGTTAGGGAAATTTGCTTTGTTTTATCTAACGTTAGTAACACAGCTCTCTCTCTCTCTCTCTCTCTCTCTCTCTCTCTCTCTCTCTCTCTCTCTCTCTCTCTCTCTCTCTCTCTCTCTGTTCTTTCTCTAGCTCGCTCCACCGCTTTGTTTTGTCTAACGTTAGCATTAGCACCGCTCCACATAGCACTCTTGGATACTGTAGCAGTAGCTGTTGTTATAGCAACAAAAGACGCTCTCGGCTGCTTTTTGGAACGTAAACTCTGCCAGCTTTGTTATTTATTACAAAAGCGCCCTAGTCAACTTTTTCTTGTGTGTGAACATAGTCGGTCAAAAAACCAACCCGAGTTGGTCAAAAAGTGCCTCAGAACACACCAAAGAGACGAGACGTAATACGTCTCCATAACAGCAGACAACGCTAATCTCTATTGTCGCCCAAAAATGAAAACCGGCAGCTGATTGGACGAACGCGTCACGTGGATCTGGCTGCTACTTCCGGATTTTGGATTTCTCGAACGGCCATTACTGGCGACTCATTCAGAATATGATCTCATATTTTACTAAAATAGTTCACCGAAACGTGTTTCTGAAAACATTTTAAGAGAGAAATAAGCCGTGCAGTTTCTGAATCTGTCTTCATTTCAGATCAACAAAGGTCAGTTTAAAAGATTTTCCTCAGATTTTGAGAGACTCTAGTCACGCTCATCCCGCTTGCCATTTCACATCTTCGACTGAGCATGTCAGGTCAGCTAAAATGAAGGCCGACAGCTCCTCCAACGGACGACGGCACGGAACACACCGAACAGACTCGAGTCACCGACCTCGCCAGACTGTCCAACGGTCGATTATCGGCCCGGTGTTTAGCTGTTTTAAGAAATGCAAACTAAAGTTGTCACTTAGCTGATTTTAGTAGGTTTCAGCCTACTATCCAGCCATCGTTTTGGGCTTCCAGATGAGGAATTTAACACCAGCCAAATAACGATGATTTTATCTACTGCAGCTATTCTTAACTAGTGCGTCTCTTGCCATTCTATTCTATAAAGGTGGATGGATGTTGCCAGATACTGTGGCCTGAAGGTAAATTCATAGTTGTTTTAACCATGTTACAATGGACATCTGTTTTGTGCAGGCACATTTCTGACTCACACCAACTCAGGAAGAAGGAAGGAACATTTAACCCCGAGTGCCACCAGGGTTAGCGCTATTGTAACATGATTCTCTTTCTAAAGTAACTTATTCATCTCACTTACAGTAATCCCTTAATTTCTGGGTTATGCCATGATTCGTGCTGTCAGTAAAAAGGCGTGACTCACTCTTTTCCAGCACCCACTCATGTATGAGGTCCACTGTTGCGTCTTTGCCTTGACGTTTAGTGTTTCCATTATTTGTACTACCATACGAAGCTTGTTTTGTCAGATTCTGTTTCATGGTGTCAGGGCTTGGGACATATAACTCCCGTTCATTTCTATTGACAGAATAATACACTCACCTAAAGGATTATTAGGAACACCCTACTAATACTGTGTTTGACCCCCTTTTGCCTTCAAACTGCCTTAATTCTTTGTGGCATTGATTCAACAAGGTGCTGGAAGCATTCTTTAGAAATGTTGGCCCATATTGATAGGATAGCATCCCCCACACCATTACACCACCACCACCAGCCTGCACAGTGGTAACAAGGCATGACGGATCCATCTTCTCATTCTGTTTACGCCAAATTTTGACTCTACCATCTGAATGTCTCAACAGAAATCGAGACTCATCAGACCAGGCAACATTTTTACAGTCTTCCAACTGTCCAATTTTGGTGAGCTTGTGCAAATTGTAGCCTAATTTTCCTATTTTTAGTGGAGATGAGTGGTACCCGGTGGGGTCTTCTGCTGGTGTAGCCCATCCGCCTCAAGGTTGTGGCTTCATAAATGCTTTACTGCATACCTTGGTGGTAACAAGTGGTTATTGAGTCAAAGTTGATCATCTATCAGCTTGAATTAGTCGGCCCATTCTCCTCTGACCTCTAGCATCAACAAGGCATTTTCTGGAATGCTGGAAGTTTTTCCTTTTTCAGACCATTCTTTGTAAACCCTAGAAATGGTTGTGTGTGAAAATCCCAGTAACTGAGCAGATTGTGAAATACTCAAACCTTTCTGACATTCAGTTTGGAGTTCAGGAGATTGTCTAGACCTGGACCACACCCCTAAATGCATTGAAACAGCTGCCATGTGATTGGCAGCTGCTTATTTATTGGCAACATTGAGTCATCACTCGCTATGTATGCTGTGTTTCATCCACCTAAAGGACCTCAGGCTGCTTCTATAATCAGCCCTGCTGGCGTTTTGACTTGTGACACACACACGTTTGACCTCACAGCCATTATTAATGCATCAAGGCAAAGAATGTGGCTTTTCATGAGTCCTGAAGTGGAAAGAAACTAAACCAAGCTAAAGCTATGACGTTTGTGATTATTGCTGAGGGTCTGCGGACCTCCAGGGCTCCTTGATAGTGTTCCAGGAAGTCTCTTGGAATACGACGAACAACTGATTTTCATCTTTTCAATAAGGGAGAATGACTTTTCGGATTATAGCTTGTCATTCCCCTTTGTTATCGCTTCATAGTCAGATAGCAGTTGTGTATTGAAGTTTAAGAAAATAATTGGTTTTGCAAACATAAGCCTCTTTCTGACCAAGTAGTTATATATATAACAGTCCACTTCTAAACAGTTCTACTAACTATTCTCCCACAAAACCGTTTTTTTTCCATTTGCATTCGCACTGGCCAAGTGGCCATAGGAACTGGTAGGAGGGATAAGGGAGTGACTTCTGTGAGAGCCATGGTGAAGAGTATAGAGCGGAATGGACTGAATCCATCCCTTTTCCTCAGCCAGATGTGCCACTACAGAGTGGTGGGATTGTTGCATTCAGACATTTGATTCAGACACATGATGCCCATTCAATTAGCCAGTGTAGACCTTTTGTCATGATAACACAAAACGTGTACAAGAATGTCAACAGGTGTGATTAGATGGCTGTGTGAACACAAAAGGCATACACTGGCAAATTGAATGGGCATCATGAGCAAAGTTGTCTGAATACCAGTGTAGACCTTTTGTGATGATAACACAAAAAGTTCACAAGAATGTCAGCAGGTACGGCTGTGTGAACACAAAATACCTTTTGTTATTATAACACAGCCATCTAACCTGCTGCTCTTTTTAATCAAGCAGGTGGGCCTACCTTCATGTGTGCATGTACAAATAACTGTAGTAACCCACTTTTCTATGAAATATTTGATTTATATCAAAGTAAACACAACACAGCAAACTTTAGAGTGGAAAGGTAAACTTAAGACCTGTTTACAAAAGTAGAACGCATGCTAAACCGTGAAGTTAATACAATATTAAAAAGTGCAAGATTAACTATTTACATGTACATATGAACTTTTAGCAAGTGCATGTATATGTGCGGCGAAACTATTTACAAGTGCAGAAACCACACACACACACACACACACACACAAACACACACATCTTTCCAAAATAAGGGTTGATCACAGGTCCTCCTGTCTGGGTGCCAGCCTGTTGACACTGCGCAGGAAGCACTTCATCTCTTCCTCCCTTGCCACCAAAGCTGCACGCTCCTCAGCCTCTGTTTTGGCTTGGTCTTTAAGAAATTCCAGTATTTCACCGTAGCGGGAATCACTGTCCCTCCGCAGCTCAGCATCTGACTCCAGCAGGTTTTCCTCTGTTGAAAGTTTACTGGAGTCAGGCCTCTTTCTCTTTGCTGGAAAAGACAGGGAGTGTGGAGAGAGATACTTAGTACATCAATTGCTACAAACAAAGTACAAAGCACATGATATGTTAGTGGTTTGTTGTTGTGATTTTATGTATTACACTTTTTTGTGTAATGTCTTTATTGAGTTTTCCTTTCAAACAAAGAACTAAATAATATATATATATATATGATAAAAAAATTAAATAAATATACATACATACACACTCATCCATATACTTGTGCAGCAACCACCCGTTTCCATTCATAAAATAGTAACTACATTTGCAAAGAAAAGATAATCAAATTAAATAACATAATACATGCACATATGCATACACACACACACACATGCCCGTTTAAAAAAAAAAAAAATAATAATAAAAAATAAATAGATAATAATAAAATTAGAGTAACGAAGTTAAAAATAAATAAATAAAACAATAAATTAAAGCTGCAAGCAGCGATGGACGGGCCCTCGCTCCTCTGCGCGTGTCGGGGTTACCGGCGGTCGCCGCTCCTTGCGACCGTGCATTTGCGCGGCACTCAGACACCGCAAATCGTCACCAATGAAAAGGGAACTCCATGCTGAGTTCAATGATACCTCACACAAGATGCTATGTCATACAGTTTATTAGCTGTTAAAGGGGGCGTGGCTAAGCACAGAGGGGCGGGCCAAACAATCACCAATGAATAAGGAAGTCTCTGCTGAGTTCAATGATACCTCACACAAGGGTATACCTTAAACGGTGTAAATGCTATGAAAGGGGGCGTGGCTTGAACATAGGGGGCGGGCCAAACCATCACCAATGAAGAAGCAACTCTCTGCTGAGTTCAATGACACCTCACACAAGACTCTACCTTAAACGGTACAAATGTTATGAAAGGGGGCGTGGCCTGAGTAAGTGGGCGTGGTTATATTATAGGGGCCGGCTCATTATCACATGTAGACCACACATTCTAAGTTTCATGTAAATCGGATGATGTTTGTCATATAAGGCGCATTTCCTGTTGCCAGCGGGGGGCGCTATAACCAAAAGTCAAATATGGCCTGTAGGTGTCCTCAGGCCTGGACCCTTGTCAATCTTGAGAATTTTCGGGCAGATACGACAACGTACACTCAAGTTACAACAATTTATTTGTTCATCGCTCAACACTCAAAATGGCCGCCACGCCCACACCGTCAGACGAAAAGTTTTTCTTTTAATAACTTTTCATCTTTAAGGTGTTGGGATGATAGAGACCAAGTTTGAAGTCCATCGGATGAAATCTCTAGGAGGAGTTCGTTAAAGTATAGCACCTTGACTTTAAGGCTTACTTCCTGTTGCCACTAGGGGGCGCTATGACTTTAAGTAAATATCGGCCTTTATTTGTCCTCAGGGTTGGACTCTTATGAATCCTGAAAAGTTTCGAGCCAATCGGACAATGTACACTCGAGTTACACCCACTTCCTGTTTCGGCGGCGAAACGCACAAAATGGCCGCCCCGCCACAGCCACGCCCTATGACGAAAAGTTTTTCTTTTAACAACTTTTCATCTTTAATGTCTTAAGATGGCACAGACCGAATTTGAAGTTGATCAGATGAAATCTCTAGGAGGAGTTCGTTAAAGTACGACATGTGGAAATGGCCAAAATCACACTAATTTCGAACTTTGAAATCAAAATGGCGGACTTCCTGTTGGGCTTAGGGTATGGCTTCAATGACGTTTTTTGTACATCTTGACATGATACATATGTGTACCAAGTTTCATGAGTCTATGTTAAACGCACTGCAGGGGCTCAATTTTTTTTAACATTTTAGGGGGCGCTAGCGAGCCATTTTTGCGCGCCTATTCCCGAAACCCTTAAAATACGTAAATTTTCACCAGACTTGATGCGACCGCCAAATTTGGTGAGTTTTTGAATATGTTAAGCCCCTCAAAAAGCCAATTCATTTGCCGGGAAAATAATAATTCCTTCAGTTTCAATAGGGCCTTCGCCGCTGTCGGCGCTCGGGCCCTAAAAATGGGTGTCTGGGTACACTATAGTGCCTATGTATTCCACTTTTACATTATTATTGAGTAGATTACACATTTCTATATGCAGTGCAATAGGCCTATATTTCCATTACCTGGTGTAGGGCGACGGGGGGGTACTGGTGTCAACAGGAGCGCCACAGAAACTCTGGTCGACTGGATCCAGCAGGAAACTGGCCACAGGTTCTGGTCCAGTAGCTAACAAAAGAAACATTTGAGGATCAGAAGCGTATTAAAAAAAAAACCCTGAAGGAGTGCATAACAGACGACACAGATCAGTTAGGCAAGAAACAAACTGCTCTTAAATTAGACCTAGATTTCTAAAGGAATGGTGTTAACATGCGATTCGACAAAGCAAGCTATCAAACTATCGATAGCAAGCCACTATCAAAGGAGCTGAAGGAGTTACAGGAACTGCGGTCAGAGGAACTTAATAATTCCCAAATTGCTCCAGTTGGAACACGAGAAAAAAAGGTTCCTTTCAAACTCCTCCCTGTGTGTCCAGGCCTCTTGGACACCGTCTGAGAGGTTTCTACTGTTCAGGACATGCCATAAGTCAGGAGAGGTGTCCTATCTTGCCAGAGAAGCAAATATGGTCATTTTTCTGCAAAAGAACTGCTAAAGTTTAAGGATTGTTGGCATACCAACTCAACAACATTTATTTAGTTGTTACTTGTTAATAGTGTAACTGTTATTTGTTAAATTATTGTAGTTGTGTGTTAGGTGACTTCGGTTTACTTATTATATATTTAATTACTTTAAAACGTTAATATATTGTTAAATTTAAATAATTTTCAATTGAAAAAAAACTCCATAAAAGAGCCTTTCTTTGACGTCATTTTTCAGTTTTTCAAGAATCGGTTTAGGAATCGGAATCGTAAAAAAATCAAACGGTACCCAACCCTAGAAAGGGACTAATAAAGGAGACTAGTAAGCATTAGGAAAGCTTTACTTTTTAGATTTTTAGATTGATGTTTAACTTGTTTTGATTGGACTGTTGTCCCTGTTTTGTATGTAAAGACTCCTCCTATAAAAAATGTCCTCCTGGCCTCCGCTCAAAGGCGTTTGTCTCCTGAGGGTTTCACTTTTATTACCCACAGTTTGTGTAAATAATGGGGACACTACTTGTGACTTTGACACCTTGTCGTGACTCGTGGGTGGTGTCCCATTATGATTTGTCCCTTTTTTTTAGGAAGGTCTGGTCCAGAAACGGCACTGAGACGAGCATTTAAGTTGGAGGGGGACAACGTGAGTGTATCTTAGCCGGTGGCAAACGCAAAGCTTTGAATGAACAAAGTCTATCTTAGACAATTAGCTCCTTTTTATCTGTGGCTGAGCTCAGTGCATCATGGTTGTGTCGTGTCCCTGTTTGCTGGGGATTAATGGACATATAGCCTCATTCATATCCATGAATGGACATCCAGCACATTTGAACTGATGGCCTTAAAAGACCCGGGACCATGTTTGAAGGAATAATACTCAGATCTGTTCCTCCCCACTGGGTTTGGTCTTAACCTATTCAGTGTTGTCCAGCTGGGCCAGGCTGCTCAACAGTGAAGCTGTGTCTGTTGTTTGTAATGTGATCTGACAGGATGAACAGGGAAGGGAACTAATGTGTTCAACTGCTCAATACCGTGTTTGGTGGTGTCCACATTCACAATTCAGTGACAAGTTGTGTCCAGCTTTTATTTTTAAGTTGCCAGTTAACAGTTGTTAAGGTTATTTGATTCCTTTTGTTATAACCTTTAATCTGATTGAATCATCCATTTTTGGGTCAGTGTGCAGGTCTGTACGGAACTGAAACGTTATGGTTCTCCTTGTTTTCAAAGTCGACTTTTAGACTCCAGGCTGTGTGTTCCCGCTTGTGTTCCCTAATGTGCTGCTGAATGGGAAATGAACTGCATGTACCCTTGTCTGCCACAGAGGGATTACAACACACACACACACACACACACACACACACACACACACAAACACATATGCAGCCATATGCCTCACCACTTTCAAATCAAATCAGAGGCCTAGTTTATCGGCATACAAAGGTTAAACGATGTCTGACAGCATGTTAAATGCTTTTTGCTTTCAAAAGCCTGTTGTTCTGTCGGATGTGTGCCTTGGGTCAGACTCCATCAGGCTAGAATGATCTCTTAGCTTGAAGGGTCAGGTGGTGGCTGTACTGGTGCAGCACGGCGATGCGTTCTAGAAAAGAGTCAAAGGCTGAGAGAAAAGGAGGACAGGAGCATGCAGGCTGCAGGCGCTCTCTCTCCTTACACACATTTTCCCATTTCCTATTCAGTGGAAAGTGTTTGGCATGCTGTATGGGCCGTTGTGTTGACATTTACCGCTGCTGACAGTGAGGAGTAAATGTAGTTGTCCGTGTAAACGCTCTCACCCTTTCTGTTTGCTTTGGTCTGTGACATTTTTTTTTTTTTTTTATCTGTCCCCTTTGCCCGCGAAAATACATCTTGGCAGAAATACATTCAAACGTTAAAAGAAAACAATGCATGTTTTTGAATTAGGCCAATAACTGCAGAGGGATGGCAAGCCACTACTCCAACTTCTACATTACCAAGCAGTCCCTGTTGTTATGCAACCTTTTCGGCCTGTGACCTTTTATAACTTTAAATCCCCCCCCCCATAACAGGTTGTATGTGTCAATGATAGAGATGCACCGAGATTAACCTGCAACATGTCAGCTGTTTGGAAATTATTTTTGTGTGTGCTGTAAAGTGGTTAGTAAAAATGAAATCGAATCGGCTGAAATCAGTATCGGCATGTCAATCGGCTTAGAAAATTGTAATCGGTGCATCTCTAGTCAATGAGCTTTGAGCAGCTAACCAAGAGGGCTGCTCCCTTGCCACATTGTTTAATTTTGATTAGGGCTGTCAGCATTAACGCCCTAATCGCGATGCGATTTAAGGGCCGAACATAACACGTTCATTTTTTTTTTTTAATCGCATGCCGCCATTTATTAATTTATTTTACACGTCACTCGGCTTCGCGTCGTGCCTAACAACGCCCCTTAGCTGTTCTAAAATCACTAGAATCTAGCTAGGCTACTATTTTGACCCTTTGCTGCACCTTTACTTATCATCAATAGGGTTGGGCATCGTTAGGATTTTAACAATTCTGATTCCAATTGCGATTCTTCCTTTTGATTCCAGTTCTTCTGATTCTCGATTCCGATTCTTTGAGGGGTGGAGTTGAAACGGGTCACATGCCTATTTTCACAAATAAGAGGAACGTTTTATTTAGATTCAATGGTGGTTTGCAGTTTTACCGAGCTTTTTCAACGTAAAATAAAGCCAGACTAGAGCGCTGCTTACTGTCCTCCAAGGCTGCAACACAAGAAGTGCCTGGTCGCTACGGAAACCAAAACTTGCGCATATTTAATTGGGAAGCGATGATCGGATTTGAAACCAAATCCTCTCAGTGATTCCAAAAGCTTCCAATAAAGAAACAATTCTACTGGAATCGTAATTTTTGAAATGATTCCAAGTAGGAATCTGTTCTCGAAGCCCAACCCTAATCATCAAGCTGCCATACTTCCTCACACATCCTGCTGCTGCAGGCTGCAGGCATGATGGAGAAAGACAGCAGCAACACAATATTGAATGGAGCTTTTTATTTTCCAAAACTACTGGACAGCTCAGTAGACGAAGTCGAAAGCCATATGCACATTGTGTAAAGCCGAATTAAAATATCACCGAAGCACGTCAAGCTGGAGCTACCACCTACGAGCTAAGCATAGTAGTACAGTTAACGTGACTGGTTGATGCTAGCGGGCTCAAGCAAAGCACTATTTTGGAGAGTGCTACTTGTCGACCTGTTGATGAAACCAAATCCAAAAAATTACTACAGCTCTTGCAAAACGGGTGGCAACTAACTGCAGCCCTGTCAGCATCGTAGAAGACTCGGGTCTTAAAGACTACGGTTGGCATGTTCTGAATTGTGCAATAATGACAGATTCACACATGTTTCATTTGTTTACAGTAAATAAATAATGAACAAATACAAATCTTAAAGTCAAGTTCATAAAGTAACTTTCTTTACATTCATTTGATTCCCAATCAAGATACACTGGTAAGAGTGGCTTTCCATTGTTAATATGTACTTAAAAACAGTTCTGAAATGCAAAATAATAGAATTTTAATCATGTGATAAAAAATGCGATTAATCGCGATTAACTAGAAATTCAGCGATTAATCGCAATTTTAAAAAAATTAATCGTTTGACAGCCCTAGTTTTGATATTTTATAGCGGTCTGACGAGGTAAAACGGCAGTATTACAAAAGGTAAATATTTCAGAAAAATTCTATGTATTTTTTCAGTTTTTTTTCATGTTGAGGATCTCGGGGGGGGGGGGGGGTTTTACCCATAATTGCTTCTTATTGCACCAACCTCCTCCTTCAGGACTGAATCTGTGTTACTTAATGTTAAACACTTCTGAAAAAGAGCTTGTGCGCTGAGCCACACCCATCCCAAGATAGACGGTTTAAATAAAGACGGTGAAACTAATCAAAAAGTTTTTTCTGCTGAGGACTTTCATAGAACACTGCGTATAATACGCGTGTTGGGGCACAGGATGAACCGACTCAGATATAACCGGTGCACAGGTCTCCTGGAGGATGTTGAGACCGAGTAGCAGGAGTTCATATCTTCATCCTCCTGGATTGAGATAACGGGCGTCAGGATGTAAAGCTCTCATCAGTGGGGATTTAGATACTGTCAGCGCCTGTTTGATGCGGTCTGCCATTTGTTTCTAAGGGGTACAACCAAAACGGCAGCAGATGGGCTAATCCCCAGCCGGGTCTGAGGCTTTTCTTTTGTGAAGGAGAAAAGCTTATCTTTATCATTTGGATGCTCCTGTTGTTTTGACTTGTACAAAAGGATTTCATTCTTCCATTTTGGGCTTTTGAAAACTTGTTCTTATCTTAGCTACTGACAAATGTGCCATTTTTAAAGATGTTTATTCTACCTACAGCAACAGGGCTAAATGTTTCCGCATCAGATAACCACTCCAATCTCTCCGCAGAGCCCAAATTGGAGTAGAATGCCACACGCAGCATGCATCTTTCTAAGTCACATCCCATTGCATTATGGGTCCTGAGCAGTGGCCGCACCTGTCCCCCTGCTCCCTTCTTACATAAACACACACACGCACGCACACACATACACACACACAGATGTGACATACTGCTTCAAGACATTCTTAGGTTACACTTTACTTGAAGGTATCTATATAAGAGTGACATGACGCGTCGTAAACATTGTAAACAAGTCATAAACGTTTATGACGCAACGCTTCTGTCAGCAAGTGTCATTCGTTTTTTGTCATGACAAGTTATGGTTAGGGGTTAGGGTTAAGGTGACTACACACCGAGCCGATAATCGTCCGTTGGACAGTCTGGCGAGGTCGGCGACTCGAGTCTGTTCGGTGTGTTCCGTGCCGTCGTCCGTCCGAGGGGCCGTCGGCCTTCATTTTGGTCGATTTGACATGTATAATCGGCGGGGCGGGCACTGCCGGCAATCAGACTCAAATGACCCATCTGATTGGTGGAGAGCTAACCAGGAAACGGGGAGCAGGATGAGCGTGACTAGAGCCTCTCAAAATCTGACGAAAATCTTTTAAACTGACCTTTGTTGATCTGAAATGAAGACAGATTCAGCAACTGCATGGCCTATTTCTCTCTTAAAATGTTTTCAGAAACATGTTTCGGTGAACTACTTTAGTACAATATGAGATCGTATTCTGAACGAGCCGCCATGACAGTCTGGCTGTGAATTTCTGGAGAAACCAGACCCACGTGACGCGTTTGTCCAATCAGCTGCCGGTTTTCATTTTTGGGCGACAATACAGATTAGCACCGCCTGCTGTTATGGAGACGTATTACGTCTCGTCTCTTCGGTGTGTTCTGAGGAACTTTTTTGACAAACTCGGGGAGACTGATCAGTCACACTGCCTTTTCTGCCGAGGGTCGGCCGTCTGGTCGGTGTGTCTGGGCCTTTAGGGTTAGAGTTCATGTGTTCATGATAGCGTCATGTCACTCTTATGTAGATACCTTCAAGTAAAGTGTTCCCCTTCTTATTTTGTTTCAGTTTGATCCAATATTTAGGGATATCAGACTGTCCCCCTGCATGAAAAACAGCCTCCTCATTCCTTTTGAATGAGTTCCAGCAGAAAAATACAACCTGGCTCAACTCATTGCCACACTGCAAAGCAACTTCATCTGGCAACGGGCTGCGTTGGCCAACGCCCATAGATTTACAGTACTTTGTAGCATGAACACCACAGTTTTTACTGTTTGCCTCCCCATCGCAATGAGAGATAAAATAATTGCGGCTGTGCCAACTTTCCAGATCAGGAAAATCTTTCCACATAATTCTATGCTGGAACACTGCACAGCAGTTTAAACCTTCAAACTGATGGATTTATTATACCAACTGGACTTCCTGGATTGTACTCAATTGTCTCAGTGGTACCTGAAACAACATGCCACCTCCACTCAGCCTGCTTTTTTTAAAGTACCGGGCTGTTTTTGGTCTGAACACCCACACACATGGAGCTTCAGCATGGTTGTGGCCTGGTCGGTTAACCCTCCTGGTGTCCTTGGGTCAAATCTGACCCATGTTTCAAAAAGTTTCTGTATCAGAAATGTGGGTTTCTTTCAACCAAATTTTAAAACAAAATAACGTGGATGGTTCCAGTGAACGGTCTTCACAAGTTAAATAAATGATCAGTTCACTACTTTCATTAAATGTGGGTGTTTTATTAAATTTTATAGCATGTAAAGAAAAATTGATCATAGTACCGTTGAAAAAACGTAGGATAAAAATGTAAAAAAAGTGACAAAAACATCAGAAAAAGTGACAAAAAACTTGGAAAAAAGTGACAAACGTCAGGATAATCTTCAAAAACGTCAGGAAAAGTGACAAAAACATGGGGAAAACTTTTTTAAAAAGCGCATAAAAATATTGACAGAAACTTCGACAAAAGTGTCGAAAAAGACGACCAAAACATTGGAATTTTTGGTTACACTGTACTTGAAGGTATCGACATAAGAGTGACATGAACGTGTCATAAACATTATAAATAAGTCATAAACGTTTATGACATAATGTTCTTTTAGTAAGTCTCATGCGTTTTTTGTCATGACAAGTTCTGGTTATGGTTAGAGTTAGGGTTATGGTTCATGGTATCATGACTGTGTCATGACAGTGTCATGTGTTCATGACAGTGTCATGTCACTCTTATGTAGATACCTTCGAGTAAAGTGTTACCGAAAAACAAAAAAGTTGCGGGGAAGACATCACAATAATAATTGGGCTTATGTTGGACAAACTTCTGCTTATAGACTATTTAAAACGAGAAACTGGGAGACCAGCAGCAGTAGAGTTACCAGTTATGGTTATAGTCAGTTACTAGTTGTGTATTTTTCTAGTATTTTTCAATAAGTCTCAATGACCCATAAGCAAATCTTTGATATTTTTACAGTATATACCAGGGGTGGCGAACCTGTGGCTCTTGAGCCGTATGCGGCTCTTTGCCTGCTCCTGTGAGGCTCTTCCTGTGTGGCTGGGGGCTGTGTCATTGGTTGATTGTTGTTTTTAACTTTTCTGAAACATACAGTATTTCAGATAAGTAAAAAAAAAAACACATTTGAATGCATCTGCCAATACATTTGCCAATTATTTTAAAATGGAAAATAATGCAGCAGAGTTTTGAGGACAGATTCTGCAACCTGAGGAAAAACAGCGGCCACAGAGCACCTTCCTCGTTAACCCTTTCACTGCTGAATCAGATTGTTTGAAAGCCCCTTTAGTGACAAATGAGTGAGAGAGTTTGTCGAGAGGCCACAACCGAGTTCAAGCAAGACCTGAAAAGGATTTTGGATAACAAAGACTGTCAGGTTTCCCACTGAGTCAATCTAAGTGAGAAAAAAAACTATGAAAACTGCTATGTATTATAACCGTCATTAGATCTGGAAGACACTGTTGCTGTTGTAGTGTGGACGTGCATGTGTTGTGTGGCTTTTTGCTATGGTGCGGGTTTTTTTTGTGGCTCTTTATACCTAACTGGTTGGCCACCCCTGGTATATACCATTATGTATGAACTCTATTAATACAGACTATAACTGCCATGTTCATAAACTTGACCCATAACCCCAACTTTTACACTTCACTGTGTTGAATTTCGAGGGTGTTTTGACAGTATGTTGCCAGGATGATATGGTGTTGCCCTCTATGAACACCTTGGAGCAGCTTCTCTGCCTTCTTCCTTCCCGCACCACTTTCTCCGTTAACGTTCTCGCCCTCCTGCTGTTTCTTACATTTGACCCATTTGCAGCTCATGTAGAAACACGAGTAGATCAGAGATAGGTAGACCCACTTCTCTGACAGACTTCAGGGATGCTTCTCTCAGGGGGGATTATGTAAAACAGGGCAGTGCACATCTCTGATCTGTAACTGGGGTACACCCTCAAAGAACAGCACAACTTTTGGTTTTTCCCTTTTCCGAAATGCACTTCAAACAGATGTTATTGCATATGTCACCAAATATCACAGAGGCAAAAGCTGTACCAAACACCCACTCGACCTAAAGAGTAAACTACCTAAACAGCAATTTACTGGTGAAATAAGTTATTGTTAAAGTTGTTATTACATTTTTAATAAATCATTTTATTCTGACCATATGGCCTTAGCAATAAACGAGCCGTTCTTTAATGTCGCCGACTGTTGTTTTGTGCTCTTCTTTATTTTTATGGATTTATGTATTGGTTTAGGCACCGGCACCGTTTTAAAAGTATAGTTTTAGCACGGGTATAGGATAAAAACCAAAAGGACACCAACCCTAGTGTCCTGTGGTGACTCTGAGCTTCATGAGGTCACTCGAGGCTCCACCTCACCGCAGGCTGTCGATGGTGCTTTCCCTGCATTGCTTTGTCTACTTTCTACTGCTGAATGTAATTGCTCTGGAGTTGCGCAATTGCCTTGGGTGGTGCCAGTGTTTCAAGGCCTTTTTGTGTTCACTCGCAGTGTGTTTGTGCGCCGTTTGCTTTTCTTCTCTATTACTATTCTCTATTTAAGTTACCTCACACCAGAGTGAACGAGTCGCCGCGCCGTAATGTACTTTCAGTCAGTGGCTAAGATGTAAGTTTGAGGTCTTTTTTTTTTTTTTTGGACTTCAATCATGTCTGCAACATATTTTAAATGAGGACAGACTTAAGTTAGACATAACAAATACAGGTCTGGAAACTAACATTAAAATAGCAATCCATAAGTTGGAAAGCCATTGAGTATCTATGATGAAATCTTATCCGGAAAAACTGCCTGACCATTTTCCACGTACGCAACTCTTTCATACAACCTCCTTTCTTCCTGTTTCGATCAGGCTCTGTCACACTCCTGACTGGTTTCACTGCTCATTCGTCTCACATCCAGCACCTGTTATACCTACTGTGTACTCTACTTCCATCCCAAACCATATCTGATATAGAAATGACATTTAAGAAATGAACAAAAGCAAGGCACCAAATCTGTTCTTGTAGCTATATTTCTCCCAGAAGGAAGTTAAATCCACTCACTCAATAACTTTGAATGCATACTGTATTTGTTACAGTATGAGTCTTAAAGGATGGACTGCATTATTAAATTGACATTTAAGGTGTATGGATAAAATGTTGTACCTGATGGCAATGGTGTCCAAATCCAAAAGGAATTAAAAAGTGACTGACTATAAGATAAAACCTGTGTCTCCCTCATGAAGGAAAGAGCATATTAGAGCTATACTGGGGGTGTTGCCAAAGGGAAATATTAAGAAACATTCCCTACTTACGTTATGCAATGCATGTCATTTGGTAGCTTATCAGTAGCATGTAAAGCACTGCAGTGGCACTTTGCACCAGTGAAACTAAAGACTGAATGGACGAGGAAGTAGAAAAGAGCTAGATGCTCTCTTTGTTTGTTTTTTGCGTGCCTGTTTGTACATGTGCAATATCGTGTATATCAGTCTAACCCACGTGTGTGTGTGTGTGTGTGTGTGTGTGTGTTGTGTATGTTTAGTGTTTGCGTGGTCCAGTTCCCTGCAGGTATGCAGCAGAGCAGGTTCATCTGTGTCAAACAGAAAAAGGGGAGGAGAGAGGAGGGGGACACGTGGAGTCCCTCCTCCTCCTCTGTCACTGGCCAATCCCTTTTCAGACTTCACAAACTTTGTTGTCAGGCTGCCACCTAAAGGACGCTGATGACTTCTCTCTGTGTTTCTGTTGCCAAAAAAAAACAGAGAGAGGCTGTTGTTGGTTTTTAAGCTGTAGTCCACTTACAGTCTGTTTGGATTTGGAGTGATTTCATTGGTCTTCTTCAGCTGATACTAAACTAAACACTTAAACATGTTGACTGGAATAAATACACAGCTTTAGGTTTTAGGAATGCATGTTGTCATGTTGTCATTAGGGCTGCACGATATGAGGAAAAAAATGCGATATTACATGTGATAAATAAACGGATATTAAAGTACACTCAGTTGCTTTCAGTATTCTGCTAAAATACAGCAAACTGAAATGAAAGGAAATCATTTCCAACATTCTTTTATTGAACAAATTGAGCATTGAAAAAAAAAGGCACCACTACAAAAAATGGATGACTGTTACATTTTAAAGTGCCGTACGCTACTGATATTTTCTTTCAACTAACGCAATAAATGGTGTCTTTCCTGATGTGTCGCAGCATTTCGCGATGTGTTTAATGCGGCCGTTGATATCGCGATGACGATTAAAAAAAACTATATATTGTGCAGCCCTAGTTGTCATATATATATATATATATATATATATATTTTTTTTTTTTTTTTTTAAGTTATAATGTTCCCCATTGCGTGTTTGAACATGAACAAGTCCAATAATAAGTCAGTTAAAAACATGATAATACATGATTTGATTACTCAGGTATTGATGATTTCTTGATAAATCAATTAGTTTATCAACTAACCGTTTTTATAGCAACTACAAAACATTGGTAAAGAGCTTTGCTGCTTTTCTCTGTCTCTAATCATTGTTATTTGTGTATCTTCCTGTTTTTTTAACTTACCGGTCAGACAAAATAAGCAATCCGAAAACCAGAAGTTGGACCAGACGGCCCAACACCACCGAAAAGATCCACCGAAACCACAACTGAAAACTGTGACGGGATCCAGCTTCACTTTGCATTTTGAAAAAAGCAACCCAGTTTTACTCCCAACTTTATATGAATCAGGACAACAGCTTTGCATACAATGAACACAGTGTTCAATCTCACACCACACTAGTCTAAATATAGACTGCGATGCCAAAGCATCTGCAGCCATTTCCATCTAGTATTAGCTGTGATGCGATCAGTGCCCGTAGCCTCAGTCTTCTCCCATTTCTCTCTCTATCTCTTCTTCTTTCTGGCTCTGATGTGGTTTATCTCCGGCTGAAGGCCACTGGACCCGTTGATTATTATTCCACTGCGGAGCTGCAGGCAGCACAGATTATTAGAGCAGAAGACTAGGCAGATCTCCTATCTGGAACTGGCAGAGTGCCTTCCTATTCTCTACTCATTTACTCCTGCTCTGGCCTGAAATAGGAAATTAGGAGTATGCTGGGCTGCAATCGGAAGTGTTTATTGGCTGCTGCAGTGCATGATCCCCTCAGACTCGTTGCTTCTTGTTAGAGCTTAGATCGGCCCAAAAAATCAAGCCCGAACCTGCCCGATCCCGAGCACGTTACGTCCGAGACCGGCCCGGCCCGACACATTAACTGTAATTATGAGCCCGAGCCCGATTTAAACCCGACACTTTTTTTAATACGTGGGCCGTTATAACTGACATTCTCAACTACAATTCAGAGTTGTTTGAACTACAGAAATCTGTTTAGAATAATACAACAAGGACGAAGCTGTAAACTGCGCTGTTTGTTTAGAATGGAACGGATCACAAATGGATGGTTTGAATGATGGATGAAGAAACGTAAAAAAAAAAGGAAACCATGATGAACAACATATTGTTGTCACTGCCCACGACTTGTTTAAACTGCTTCCATACCTCCGACTTTCCTCCACACTTGCTCAAAGTTAATTCTCCTGTTTTTCTTTTTTTCTTTACATCTTCAAGCTCCCGGTGTGATGCGTGTGAGAGGAGGAGACTCCGCGCATGAAGTGCTGCATTTTGTAACTGCAGCCTAACTTTTGTAGGCTACACATTTGTTACTTTTATATAGCCTATATATATATTTATAATATTTCTGATTATGGCATAGCTTTCTCCCCACCCAAATAGGATAATAAGGTAATGGATAAAAAAAAAAAAAAAATTGCTTGATCAAGGGTCCGGCCCGGCCCGAGGATGTGGCGGAAAATAACGGCCCGAGCCCGACCCGAGGTCCGGTCTGGCTCCGGTCGGGCTCGGGCTCGGGCCGAGAATCTAAACTCTACTTCTTGTTGCAGACTGTACTGTAGGGGTTGGGGTTGCAGCTGACTTCTGTTGTGTTTAAGGCTTACTGGTTGTATCGGTCAGACCAATTCACTTTGAGGTCTTCAACAAATTAATCAAATCGCGCTACACCCTAAGGAAGGCTCAAGCCGACACGCATTGGTGAACTTTTAAATGTCTTGCCAAATTAATTAAAGGCTTTTTTAGATATGCTTTCGTCTACTCTACAAAATGCCAGAAAAGCGTTAGAAATGCCTCTCAAAGAGCCCCAAACGATTTATTCAAATAGCTTGAGTAGTCCGACAAACAAGATATTAAACTTTTAATAAAAAAGCAAACAGAAAAGGAGCAAATGCTCACATTTGAGGAGCTGAAACCGGAAAACGTGTAACATATTTGCTTGATAAATGACTTAAACAATTAACTGATTATCAAAATGGTCGGCACTTCATTTTCTGTCAGCGTTTGTCGACCCCGAAACACTTGACAGTGTATATACTGTAGGCTTATGTGATAGACATCAGTTTGTATTATTTCAACATTGTTTCTGAGAGGTCCTGTCTTCGTTCTAGTGAATGGAGCAGTGTAGCAAATTCAGAATGCCTTGTCATTGCAATTGGGAATAAAATGCCTCGCAATGGTGGCTGAATTCATTCGGTTTAAACCGCTTAATGTTGCAGATTTCTCTGAAGATTAATCTTAAACTTTCACTCAACATAAGCAGCCCACGCAACATCATTTTAAGCTCAATGATTGGATGTTTTCTTACCGAGATGCTCCTTGAAGGTTGTATTCGACGTAAGGCTGGGCGATATGGAGAAAATCAAATATCACGATATTTTTGACCAAATACCGTGATATCGATACCGCAACAATATTGTGGTATTGACTATTGGTGCTTTCACAAAATATTTACACAATGAGATTTTTGATAAATAATCATCAGTAATGTGGATATGATGACTTAGTGTGTAAAGGCAAATAATAGAACAGTTACAACAGTCTGGTAAGTTCAGAAAATGACATCACTTTACTGTAATGCAGCCTTTAAAACCTGGAAAAGACAAGACTTATGCCACATTATGATATAAAAAATCTAAGACGATATCTAGTCTCATATCACGATATCAATATAATATCGATATATTTCCCAGCTGTAATTCGATTTAACATTTTTGCATTCATACACACTTGTACTTTGGGCTTTTTATCAAAGTACCCAATATTTTTTATTTCAATTGCTGATCTTCCAAAATGCAGCAGACAGCGTCTTTTGTTGCTATAACAACAGCTACTGCTACAGCCTCCTAGAGTGCTATGTGGAGCGGTGCAAGATCAGGCGAAGCCGTCAAGCAATCTAGAGAATTAACACGTGCGATCGAGGGAGCGGTGCTACTGCTAACGTTGGATAAAACAAAGTCAGCTCCCTGAACAGGGAGCACCCGGCAATATCATACAACTCGCTGTGCTCCGACACTAGCACAAGTCTTCTCCATGTGTCCTTGTTGTTACGGAAACGACAGGTCTCGCTACTCCGCTTGGCATTGTCCAGCTGTCAAAAAAGCGCTTGACGCAGGGCTTTTACCCCCCCAGAAAAGTTGAACTTTCTACAACTTCAAAAAGACGCTCTGAGCTGCGGCTTTTTTGAAAACACGGTTTACTCCATAGGGTTATGATGTAAAACAGACGCTGGCAGCTTCAAAAAAGATGCCAAGTGTGAACATTGCCAAAAAGATCAGGACTTTTACTTCGGAAGCCCTGGACGCTGTAAAGTAACTGCTGTCACTTCTCAACTCTAAAGTACACGGTAAGACTTGGACTAAAGCACAGTGTGCTTTCAAAGAGAGCAGCTCCCTCGGTGTTAGAGGCCAGCCTCTTAATGTTCCGCTGTGGTTCAGTGGTTCTACAGCTCAGTATTGATTAGGTGGTCAGTCTGTTCACAGCAGATGTCCAGCAGCAGCTGCTCAGGAATATAACGCTGCTATAATGGAGTTAAGAAGACACCCTGTGCATGTTTAATGAGCCAACCTGGCAGTGCAGCCTGTAGTTACGTAATGAGTGCTGTTATTTGACATAGCCAGCCATGCTGCTGCCATTGGAAGACCTAACTGCAGTTTTACTGGTTGTTACGCTCAGGCTTTACATGAAGCTCATACTGAGAGGGTTTCACAACCTTGTGGCCTATAAAACCATCTCTAAACCAATGATATAAACATTTCCTCAGTCTGACAATGAAACCACTTCTTGAAATTGCCGTTAAGTTGCACCCAGCTGTGTCTATACTTAAATAAAATATTTCTTAAACTTTTTTTCGGTGTCGTAACTTTTCCCTTGAATGAAAGTGGTCAGCTGACAGAGAGCAATGTTACTGTACGTCTGAGCAGCCAAGAATAAAACGGAGTTTCTTCTTGCGTCCATCAAATCCAATTCAGTTTTCAGTTCAATTTTATTTACAGTGTCAAATCACGACAGGAGTTTTTTTCAGGACACTTTACAGTGATTTTACAGGTCTAGACCACACTCTATAACTTACAAAGACCCAACAGTTTCCCACGAGCAAGCATTTGGTGCGACAGTGGCGATGAAAAACTTTTTACAGGCAGAAACCTCGGACAGACCCTGACCCTCGGTGGGTGGCCATCTGCCGCTGCCGGCTGGGACACAGAGACACTGATACAGGTGTACAGATATGGGGAAACATCATTTATAATAATAATTATAGCAGTTGGTACGATGGACAGTGGCAATTATAGTAACACTAAAGATAATAGAACTATGACTAGCAGTGCAGAGCGTAGAGCAGGACCACGGCAGCAGCTGCAACCACGATCCAGGTGCCACCCCAATCCAAGGACAACTCCGGGGAATAAGCTCCAAGATCTAAGTTAGTAACCAGCATTACTGGGACATGGATGCACACAGATGGGAAGAGAGAGAAGATAGGAGCTCAGTGTGTCAAAGGAAGTCCCCCGGCAAAATCCACATGATGCTGTGACAGGTACAGCAGTAAAAGTATTTCCTGTGCACCGTAGCTCTGCTGGAAACACCACCTCATACATACACCTCACAACATAGTGGACCGTTTGTGGAGCTTCCTACCACTTAAGTAAAGTTTAATTTCAGAACAGCCTTTAGAGGAAAATGTGGTTTTAACACTGAAGTGGGATGCGACCTGGCTTTTTTTAACGGTTGATTGACTACCAGGACTTCCCCTTTGTCAGACCAGTGCACTACATCACATGTTCCCCTTAGCATTATACAGGAAGGCCACAGAGCAGGATCAACACTGAGCGCAAATCCAAATATCTAGCAGCGACGATGGCAATGATCCGTCTGAGGAGAAGCTTTTGTCGAGCAATCTCAATACTCGAAGAGGATGACGTGTTTACTAGTTGCTCATCGCCAGAGGTAATATTTGATATATTTTTGATTTACTGAGCATAACTTAACTCTTAAGCTGCACCTTGTGTCACAGTCTACTATTTCGCACAATGGCACTACAGAGCATTTCTGGTGAAAGCAGTCTTATTTTGGAAGACCATGTTTGCTTAATGGCTTGACGGTAGAACATGCAAAGAAAGTTTCCCTGTTTTGTCTTGACTTTCTGTCAAATGCTGGCTTCTCAAGTCGTTTCAGGTGGAAGAAACTACGGTAAATGATGTGATGATACATAGTATGTATACAGGGTTTTTCCTGACTCAGGAATCTGCATGCATATGGTGACGCAAAAGTGTGTGAAATGCAATCCACCAAGTCCGGGCGCCTGCGTAGAACCTTCCTTCTACTTCTCTCCCTTGTAGCGCAAAGCGAACGACAAAAGCTGACAATTTTGTCTGGACAGACGAGGAGGTGGAGTTATTGCTCCAAACAATGCACACACAGACACACACGCAGCACACACACACACACACACACAGCACACACACATGCGGCGCACACGCGACGCACACGCGACACATACACTGCACACACACACGGCACATACACACACGCACAGTGCGTTTTTACCCTTTAGACGGGAATGCGACGGTGGAGCGTTTTTAAGATTTCCACTCTGGAGGGTGGTTTCACTTTTTTGCGTTTTTAAGCCCCAAAAACGCCGCCGCCGTCTAAACGAAAGGCACATCTGATAAAATATTGTGTCCTTTTCACCCGCGAACATATTCGTGTAAACAGGGCCTGAGTCTGTTACTTTATTTGACAGAAATCTATGCATTTACAAAAACGTCTATCATGCTTGACTAAATGAAATCCCAATTAACAAAACTGGTTACAATTTGTAAAATGTTACCGTTAACATCACCGGGAGAGTCCGCCACAGCCTGGCGGTAAAACTACCATAAGCGCTCCTATTTACACTTATGTCCTGCTTGTTCAACTGTTTTTTGGTATTGGTATTGCTATTAAACACATTTGGAGAGGATTTGAATTGCTATTTTTTTTATTCTCAATTTATTTTGGCACTGGGGATTTTCATTTGGTGCTGGCTAAAACCTCTTTAGGGGGCACCAACAATTCCTCTATGCAGGAAAAACCCTGTTAAAATACTATATCCACTGTCCACCTTGATTTTGTTGTGCAGTGACACTGCTCAGTCTTCATCTAGTTCACTGGATATTGGATTCTCGGGGGTTACCTCCAGCTGTGTACTCGGGCCCTGCAAATTTCATCCCTATTGATCCCTGTGCAATAAAAGCATCAGAGAGCCAGTGTTGGGAGGCCTCGGGGCTCTGCCATTATTTATGGCTCTGTCGCTCTGCAGCCGAGCGGCGTCTTTGTAATGCCAGCATGAAATAATCATGACAAGCAGCCCGTTGTCTGGATCAGTGGCAGCTCTGTCCTTTGGAGAAGGATGCTCTGTCATTAGAGGCAGCGTGCTGGCTGTTGTAGAAGAAAACCGTTTCAGTCTCATTTTATCCTGATATCCTCTTTCCTGCTCAAGGATTAAGTTCCTATTATTTTCTCTGATCAGCAAACTCTTAGTGTCTCGTGTGTTAATTAAGTGTGATTGCCTTTTGTCTTACTTAGTGTTAAAACAAAGCATTGTACTTGGTCACTGTGAGTGAGACCTTTTGTTTAGAGCCCGAGCTGGTTTCAGCAGAATTCACACCTCGTTTAAACAAAGGACCGTTTTTTCAATAGTTTGAGCGGACGATATTGGGTCTATGCAAATCTACTCAGATAGTTTTGTGAGTGAATGTCTTTTGTTATTCTGTTGCATCCTGTAACCTTGTATAAAACCCTGACCAGAAAACTCATTCTGGTCAGAGAGAATCCTACAGCTTCTTGTGAACTTGTCTCATCTGAACCAGCCACTGAATTGGACCTGAGAGAACGTTTTCTTCCAGGCTGTACTTCAGCTGTGGATATGTTGCTCTTTGACTGGATACAGGAACGAACTGTAAGGTTTGCTATCAATCTACACTGAAAGCATTTCATTTTATCAAAAAGGTTATGCCAATCATTCAAGATGATGTTGTTTGTTATTTAATCGAGCACTCAATTGACAGAATTGGCAACTATTTTGATTAAAAAATGAAAATGTGTAAACATTCGATGGTTCTAGCTTCTCATATATTATGACATGTTGCTCTGTCTTTTATTATAGTAAACTGAATATCTTTTCATTTTGGACCGTGAGCAATTTAAAGGCATCGCCGTGGGCTTCAGGAAATTGTGGCAGTTTTTTACACACCAGTCAATTAATCAAGACAATATTTAGCAGATAATGAAGATAATGACCATTTATCAGTATCAAGAGAACTGTTGGGATTGTTATCTTCTTGTATATGAACTTTCCTTGTTCATTTATAAAGTCTGCCTTAAAGGTCCAACAGATGGGAATTTCTCCCATCTAGCGTTGACATCATATATCAATCAACTCTCTCGCACCACGTAGTTCAAAGTAGATATTACAGCTACGGTAGCCTTCACGCTTCAAAAAGCCGGTCTCTTGCTCTTTTCAATCTCCTTTTTTTTCTGGGCGAAGAAATTTGGATTTTGAATACGTGTGGTCCTCCATGTTTCCTTCTTCAGGAAGCTACGATACCCATTAGCAGCATTAGCAGCAGCTGTGACTTTATCATGTGACAGAGAAAACATGAAAGGCGGAGCAGTATGTCCTGTATGTCCCTTACTGGCTAATGTATTTTAAGATGAGGCATGAATATGGAGCGTCTACCCCAGTTCATGCGAATGCAAATGTAAAATTTCAAGCCAATAGGAATACTTGGAATTGATGGTGGTGGTAAATATTAATGAAAAAGGACAAGTTTGCTAACGGGCAACACAGATTTTGAGAATGAACAACTAAACACGTTACACACTGGGTCTTTAAGCTGGCTCTTTTTTTTTCTTCAAATTTAATGTTCATCATAACCAATAGTCATTTACATAGCTACAATTTTAACACACCGAAATTCTAATAATATAACCAGGCCCCAAAATTAGTTGGAAAAACAATTAATTATGCAAATCATCATACAAATAAAGGGATCCATATTTACCCATATCATTGAATATCTTTGAGTTTCTTTCTGTAGATCTTGACAGTTTTCTCTGTTTGCAGATGTAAGAATGAGGCTGGACTAACAGTCCTAACAATGCGTCTTGATGGTCAGTTTTACTTCCTTATTTCTACCTGACTTTAGTCACTGCCACTCTCAGTTAAACCAACAGCACTTCCTTCCCCTCTCCTTCATTCAGGGCGCTGCTCTGTGTTCATTAATGGCTATGTCAGCTTTAACTACAGCCACTTCCTTTATGGCCCAATGCCACTCAATGTTGAGCACAAACACTGCAAAGATGAAGTGATTTTGATGAATTTCCAGTGTGGAGGTGGGGTGTTTGATGTGTTTTAAGGCCTTTTAGTGTTTGCCAGCTTGCTGTGCAGCTGTCGTTTTATACTCTGAGTCTGAATGCTGTGAATTTCTACATCGCTCTCTGTCGAGGAACTTTAGTTTAGTACAGACTTAAATCCACTCTCAAATGACTCACAGTTCCATCTTTCTCTGTTTCTTGTCTTTCCCCATCAGACGGTATCTTCGTCGGGCCACGGCCGCCCCGAGTCTCCTGTCTACACCAACCTCCAGGAGTTGAAGATTACCACGACTAACCTGCCCCCTTTTCCCTCCGGCTCCCCGCTCCACGTGCTGGGCGACTGGGAGACCTACAAGGACCCGACAGGCAGGCACTACTACTACAACCGCAGCACCCAGGAGAGGACCTGGAAGCCGCCCCGGGCCAGGGACACCAGCTCTGGGAGCTCCAGAGGAGAGAGCCACAGCGCAGGAGAGAGCTCCGAGGTACGTGTACATGTACATGAAACCCAAACATACCTACACACATTATATGAGAATACAAGTTCACATGATGTGGGTCGAAAAAGTTTTAAAGTGGACAGCCTTAAGCCGCCTACACATGATAGGCGGCAAAAACCACTTTGCGCTGGCCGTTCCATTGATTTCCTACGGGGAGGGCGGTGCTGCCCAAGTATGCGCTGCTCTACCCCTGGCTCGGATTTGCCGCTTTGCACTGCGCTCAAAATTCTAATTATTTCAACTTTGACCTAGTTGCCGCTGACCTTTCGAAAGCGCAGCCAATGAGATAATTGTCGTTACCTAGCAAACGGAAATGGCTTCCTTGCCACCCTTGATGACGGATACCTGCGCTGCGCTTTGCACTGCGCTCAAAATTCTAATTATTTCAACTTTGACCTAGTTGCCGCTGACCTTTCGAAAGCGCAGCCAATGAGATAATTGTCGTTACCTAGCAAACGGAAATGGCTTCCTTGCCACCCTTGATGACGGATACCTGCGCTGCGCTTTGCACTGCGCCCTACCTATCGGTGCGCGGACAGCAAATCGCTTATGTGTAGCTCTGTGTCATGGCAGTGTTGGCGGTGTGTGCAGATGAACGGCGTGAGGCTTCCCTCTCTGGCTGCAGCGCACAGAGCTCCCAGCTGAGCAGAGCAGCGGAGGGCTGCTGCTCTGAGCTCTGTGCAAACACCCGTTTATCTAAACACGTTGGCCACACAAAGATGACACAGAGCTGGATTAAAATCTGCAAAGTATCCCTTTAAAGGTGGGACGACATGCTGTCATCAAAGTGAGGGGGCTTTATGTAATGATACAGGTCAGTCGTTGGTACAAGAGATCATAAGAAAGCTACCGAAATGAAACCATTTCTTATGCAGGTACCACACATGACAGTGGGGGATGTAGGAATTTGAGAAATGTGGAGAGTTTGCAAAGCTCTTGGGGCCCTTGTCATTTCCCACTGGTTAGTCACTACAGAAAGCAGGTGTGACGGTCATCTTAATTGGGTGACCCAGATCTTCTCTCCTATCTGAACGTGTATTAGACAAGGTTCATAACAAACATTGCTTTCTGAACACCTCATCTGAGTTATAACTTGGCCCTTGACCTCTGTTCTAAAGTATAATTTAATGTTTAGATGTCATTCATTCAGAATCCTACTTTAACTTCATAAAGTATAATTAAGTATTTCACTAAGTAAGATAACTAAACAAAGTGACAGTGTGCAAAGATGTTGTCACTCTAAATTCAAACTGGTTCCCACCAGAATACAGCTCGTCACATGCAGTTTTTTGCCTAATAGAACTTATTACAGTTTGGATTTATTTGATTTTTGTGATCGACGCACACATAAACACACACTTTGTGTAATGTCATATTAGACCGAATCCTGTGGGAGTCACCTCTGGTTTTGAGTCAGTTGCATTAATGGCTGTACCACACTGCCTCCTACAGGCAAAAAGCAGTTACTGTTACTTAATTA
The DNA here is from genome assembly GCF_008315115.2 of Sander lucioperca. Lineage (NCBI taxonomy): Eukaryota > Metazoa > Chordata > Actinopteri > Perciformes > Percidae > Sander > Sander lucioperca. The sequence continues at coordinate 17,189,775 of NC_050181.1, forward strand.
TTATTATTTTTTATTTATTTTATTTATGTTACTTAATTATTCTGTGTCGGCCACCTTCACATTTACACCACATTCCCCAAAACCAAGCATGAACAGTAGTGATTTTTAGCTCTCTGATGGGCCTCCTGGTTCTCTGTACTGTAATAAAGGTGTTGGGCAGTTTCTGATGATTTATTGCTTCTGGCTGCATGCCTGTCTTTTTCCCCCCTGTAACTCCATGGTGAAAGATGCCCTCTCTTCTCTCTCTCTCCCCCTCTGCTCTAATGGTAGACCACTCCTCTTTCACTTTCGCCGTCTTTCCTCCCCTTCCTCTCGCTCTCCATGGGTCGACTCCAGCCTCTGTCGTCGGAGGACGCCTGCTTCAGTACCTACTCTAGCCAGTCAGACAGTCAGTACGGCTCGCCGCCGCGGGGTTGGTCGGAGGAGATGGACGAGCACGGCCACACGCTGTACATCAGCGACTATACTAATGAGAAGGTACCGGCTGCACAGGGCTGATCCGCTCTCTCTCTCTCTCTACCGTGGGGATTTCTGGGAATGCACGTGGGAGTAGATTTTGGTGTTTTTATGGTCAATTTTCCTCCTTTATCACACAACTCAAATGTTTCCTCAACACTGATGCAGCATGAGAATGATTGCCACTACTCAAAAAAGGATGAAAATAAAACAGTTTTCTGCCATTTCCCTCATAAATGGCAGCCGTTTCCTCATCCATTCATCATACAGAGATACTTGTAATCACACATGCAGATAAAAAGGGAAGACTTAAAAAGTGCAGGACTTTCCACAGCATTACGATCCACAGCATTACGATCTGTTGCAACATTTTTATATGATAAAGAACATAACATTTTGGTGTCTGTTGGTCAGTAGGTTTTATGTTATTGCACACTACTTGGGTGATGTCAGGACTCCCACTAATGAGTTTTGTGTTCCTCCTGTTTGTCCGTGTGTTCACCACCAGTGGTTGAAGCACGCCGATGAGCAGGGCCGACCGTATTATTACAGTGCAGATGGTTCCAGGTCCGAATGGGAGCTGCCAAAGGTGAGACTGTGTAACAATCCTTCCAATTGATCAAATTGATAAAAGTCAACATGTGCACAGCTCAGAATCACAGGTGTGGGTAACACTGAAATGTCAACTTCTGTACCCACAAATAAAGTAATGTGACTGTAAAAAACAGCAGAATTGAAGATAGCATCATCATCAGATCAACCTGGCAGTTTTACACAGGGATGAGACAGTAACTCCTCCTAAGTGAGTGCAGAAGGGCTGCAACGAATGGTTGTTTTCATTATGGTTTCTTCTAAATAGTGTAAAAAAAGGGCCCACCACAAGTTTTAACCCTTTTTTAAAGGTGCTGTAGGTAGGCTTGCGAAGATCCAGGACTTAGCCAAAAATATTTGAGCATCGACAACTTCTCAGTCCCTCCCCCCTTTCTGCTAAAACCCCAAATGGTCTCCTAAGCCCCTCCCCCCACAAGGGAGAATGAATGCGTGTGCATGAGCAGTGATTGACACGTAGTTAGACACCCCCCCTGGCCCTGATTGGTGCATCTGAACAGGGAGCTGTGGATTTTTGCAAATCTCACTACAGGCTGTAGATGGAGCCAGAGGAGCTGGATTTTTTTTTTTAAATGACCTGCTTCATGTAGTTCTACTGGAACATAGGGTCAGTTTCAGCAAATATGACAGAAAGGTAGTTTTATAAGTCTTACCTACTGCACCTTTTAAAGTTACTTTTTTTGTCCTGCAAGTCAGTGATTTGAAACGAGATTAGTAAGTAAGACCCTCACGTTATAGGAGCTGGAACCTGTAAATGCCTGATAAATTACTGAGATGATTCCTCGATTATCAAAGATGTTGACGTTTGTGTTGAAAATGTACTATATTAAATTAGTTTTAGCATTAAAATGCAACATTGTGAAGATGAAGAGCTCAGTCCTTGCACTTTGTCACTTTATATCTATAATATTCTGCATTATTTCAGTAGATTAGTTCTGTCCACAGATTTCTGTTAATGGGGATGCTGTGCTTATAACTTTGTTGCCTCCCCACTTTGTGAATCCGGTACACAAATTCAGTTATAACTTAGATCAAAAAATGATAATAAATGATTATTGTATTCAGGTAAAAGCTCTCGGTGTTATATTTTTGCATGTGGTAGAAAGTATGTTGATACCAAATGACTCCCCTCCCTCCAGTACAACCACTCCCCTCCCCAGCCGTCTGGGGACGCTCTGAAGAGTCGCAGCCTGGACAGGAAACACGTCGAGCCCATCGTCCTCACCAAGTGGAGACACAGCGTCTACGTCCAAGACCCTAACGACAAGGTCTGACACCCTCATCTGTAAAACTACAGCCTACTTTAAATACCTTATTTCACTGCTAGCAAAAACAATCTCCAGTGAAAATGTCCAGAGAACAGTACATGTTATAAACCATTTCTTTAACACCTGCCAGTTGTTGTTGCTTACGTAGGGCTGTACAGAATGAGTGTGTTCCATATGGAGCTGGTACCGGATGTGTTCACTGGTGAGATGTATTATTACCAGCGTTTCAGTTGTAGACTGGTTGCTTTGCAGCGGCTGCTAAAAACCAGGCGTTTCCGCGCAGGCTCGGCGCGCCCACACCCGTACAAACACCAAGTCAGTAGCCTGCCGGACCGACCAATCAGGGACTCGTCCCTTAATCCTTAATCCAAGCAGACAATCGGCTTGCATGATTATAATCACACAGCGGGAGTTATAATTACATCAGCATCTTCATGTCAAATTTGTTTTTGCCTGAGTTTGATTGTTCATTTGAATCACTGCACCAAGACACTGAGCACTCAATCACAGATTTGATGAACTATTTGAGGGTTAGACCACAATGATACAGAAATGATCTGTCTGAAGTAGTTTACAGTAGCAGCATGGGCACTGTGATAAATACCTGCCTCCACATCTAATTAATAATCCATCCGGGCCTCCAGGACATCACACAGGTACTTATGGAAGCCCTGAGATGCAGGTGAGAACACATTTTCTGGTGATCCATTTTCTAAGTCTGACCCAGATTTGTGTTCTCTCCTGTGTTTATGACTTAAGAACAGGTGAAAGAAAAGGCTTTGTTTTGCCAAGATAATCTTTCTAAGTTCCTTAAAAAATAGTTTTGGCAGTTTTGGTGATCTTTTTGTTGTTGTTGTCAGAATCAAGTGTTGCTAATTTCAGCCACAAGAGGCTGAAGTGCACCACTGCCCCATGTTTTAGCCCCGAATTTAAAATCCGTTTCTAGCAAAAAGAAAGACGTGACTGTAATGTTACATACCATTCTAACGCAGAACATACAACATAGAATGTTTCTTGTGTTTAGAGTGCATGGGTAAATTAAAACTCGCCTGGAAGAAAACACGTTAGTGGTGCACTTCAGCCTCTAAATGACCAATACAACAACAAACGCTTAAAAAAATCATCCTGACGACAACAACAATATACGGAGCCCCAGAGGTGACATGGAGGGAAAAAAAAATTAAAAATAAAACATGTACTGGGGACAAACACTTTTGCGAGATCTTGACTTTGTTTTGCGAGATCTCGAGTTTAATTTGCAAGATCTCGCAAATCCAACCATGCGTTGCATTCCAATGAGAGTGCTCAAAAGCCACGGAGCTCGAATCTTCTGCGTTGACTGGCCCATGACGTCACGATGGACACGCGCACTAGCAACAGTTTGTGTCGTCGTAGCAACCGGTAGCAACATGCGCGTTCATGAGCTTCTCTCTCATGTCTCTTACAAGTATAGTTCGTTCTCTTAATACATCCATGGTATACATGGCGAACTCATGAACTCGCCGATTCATTGTCTAAAATATTCACTAATGTTAAACATTGTGTTTTCGTTGCTCCTGATCATTTACATGCTTATCCAAATTTAAATGACGGATGTATTCAGAGAACCAAGGCGATGTAATCATTATGTCGTGCTACTAGCTAGCTACTAAGGTTAGCCTGCAGTCATTGACATCAATAGTCAACGACAGTGTTCATTGTAACACTTCACGTTGACATGTATGACTTAGTAATGCTTATCAAAATAAACGATGGATGTTTTTAGACAACCAAGGAGATGTAATCATTATGTCGTGCTACTAGCTAGATGCTAGCTAGCGCTACTAGCTAGCTAGCTATTAAGGTTAGCCTCATTGTTGGATTTGCGATATCTCTCAAATAAAACTTGATATCTCGCAAAACAAAGTCGAGTGTCACCTCCGGGGCTCCGTAAAAATCACCTGTCAAAAGATATTTTTCAAAATATATATATTTATATATAGATATTATTCAAAAAGTTTTTTTACCTTTTCTGAAGTTATAAAAACAAAAATAATTTAGAGCAGACTTAGAAACTAGATTACCAGATTTTTTTCCCTGTACTTGCCTCTCAGGGCTTCTGTACATACTCACCTTACTTTGCAGAACTATGATCTCACTGCTAATTTCCATCACACTCTGTCCTGTCAGCTGTCTGTCTTCTTAACCTCTCATCTTCTTCTCATTAACCTTCTGTTGTCAGCCTATGTGACAGTGTGTTTTTTCATCCCTGTCTCCTCACTAGGACGCACCTCTGGGCCCCAAGCCCCCCTCCCCCGACTCTGACTCCTGCCCTTCGTCTCCCAAGCCCCCCGCCTCTGTTAGTACTCACCCACCACCAGGCTCTGTCCTGCTGCAGGGGTTTAGCTTGCTCTCTGATTGTAGCCAGTCACCATTCACGGTAGAAAAAGCAGTGACACATGTTGCAGCTTATTGCAGGGTTTCTACACAGGTATGGGAAATCTGGAAATAACTAAAGAAAAGGATGTGTGTGTGTGTGTGTATACAATTACCTTTGTAATCTCACATATTCAGATATTTGTTACAGTAACGATGTCTATTTTAAGTGAACGTTTTTGAAGAAACAATTCGCACATCCAAAAATTCTGCTGTGCAGGTGCGTTGGAAAATATCTACTTGGAACAACGTAAAAAAAAAAATCCTGCACTCTGCTCTTGCAACGTTTCGGTCCCTCCGGACCTTTCGAAACATTAGTTTTCTGTAAATAAACGTCGATGCTATGGCTAGAGCAGAGTGCAGGATTTTTTTCCTGTGTTTCGAGTATTATACAGCAGAAATAAAGGTACAGTAAGAGTCAATTTGAACTTGAGCCTGTGTAGAATCCCTGTTAACGAGCAGTGCTGATGGGCAATGTTGCCGAGGAATTGCTTGGACTGGACTTAAGCATAAGTTGTTGGGTTTGTTACAGGGTACGTTTTATTGTCTGTGTCGTCCCAAAAATTGGCCTGTGGGTCAAGATCTGAATCAAAAGAATTGCCAGCTAAATGCTGCACAAATATTTTTGCTAAGAATCTATGGTTTTACCTTCAGGTTTTTCTGATTTATTTAAGTCTGATGTGCACTTTCTGGTGTTTAGTCACTTGCCTTTCTTGAGTGGGAATGTTTTTCCTTCATGCTGAAGGCAGTGACTTCTGGTGACGGGGTTTTTAGTGGTGGTGTTTTACAATGGAGTGACTCATAGTGATTGATGTGTGTAAGCTGCTTCTTTAGAGTGTGTCCTAATGTCTTTTTTTTCGTCTCTCCAGCCGTCTGAAAAGTGCGGCCTTCTGAATGTGACAAAGATCACCGAGCACGGCAAGAAAGTACGGTGAGTAGCACGGACTAAAACTAGAACCAGTTGACATTCTACTGTGTTATAACATGCAGTAAGCTTTAAAGGTTTCCTGTGAAGATTTTGACCTCTAGTAGCCCTATGGAGAAAATTTATGAGCAGATTCCGGTTTTGTTTTTATAAAAATGAAAGCATTATCGCTAAGCATTATGTCAACGTTGTTCCATCATTGTGAAAAATCTTCATTTTCACATTTTCTGGAGCGAAAAAAGTAATACTGTTACTGTTGAACGGCTCCACTGCTTTTGAAAATTGGGTACACCTCAGTTTCAGTGCCAATACCTCCTTTGAGGAACATAAAAATGTTTTTGTACTGTTGTAAAGTTTTTAATGCTGAATAGTGGGAAGGGCCTCTGCGGCTTTACTTTGTGTACTCACAGAGTTCATGAACTCTTCTGCAGGAAGAACTGGACTTCTTCCTGGACAGTGCTCCAAGGATCCACGCTGCTATTTGCCAAAGGCCAAGGAGGCGGGACCAGCTGGGTTAGTGACAGAACCCCTTTTACCTTCTCCATACCAACACAGCAAGATCCTGCCTAGACAAAATAGTGACTGTTCATTCACACGATGAGATGTACAGCTGTGCCTTTTTTTTAAATGTATGCTGCAGGGGTTCAGTTCTTCTGCCCGCTTGGCTTTGCCTGTACAGTGCCTAAAGTTGATCACACATTGGTTAGTCAGGTCACTGGATGGGAGTTGGGGTTGAATTTTCTCTCTTTCTAGATGTCTCCTTTTCTGTCTCTCTCCATGCCTCCACCTCTCTACCTTTGGCTTCACCCCCCCCCCATCTTCCTTGTCTCCATCCCCCTTCCATCACCTCCATGCAGCCATACTACCACAGGGACTCCTTCCCTGAATTTCTCCTCTCACTGTTGAGTAACTGGAGGCCGTCTGCTAGGAAACGTCCTGCTGTCTCTTATGGCTGCTCTGAGCTGGTCAGAGCCTCCTCTGTATGTGCTTCCTCCTTCCTTGGTGTGCTTCTCTCTCCTCCTCTGCATGCCACCTCCCTCCTGTCTGTCACGACCCCCACCCCTCTGTGTGTCATTAGTCACTGGCATGGGCCAAAAATTAGGGACAATATTACTGTGTTATTATGAGAGATGGTCCGATAATTTTTGCTTACCGATACCTGAACTTGCGGCCGATACCGATACTATGATATCACACTGATTGTTAAAACCGAGCTAAAGAGCTGTACTGGAAACATGTAGCTCAAATTTTAGTTGGAAGTTAAAAAGTTGATCAGAAAGGGGAATCCAAACTTTGAATCTTAATCTGTACATGTCCTCCATTGTCAACGCAGCATAATTGTTCTCATCTACACAGATTGTTGCATGGTTGAACACTGCAGTCCTACAGTATATGAACAGTTCCCTGCTGTGTGTTAATCTGCCCTCCTTTTGATCCGTTTCCTCTCTCTGTCCAGTTCGGAGGCGCTCAGTCCAAACCAGAGTTCACCGTGGATCTGCGCGGCGGCTCGGTGGAATGGGCTTCCAAGGACAAGTCCAGCAAGAAGCACGTTGTAGAGGTGGGAGACATAGCTGGCTTGTTTTCAATCTGTATTTGTGTTTTTCAAAGAAATATATACAGAAAGCACTGAAAAGTCTCAAACACGGTCCACTTCCGGAATTGCTCCGGTGCCGCAGGAAATTCCGCCGGATGCACGTCTTTTCGCCGGTTTCCGTTTCCTTTCCCTTTCTTTGTGATGTAATTCTAAACTCTGGTGGATTTGTGAGGACTATGGTTAACTGCTCCTCAGATCTCTGCAGGGTAAATCAGCTAGCTACACTATCTGTCCAATCTGAGTTTTCTCTCGCACGACTAAAACAACTTTTGAACGTAAACATTCCACCAAAACAAGTTCCTTCCCGAGGCTATTCTGCAGAGGCACCGTTGCTCCGTCCGGAGCTTAGCACCGCCCAAGACGATTGTGATTGGTTTAAAGAAATGCCAATAAACCAGAACACGTTTTTCTCACATCCTGGATTACTGTGTGGACTAGCCAGACCTTCCTCCACAGCGTTGTGGAAGAAGGTCTGGCAATGCGAGACTACAACAACTTTCCAAAATTTTAAAGAGCCCCTATTATGCTTTTTGGGATTTTTCCTGTCCGTTAGTGTGTTATATAGTTGTTTATGTACGTAATAGATGTATAAAGTACAACATCCCATTTCACTCCAAATGGAGCTTTCTCTTCCACAGACAGCACTTTTTCCACACTGCCTGAAACGCCTCGCCCACATTCCTGTTTGAAATTCCTCCATTAGTGATGTCACTGATTAAGAAAGCCAGCCCTGTTTTTCATCTGTGCTGCCCATTGGTGCTGCCTGAGCAAGCACAGCCCGCCCAGTGGCTTGTTTGAATTTAGTTGACCAATCACGACAGAGTTGGCCAGCTGACCAATCAGACTGGGCTTTTTAGGAAGGCGGGCCAAGATCTCAGACAGACTGTTTCAGGTGGAGGCACTGCAGCAATGGGCTGTATGAGAAACAAAAGCTTTTTTTTAAAAGCATTTTAGGAGACCCCAAGAGTACAAATATGATGCTGAAAATGAGTATAATAGGGGCTCTTTAAGGAGTTTAATTCCAAAGCACTCCATATTAAAGATGCTTGTGATTCTTCTTCTATTGATTCCTGTGTGTCTCTGTCCTGGCTGCAGGTGAAGACTCGGCAGGGCACAGAGCTGCTGATCCAGTCAGACAACGACGGCGTTGTCAGCGACTGGTACAGAGCACTGCAGGACACCATCAGCACTCATGTGAGCACCCTACACCTTCATCCTGTCCCAAAACTCTTCCTCTGTCAGTGGGCCAGATTGGACCAAAAGTATCCCAATCACAGCCTACAATATATACAGTTGTGTTCAAAATAATAGCAGTATGTTTAAAAAAAGTGAATAATGCTCAAAATCCTAGAATAGCTTTTAATTCCATAATATCAATGCATTGGGAACACTACACATTCAACTCCAAATCAAAACATGACCAAAATTGATCAAGTTTGTGTTATACCTTTACAGAAAGTGAAGAAAAGGGAATATTAGGCTGTTCAAAAAAAATAGCAGTATTTCCATTTTTCTTTACAAACTCAAACATTTACTGTATGAACTGAAAAATGTCTCAAGGGTTTGCTTTACTTTGAATCACTGCACTAATATTTAGTTGCATAACCATTAGAGTTGAGCCGGATACTCGGCTGAAACGAGTATCCGGTACGGATAAAGCACTTTTGCCGAGTATGAGCATTATACGAGTAATACGAGTCAATATATAAAGTCAAATATCTGTGCTAGTCGTCACAGCACCCCTCCCCTACACACATACAGATTTATTGTGTTGCTGTGTCCTGCTCTGCTCACTCACACACAGAACCGCTCTCTCTCTCTCTCTCTCTCTCTCTCTCTCTCTCTCTCTCTCTCTCTCTCTCTCTCTCTCTCTCCCTCAGTCACTCAGGTTCGCGGGTCTTTTCCGTTAACGTTTAGGGTTTTTTCAGCTTCAGGTTTGTTTTTTACTTCGGTTTGTAGTACTTACTTATTAACCAGTAGAGTTCTGGTAAACGTGGGGTTTGTTCAGACGTGGTGCTTGGTAGAATGCGACTCGCGTTGCGTCTCTGCCTGTCGGAGATTTTTTTTCTTTTTTAAACCGTCAGCTGGCTCTAAACAGATCTGAAAAACAGTGTCGGACTATTTGATCTGTAGAACACAGTCCCCCCCGCCCCCCTCTCTCTCTTTCTCTCTCTCTCTGTCTCTCTCTTACTCACTCACACACACTCACACACACACACACATACCTGGTGTGGAAAAAAAAAAAAAAAGTGTGATTTTATGATCACACTGATCATAAAAAAATCAAAAGTTAAAAAAAGAAAGTTATGTTGAGTATGAAAACTCTTGTTCATTACATTTTACTTCATAATTGCAACCGCATGTGTTGTATTCATTGTTGCAAAACTTGTTCTGTATATAGTTTATCGTGATCACCATTGATCTGAAGCTCAATGCTGATGCTGTCATGTAAATAGTTTTCTAATCAGCAATAAATATAACAATTTTTGATCAACCCATATCAATTGCATGCTTAAAATAACATACCGGTTAAAGCCCCGCCCATTTCAAGACAACCCAACCCACTTCCGGGTTAAATCCCGCCCACTTCCGGGTTAGGCCCCACCAGTCCGAGTACAGATACAGATACAGATTATTCATATGGTTAACAGATACAGATACAGATACAGATAATTCATATGGTTAACAGATACAGATACAGATACAGATAATTCATATGGTATACAGATACAGATAATGCTGTACTCGCTCATCCCTAATAACCATTATTTCTGAGAACTGCTTCACATCTGTGTTGCATGGAGTCAACGAACTTCCTGCACCTGTGAACAGGTATTCCATGACCATATATATATATATATATATATATATATATATATATTCAGACTTTCATTCAATGTATTCTAAAGTTCATTCAATATATTCGAGACGTACAGCACCACCATTAAGTCGTAAAGCACCACGAAGTCTGAATATATTGAATGAACATTCAATATATTCAGACTTTCATTCAATATATTCAGACTTTTATTCAATATATTCAGAATAAGATTCTTTCAATATATTCAAACTTCACATATGTACAATAATTTCCTAAACGACATGCATATATATATATATATATATATATATATACACTAAAGACTGGGTGCTGAGTCCTTAATGTAGATCAGTGTTTCTCAAATGGGGGTACTTTGGAGTACTGCAGGTGAGATTATTTTTTTTTTAAATGTAAATTTTAAACCTATCATACATACATAATTCCTAAAATAAGTACACACTATAAAATAATGAATGAATTTAATGATTCTGAACATTTTGAAACGTGTCATTTGAGTAGTTTAGTTACAATGTTGTTGTTTGGTAAAGAATAGAAATAGAATAGAATAGAAACATATTTAAATGGGTACATTATTGGAAAAAAATGTGAGAACCACTGATGTAGATAAAAGAAAAGGAAAGACTAGGACAGCACTGCAATTTGACTTTTTAATATAGCTAACACGGAGAGATTGTGCCAGGTTGTTGAGAGGAGAAACCGAGCAGACTTTGTCACAGCTACCTGCTGTTAATGTCAGCGTGTTCACTTTTAAATAAAAGTACATATTTTAAATCCGATGTCCTTAATCTCGGCTGCATCTCCAACTGAACACCAGCTGTTCATTTTAACCACTGTGGGCAAACTGAGAAAACAAACAGTAGTGTGATGAACACAGTACAAATACTCAAGGTGTTTGAAGTGTAATGAATCAATGGTTATGTGTGTTCTTTTTCAAAAGACGCTCTACTAAAACACTTGGATTAAAAGTAAACATTTATAAAAAGCCACTTAACTCACTATGAACATTAAGACTGAATTGAAGCAGAAATACAATTTGAAAAACTGTAAAATAATGAGAATTATCATCAATTAATATTATTAGTTTGAAAAATAACTAGTTGAGTCAACTCAACAGATCAAGTTTGTAGTTGTCTGCCCTGAGAGTCCAAAGGTTCAGCAGATAGAGGTTTTTACAATGTGTGTGTGTGTGTGTGTGTGTGTGTGTGTGTGTGTTAGGCCTGGGAGTCTGATGAGGCCATTGAAGAGGACCTGCCGGAGTCGCCCGGTGCGGAGAAACATGACAAGGAGAAAGACCACCGAGACTCAAAGAAAGGTCGAGGTCTGTGTGCTGTCTAATGGTGTTGAACAAATGTTTGCTGTATTGAAAAAGTATAGGACTATCATATATAAACATGTCTGTAAAACTGATCATCAAAGTCAGAGATTTGATAGTTGAATTAATTTGAGGAAAGCAAATATGATAGCAGGACAGTAGGACTGCACTATATGAGGAAAATATCAAATTGTGATTATTTTGACTGATATTGCGATTGTGATATGATTCACGATATTGTAGGGAATTGTCATTTTTGTATCATTATTCTCCTTTTCATTAAAATATATATATATATATATATATAAAATTGTGATTAATTGTGCAGCCCTACAGGACAGTTGAGAAACTGAACACCCGGTATACATGACTCAAAAATGAAAGTGTCCCACGCTATGTGTCCCACCTTTGCTCTATAAAGCAACTGCGTATCAGTTTCATTCCCTCAAAGCATCATGGCGGTCAGTGTGTTGAGACGAGTGGTGGACAACATGTCCCATCTGTCCTCCGCAGCCATGAAGACCTCCACCAGCATGGACAACTCGGACAACAAGAAGACCAAACACAAGCTGAAGAAGTTCCTGACCCGCCGCCCCACCCTGCAGGCCGTCCGAGACAAGGGCTACATCAAAGGTACCAGACAGCCATCACTTTGACTCAGTAGCACAAGCTTTTCTCACATCTGTGGGGAAAAAGGCTCAGTGTTCCTGCTTTTCTATGCCATCAACCTGCCAGTTGTCATAATCTGGAATAGTAGTTGTGTCATTTTACTTGTCTATGCCTATGTCTTTCTTGTTTTATGTTTATTTGTTGTATTGTTGTAGCTTATTTATTGTTTTAAGCCATTAACCTGCTAGGGACTGCAGATGAAAATGAGCCTGTATGGCTACATCTGGCACATTTACATGTTGGACTCTGTACTCTCTGTACACTCATGTGCGTAGTCCCTTTTAAATAAAGAAATCTAAATCTAAAAAATCTACATTGGATTATATGGAATTCTAAAAGGTATTCCAGGCAACACAGTTCAAAGAGTTTGATTCATTCTTTGGGGAAATCAATAAATGTCGAAGTCATTTTACTTATGGATTACCTTTATAAAATCCGGAAGAAAGTATTTCAGGTCGATGCTGTACATTTGTGGTTAACATCATTGCATTCCTTTTGCATATTTTCATTTATACTTGTACATTTTCTGTCATCTATCTGTGTTGCGATATATGGAAATAGTTTCTTGACACTGACACTTGACATACCAAAACGGTATAAATAAATAGTATTAAGAGTTTCTTAACATAAATCAATTTACTTTACCTTAATTATAACCTATTTGGATATTTCATGTATCCTCCAACGAACGAGTTTGCCCACAGGAATCATGTATAATTAGTTCTTTTTATATATATTTGTTGCAGGAGGTTTTCAGCCTACAAGTCATTAAAGAGCCCACAGAGGAAAAAGCCATCCGCTCTTTTATCGCTAATAGAAAGTAATAAGGAACAGGGAGGTCAAAAAACACCGCACACTGCAAGTAAACAAGGACTTTGGACTGTTTTATGACTACGGTTTTGTCTCTGCGTGTCTTCAGATCAGGTGTTCGGCTGCAGTCTGTCCAGTTTGTGTCAGAGGGAGAACGTCACAGTGCCCATCTTTGTCAAGATGTGCATCGACCACGTGGAGAACAACGGTGGGTTCAGATGTGTGTCCTCGTACCAGACCTGAGTTAGAAGAAAAGGATTCTGGTGTCTTTTTTAATGCGCCTGTCATAAAAGAAGGGTGGCTTTACTGCCTCGTGATAACACGGGGTGTGCACAGTCACTGTTCTCTTCTGGTGCTCTGAGCAAGTAAAAACAAACCACAGAAACTCATTTGCATTACTGATAGAGCTGTAACAACTCCAAATGTTGCTGTGCAATGAATTGTCTCGGAAATAATTGCGATTAACGATATAATTGTCTCTTTCAGTCAAATTTAAAAAATATTCATTTATGTATTACTATTTCAGACCAATTAAAGTTGTGAATGAATTCCATAGACTGTTAATATTAATGGACAACGCATCCGGTTCGGCGAAGTGCTGCAAACGCGGAAGTGCCTTAAACCTGCTTTCTATCTGAATTCCAGCAGGGGGCGACACGTGCAGTTGCAAAAGGAGGTCGGTTTCTGTAGAAGTCTATGAGAAAGTGACCCACTTCTCACTTGATTTATTACTTCAGTAAACATTTTCATAATGAGTTCATGGTCTCAATCGCTAGTTTCAAGTCTTCTGCAACACAGAATGATGTTCATTTTTTTTGTAATATAACTATGGGACAAAGATATATTTCAAACTTAGCGAAGCTAAATCTTACCTCGAATTATGTAGGCTAGCTTTCAGCAGCAGTTGCATCCAGATTGCCGGTGAAAGTGTGTAACGTTATGTAGAGTGTAAGCAGCGTTGCCAATTCTCAGCTAACGTCACAGTCAGATAGCAGCCAACAGTCTATGGCTCCTCCCTCTCTCCTCCCTCACTCCTCCCTCTCTCCTCCCTCTCGTCTCAAATCGTCACATCCGCAACCAGCAAACTTGACGACTCATAGCAGATCTCCACAAACCAATGGGCGACGTAACACATGTTCTGTCCACTAATATTTACAGTCAATGGACCCAGATAATGTAATAACACAGGGACACAGCCTATGAAGTAAACCACACCTCTTTATTGTCATAAAACATTCTTTTGTTCTTAAATGCACATAAAATTGTCAATTACCATCAATAGTTGTACCCATTAGGACCTTAGCTAATGTTAGCAATTCATTGCGGTTAAACGAAGAATTGGCGATTATGGGAAAAAAATTGCGATAAGACAGTTGTGTAATAATTGTTACAGGCCTAATTACTGAGCTGATTAATGGTTTCCTCCCATGATCCCCTGCAGGTCTGTGTATAGACGGGCTGTACAGAGTTAGTGGGAACCTGGCTATCATACAAAAACTACGCTTTGCTGTCAATCACGGTAAGTTACTGCGAGAAAACAACATGGAGAATAATGTGAAATGGTTATTTAGAAATATTCTGGCAGTTTTTGCTTTTTTTCCTTTGGGTCACGTTAGACTTTCTACGTGTGTAAGTCTTTCTGACTGAAGGGTTTTTGTGTTTGTGTCCAGATGAGAAGGTCAACCTGACGGACGACAAGTGGGAGGACATCCACGTGACCACTGGAGCGTTGAAGATGTACTTCAGAGAGCTGCCCGAGCCTCTCTTCACCTACGCTCTCTTCCATGACTTTGTCAGCGCCATCAGTACGTGTTACACACAGCTGTACCACAAATGTCTGTATTTCTTCACGCATTCACTCACACTCTGAAGGGAGTGTACTGTCTGTTACTAAGCCTCTTTTCTTCAGGGAATGTGCTGCTGCAAAACCCCAAGCCCCATCCTGTTGCTGAATCCTTCTTGTCCTGGACCTCAGCTCAATAAGCATTATTTCCCCAGGAGTTCCTTATGGAGCGATTTTGTTACAGATTTTGGGCTAACTTGAATAATTTAAACTGAAAGCAGGGAGATGTCCAATAGTGAGGCATTTGATTTGAGCTTTTATTTTATTTGTATTGTCCAGTTGGGAATTCAAATGAAATGACTTTGTTTGGAAAACCTCATGGAAACTTTAATGGACCACTGAAGACCCCAGACCCCACTTAACCCTTGTGTGGTGTTCAGGTCTGTGGGACCCGTCTTCAATGTTTGCTAAAAGAAAAATTATGCTATTTATTATTTCTTCTAACTCAAACTCATTGGCCTTGGCTCATTTTCTGTGAAGAACATAAAAAAATAACTTATTTTCAACGACTGCACAAGGTACACCCCCCCTACACATAACTATTACATATGAGGTGTTAGTGTCTACTGGAGTGTAATAATTGTAGGTGCTATGAAACTTAACTGTGTCCTCCTCCTAACTGGGCCTGCTGTGTGTGTCTGTGTGTGTGTCTATGTGTCTGTGCGTCTCTTTGTGTGTCTGTGCGTCTGTATGTGTGCGTGTCTGATTGTAGGTGTCTGTGTGTGGGAATGTTGTAACACAACTGTGTGTTGTTGCTGCAGCAATTCAGCACACGGCAGATAGTGGGGACAGGAAGTCGAGCACAGAAACAAAATAAAACATCCGGTTACTTTTCAAAGTAAAATCCAGCGTGCTCACGGCGGATCATATTTCCCTGCACTACACCTTGAAAACACAGCTCAGAGTAGTTTCCCCTCTACTCCTCTGGATGGAAACTAACTGGTGTTGGTTTTGTGGTTCTGTTTATAGAAACTACATCCTGTTATATCGCGCGAACATACGTGAATTCGCGAGATCTCGTGGTCGGCTGGCCGCAGCCGTTACACAACAAATCCGGACCTGGTGGGTATTGACGGACGGCGGAGCACGCAGCTGTTCCGCAGCGGAGCCGGTCCACAGACGTTCTGCATCCTGTGGAAATCCACGGTTACTCCGGATTTCCACTGGATGCGGAACGTCTGCGGATCTGCTCCGTTGCGGAACGTCTGCGTGCTCCGCCGTCCGTCAATACCCACCAGGTCCGGATTTGTTGCGTAACGGCTGTGGCCATGACTGACATCTGAAGTCACGAGGACCCACGAGATCTCACGAATTCAGGTAGAATAGAACCACAAAACCACCACCAGTTAGTTTCCATCTAGAGGAGTAGAGGGGAAACTACTCTGAGCTGTGTTTTCAAGGTGTAGTGCAGGGAGATATGATCCGCCGTGAGCACGCTGAATTTTACTTTGAAAAAGATTTTTATTTTGTTTCTGTGCTCGACTTCCTGTCCCGCACTATCTGCCGTGTGCTGAGTTGCTGCGGAGCTCTCCGGCGTCCGGCAAAAATAGAAGCTCTGCGTATCTGCTCTGGAGGACTGGGACCGCCGGAGCTGGGACGGAGTCGGGACGCAGACGTTCTGCAGTCAGTGGAAATACACACACTGACTCCGTCGACATTCCGGAGCGGATCCGCAGCCGTTACGCATCCAGTGGAAATTGCCGGTTACAATAAACCACTTACTTATGGATTAACCACTAGCATCAAGGTTCACTTTATCCAACATTGCACCAGTGAAGCAATACAAGGATCTATGGAACTCTTTCAGTGTTTCCTGAAAGATTTTTTTTACCAGTGGGGGCAGGTCTGTCTGAACAACAACCCCCCCCCCCCCCCCCCCACTGCAACACAAACAAATACATTCATTCACCTCTATTCACACACAATGAGGCATATTTTCAGTTGTGAGTGATTGAACCATATTTTTATATATTTATATATATTTTGAGGAACTGAGGACGATGAGCTGACAGAAATGACAAGTTGAACATTGTCCAGTTAGAACGGACCCACCACGGTGATGTTTTTGGTGGAGCTGTTCATTTAATAGTTGACTCGAATGTTTTGACAATAAACTCCATCAACAACAGTATGTGGAGTTAAACTGGACGGGCCCAGTAACCTCTGAATAGTTCTACTTGGTGTTAAATTGCAATGCTTTGCGGCAGCCAACGGGGGGTGCATTATGTCGGCAGGATCATTTAAAAGGCAACCGTGACTATATTGTGCGTCTGCCCTATTTCTGATACCGTGTCGGCAGAAATTTAGCCATGGCGGGCCGCCACTACAAAATCAACATAGAGGAAACGTTGTCTTTGCTGAATCCAGATTGTTCAGTCCGACTTTGATGAATGTTTTCTGTTGTGCAGAGGTTCAAGACTACAAGCAGCGAGTTCAGTCCATCAAAGATCTGATCAAACAGCTGCCCAAACCCAACCACGACACCATGCAGGCCCTCTTCAAACACCTCCGCAAGTAAGACAAGACTCGTCTTCACTCGGAACACAATATTTGATTCCAAAAATAACAATGCATAGGCACCATTTCAACACATGAAAACAATGTGCACGTGTCACATTCCATTATAATAAATTACAAATCTGATTCTGCAAATAACACCGCATTATGGAGCCGATTGACACACAGTAGAGCAGGGGTCTTCAACGTTTTTTAGGCTAAGGACCCCTTAGCTGAAAAAGAGAAGCTTTTTCAAGAAAAAATGTTGGTATATTCATATATTTATACATCATGTTTTAATGTTTATATGTGGCACAGTGAATCCTTAAGCTTAACTGTACATTATGGCTACTTTAGCTCTAGGCCATTAAGCCTATCATCAATGTTGCATAGCCTACGTAAAAAACAATCTTTAATAATATGTTGGATTCATGTTGATGTATATTTTCTGACATGTTATGACAATGGATGGATGGATGGATTTGGCGGCCCCCCTCTGCAGCAACTCTGAGGACCCCCTAGGGGTCCCGGACCCCCTGTTGAAGATCTCTGCAGTAGAGTGTTACTGTGTGTGTCTCTCACACTGTCTGCCTCTGCCTTGTTCCTCCAGGGTGATCGACCACGGGGAGGAGAACCGGATGACCACCCAGAGCGTGGCCATCGTGTTCGGCCCCACGCTGCTGCGGCCTGAAACGGAAACCTGGAACATTGCGGTCCACATGGTCTACCAGAACCAGATAGTGGAGCTCATACTGCTGGAGTACGAGAACATTTTCGGCAGGTAGAAAGAGATGCCGGAGGATGAGCCTCTTTTCTTCTTCCACTCTCTCTCCCTCCCAACGCAGAGCTCTTCCTAACCCAGCACGGCCCTGCCAAAGACAGCCCGGCCTGGCCTGGCCTGGCCTGGCTTGGCTTGGTCCGGCCCGGGCCAGCTTCTCTTCATGTCAAACCAACCTGCGGTCTCTGGCTTCTCCAATCGTACAACCTCTGGACCAAAGCCACGCCAATGTGTTCAGAACCAAAACGTAGATGTAACTAACTAGCGACCAAAACATGTTTTAGACTCTTTGCACTTTTTTTCAGCATCTCATTTTCTCCTGCAGCTGCATTTGTGCCACTTTACTGCAAAGGCGACATTCTCCTGTTCCTACACTGGATTCCTAAAACTAATACACAGTTCCAAACAAGCCTCTGCTACTGCACAGACTCCCTGAGACCAAAGCAGCAGAAGAGTGGGCCTCAGTAGCCTCTGTTACAGAGGAAGCGTCAGTATTGGAGGTTGGAGAATGTTCTGTACTGTATGTCCTATATGTACCTACTGTATATGACCCTGTAAAGACTCCTCACTCCTGTATGAACCACACTGGGAACCAACAGAAGTAACCACACTACTGTGCTTGGCTTTAGAAGTGTAGACACTAAGAGAAGAAAGTAGGAGGAGGGATGAAAAGGAGGTTTTTTTATTTAGGAGTTCTATGACAATTTTCTGTCCTTTCCGTACTGCTCTCCATCTCTCTCTGAATACTTCTCCTTCCTTTTCTTCCTGAAATACCGGACCAGGGTCCTCTGAACACGTAAGAGGTTTCAGTCTGTAATATATCTGCACGTCACCTTCTCCATTCGGCTCTAAGAACAAATCAGCTCGCAGCGGTCAGAACTTGAAAAAAAGCAAATGGTACTCTGCTTGGTCTTTCCTCGACTCATGGATATTAAATGTGAAGGCAAGCGGCCTTTAAACATGACTCCGTTGATAAATTGTGTACAGTGTTTATGCGTGTGCATGTGGATGAGGGTGAGGTTGATGGATGAATGGATTTAATGACAATTTATTGTACAAATGGTAAATATAAAGTACGTATGCCTGGAATGTTAAAAAAAATATGATACAAGGGGAGAAATCACTATTCCGTGATCATTGTGTAACCAACAGATGAAATAAAGTTATGAACTGGGGATGTGGAGGTTTACCTGTGTGTCAGGTGAATGAAAGATGGTTGAATGTAACTTTGGCTTTATCAAACTGGAATAAAGACCTCTAATAAGAGATATTTCCAAAGGAGATATTCTTTGTTGTTTTTAGACTTGTGCTACAGTGGCTTTATGTTTTTCAGTGTAAAGATCAAGGATGTGACAGAGTTCTGATCACATGTTGAGTTTTCTGCATCTATTTCCAGTATTAAACTCATCATTTAAAACAAACTGAACAAGCTGCTGTTATATTATATAACATTATATTATGAGTCTGTCCAGATGAAGACAGCTGAGTTTAGTTTAGTTTCAGGGCCTCGTGAAACTTGAGAATGTCTTCCATGGAGTCATCCTTCACTGTGTGCTCTACAACGTGACGGACTCCTCTCTCTAAAGCATGATAGTACCGCTTCACCTCCTGCAGCTCAGACTGCAGACTGTTCTCCACCTTTTGGCGTTCCTGTTGAGCTTCACTCAACTTCTTCTCGTACTTTGACTCCACAGATTTGATGCTTTCCTCCAGTTTCTTGTCGTAGAACTCTCTGAGCTCCTTCTCTCTCTTAAGCAGCATCTTAGACACCTCCTCATAGGTGTAGTTGGAGTAAAACTGTCCTCCGTTGGCACCGACCATCTCCTCCACCTTCTCCAGCAGGCCCAGCACCTGTCCGCGATCGTTGGCTTTGAGGTTGTTGAAGACGTGGTACCGGTTCGCCACCTTCTTCAGGATCGCCTGCAGCTCGGGTCCAGCCTTCTCCACCAGCTGTTTGAAGTCTGACGTGACTCGGTCTCCGTACGTGAAGAGGACGATGGTGTACTTCCAGGCATCCTCTCCAAAGATCTCCTCCACCTTCCCGACAGCGTCTCTTTCCTCTGCTGTGAAAGGCCCCAGCTTGATGACCAGCAGGATGGCGTGGGGCCCCGGGGCCGACATGTTGATGCATTTGGCGATCTCTCGCTTCACATATTCATCCTCCTGCGAAGTGTCGAAGAGGCCGGGAGTGTCGATGATGGTCACCTGCCTGTTGCACACCTCACCTGTCTGCTTACAGCACTGTTTAGTGACTGAGGAGAGAAAACAGAGTTAGTCAACATGTGCTTGTATTACAGTCAGAATCAGAGTAGAGTCAGCGCTACAACTGTGTAGTGAACTCTCCAACACCTCAACACATCCTCTGAGTAGTAGTAGCAGGCACTAACATGCTAACACATGCTAAACTGCAAGTAGCCAGGTGCACTCACTGGCTATACTTGACGCTGATTGGTTTGTAGACGGACGTGCGTCCTATGTCGGCGTGTTTTCAAGTCGGAGGTTTGCCTTCTTCTGTAGTTTGAATGACGGAAAATAAACAGATTTATTTTGTTGCCGTTATAATAATATTAGTTTGGCAGTACTGCCAGCAGCACCGAATGTAAGCCTTGTGTTGTCTTCCCGTCGAAGACTTTTGGTTATACTTTAAGGTATCTACATAAGAGTGACATGAACGTGTCATAAACATTATAAACAAGTCATGAACGTTTATGACATAACGCTTCTTTTAGTAAACCATAAAAAAAAAAGTTATGGTTAGGGTTCATGTGTTCATGACAGTGTCATGTCACTCTTATGTAGATACCTTCAAGTAAAGTGTTACCCAACTTTTTGTTTTTCTGGCTCAAATTTAAAAATGAAAACCGTAAGACACTTTTGTCACTTTTTTCGACGTTTTTGTCACTTTCCCGATGTCTTAGTCGATTTTTCTTACCAACATTTGTGTCACTTTTTAAACATTCTTTTAACAATTATTTTCTTCAAATGCTATAAAATTGGATAAAACACCCAAATTCAATGAAAGTAGTGAACTGATCATTTAGGGCGTTTCTTTCAGACTTTTCAGTTTGGTCCGAACCAAAATTGCAGGTGAGGACGGTGCCTCGGACCACGGTCCGGATCAAAAGACCAAATTTTGGTCCGATCAAAAGAGGCGGTCTCGGTCCATGGTCCGGTTCGTTTATAGTGTGAAAGCATTTTTTGGATGGTTCGGACTTTCGGACCAAATACAGGAAGCTCTGGCAGGCTCTCCTTGTGTTACAAGAAGCTCCTTTAAGGAATAGCTTGGTGCTTAGCCTGTATGTGAGAGAGAGTGACGGTGAATGTGCTCAGAGCAGACAGCTGTCAGCTATCAGAGCAGAGAATACATCAGCAGTTTACTTGTTAAGTGGTAGTAAATGTACAGTGTGGGTTTCCGTTTGTCTCTGAATAAATGCACCAGAAAGAAAGTTCCCGTGTCTCGCTTCTCAACATCACAACAAAACAAAAAGAGCCGCGGCAGTAGAGGAGAGCAGCAGTCAGTAGAGGAGAGCAGCAGTCAGTAGGAGAGAGCAGCAGGCAGTAGGGGAGAGCAGCAGTCAGTAGGAGAGAGCAGCAGGCAGTAGGAGAGAGCAGCAGGCAGTAGGAGAAAGCAGCAGTCAGTAGGGGAGAGCAGCAGTCAGTAGGGGAGAGCAGCAGTCAGTAGAGAAGGGCAGCAGTCAATAGAGGAGAGCAGCAGGCAGTAGGAGAGAGCAGCAGGCAGTAGGAGAGAGCAGCAGTCAGTAGGAGAGAGCAGCAGTCAGTAGGAGAGAGCAGCAGTCAGTAGGAGAGAGCAGCAGTCAGTAGGAGAGAGCAGCAGTCAGTAGGGGAGAGCAGCAGTCAGTAGGGGAGAGCAGCAGTCAGTAGGAGAGAGCAGCAGTCAGTAGGGGAGAGCAGCAGTCAGTAGGAGAGAGCAGCAGTCAGTAGGGGAGAGAGCAGTCAGTAGGAGAGAGCAGTCAGTAGGAGAGAGCAGCAGTCAGTAGGGGAGAGTAGCAGTCAGTAGGAGAGAGCAGCAGTCAGTAGGAGAGAGCAGCAGTCAGTAGGGGAGAGCAGCAGTCAGTAGGAGAGAGCAGCAGTCAGTAGGAGAGAGCAGCAGTCAGTAGGGGAGAGCAGCAGTCAGTAGGGGAGAGCAGCAGTCAGTAGGAGAGAGCAGCAGTCAGTAGGAGAGAGCAGTCAGTAGGAGAGAGCAGCAGTCAGTAGGGGAGAGTAGCAGTCAGTAGGAGAGAGCAGCAGTCAGTAGGAGAGAGCAGCAGTCAGTAGGAGAGAGCAGCAGTCAGTAGAGAGCAGCAGTCAGTAGGAGAGAGCAGCAGTCAGTAGAGGAGAGCAGCAGTCAGTAGAGGAGAGCAGCAGTCAGTAGGAGAGAGCAGCAGTCAGTAGAGGAGAGCAGCAGTCAGTAGGAGAGAGCAGCAGGCAGTAGGGGAGAGCAGCAGTCAGTAGGAGAGAGCAGCAGTCAGTAGGAGAGAGCAGCAGTCAGTAGGAAAGAGCAGCAGTCAGTAGGGGAGAGCAGCAGTCAGTAGAGAAGGGCAGCAGTCAGTAGAGGAGAGCAGCAGTCAGTAGGAGAGAGCAGCAGTCAGTAGAGAAGGGCAGCAGTCAGTAGGGGAGAGCAGCAGTCAGTAGAGAAGGGCAGCAGTCAGTAGAGGAGAGCAGCAGTCAGTAGGAGAGAGCAGCAGTCAGTAGAGGAGATCAGCAGTCAGTAGGGGAGAGCAGCAGTCAGTAGAGAAGGGCAGCAGTCAGTAGAGGAGAGCAGCAGTCAGTAGGAGAGAGCAGCAGTCAGTAGGAGAGAGCAGCAGTCAGTAGGAGAGAGCAGCAGTCAGTAGAGGAGAGCAGCAGTCAGTAGGGGAGAGCAGCAGTCAGTAGGAGAGAGCAGCAGTCAGTAGGGGAGAGCAGCAGTCAGTAGAGGAGAGCAGCAGTCAGTAGAGAAGGGCAGCAGTCAGTAGGAGAGAGCAGTCAGTAGGGGAGAGCAGCAGTCAGTAGGAGAGAGCAGCAGTCAGTAGGGGAGAGCAGCAGTCAGTAGGAGAGAGCAGTCAGTAGGAGAGAGCAGCAGTCAGTAGGAGAGAGCAGTCAGTAGGAGAGAGCAGCAGTCAGTAGGGGAGAGTAGCAGTCAGTAGGAGAGAGCAGCAGTCAGTAGGAGAGAGCAGCAGTCAGTAGGAGAGAGCAGCAGTCAGTAGGAGAGAGCAGCAGTCAGTAGGGGAGAGCAGCAGTCAGTAGAGGAGAGCAGCAGTCAGTAGGAGAGAGCAGCAGTCAGTAGAGGAGAGCAGCAGTCAGTAGGAGAGAGCAGCAGTCAGTAGAGGAGATCAGCAGTCAGTAGAGGAGAGCAGCAGTCAGTAGAGAAGGGCAGCAGTCAGTAGAGGAGAGCAGCAGTCAGTAGAGGAGAGCAGCAGTCAGTAGGAGAGAGCAGCAGGCAGTAGGAGAGAGCAGCAGTCAGTAGGAGAGAGCAGCAGTCAGTAGGAGAGAGCAGCAGTCAATAGAGGAGATCAGCAGTCAGTAGGAGAGAGCAGCAGTCAGTAGAGGAGAGCAGCAGTCAGTAGGAGAGAGCAGCAGTCAGTAGGAGAGAGCAGCAGTCAGTAGGAGAGAGCAGCAGTCAGTAGGAGAGAGCAGCAGTCAGTAGGAGAGAGCAGCAGTCAGTAGGAGAGAGCAGCAGTCAGTAGGGGAGAGCAGCAGTCAGTAGGAGAGAGCAGCAGTCAGTAGGAGAGAGCAGCAGTCAGTAGGGGAGAGCAGCAGTCAGTAGGAGAGAGCAGCAGTCAGTAGCGGAGAGCAGCAGTCAGTAGGGGAGAGCAGCAGTCAGTAGAGGAGAGCAGCAGTCAGTAGGAGAGAGCAGCAGTCAGTAGGAGAGAGCAGCAGTCAGTAGAGGAGATCAGCAGTCAGTAGGGGAGAGCAGCAGTCAGTAGAGAAGGGCAGCAGTCAGTAGAGGAGAGCAGCAGTCAGTAGAGGAGAGCAGCAGTCAGTTGAAAAAACTCTAACCCAGAGAGGATACGAGAGGACGGGGAAGCCCGTCTACAAACCAATCAGTTATAAGTATCTGGAGACACAGCTCACGTATGTGATGACGGCAGGACGTAGTTTTGTCACGTAGAGATCTTTAGTGCGCTTGCATAACTGCAGTGTGAAACCAAAACTTACCGGATCAAATGTTACAATGTAACAAAAACATGAACCTTGGTCCGGACCTTGGTTCGGACTTTCAGGTGTGAAGATGCTCTTAGTTTACTTGTGAAGAGTGTTGTACGGAACCACCAATGTTATTTTTTTTTTTTTTTTGTTGACAATTTGGTTGAAAGAAACCCAAATTTCGGACCCGAGGACAACAGTAGGGTTAAGCAAAATACTCAAGACTAGTTTGAATTTGCCAAATGAACGCCGACAGCCGGCCAGAACCTCCAGTAATCTGTCTGAAAGTCCAATGGAGTGTCAATGTCATTGGAGCACTCAAAAGCGAGTGACGTCGTTGCGGTGCACAAGCGTTCCCAAGCACCTATATAGAAATTTGACTTCACATTGCAACGGCGAGGACCACAACAACTGTGATTGGTCCGCTTGGTTGTGGCTTGGTAACTCTGAGTTGAGCCTATGTACTGCTGTAAATCAGCCTAAAGACACAGTGTTCCGGCCCTTATTGTCGTACAGTCTCTGACTTCCTGTGGTCAGCGGGAAGATCACACTGGAAAACCAATCGTCTAGTAGAAGTAAGTTCATTTTATTTCTATGTTTGTCTTACCTGACAGATGGCTGACGTCAGCAGTGAAGATTGGTCCTCCCAGTATGGTGTTTCCACTGGAGCTCTTCCCTGATCCAGTCCTCCCAACAACAACCAGTCTCACCTCTGACACTGGAACACAGAGAAGAAAAGACTGGCTTTATATATTTTACATATTCAGCCAGCTGGTTGTTTTGAACTTGGAGGAAATGTAATGATTTAAGCTACAGATATAAACCAGAATTCACAATGACAAACATCTTGACAGAAAATCTCAATGACTCACAGTTTCTGGTAAACTGTTTGAATCATCAGAACTTGAACGTATAAAACAAATATGTTTCTTTGATAGATGACCAGCAATGTTTGTTCTGCTTCAGGAAGTTATCTCAGGTCCATGTTGACTAGACCCTCATGATCCTATTTTACAGATGCTATATGAGTCTGTTTTCACTTTTTAACAGCGGACACACTGGATGACGTCTCCGTAAATGTAACCATCATATTCGAAGTACTGCTGCGAGCATTAGCCAGATGACAGTGCTTGCACAGTTGCCACTTTATTCTCCACTTTTGTCCCGTCACTGTCAGGTAACACTAAATCCATCCCATTAGAGCAGACAGAGAGACTGACTGACAGCTGCACTTGGTTTCACTACGGACAGTCTTGTATAAAGTACTTCAAAGCAATACTTGAGTAAAAGCACAAGTATCTTACCAGAAAATGACTTTGGTAGAAGTTAAAGTCTCCTTTTAGAATATGACTTGAGTAAAAGTCTTAAAGTATCTGATATTTACTGTACTTAAGTATCAAAAGTCATTTTCTGATATTAAATGTACTTAAGGGAGGGAATTACTGTAATAGTTGGGGCTTTGTAAACTACAGAGTGTGGTCTAGACCTACTCTATCTGTAAAGTGTCTCGAGATAACTCGTGTTATGATTTGATACTATAAATAAAATTGAATTGAAGTATTAGAAGTAAAAGTAAAACTTTGATTATGAACTTTATGGCCAAAGGTGTGTAACGTTATCCTCATCACCACTGTCGTCGGGGTGGTCATCGTCTGTTACCATGGCGGCAGAGCCTGCACCAGGTGCAGGTCATTATGCTTCCTCTTCTTCTTCAGTTTTGGCCTATGGTTTTTTTTTGTTGCCGCTTGGCCACAAACAGGCATCAGGTCACCAAAAGGGAGTGTGCAGTATCTTGGCGATATAGGAGCAATGATTCACCAAACCTGCTTTTTTCCAGTGTAACAAATTACTTCTGATTTTATTTTGTACTAACAAGTAACTAAGATGCTAAGAGGTAATGTAGTGGAGTAAAAGTATACATTTTATTTAGGAAATGTAGTGCAGTAAAAGTTTCTGGAAATATAAATAAAGTACAGATCCGTGAAAATTCTACTTAAGTACAGTAGTGAAGTATTTGTACTTCGTTACATTACATCACTGACTACGGACCAAGGATTTTTCCACCCAACAACTTTATTTGAAGTTTTTTTCCGGCACAAGCCTTTATGACTGAAATCTGGACGGCTAAAATGAACCGATGCCCCGTACCGGGACCAGCGATTTTTGACTTGAACCGTTCCATCTCTAGGAGTTGAGTTGAAGAGATGATGTCTATGATGTGGAAAATTGTGTGATGATGGCAGAGATGTTGATCAATATATTCAACATGTCTGATCACTGTGCACTTCATTGGGTGCATTGGTATTTATTGGGTCATTCTGCTGCTTTCTTAGATGTCATTGATGCTTTATACACTGGGAAACGGGAAAGTCAATCACGGCACTTGTGTTCAGGACACCTCCCCCGTCTCCTTTTGTACTGTATGTCTGTGCTGTTTTCATGTATTGTACCTTGTGCCTGCTGTAAAAACCCAATGCCCTGCATGGAAAAAAATACAGCTGAAAATGTTAAGTTGACTGTGACCCCTGAATGCGTCAGTGCTCTTGACGTCCTGCTACTGTTGCAGAATGCCAACAGGTAGAACTGGATGTTTGTTAGAAGTGATGGAAGGTTGCTTACTGTTTATAGGATAATCCATACTTCTTCTTCTCCTCCTTCCTGCTTCTGTTCATTTAGAGAGAGAGAGCGAGAGAGAGAGTGAGAGCGAGAGTCAGTTAACTGCTGCACACAGGAAACTTAAACATAAAAACAACATCATGCCAATGACAGCAGGCTAAATTATTCATTTGATGCACGGTCAGGACCCAGTTTGAGTCACATCAGGAGGACGTATTTAAAGGTGTGCTGACTTCTATAAACTGCCTCAGATGTTTAACCCTCGTGTTGTCTTCCCGTCCACCATCAATGTCTTGTCCTACCGGTCCAAATTGAAAATAAACTTTTTTTGGCACTTTTTCCAATGTTTTTGTCACTTTTCTCAACGCTTTTTTAAATTCATGGTCATTAAACCTCATTTAAATTACATTATACCTAATTTTTGAGTTTAAAAAAAAGCAGAAATTATGCATTTTTTTTGTACTAATAGTTAAGATCTGAGTATGTTGAGTGAATAACAGACTGTTTTATGTCAAACTTTATTTTTGAGACTGTTTTGATTCAAATGCTATGAAACTGAATAAAACACCCAACATTCAATGGCAGTAATCATCTACTGTACCTGCAAAGATTGTTATATGGCTTCCATACAACGTACATCATGCATACACGTTATTTTTGGACAATTTGGTTGTAAGAAACCCATATTTCTAATCGTGTTTGACCCGAGGACAACACAAAGGTTAACGGAATCAGTCAGATGCTTCATGAATGAATTGTTTTAATGAACTGTTGCAGAATGATAAAGAACACATTAACTTTATGTTTCATATCAGATAGTGTTACATTTAGTATGGGCCGTTTGTTTTAACAGGATGAATTTGATGTTACAGCATCAGTTCTACAAAAGTATATAGCCTTAAAATACATACACATATACATATACATATATATCATATTTCAGATGAATCATATCAAAATAAAAGTCTCATGAAACTGTTTATCGTCACTGATGAACAAAATATTTCTTTTTAAATCGTTTTTAAACAAATGTCTCCTCGTCGCTTTCACTTTTTCACTGGGTGTGGTAGATAGGGTAGGCCTTTACTATAAACACACACACACACACACACACACACACACACACACACACACACACACACACAGGGGCGCAACTACCCAGTGTCAGAGGGGTATGCAGCAACAATTTTGGCACACCGTTAAAGGTCGCCCAGTTGCCCTTGGCAACCAAATTGTGACAATTGGCAACCTAATCATCACCCCTGGTTGATGTGATTTGAGTGGTGAGTGGCTTTCCATCTCTGTCTGCACTATTTCTTCCCCCAAAAAGGACACAGTGACTAGGTTGGTCAACAGAACTTCAAACAATACTGGACATTTAGTTTTGTGTGGTCTAACTAATATAACTCCTACCTGATGTCATCACTGGTCTCATCTCTACCTGATGTCATCACTGGTCTCATCTCTACCTGATGTCATCACTGGTCTCATCTCTACCTGATGTCATCACTGGTCTCATCTCTACCTGATGTCATCACTGGTCTCATCTCTACCTGATGTCATCACTGGTCTCATCTCTACCTGATGTCATCACTGGTCTCATCTCTACCTGATGTCATCACTGGTCTCATCTCTACCTGATGTCATCACTGGTCTCATCTCTACCTGATGTCATCACTGGTCTCATCTCTACCTGATGTCATCACTGGTCTCATCTCTATGTGATGTCATCACTGGTCTCATCTCTACCTGATGTCATCACTGGTCTCATCTCTACCTGATGTCATCACTGGTCTCATCTCTACGTGATGTCATCACTGGTCTCATCTCTACGTGATGTCATCACCGACCTCATGTCTGTCTCATTCACTCCTTGCCTGTCTTCTTCTCCACTAAGACATATTGTCAAACAAACATTATGTAATAGATTTTTCATTAGTTCTTCCATATTAATAATATTAAGAAATGAATCTGTTGGTATCAAGTGCCCCCCCCTACTCTTCCACCTAATGTTAGACCTACCTGTTGCCTTCCCTTGTCTTTCCTGATCCACCATCCTCACACCTGAATGAAATGAACTCACTGTTAAATATAGCAGCCTAAATTCAATTCTTATCAGCGTGGTGATGGCATCATATAAGACAACTATTATGCAGTATGGTTGTGCTGCTGTTGTAATTACGTTCACATTTTGTATTTTTATATATATATATATATATATATATATATATATATATATATATATATATATATATATATATATATATAAATAAATAAATGTTTTCATATTCATTTATTTTTCTTCTTCATTTATTGTGCATGCTACCTTATATTTACCAGTTGTTATTTGACCTTAATAAAATTGAGATATGTCATGCATGGGATTGGTACCATAGGGTAACCAAAATCTAAATGTAGCTATCAGCAGCATTGGTTTGCATTAAGTTAGCAAACACTAGCCAGTCTGTTAACATGGATATTTGCAAGCCTCCAAGTTTGGTAGCAAATCTATGCATGATTCCATGGTAAACCAGAGTTATAGCATTAGTTATGTTTTCCAGATTCTTGTCATTTATTGTACATGCTACCTTATATTGACCAGTTTTCAGCTCAGCAACCTCGGTTTTGCATATTCTAAGCTATCTGTAAACCCCTATTTGGCTGCTACATTCCCAGTGTTAGTAAACACTAGCTAGTCTGTTAGCATGGATATTTTCGAGCCTCCAACCACAGACGTCACACTTTAAATCCTACCTGTTGCCTCTCACCATCCACTTATTTACCTGTTGTCACATCCCTGGACATGTCATCTCCTTTTCCCTCTTTCTTTTTCTATTTTAGCACCCGACAGCTGTTTAGCTTTGTTCTTTTTCTTTTTCCATACTCCTCTACTTCACTACTGTACCTGCTCACACAGCGCCCCCCCTCCCTCTTCTATGTCACCATTCTATGATGGAATCTTAGGAGACAGGGCGCCTACTCTAGCCTGTTAGTCCTCTAAAATGTTATATAATAACATTGAGGAAATGCACAAATGATTTAGAAACGCACAACAGCAGCTACATATAGAAAATACCAAAAAAAGAACTTTTTTTTACCATCGCTTTGGCGCCCCACATGGTGCTGCGCCGCATATAGCGGATATACACTTTTTGCGCCACTGCACACACACACGTTCAAACGTGTAAAACAAATGAGAAACTCACCGGATTCTTCACGTTCTTGCATCGCGTCTGATGAAGCTTTATTTCTCCTTTTGATCCAACTTCAGCTTCGGTTTGATCGACTTTCAGATTCAACTCGAGGTAGTCTACCACGATCTTCCCGTTTCCTGCCAACCCCTTCACATCTGCAGCTGGAGCTCGGTCTGACGGAATCTGCTTCTCACTAAAATACTCACCGACATCAAACAACTGATTTCAGGTCAGTTTGTATTGCTTTCATTAACTTGTTGGATCTTGTGAACACATCGATCTACTTCCTGATTTCCAACCTCCCACAGGAAATTCTACTTCGCAGATAAACCGTCAAAAAAGGCTTTTATTAAGGCTAACAGTTTGACTGTGTTCACGTGGTATTAAAAATAATATATAATTATATAATATTGTTGATTCTTGAAGTTGTGTTTTGATAATGATCCCATACACAGTCTTGTATTGTTACTGTTGGGTTCAGGTGTTCACTCAGAACTGACAGATAACCACAGAACACAATGTGAAAGTAGCGTTTATTATTGCAGTTATTTAGCAATTCATAAAAAGGGAGGAGGGACACCAGTGGTGTTTTTACATGTAAAAAGTTGGTGGGTCACCAACCATTTGAAAAGGTGGAGGGTGGGGCTGTGGCCTTGACCAACTGCCATGCTTCGCTCGTTTGAAAGCCATGATGTCTCTCTCTCTCTCATGGGTGGGCCAAATTCTCTAGGTGGGCAAAGCAGAGAAAGGGGAGGTAACTTTAGGGAGGTATTCCAGATCGGCCCATCTGAGCTTTCATTTTCTCAAAGGCAGAGCAGGATACCCAGGGCTCAGTTTACACCTATCACCATTTCTAGCAACTGGGGGACCATAGGCAGGATGGGGGAACTCATATTAATGTTAAAAAAAACCTCATAAAGTGAAACTTTCATGCCATGGGACCTTTAATTTATCGATTTGAGTC
Organism: Sander lucioperca; assembly: GCF_008315115.2. Taxonomy (NCBI): domain Eukaryota; kingdom Metazoa; phylum Chordata; class Actinopteri; order Perciformes; family Percidae; genus Sander; species Sander lucioperca. The sequence goes on from NC_050181.1 coordinate 17,220,689, forward strand.
ATTTTTTATGAAACAACAGTAAAACTTCTCTGATTCCAGCTTCTTAAATGTGAATATTTTCTAGTTTCTTCTCTCTGTGACAGTAAACTGAATATCTTTGAGTTGGGGACAACACAAGACATTTGAGGACGTCATCTTGGGCTTTGGGAAACACTGATCCACATTTTTCACCAGTTTCTGACATTTTTATAGATCACACAACAAATCCATTAATCCAGAAAATAATCCACATGTTAATCCACTACGATCGGTACCAGTATCCGAACTCTCAAAAACAGGAAATCTTGTGATCAAAACAGGAAGAGCCATGCCCCTCTGAGTGTGAGCTAACCATGGAGCTAACTAATGCTCTGTTTGCAGTGTAGCTGTTAGCTCTGTTGGCGCTTAGCGTCTCTTTCACCCTCTCTCTCCCTTCGTGATCTGCTGATCTGTATCCGTATGAGCTTCATATGAGCACTGCTCTTCCTCAGAAGGGTCAAACAAGACTAGACTGCGTCCTTTGTTGTCCTCAGCGTTCCCCACACACAACAGGATATCAGATCATAAATATTGAACATGTTTAGTATTTGTGATTTAAAATCAGTGCGGCCAGGGCGGACTTCCAAGGAGATCAGGGACGTAACACTCATAAAGGGTAACTTTGGTATTTTTCAAACCTGAATCTGGACCTGTTTTGTAAGTCTACTTGTATTGTAGAAGAAGTTCAAAGGATTTCCAGGAATACAATAAACGTTTCATATTTCTGCAATTCTTTTAATTCTTTTCTTTCTCCAGCAGTTTAAGTGTTGCTCAAACATGGATCCAGATTCAGATTTAGATCCAGATCCAGATCTCACCATTGTCCTTCTGGGAAACACCGGAGTCGGTAAAAGTGCTTCAGGAAACACCATCCTGGGATACCAGGCCTTCGAGTCAGGACCTTCCCTCAAGTCATTGACAACTGAAATCTCTGAAAAACCTGGAACTGTGTTTGGGAAACAGATCTCAGTGATCGACACTCCGGGAATTTTAAGACGTGAGGGGGAGATTCAGACCGAGTGTCAGCGTGTCCTGCAGTCGTCCATACCTCGTCTGTTCCTGGTGGTTGTCAGCGTCGGACGGTTCACAGAAGAACAAGAGAAAGCTCTAAAGGCAACCATCCCAGTCCTCGGGCAGGATGGACTAGAAAAGAGTTATATACTTTTCACAAACGGGGATGCCTTGAAGAAGATGTCAGTGGATGATTTCATCTTTGAAGAAGAAGAAGGTCCACTTCCAGACATCGTTAGAAGATTTGCAGGGAGGTATCATTCAATAATGTAAATGGAGGACAGGAACAAGTCCGAGATCTGCTGATAAAGTCCGGTCACCTTCAAGGATCTCATCTACCACCAGGTATCATGTGTAGTTAAAACCACCCGAGTGAAAACCTCTTGTAGTCCTGACAGGAAACAACTGATAGTCATCAATATCAGCTGTCTTTATCAGTTCACAAACTTATCTTTCTATTGATCAATCAAAAGGTTGTTCCAGAGCTGTCAATCTTTGTCTATATATATCACAATGCCTTGTGTTGCTCACCTCAAATAACTTTGTTCATCAGACGTGACATGACAAAAGCATTTAGTTTTCACATGCTTGTAGGCCAAGGCGAGTAGAAGGAGATTCGCTAACGTTAGCCAACGAATTTATAAAAATGTTGACACAACAGTTATTTCAGCATTTGATTAATATTTTATATTATGTGGCTGTCTGATATTCCTGGCTGACTCTGTTTTCTTTCCTCCAGCTGCTGGTTCTGGAGAGTCCGTCCAGGTGGAGGAAACGAGGATCGTGCTGCTCGGTCTTCCTGGAGGAGGGAAGAGTGCATCAGGAAACACCATCCTGGGAGCGGATCTGTTTAATTCAGACTTGGACTTTAATTCAGTCAGTACTGAGACTGTTTCAAAGTCAGCAGAGGTAGAGGGACGCTGGATCACGGTGGTCGACACTCCAGGATTTACTGATGAAGTTCTGTCTCCTGAACAGCTGTATAACGAGATTATGAAGTCGCTAGTCGACGCCAGTCCAGGACCACATGCTTTTGTTATTGTGGTGAAGATTGGCAGGATGTCCAGAGCTGACGTTGCCCTGCTTCAGATGCTACCAGAACTATTCGGCGATGAGGCCCTGAACTACACCATGTTGGTGTTTACTCATGGAGACGAGCTGGGAGGTCAGTCAATGGATCAGAAGATCCGGTCCAGCAGCTGTGTGTCAGACCTGGTCTCCATGTGTGCTGGGAGATTCTGTGTGTTTGACAACAAAGGAAGAAAAAGCAGAAGGCAAGTTCGGAACTTCATGAGTAAAATCAACGAGATAGTCTCAGCCAACGGAGGAAAGCACTGCTCATCCGACATGTTCAGGATGGCCAACACGTTCGTCAGTGAAGCTGTGAGAACTGGGACAGCTGGAAGCGATCAGGCACGGAGAGAAGCTGCACAGATACGAATACAGCTTTATGTTGCCCGGAGCTGGTGGAGGGTCTGTTGCTGTTTCACAGCATGCTGTTGTTCAGCCAGTGGATCAGATGATGAACGTGAGGCTCTTCTGCCCAGAGATTAATGGTCATCTGAGAGACCGGTACAGGTTAAAGGGCTGTCCACATCGAATGATAACTGTAAATATATACTTGAACTATAGATACACTTAAAGTCCAGACACTACTATAACAGTGATGGTGGCGAACGATATCGTTGGGATCACAACGATAAAATGAATCAGTATAGAAAGAAACAGAACAGGAGCTTCTTTTAGCATCCTTCTCATGTTCTCATTCTTATACACATACATATTCATAAAGACGCTGTCTGAACTCCAGATAGACTTTTACACAGCAGCTTTACGTGTTTGTTTTCCTGGACAGTTGGGACATTACATTACACTGCATGCTAAATTGTCTCTATACATATTTTTTTATAATGGTTAAATCCACAGTGACTGATGGATGTATGCATGAGGACATAATGGAAACTGACCACATTTAATCTACATGTTTTTATACTTTATTGTTTTAATATTTGGACTGAAACGTTTAGAGTTTCAGGGAGTCGAGCTAATGTATGTATAATTAATCAACATAATATTTAAATGAATGTTAACTTTTTGACGTTTTTTTTAGATGGGTTTGTTTTGACGCTTTTAAATGGTAATCCAGCTTCAATAGCCTGCTGGTTGGTTGGAATAATTAATGATACCTTACTGGTAGACCAGCTTCACCAGTAAGACCATGCTGGAGGACCAGCATATCTGCCACCGTTTATGGGTATATGCTGTTTTTTCCAGCAGGGATTCATCAGTGTTCTTATACATCTCTTATGGCCCTCGCAGTATTCTGTATTGTGCCTTTCATAGATTTGTATGTGCCTGACTAATAGGAGAGTGAAGGCTATTTTTTCCTTTAAGATCTTTGTTCCCAACAGACGTAGCTGCTGCAGATCGGCTGATTGGGAGGCTGGCTATTTAACTTCCTGTTTCCAGTATCCAAACGGAGGCTTGATGTTGGCAAAAGCTTGGTCCTCCTCGTCCTCCAAACTGTTAACTGTGTTCTGTGTGCTTATTGGAATTGGTTTAGTGCCGTAGTAAATTTGAGTTCAACTGTTAGTGTGTATATTTGGTATATAGCCTAGTTAGAAAGTACTTTATTTTTGTACAAAGCAGTAGGGGTGAATCGCCATTTCAGTTTGACCATGTTTTCTCCTGTTTTTCTTTAGTTACGGAGTTAGATTTAGAAATTGTATTTTGGTTTGGTTTTCTTTGGATTTAGGTTTAGACAGAACTCTGTTCAGGAGAACAGGGGTTTTCTGTTTATCAGTTTGGCGTTGATTCACCCTGAAGCTAAGCTTCCGTTAGAATTATTAAGATTCAAGTGTTTGTTTGTGAAATAACCTGGTTTTATTTTTAAAGCAATAAATTGCTTGATTATTTCAATTTCCACTCTGCCGTTCCTTTTTGTGTGTTGCGTTGCAGCACTCCTAGATCAGGGCGTAACAACATCCATGATATACTGGTTATCTTCATATATATATATATATATATATATATATATATATATATATATATATATATATAGTTAATCCAGATGAGTTAAAAAGCCATATCACCTACAGTATATTGGTACATTTTGGCAAAATAACTAGAAACACCCTAGAACTGGATTGTGCTGCAAGAGTGACTTGAGAAGTTTTTATGGAAATTATTTATACATTTTTGCCGCCATTATGTGTCACCGTTGGAATACATTGAAACATTAACGACTAGGAATTCAAACTAACAGGTAGCTGTTAGCATAGTTAGCTCCTCAAATAAACTGCCTTCCTCCCAGAAGAAGGAAACTACAGACTTTTCAGAGACACATTTCAACCTGGCTAGAGGCTAGAGGTGTGATTTTATTTAAATGTTTAAACTTGCGGAAAGTTGAAGTCTTAATTATTTCTATTCAAGCCTTCAGGTGGAGTAATATTACGATTTTGACATAATTCCAACACCAACGTTTCTGCATCTGTTTCCAACATCCAACTTATTATTGATTTTCACTAGGTTTTTCAAATAAAAGTTATAAACGGTATAAGTAGTTAAATGTGTTGCTGTGGTAGATGTGGTTTATTTTTGGCCTCGTTGGACAAAACGTCCATAATAACCTTTCAGCATGTTTCAAATCAAGTGGTCTTGAAGACTTCCGCACCGCTTCATGGCTCTGTTTTCAGACTTTAGATAGTCTCGCATTGCCAGCTCTAGCTAAACAGTGTTGTGGAGTAAGGGCAGGCTCCACCACAAATGCATTTTGGGATAGTAGAAAAAATACTCTGGGTTGTTTGCATTTCTGATGCAGCGATGGTGGCTCTACAAAATAGTATTGGGAAGGACTTTGTTCTGGTGGAACATTTGCACCCCGCAAAAGAAAACGCCACATACAATATTAAATGAACTGTTGACACAATACAGTAATGTCAACTATTTCAATTAACTGGATACACAACATGGTCTCATGGCAGTTTGTGAAATGGTTACGTTATTTTTAATCTATTGATTCGTGTACACAGACACGATTATCTCGTTTATTTTGTGTTGCTGAGAACGTAACCAACAACCAACCTCCTTACGCAGATTTTCGGCATTTCATACTACTCGCTACCATAGTCGTGCTGTGATTGCGAAACATGCTTCCCATTTAAATACATTACTTTAAAAATCATCCTCACCAACATGAAAAAAAAGAGAAAAACGTGTCCTTGTACACGAATCCATAGATTAAATAACGTGACCATTTCACGAACTGCTGTAAGAATGGGTTGGGATACACGGTGAGGAACATCCGGCGGAATGGCCAATCATCCTGGAAATGAACTGTCTTTGATCCAGACTAGCCTTTAGGTAATCCAGCCCATGTGGTTAGACTTTGGCCAATCACAAGTCATTTCAGACATAGTGAGCGTTCCTAGTAATCATTTTTTTAAGTTTTGATTTCTGACACTCGGCTTTTTGTGCAGAAAGCTATTCTGGAGGAGTGTGGTAAATATGTCATGTGTTCTTCCTACATAAAGCATATTCTATATTGAGCTGTCAGAGAATGTACACATATCTATATATAACAATATGATCATATCCTGCCTTCTTAAGACGATGATGGTCTTCTGAGGAAACTATATTTTTAATATTTTCTGTCTCCCTGGTCAGAAAGTCAGTTTTCTCTTCCTGAGGTTTTGTGATGAGGTTTGTCTTTCTCTTAATATTGCTCAATAGTAATTACTCATTAACCATCAGTCCATAACTGCTGTGTTGTGCTGTTTGTTTGTTTTTTTGCATTCCACCCACTGCAGCTTTATGGTACCAGTCCAAACTATCAGAGTCTAAATGAAGAGGAGTGAAGCTAAATGAAATATTTAACATTTTTTGTTTCTTTAAATGAATACAATGCCATGTGCTTCAAAGAAGATGAAAGATCATTGATGATAAAAGTCAAATGAAATCAAAAACACATGAGGGACAAGACAATTACATATAAAACAAATGACGTGTAAAATAATATTATATACAATAAATAACTATTTTCAAATGTGACTTACTGTAACATTGCATCATTTGACTAAAGTAAGTGATGCTAATACACTATTTGCCTAATTAGCCTAATAGACATGAATGAATTACAACACTACTCTTCTATGACTTCTATGTCTTAACCTGCATGGCATTAAAATACATATCACAGAGACAGAACCTTATACAACTTTTTTTTTTTTTTTATCAGCTACACAAAACAACAACTTTCAAGGGTGATTACAATCAAAAATCACATCAAAGCACAAAGTCATCTTCTGCAAGTTAGATGATGCTTAAAGAGGCAGTGTGATTGTGGCACATGGATTCAGATGAGATCTTTGATGTCTGCCCTGGGTTAAACCTAGATAATGGATTCTTTTAGCAGAGATTTTCTGGCGTAAGAAAGGAAATGCAAAGCATTCGACAGGGGGCAAAGGTTTTTCTTTTATTCTGCTTTGGAAATAGCTTCTATTTTGCATCACATCCGCAGAAAAACTAATATTTGCCCTTCAAGAAATGCACATCAAATCTATTAGCTACCTCAGTGTTCTTTCTCGAACAGGCTTTAGGATTCTCCTAAACCATCATGCTGATTTGTTTAACCCTTTGATGCATGAATGATGAAAACCTCAGTCAGGATTTTTTCCCCAAGTGTTTTTATTCTTCTTTAGGCATGAAAAAAGTTGAACTTCATTTTTTTTCACATGTCCACTCAGGTGGACTGCACGCATTGAAATTTAGAAATATGTACTTAACAAACCAATATAACTGAATATAATGATATATTATGTGAAAAAATATAAAATGTTTTTCATGGTGTTATACTGTTTTCACATATAACATATTCTAATACCGTTCAGTGCGATGCAATGCAAAACCTCAGGCAGAAAGATCCATGCAGCTCAGAAACTGTGACGTTACTGCTATGACATAATGTGCCGGCTCCTACAGATAGTAGGCTAGTTCAGGAACCCTGCTTCAGACAACAAATCAACATTTAATAAGACGTTTTCCTCACAAACAGCGACCGAAGAGATTTTTTTTTTGTCAGATAAACTTTATAGGCAGCAGGACTCATCATCAAAGTTTGTGCATTCTCTCAGCATGCTATCCACTAGGGACACCAACTACAGTTATAATGATCCTAACAGGGATTGATGTTCTCACCCCCCTCTGTTCTCTGTTACAGATTAAATGTTGTCTCCTCATACTGTAATCAGTGTGAGGAAACTGTTCAGTTCAGTTCAAGTTTATTGTCATATGCATATTAGTACAGAGTACCACAGCAATGAAATACAATGTGCCTTGGCACTTTCTCAACACCAATCAATAAGTAACAATTATAAATAACATTTAAAAACATCCAAGCAAAGTAAACATAGTAACTAAGCTCAGACCTCAGCCCTCCTTCCTGTTGTACTATCATCCAGTAGCCTTATTACCTGGGGGTAAAAACTATCCCTGAAACGTGATGTGCACGTTGGGATGCTCTGCAAACGTCTCCCTGATGGAAGGTGGGAGAAGAGATTGTGTGCAGGATGACTAGAATCCTGCATAATAGCTAGTGCCTTCTTAGTGCTGCGTTTCCAGTAAATGTTTTGGAGCCCCAATGATTTTAGATGCAGTTTTGACCACCTTTGTCAGAAGATTAAGGTCATGTGAAGTAGCCCTGCCAAACCACACTACAATGTTGCCTGTCAATATACTCTCAATTGTACAGTGGTAAAACTTCTGTAGAATGTTAAGGGGACATACCATATTTCTTGAGACACCTCAGGAAATAAAGCCTCTGATGTGCCTTCTTAATGTCACAGCTGATATGGAAGGACCATGAGAGAGCATCTGAAATGTGGATCCCTAAGAACTTAAAGGTGTTGACAATTTCAACTGGAGAGTTGAATATAGACAGATGTATGTGTGGATTTGTTCCTTCTGAAATCTATGATGACCTCCTTAGTTTTCCCCTCATTGAGGGACAGATTATTTCTGCGGCACCACATGATCAAGTTACTCACCTCATCCCTGTAGGCAGTAGTGTCAAACAACCAGAGACACAGTTGCCTTGCACCACAACAAACAAGCTGGTTGGTGTTTGAAATTAGGGATCAGATGAACTCTCACCACCTCCGAGGTCTACTAATAGATTCCCGTGGAGCCTAAAAATAAAAGGGAGAGCTGTATCGATCACTCTGGTGTCAGGGTTCAACGATAAGGGCCAAGTAAAACACCACGTTGGTCAGGTAAATATAACCACCCACTTGCCCGTTAAAAAAAAGTTGTAATCATTTTTCCTGATCATCATGGTATCATAAATTACATTATCGTTCTCTTGCCCCCTCCCCTTGCCCACGTCGGAGAATGCTTGTTGAATTATTTGGATGTGCCGTTGGCCCATCCCGAATTTGGTTGGCGCTAGTGACGCGTGACTGGCAGCTGTCTTCAGAGAAGAAGAAGAATTAGATGGCTGCGTACGAGCTAAAGTGAAAGAGATTGTTTCTTGCGACCTGGTAGAAGGGGTTTTCTTGGGTGGCAGTAGAGGATGTCAGTGAAACAACTACAATTTTGCGAAGTTTGCTGCAAGTTTGAGTCCAAGGCCAATAAAAGTGAATCGTTTCATCTTCATTTAGACAACAAATGCTGGCGTGCCATGATAAAAGCCAGCAGCATCTCACATGGTTCCAACTCAAACTCTTTGACATAGCAGAAATGAGGGTACCTAAAAATGTATTTGGTCCAACTAATTAGTGATAGAAAGCATTGTTTCTCTGGTGATTATTACAATTAGATTTGATAGTTTTTTTAAATAATAGCCTCCACTTTCAGTATGAACTTAATAGTCTATGACACTGTCTATGATGTGTTCATACATTGTAAATAAAGATCAAATACAACAATTTACTTGAGTCATTGCTGTTGTTTTATAACCACTTACCACAAACCACAAACAGTAAAAATTGACTTCTTAATGCTGAACCCTGGGTGTAAAAATGACAAAATTAACATAGCGGTAATTTGAAGTCCAATTATGTCCAAATGCCATTGTGTGTGGGGTTATTGGGTGAATGCAATTGTAAATCAGGTGAGAGTAAAGGTACTATGACATGCTGCTTTTTGGATGCTTTTATATAGACCTTAGTGGTCCCCTAATACTGTATCTGAAGTCTCTTTTATATAGACCTTAGTGGTCCCCTAATACTGTATCTGAAGTCTCTTTTATATAGGCCTTAGTGGTCCCCTAATACTGTATCTGAAGTCTCTTTTATATAGACCTTAGTGGTCCCCTAATACTGTATATGAAGTCTCTTTTATATAGGCCTTAGTGGTCCCCTAATACTGTATCTGAAGTCTCTTTTATATAGGCCTTAGTGGTCCCCTAATACTGTATCTGAAGTCTCTTTTATATAGGCCTTAGTGGTCCCCTAATACTGTATCTGAAGTCTCTTTTATATAGACCTTAGTGGTCCCCTAATACTGTATCTGAAGTCTCTTTTATATAGACCTTAGTGGTCCCCTAATACTGTATCTGAAGTCTCTTTTATATAGACCTTAGTGGTCCCCTAATACTGTATATGAAGTCTCTTTTATATAGGCCTTAGTGGTCCCCTAATACTGTATCTGAAGTCTCTTTTATATAGACCTTAGTGGTCCCCTAATACTGTATCTGAAGTCTCTTTTATATAGGCCTTAGTGGTCCCCTAATACTGTATATGAAGTCTCTTTTATATAGGCCTTAGTGGTCCCCTAATACTGTATCTGAAGTCTCTTTTATATAGACCTTAGTGGTCCCCTAATACTGTATATGAAGTCTCTTTTATATAGACCTTAGTGGTCCCCTAATACTGTATCTGAAGTCTCTTTTATATAGACCTTAGTGGTCCCCTAATACTGTATATGAAGTCTCTTTTATATAGGCCTTAGTGGTCCCCTAATACTGTATCTGAAGTCTCTTTTATATAGACCTTAGTGGTCCCCTAATACTGTATATGAAGTCTCTTTTATATAGGCCTTAGTGGTCCCCTAATACTGTATCTGAAGTCTCTTTTATATAGGCCTTAGTGGTCCCCTAATACTGTATCTGAAGTCTCTTTTATATAGACCTTAGTGGTCCCCTAATACTGTATCTGAAGTCTCTTTTATATAGGCCTTAGTGGTCCCCTAATACTGTATATGAAGTCTCTTTTATATAGGCCTTAGTGGTCCCCTAATACTGTATCTGAAGTCTCTTTTATATAGGCCTTAGTGGTCCCCTAATACTGTATCTGAAGTCTCTTTTATATAGACCTTAGTGGTCCCCTAATACTGTATATGAAGTCTCTTTTATATAGGCCTTAGTGGTCCCCTAATACTGTATCTGAAGTCTCTTTTATATAGGCCTTAGTGGTCCCCTAATACTGTATCTGAAGTCTCTTTTATATAGGCCTTAGTGGTCCCCTAATACTGTATCTGAAGTCTCTTTCCCGAAATTCAGCCTTGGTCCAGAATTACAGCCACTAGAGCCAGTCCCACAATGAGCTTTCCTTAGTATGTGCCATTTCTGTGTCTGTAGCTTTAAATGCTATTGAGGAGGGGGGGGCAAGGTGGAGGGTGGGGGTGTGGCCTTGACCAACTGCCATGCTTCGCTCGTTTGCAAGCCATGATATCTCTCTCTTTCTCATGGGTGGGCCAAATCCTCTGGGTGGGCAAAGCAGAGAAAGGGGAGGTAACCTTGCTCCTTATGATGTCATAAAGGGAAGATTCCAGATCGGCCCATCTGAGCTTTCATTTTCTCAAAGGCAGAGCAGGATACCCAGGGCTCAGTTTACACCTATCACCATTTCTAGCCACTGGGGGACCATAGGCAGGCTGGGGGAACTCATATTAATGTTAAAAAACCTCATAAAGTGAAATTTTAATGACATGGGACCTTTAAAGGGTCAGCCCACAAAAACATATTTGCTCATTTATATCTGTTGGTATCCTGCCATTCATTCATATTTTTGATTCACATTTTGAAACAAATCTTTTTCCGCCAAATGCAATGGGCGGTGATGATATTTGTTTGTGGTGCTCGGAGCGAGATCTGTGGATTATCTTGAGCACACTGTAAAGACATTAAGTTAGAAACAGGGCTATGGTAAACTGAAAACATCAGATATATAATGTTTAGTTGTGATAAAGACAATGGCTCAGCCTGCAGTCTTCCTGTTGAATCTTTTAAAAGACTGTGCACAAAGTGTTGTGTTGCTGTCCAAGGTGCTGATCCTGGGACCCCTGATTGTGAGGAGAGACTGACTCATAGCATGTGTTATATAAAGGTAAAATATACCTTACAGAATATTTCAACTATATATGTTCACACTCAATCAAACTATGACATGTTACCAAACATACATTGCTGGAAACTGGGGCTGGGCTGGTGGACTGGAGCGTCAACCTAAATACAATATTTGTTTGTGGTGCTCGGAGCAAGATCTTTGGATTATCTTCTTTAAAAAAAAACAACTACATTTTATTTCTTAATTATCACATACACAATACAATGTAGTGAAATTATATTACTGCATTTAACCCGTCCACGTAGCTAAATATACAGCAACTGGGGAGCAATTTGGCTTTCAGTGTCATGTTCAGGGACACTTTGACATGTGGCTGGAGGAGCCTGGGACAGAACCACCAACCTTGTGGTGACAGGTTGGCCACTCTACCTCCGAGCCACAAGCCACCCTGTTTTGGGTACACTGCAAAGACATATGGTGAACTGAAGACTGCAGATGTGTGCTGTTTAGTTGTGATAAAGATAATATAATGGATCAAACTGCAGCCTGTAGCGTCTTCCTGTTGTTGCTGGATCTTTTAAAACACTGTGCACAAAGTGTTGTGTCACTGTCCAAGGTTCTGATCCTGGGACCCCTGATTGTCAGGAGACACTGACCTATAGCATATGTTATATAGAGGAAAAATATACCTTATAGAAGATTTCAACTATATATTTTCACACAAACACTGTCTCTTAATATGCAGTCAGTAACAATGCCCTATTTAAAGCTAAACAAATTGTTTCTGATTGCATAAAAGTACCAAATTATATCAACTTTTGGGTGGTGTTTAATAGAAGCATTTGGAGGCAGCTGTCCCAAACCTACTGTGTGCATGATTTTAACGCTGCTGTAATCAGTATTTTTACATTGCCAATTAATCAAATGACTACCTTAGGGATGCAACTAATGATTTGTTTTGTCATTGTCAATTAATCTGTCGATTCATTTCTTAAGTAAAGGATTAGTTGTTTGCTCTCTAAAATGTCAGAAACTGGTGAAAATGTGGATCAGTGTTTCCCAAAGCCCAAGATGACGTCCTCAAATGTCTTGTTTCGTCCACAACTCAAAGATATTCAGTTTACTGTCACAGAGGAGATAAGAAAGTAGAAACATATTCACATTTAAGAAGCTGGAATCAGAGAAGTTTTACTAGTTTTACTTTTTTTTCATAACAAATGAAACTGATTGATTGACAAAATTAGTGAAAATTCATTTTCAGCTGGCTAAGCCTTAGCTCTACGAAGCGTTTCAACTAGGGCTGTCAGCATTAACGCATTAATTGCGATGCGATTAAGGGCCGAGCATAACGCATTCATTTTTTTTAATCGCATTAATCGCATGCTGGCATTTCTTAATTTATTTTACACTTCACTCAGCTTTGCGTCGTGCCTAACAGGCTACTATTTTGACCCTTTGCAGCACCTTTACTTATCATCAAGCTGCCATACTTCCTCGTAACACATCCTGCTGCTGCAGCTGCAGACATGATGGAGAAAGACAGCAGCAATGAAATCCTGAATGGAGCTTTTTATTTTACAAAACTCCCGGACGGCTCGTAGACAAGTCGAAAGCCATATGCACATTGTGTAAAGCCGAATTAAAATATAACCGAAGCACGTCAACCTGGAGCTACCACCTACGAGCTAAGCATAGTAGTACAGTTAACGTGACTGGTTGATGCTAGCAGGCTCAGGCAAAGCAGTATTTTGGAGAGTGCTACTTGCCGACCTGTTGATGAAACCAAATCCAAAAAAATTACTACCGCTCTTGCAAAATGGTTGGCAACTAACTGCAGCCCTGTCAGCATCGTAGAAGACTCGGGTCTTAAAGACGTACTACAGTTGGCATGTTCTGACCCGTCTCATTGCCGTCGAGGGGGACAGTAGTTTCACCATACACAGCCTGTACGACACGGAGAAAGCAGCCACACTGGACTGCTGCAAGGTGCTGCAAACTCTGTCTCATTAACCGGTGATCACTGGACGTCAGTGAGTAATCAACATTATTTAGGAGTTACTGCACACTATATTGACTCTAGATTCAAATGTGTGACTAGATTCACACATTTTTCTTTTGTTTACAGTAAATAAATAATAAACAAATACAAATCTTAAAATCAAGTTCATAAAGCAACTTTCTTTGCATTCATTTGATTCCCAGTCAAGATACACTGGTAAGAGTGGCTTTCCATTGTTAATATGTACTTAAAAACAGTTCTGAAATGCAAAATAATAGAATTTTAATCATGTGATAAAACATGCAATTAATCGCGATTAACTATAGAAATTCAGCGATTAATCGCGATTAAAAAAAATGAATCGTTTGACAGCCCTAGTTTCAGCATCTTTCAGCTGTTTATTTTGGTTTTTCAGCCTCCTTTTCATTCAGTGTTACTGCTTTTATTAACAAAAGCTCTAAAAACCGACTTTATGCTACCTGTCCTGCACCAAACTGCAGATAGACAAAGTTAGATATACTAACTAAGTTAGAATACTGGAGCATTTAGATATTTTTGCTGCCCTCGAGTGGTCCAAAAAGTCAATGCAGGTTTGGACAACTTGTGGGTACTGGATTACAATTTGTGTTCACAACATGATATCTTGTTTCCACAGAATTCTTCCTGATTTTGGGTACTCTGTTGCACATTCATTTATCCAGGAAAAGGGTTTCTGCTGAGTTTTCAAGCTCCTTTTTTGGACTGCCCTACTTTAAATTGCTCCAGTTACACCTGACAGATGAGGTCAGTACAACCACTGTTCCTATGGTAGTCACTGACCGGTTTTGCAAATAAATTGTATTTTCCAATGACTTAAACCTGAAGAAAGTCACAGTCAAAGTTGGTTTGTTTGTGAAATTTTCTAACTTTTAGTTGCAATATTGAAAGGCATTTTCTACACCTCAATCAAACTATGACATGTTCCCTAATGTACATTGCTGGAAACTGGGGCGGGGCTGTTGGATTGTAGCGTCAACCTAAATACAATGGGAGGTAATGATATTTGTTTGTGGTGCTCAGAGCGAGATCTTTGGGTTATCTTCTTCAAAAAAAAAACCATCTAAATTTGATTTCTTAACTGTCACATACACAGTACAATGTAGTGAAATTATATTACTGCATTTAACGTCCACGTAGCTAAACATACAGCAACTGGGGAGCTATTTGGCATTCAGTGTCATGTTCAGGGACACTTTGACATGTGGCTGGAGAAGCCTGGGACAGAACCACCAACCTTGTGGTGACAGGTTGACCACTCTACCTCCGAGCCACAAGCCACCCTGTTTTGGGTACACTGCAAAGACATATGGTGAACTGAAGACTGCAGATGTGTGCTGTTGTGATAAAGATAATATAATGGATCAAACTACAGTCTGTAGCGTCTTCCTATTGTTGCTGGATCTTTTAAAACACTGTGCACAAAGTGTTGTGTCACTGGTGCTGATCCTGGGACCCCTGATTGTCAGGAGACACTGACCTATAGCATGTGTTATAAAAGGTTAAAGTGCTCATATTATGCTCATTTTCAGGTTCATAATTTTATTTATTTATCTGGTTGTATCAGAATAGGTTTATGTGGTTTAATTTTCAGAAAACACAATTTTTGTTGTACTGCTCATTGCTGCAGCTCCTCTTTTCACCCTGTGTGTTGAGCTCTCTGTTTTAGCTACGGAGTGAGACATCTCACTTCTGTTCCATCTTTGTTGGGAGTCACACATGCTCAGTAGCTAGGTAAGGACTACTAGCCAGTCAGAAGCAGAGTATGAGGGCGTGCCCTGACAGTAACTAGGTAAGGACTACTAGCCAGTCAGAAGCAGAGTATGAGGGCGTGCCATGCTAGCAGCTAGGTGAGCATTATAACGTGTGTTCCAAAGTGACCACGTTTGTCTCTGAAGTAAAGGCTGGACTACAATAGAGCTGTTTGGAGCAGTTTGTGAACAGTGTTTTCTGTTGGAGATGGTAAGTCCCATTGGGGGGGACTTTGGGCTTTTTCACTTTGTAAACCTATAACGTGCACAAAAAGACATATAACACAATAAAGGAAAGGGGAAAAGCCAAAAAGCAGAATATGAGCACTTTAAATATACTTTAAATAAAATTGTAGCTTTATATTTTCACATAGACATTGCCTCTTAATATTCACTCATTAGTTATGCCCTATTTAAAGTTAATTAATTGGTTCTGATCCTGTAAAAGTACCAAATTATATACAGGATAGCCTCTGTTCCTCTGGTAGTCACAGACCGGATTTGCCAATTAACCTATATTTCCCAATGACTTTAACCTGAAGAAAGTCACAGTCAAAGTCAGCTTTGTGAAGTTTTCTAACATTTGGTTGCAATATTGGGTAATACTTTACTTGAAGGTATCGACATAATCGTGACATGACACTGTCATAACTATGACATGACACTGTCATGAACGTGTCATAAACGTTTATGACTTCTGTCATTAAGTGTCATTCGGTTTTTGTCATGACAAGTTGACATTGTTTGGGTTGTCTTGATTATGACAACTTGACATTAATTAAAGTGACATTACCAGAAGATGTCTTGGTCATGACAAGTTCACATTAAATTTGTTTGGGATGTCTTTGTAATGACAACTTGACATTAACCAGGATGACATTACCAGAAGATGTATTTGTCATGACAACTTGACATTACATTTCTTTGGAGTGTCCTTATTAAGACAACTTTACATTAAACAGGATGACATTATGTCAAGTTGTCATGACAAAAACATCCTCTGGTAATGTCATCCTGGTTAATGTCAAGTTGTCATTAGAAAGACATCCCAAACAAATTGAATGTCAACTTGTCATGACCAAGACAACTTCTGGTAATGTCACATTGATTAATGTCAAGTTGTCATAATCAAGACAAATTTAACGTCAACTTGTCATGACCAAGACAACTTCTGGTAATGTCACTTTGATTAATGTCAACTTGTCATAATCAAGACAACCCAAACAATGTCAACTTGTCATGACAAAAACCGAATGACACTTAATGACAGAAGTCATAAACGTTTATGACTTGTTTATAACGTTTATGACACGTTCATGACAGTGTCATAATGTCTTAATGTCATAATGTCATAGTTATGACAGTGTCATGTCACGATTATGTTGATACATTCAAGTAAAATGTTACCCAATATTGAAGGGCATGTTCTGCACCTCAACCAAACTATCACGTTACCAAACATACATTGCTGGAGACTGGGACTGGGCTTTCAGATTGGAAATCTAATGTTGTTAGGGCTGCAACCGGGAATTATTCTCATTATCGATTACATTATTTTAACCAATTAAAATGTCATAAAATATTTAAACAATGCCAATCACAATTTCCAAAGGCCACACAAAGATATTCAATAACTGTAAACTGAGAAAAAGAGCAAAGCTGCAGCTTCACAGTTCATGTAAATATAATCCTAAACTAGTTGAAAATCCAGATCTCAGGCACTGATGAGGGAACTTTATGTTTGATTTCTGCAGCCAGTCTGAGGATTTGAACACTGACCTTGCAATTTAAATTTGAAAAGTATCAATACTCTGTGAGCTCAGATTGTACAGAGCGAGGAGGTTTCTTTGTCAAATTAAAATTACACGGTAACTGTTGCTGTCTCTGTTGGTCCTCCAGAGAGAGGCTGTGGTGGCGGCGCCCCAGGCCAAGTGTCTGGCTCTGTCTGTGGGGACGATCATTAGCTGCCTCCCCCCCTCGGCATCCGCTCCACTTCACCCTCAGCTCTTTGTGGCTCCTGCTGATGTCTGCTCTGTCGCTGGCTGCATGGGAAGTGATAAACACAGGCTGAGCTGTTGTCCACTACTTCAGGACAATAGGAACTGGACTCTGGCACCCACAATGCAATTGGATATAATCTTAAACACAATCTCAAAATCATTTTTAAGTTATGCTTAAGCATTGTAAAGAAACTCTTATTAACATCATGTCTAATACATATTTTTTCATGTGTTTGCATCAATTAATGAGTTAACATTTCTTGTTTGAATAATGTACATGACAACATGAAGTGATTCTAATCCACATGGGGCTGGATCACAGCCACCCTACAATCTGACAAATCACTTCAAACAAGACAGAATCTTTCATCTGTTGATTATTTTGTGAACAAATGTATTAATTGTTTAGTCTTTTAAATGTCTGACACCATTTCCCCAAGCCCCAGAATACATCTTGACTTTGGATTTTGGACAAGCAAAGATATTCATTTTAGTAACACTAAACAAAAGCTGCAGATCTTCATATTGGAGAAGCTGGAACTAGCAGCTGCTTGGTACTTTGCTTCACTAATGACTTAAAATGTATTTTTTTTAAACAGATGTTGATTTATTTTCTTTTGATCAACTTATTGTTAAATAGATTAATCGTTTCAGCACTACTATGAATGATAGAGACTGAGAAACAGACTCCATTAGACAATTTTGGCAACACATCATTTCCCGTTGTAATGGTATTTTAATGTTATTACTAAGACAAAGTTCTTGCACACTAGAAATGCTTATTAACCTTGGTAACAAAGGGTGTGCAAGTCATTTACAGTGTGTGGATTAGTATTGTTAATTATTATAGATAACATGAAGTTTCTTCTTGTATAACTACTCTTGACTTTACCAAGAGTGTCCAAAACACATTTGAGTTTGTTTTTTACACCTCCACATACAATTGTGTTTAATTGAATGGCTCTGTGTTTTCCTAATTAGATGTCTGACTGTGGGGCAGCCTCTAGCTCACCCAGTGTAGTGTGCGTCCCATGTAGGCTGAGTCCTTGGCAGCGGCCCAGGTTCGACTCCGACCTGCGGCTATTTGCTGCATGTCATCCCCACTCTCCCTTCGCTGTCCTTTTGATTAAAGGCCATAAAAGCCTAAAAAATAATCTTTAGAAGTAGAAAATGTCTGACTGTCTATTACATTAATGTTCCACTTCCAGAATTACTCCGGTGCCGGCAGATGCATGTTGCCTTTTTTATGAGGACTATGGTTAACTGCTCCTCAGATCTCTGCAGGGTAAATCCAGACAGCTAGCTAGACTATCTGTCCAATCTGAGTTTTCTGTTGCACGACTAAAACTACTTTTGAACGTACACATGTTCCACCAAAACAAGTTCCTTCCCGAGGCTATTTTAGCACCGCTATTTTAGCACCGCCCATGACGATTGTGATTGGTTTAAAGAAATGCCAATAAACCAGAGCACGTTTTTCTCCCATCCCGGAATGCTGTGTGGACTAGCCAGACCCTCCTCCGCAGCACTGTGGAGGAAGGGATGGATGAAGAGACAAACACACACACACACACACACACACACACACACACACACACACACACACACACACACACACACACACACAGCCTTTTATCTCTTCTCTGAGTGTGTGAGACCACCTCTGAGGAACTCCCTTACCGTCTACACACATGTAAATCCAGACAGGACCTCTTCTGTGTCTCTTGCTACTAGTTGTGCATGGTAATCACATTCTCCTCAGTCACTTAAACACACACACACACACACACACACACACACACACACACACTCTGACTTAAGAGGCTGACAGGGTTCCAACATGTTGCCAACACCAGCACACCTCCCTGCTCTTAGCGCAGAATCAATGCTTACGGCGAGGTGGGCCCGGTGTGAATCCAAACCAGAGAGAGACACTTTACATGCAGTACAACCACTTCACGCTGTGTACCTTTGGTATATTGAGCTTTCCTTGAAGAGCGTTTTTAGTTTAGTCAGTAAGCTCCCATCAAAAGAGCTCTGCTTATCGATACACATGGATACACATACTAAATAAAAATGGGCTAAAAAGGGATTGTTGTGGTGTCGATGGCTGAAAACTAACTGACTTCTGATGTGTTATGAGAATGGGTTGACTTTACAGACTTCAAAAATGAAATTCTAGGCTCTGGGAAAGTTTTACAATTATTAGACCTTGGCTTAGAAATTAAGGTTACACTTTACTTGAAGGTATCTACATAAGAGTGACTTATGACACTGTCATGAACGTGTCATAAACATTATAAATAAGTCATAAACGTTTATGACATAACGCTTCTTTTAGTAGGTGTCAATTGTTTTTTTGGTTAGGGTTAGGGTTAGGGTCATGTCATGTGTCATGACTGTGTCATGACAGTGTCATGTGTTCATGACAGTGTCATGTCACTCTTATGTAGATACCTTCAAGTAAAGTGTTAACGAAATGTATTATCTTAAAAGAAGAATTCACCGTTTTTACAGTTCAAGTTGGGGAAATGATTTTAGGCTGCAAGGGATTTTGTTGTTGTAGTTTTCCACTGTAAGTAACTTTATTTATAGAGCCTCTTTCAAGAGCAGAATTAGAGTTTAGATTCTCTGCCCGAGCCCGAACTTGACCCGATCCGACCCATGGACCCGATGGAAACCGTTAATAAAATACATGTAAAATGAAGGAATGAATTCTCATTCTGCACAAATCCTACCCATTGCCTTGGATTGTTTTTGAAGAAGCCATGCATTTTTACCATTTTTGACTGAGACCAGTTTCCACCCATTCACAGGATGGAAGAAACAACAGCTGCCTTTGGTATTACAGCTCTTGCCTGGTTTTTGTCTGCACATGGCTTTGAGCTTCAGTGGTTACTGCAGGCTGTGAGAGAGATCTTGATTTAGATTGACCTGAGTGACAACAGCTCCAGGTAGCTGAAAACAATCTCTCTCTGGTTGTTGGAGTAAGCCGGTGACTACAGGGGGGAAACCCAGCTAACCAGCAGGATAACATGGGCTGGGAAGCTGCTCAGTCGCTCAGAACGCTGCTCTGAATTTCTACCTTCTTTTCTTTCTTTTTTTTTTAAAAGCACAGACTGTGGAGTCACTCCTTATCTGTCAGAATGAGCTGAGGACTCAGAAATATATTTCACACCTCACTCCTTCCTTCCCAACCCGATTTTCGCCCTTTACTGCTCTCCTCCTGCAGAAAGAGCCAAAGTGTTGATGTGTGAGCTGATGTGCTCTCAGATATCTATTGCTACTTGCTACAAATGGAAATAGGGGGAGGGTTTATTTTCTCATCTTTTCTTCAGTGTTGCCACTGTTGCAAGATATCTAATAACAAAAATAGGAAATCAAAAATGCTTAATACATGTCCTGTATGTCAGTATCATATGCAATAAAATGGAAGAAAACCAAAGTAGTTAAAACATTAATTCAACATTTGACTCTGCCCATTAATCAGTCATTTTCTAATGCATTAAAAGCTCAGCATCACTGAGCAGATGGGCCGACTCATTTGGCACTAACTAATTCCAAAATGAGAGAGCTACTCTTTGGGGTAAAGTGACACCTACTTCACAAGTTGATTGATAGTCTGAAGCCCCCAATTCAGACGGGATTTAAGTCAGTGAGGCCGGTTGAGTGATTTTAATATTGCATATATGCTGAAGAGATATATGTGTGATTGCCCTCCTTTCCCCCCAGTATTACGTAATAAGAGACCTGTAGACAACGGTTTTTCGGTTTGTTTGTTGGTCCTACCGCATTTTAACAGTTGCATTTTAAAGTGAATCTTGAGAACTAGCTGTCAACGAAGTTTAAAGGAACACGCCGACTTATTGGGACTTTGTCTTATTCACCGTATCCCCCAGAGTTAGATAAGTCCATACATACCCTTCTCATCTCTGTGCGTGTTGTAGCTCTGTCTGATGCACCAACCGCTAGCCTAGCTTAGCACAGATCCTGGAGGTAACCGGGTCCATCTAGCCTAGCTTAGCACAGATCCTGGAGGTAACCGGCTCCATCTAGCCTACTGCTCCCAATAAGTGACAAAATAACGCCAACATGTTCCTATTTACATGTTGTGATTTGTGTAGTCACAGCGTGTACAAATAACAAGGTCACATGAGACACAGCCATCTTCTAACCGTATACATACTGGGAACTATACAGAAGGCAAAGCACTGCTACTTCTGCTACTTGGGCGCAGCACCTGAGAAGCCCCGTGGTGAGGAGCAGAGAGTAACAACGGTGCTTTTCAGGTGTCGCGCTAATCACTCCGCCCAAGTAGCAGTGCTTCGCCTTCTGAGAATATAGTTCCCAGTTTGTATACGGTTAGAAGATGGCTGTGTCTCATGTGACCTTGTTATTTGTACACGCTGTGACTATACAAATCACAACATGTAAATAGGAACATGTTGCCGTTATTTTGTCACTTATTGGGAGCAGTAGGCTAGATGGAGCCGGTTACCTCCAGGATCTGTGCTAAGCTAGGCTAGATGGAGCCGGTTACCTCCAGGATATGTGCTAAGCTAGGCTAGCAGTGGGTGCGTCAGACAGAGTTACAACACGCACGGAGATGAGAAGGGTATGTATGGACTTATCCAACTCTGGGGGATATGGTGAATGAGACAAAGTCCCACTAAGTCGGCGTGTTCCTTTAAGGCTTTACCAAAATGAGAAACAAGACGTTTCTGCCTCCTAAATTAATTGAATTTCCTCACCATTCGGAGCAATGGTGCCAGTTTTCTCTTGACATGTTGGTGTGATGACTGACAGCAAAATGGCAATGTTACCAAGTTAATAAGATTCATCCACAAAGACCAATCTGCTGATCCACAGCGACGCCGTGACATTACTCTTGCAGCAGACTGATCGATCTTCCCCGCAGGCTAAACATTAAAACAAAAACACAGAAAAGAACTGGCTTTTAATCAAATTGCTGACTGAAACCAAACAAAACAAACTTTTTGTCATGCAGAACAGATTGGGTTGAACATTTGCAATGTTCTAAAATACAGAGGATCCATTAACAAATGGCATTCTCATTACATCGGTAAGGGAAATAAAAAATATAAACTTCAGCACAGGCCTATGTCAGCCACTCAAAGTCGATATACAAAATCACCACCATGATTAGACGTCATATGCCTTAGAATAAATATTACTGAAAACATCTTAACACGCCAGAATAGGATATGCACAGTCACGCTGTTTCATTCATGTATTATTTGTTTAGTGATATAAGGACTGTTTAGGGACTATTTTTCCTGTGGATAAATGACTTTTATTTAGCATGTGAACAAGTTTGTGTTATAATATGCAGCCAAGGAGCAAGTAGCATTATACAGTATGTAGCAGGTGCAGCACCAGCAAAATATAAACTGACTGGATTTAATGGGCATCGTTCAGAAATTAATATGTGAGATTGTCTTCTTTTAACTTAGAAAAAAACAACCTGATCTCCTCTGCTCATCATATATTTACAGTAAGCTGTGTTGTGAACATAAAGAAGTTGCTTGACGAACAGGAAAATATTTTATACATTTCCAGTTGCATTTTAAACCCCAACAGATTGAACTGTTCTGTTGTTTGGATGAAGCATTTTTATGAACATCTGCTGGCTGTTAGTGGTGACACAGATCAGTGGTGAAAGTCACAGAGTCAGATCTACGCCAGTGTGTGTGTGTGTGTGTGTGTGTGTGGCAGGCATTAATCCGAAAACTGTTTCTCCAACTCGCCTGAGGGTGCAGCTGTCTCCGTGGAGGGCGAATAATACAGCAGATTAGCATAAAGTGTCAAGAAACAGCTCAGGGATTTGTCGCCACACTACTGCTGCACCCCGTCTCCAGTAAATGTATTCAGAGCATACAATAACATGCGGAGAAACACTTCCTTCTGAACTTGAAGTTGTTTTGTTTTTTCTCTGTATTTTGTTTTTTTAAGACACAGAAAGCTGAAACTATGAAATAAATCCTGTGGATGGTGGCAGCATCTGCTACCACAGCATGCTGGGTTAGATCAGCGAGCTCTTCTGCTCCGCGGTGAGACTGGGGAACAACAGCAGCACCAACGACACCTTGTGATTTCTCATGCTCCGTTAACTTTGACCACCGTGTCGGCTGCGAGCTTCGCTGTCTCGTCTGATTACTCCCAACAAGTTCCACTTCTCCAGTCCATTTGCTGTCACCAAGTTCCAGCAGAAAACATCACACACTTTGATGTCTGAAGTCATTCGCATAATAGCTGCCCTCTCTGGCACTATGAGCCTCTGGAGGAAGAAAAACAGCTTTGATTTTTCTACGTAACATCCTGTAACGTCTAGCAGGATCTCAGACCGTGTGGTGTAGTAGAGAGAAGATGGTCGTATTTGTTCCCTCCTGCAACAAATACCTCAGCCTGACACCTGTTGCCTCTGTGTTAGCAGGATGTGGAGACGTTTGAGTTTGTTGAGCTGCTTTGGAAGGAAAGGTCAATGTTTCCATCACTAATCATCAGTTTAACTAGTTTAACTGACAGCTGCCAGAGCAACACAGCAGTCCTGTAAAACACAGCAGGGTGAATGAATGTGCCCTGTGAGATACAGGCTAACAGGTCTAACAGTGGAGCTGAGAATAATGCCGGGATGCTGCAGTACTGAAGAGAGAAAAATGAACAGAGAAGCAGAGATGCTGAGAGAGAGACAGGCAGTCATTCTGAGTTATAAAGTTGTTTCCAGCAGTGGTTTCCAGCGGAGATTGTGGTGTAATTGTGCTGCTGTTTGCTGCTGATAAACCTTTGGAAGAGTCCATTCTCCTCTGGATTCTATCAGGCGGCCGTCACACAGAGAGTTTTGGCTCAACCAAGCTGCCAGGAGGGTTTTTTGGTAGCAGCAGCTTTTCCTCTTTGTCTTTCTGCATCAACAATATGTGAAAAGAAGACAGAAGCAGCAGACAGAGACAGATATCAACACCTCAGTGTCATTACATGTACATGCAGCTCTTATCTGCAGCAGCTCACAGTACTGAGAGTGCACGGACTCTGAGTTCAGACGCTCCCAGTGAAAACTAAAACAGGGTGGAGGAGACGCTCCACTGGTGGAGCTTCACAGGCCTTCACAGGTCTGTTTCTCTGCTGTCTGTGGCTCCAGCTAACACTTTCCTGACAGTCTGCTCTCCAGACACTTAACGTTTTAACACTGAGGCACTTGATGTAGGCACTGCTTGAAAGAATTCATCAGTTGGAATATCATTCTGATCCCCCCGATGATGTACTCCCTGGTGAGCAAAAGCACCATGATTTACAATATGTAACATCCTGGTTTAATGTGTCCTGAAAGACCTCACAGACCAGAGGAACAATCACAATGCATTAAATCTGTTGCTGAAGCATTAGTCTGGCTCAAGGGATGTGCTTTGCTGGGATAAAGCCTCACATCCGGAACTTCTCTCACACGCTGGATGTCCCTCCCCTCTCACTAGCTCTGCTATTGGGGCTCAGCGCTGCCCAGGACGGTTGTGATTGGTTTAAAGAAATTCAAACAAGCCAGTGTGTTTTTCCTCTATCCCAATTGAATCGGAGATGGAGCCAATATGTTGACTAAGGCCTCCTGCACACTGGCTGGTGGCGTGAGCGTGGCGTTTCTGTTGCGTGGCAGTTGCGTGGCAGCTGCGTGGCGTTTTCTATGTCTTTGCACACCAGAAACGTATCTGATGTGGTGCTACTGCTGCTGCTGCTGCTGCTGCTGCTGCTGCTGCTGCTAGCCTTGTCTGTACACATGTATGTTTTCCATTGATTACTGCACTCAAGCAGTAGGCTAGTATACTTCATGTTAAACATAAATATATACTGATTGGATTACAGCAAAGACAACGTCAATAGGCTACAGAATATTTCGTTCTGTATTGACAGGTGCAATATTTGAAAATCTATATTTTTTTTCAATTACATGTATAGCTGCATTTATGTCAAAATCTAGAAACTTTCAAACATCAAAATGTCATTTATTAAATGTATTTGTGTCAAAATGACGTGTCACGCAGGCAGTGTGTAAGCTCTAACCTGTTAACATGGGAGCCGAAATAAAAACGGACACGCCACGCAGCTGACACGCTCACGCCACGCAGGCAGTGTGCAGGAGCCCTGAGACTATCATAAAAATAAGACTCAAGTAATGTAACTCCACCTGTAGGCCCATCAGTGCAACAGTAACGCAATGAGATTCATAAGACAAAACATTTTCAGCCTCCTCTTCAGTTCTTCATGCATTCAGTCATTTTTAATCCAGTGTGCTTTAATCATTAGTTTTCTAAAGAAAATCCTTCTGACTAAATGGCTTCCTTTCTGTTTGCTCAGGCGTAGTGTGGAGGACAGAGCTGTTTTGTGACTTTAAGCCCCTCGGAGTGAAGATTATAATTACTCCTCAGGACTGTTGGAAAAAGTCTCTCAGAGAAGCAGAAGCAAGGCTTTTAGTACAATATCAGACTTTTACACAGTAATATCAAAGACTGTTCTTTGTTACGGTGATATATAAGTATACAGAGATATAACTAATGACTGTCAATAACACTTACTTAATGTAGCTATAATGTATACATTATTATTGATATGTGGAGGTTTTTGAGTGCCCCACAAGCTGAATGCTGAAATTAAAGCTGCTGCACATTGTTGCCTCACTATGACATGAACAAGCAGTGGTGGGAGTAACGCGTTACAATATAACGCATTACTAATTAAACTTTGGTAATATTATACCCGTTACAATCTCAGTAACGCGAGTTACAACGTATTTTAACGCAACATTTAGTGGTGTTCAATGGTTGAGATGACTGCAGAGGCAGATACATTTGCGAGATGGGCATTATTAGTTTTTTAAGCTGCGTTGAAGCGAGCTGTCCCGTCACTGACATGACCCGTGGTCAGAGCCAGAACCAGAGACGGTACGGACAACATCTGTGTTCCAACAGGTGACGGTACGGCGGCGCGGACAGCAGTGTGTCCGAGCTGCTGACAGATGTCGGGAATTCATGTTTAGGCTTGCTACAAGTAAATATCATTGCATTTTATCAGCTGTGGAAAGTAACTATGCCGTACTTCAATACAACTGTGAGGTACTTTTAATTGAGTATTTTCATTTTCTCTTACTTCCCTATTGTACATTTTACTTCTCTAATTGTATTTCTTTAGTTATTTTGCATATTCATATTATTTACACAAAATATTATGACTAATCTATGATGTATTAAAGTGGATAAAAAGGAGACTTGTGGTGAAATTCACAAGCTACCTGCCAAGTCAAACTTCCGCTGTTATTTCAACCCAGTCTCATGGCAGTTCTTGAAATGGTCACGTTACTGAATCTATTGATTTGTGTACTGAACACGTTAATGTCGTTATTTTCGTGTGGTGAGCACGAATTTTAAAGTAATGTACTTCAATGGGAAGCATATTTTGTGATCACAGAACGATTGTGGTAGCGAGTAGTATTGATAAGGCGAAAATCCACACCAGGAGCTTGGTCGGGGTGGTGGATGGGTCAAACAACACAGGACTTTCACCCTGGAGACCGGGGATTGCGTCCCGCGTGTTGTAGTTCCTTTCTGGGTTATTCTCTTCCTAACCACAACCGTCCCGTTGTTGTCGGCGTCTCCTGCGTGTGATGGTTCCTTTCCCCGTTCTTCTTTTCCTAACCACAACCGTCCCGTTGTTGTGGCCGGCGTGTGGCGTTTCATTTCCCCGTTGTTGCGTCCCCCAGAGCAGCCCAGTGTCATGGCAGATCGTGAAATGGTCACGTTCGAAAATCGTGATCTGTACACGAATCAATAAATCAAAATAACGTGACCATTTCACAAACTGGTGTGAGATCGGTTTGGTTATTTTAGTGAAAGTAACTCAAAAGTAATGCAAAAGTAGTGTAAAGCATTACAATCAGAGACAGTAATATTGTAATATAACTAATTACTCTCAAATGACAGTAACTAGTAATCTATAATGTATTAGATTGTGGAAGTAACTTGCCCAACACTGTGAACAAGGTAAGGTAATAAAGAAGATGAAGAATTAGCAGACACACCTGCCGCTCACCACTTATTAACCTGATAACTGTCATTAGGGAAAATCATCGGCAACTAATGAGACATCTGTGCGCTAAACTATGAAATAATAAACAGCGGCTTTTACACATGAAGAGGAAAGCTCCAGACAAACGGGCCGTGGCTGCCTGGCTCTCTGAGGACTCTGTATCCGCTGTAGCTGAACACTGATTGAAAACAAATTCAAATGTTTCAAATTCTTCCAAACACAACAAGTCCAAGGTCATTTCGGCACAGCAGCCGCAGCAGCAAGAGCTGTTTGTGTCCAGTGGGAGTTGGACTTGTTTAGTGACTGGAGCTTGTCGGCGTAGATGGGCCTCCTTGGCTAAGCTCCAGTTTCACATGATCAGTGAGCTCTGATAAAAGAGAAGCTTTTTTACAACTCTAGATTTGAAGACAGACACTTAGCATTCACAGTGCTCCGTGTCGCTTTGACAATAAGGGAAATATTCTGAACAAAACATCACTTAAATCAATATTATTAGTAGCCTGGGAAAACCCTGACGAACTTCCGGCAAATTTGAGATTTGCTCTGCAAGTCCGTCTGGCCAAGAGCCCATTCAAGTCCATTTCCAATTTTTCCAAATCGAGGCACCAATCACAACCGTTGAGGCGGGCTTTACACGATGATGATAGCGCAGCGACGGCAAGCAGCTTTTTGTTTACATTCAACATGATGGCCACCGAAGCGCAGCAACCCGTTGATGCTGCTGTCGCTGCTACGTCACCCGGATCGTTGGTCTGATTGGTTGAAGGACTATCCAATTGTGCCCAGAGGCATTTGAGCGGCATCCGTTGGTGACGCCCCTTTGGAAATGGACTGTGGATGAACCTTCCCCAGACCCACTCTCAGTTACAACTGAGAAGGGTCTGGTGCCAGTCAGGCTATATTATTAGTATACATTCTGGGAACTTTAGTTGCAGTCCAAAGCTGTAAATCCTTTATGAGCTACAACAAAATGAAAGCGAGCCTGCAGCTCTGGAGCACAGAAGGAGGACGCTAACATTTCCCAGACCTGCTGTCTGCCTGAAGGAAGCCAGAGGCATGTTGCTGTTTATAACAGGGCAACGTCATTAACTTATAATTACAAAAATGTGTGTAATTGTATGCATTTTTACAACACATGAAAAATTAAAGCATTAGTTAATATTTTAAGTCTTATAACCAGAAAATAGCCCAAATCTGGCACGCCCCGTGCCTGCACTCTTGGCAGACTTGTTGAAGCTGTTGGTCTATGCTGTTGGTCTATGTGATCTTCTGATTAGAGCTGATCCTTAAATCCAAATTGAGTCCCCAAATATCTAGTTAAATGTGCGTAGTTTTGGGAGTGAAAAATCTCAGTGAATGTTTCCAGTGTTATATTCATTTGAAAGCAATTAACCTACGCTGTTTTGGAATAATAATGTTACGTTACACACACCTGATATGAATTCTCCTGACAAGTCAGGAAAACATGGGCATCTTCCCTCCAGAAATAGGTTATTCAGATAGACTGTATTGTACACCTAATGGCAACACATTCTGTGCTTCCCATAATTTCAAACCACTTAGTAGAGAGCCATACATTCACAGCAAGATACCTGGAAAGGACTATATGTAATTTGATACAAATGATTAGGAAAATGGGCACAATATCCAGCTGGTACACTTCCAGTTGTTTCATTCCAGTTAATTGGTCATGCAACATAAAGAGTATTTTAGTAAGTCTGCTCTCCTGCACACAAATATACTTTGCATGTTCACAAAGTATATTTGTGTGCAGGAGAGCATACGATTTAACATATTTGAAGAAAGTGTCCAATAATAAATGAACATATATTTACATAAGGTTTATTCGGACTAATTCTTATAAGCACATATCTCAGAACATCAACATAAAAACACAACACAGCTGACTAAACTTAAACAACAGCCTCACAACGTGATTCCTGCTATTTTTCTAGTGTTTTCTAATTCCTACCAAATCACAAAGTGCTTTCCAGGAAATGCCCTTGAAAATTGGGAAATATATTTGCCTTTAAACCAAAGTGTTACCTGTCTGTGGTCAACATTACGACATCTCTCCTTCATGACATAATCTGTAAACATTTAAATTACCCCATCATGAATCAATTTAACTGTTCAATTGCCTAAACAAAGTGATGATTGCTGGAAAACTAGATTCACACTGCACACAGTGACACAAGTGATATGGGACAGCAGGAGTGGACACACATTGTAAGTAGACTATAGCAGAGTATATTATCATGGTATGCATAAACATTAGGTAACACTTTACTTGAAGGTATCTACATAAAAGGGACATGACAGTGTCATGAACACATGACACTGTCATGGACACAGTCATGACACATGAACCCTAACCCTAACCCTAACCCTAACCCTAACCATAACTTGTCATGACAAAAACCGAATGACACTTACTAAAAGAAGCGTTATGTCATAAACGTTTATGACTTGTTCATAATGTTTATGACACACTCTTATGTAGATACCTTCAAGTAAAGTGTAACCAAACATTCAGTGTGTGTCTTCTGGATGTTGTATTTGTACCTAGAAAGTGTTGAGAACAGAGCCAGCTGAGCCTGCAAGCTGTGTGAATTCCTGGCTGTTTTTACATCTCTGTGCACAACATTTTAATGATGAGTCTTTTGCTGGTGGAGAGTTACTCTTGACATTGTTTTAAAAAGAGAAGCAGAGGGCTCTTAGTTCCAAGCATAAGAGAAAGAAGCTCTTAGGGATGTTTTTTCCCCTTCATAGCAGATACAGTAATTGCTTACTTTATTCCAGCAACCCTGGCTTTTTTTTTAAGGTTATTTCATTGTTTTGCTTCCATGTAAATCATCTGCTCTGATTTTGAGTATGCACATTTGTTTGAGGATCGGCTTCCTTCATAGCAGAGTGAGACTGCTATTTGGTCTGGGATATGTTTTCATCATTTTTCTGCTTGGTTGGTGTGAGAATATGTGAGCTGATGAGCCTTTACAGCCTCTACAAGCCCTTAACTACAAGAAGCCATACACTTCAGTGGTTACATTGTGCAGCTCCATGGTAATGACAAAGAAGTACAGACAGAAAGGAAAGAAGAAACTTGTGCTACATTAAAAGGTATTTTTACATTTCGGCTATGAGTATGCGACTACTATTCTGTAAGATAAAACATCACTCAGCTGCCACAAGGCTGCTGTGTGTGGTCAACATTTTGGGCAGTGTTGGGTTCGTATCTGGTGTTTCTATGTCTACCGGGTGTTTGGTGATATCTTTCTGGCATCATGGATCTCCCTTTAACGTGTTCAGACTCATGCAGTTTCAGCTCTGTGAACATTCTTATTGTTCTGATTCCATTTCTTCTATTATTTCTTGAGGCCTGAGGTACTAGATGTGGGACTCTGGTCTGTTGTCTTGTTTCTAGCTTCCCTAGAGAATCACAACGATCCCACATTGCTTAGTCATTGGTCCGCTCTGTTTCCATGGTAACCATGTAAAGTCCATGAGCCGGATCCAAAGAAGACAGGAACGGGACCTCTTCTTCTTCCTGTGGCTGGTTATCATTTTACTGCTGTAATGGAGGCTGGCTTCTTCATCATCATCATCATCATCATCATTGTGTAGCATTATGTGTTTTACTTTAGGTTTGTCTTACTTAAACTACATATTGATCGGTGTGTGTGTGTGTGTGTGTGTGTGTGTATGTGGGCGTGCGTGTGTGTGTGTACGTTTATGTTACACATTTTGGTCCCTATTTTAATGATCTAAGCGCACAGCGTGAAGCGCATGGTGCAGGTGCATTTAGGGCGTGTCCAAATCCACTTTTGCTGAGTGCCGGGCCGCATGGTTCAAAAGGGTTGTACTTAGTGTCTTCATTAATTCATACGTGTGTTTTGGGCGTAACATGCAATAAACCAATCAGAGATCACTCCCATTCTCTTTAAAAGCCAGGCGCGTTTGGACCTTGGAGCATTGCTATTATGATGGAGGATTTGCACCGTTTTCATTTGTAATCTTCTGCATGTGTGCGTGCTGCTGTGTGTGTAACAAGCATAGTGTGCATAAGCCTAGGCGCATATTACTAATTTGCTGTTAACATAACAATGAAATGCTGCGTTATTGACTTTAGACCAGGTTTTTGTTGGTCAATGGGGCGATCACTTCCCACTGCCTCAAGATAGCAATACGCCCAGAATGCACCTGAACACACCTCCCTGTTAGACCAGCACGCCCATGGGCGCAAAGATGGGTGCAGGTGCATTTGCTATTTAAACGACGCGGGCGCTGGACGGGAAATTGACAGCTGCGTCGGTCTTAAACTAGCAAAGACACTTGTGTCGGGCTTTGCGGTGCACCGGGTGCAAGATAGGGCCCTTAGAGTTAACTGATAACAAGCATGCATTTCTACAGTTATATTTTGCTGATAAAGCAACTTCATGTCGTGATTCAAAAGTTATTGAAATAACTTTACTGGGACCAGTGCTAAATAACTATGATAATTTTTTGTAGTGGTTAGACACTTAATGTGGTATTTCTTTCATTTATGTACATGTATGTATATCTTAGTTACTTCTGTCTTATAGTTCTAGACATTGCAATTTTTATAGTTTATAAAATTCCTTCATGTAATTTCTTAAATTACTTAGTATATATTTTAAGACCCCTAAAAAAAGCAAAACTGACTATACTGATCGTAGAAAACCAATAATTGATACTGGCTCCATAGTGACAGTATGTACATCATGAGCATTGCAAAAGGTCATTGTCTTCAAATTAAAAGCTCTATTTCTAATGACTCACTTTTAAGAGAGTAACTACTTTGAGTATAAAGAATATACTAGTTCGTATGAGAAGTTATTTCCCCATCATGACAGCGATTCCCCAAAGAACAGCTCTTAGTTGAGGCAGTTGGCTGTGGGCGTTGTTTCCTACTGGGAATCCATGTTCTACTAAATGTATAACCTTCCAGTATGTAGAGAAGCTGTGGATGAAAGTTTCCACTTAACAGAAGCTGTTCTTTATTCTCTTTTGGCACCATTTCCGTACTCAATTTAGCTCCCAAGGAGATTTAAAACATGGAAAAAATAATTAAAGCATGTAAGAAGAAAAGTGAGAGGAGGGTAAGGAGAGAATGGGAAAATGAAGGAAATGACAGCAGAAGACAAAAGGGCAGACGCTGAGGAGGAAGGGTGTAGTGCAGGAGGCTCGGAGCAGAGAAGAAGCAGCGGGTTGACTCCAGCCCTCTCATTATAAAGGTCATTAGTGGTTCCTCTCCTCTGGCGGCTGATTAATAACATCATTTAAATCAAAAGGCCGCTTAACTCAAGACCTCTGAATTATAGTTTAGAGAAAATAAGGTCATCAGAGAGAGAGATGCTGCACTCAACACAACGCTCTGCCCTTCCATAAAAACACTTTTATCTTCAAGCAGTCTGCAGTGACGTGATTTTAAAACATGCAAGGTGTTTCATCAAGTTTTTAAAACCTAAAACTCTAAAGCTTGAAAACTGAACTTTTGACTAGAAAGTAACCGTCTGCTCTTAACTGCACTCAGTATGGAAGTTTTTCTTCTGATCTGGAACAGCCGCTGGTGAAGTCACATCTAAAACGAGTCTGATTGTCACCTCACTTCAGTTTGATTTTTGAACTTCATAAACCTGGCGGTACATTTGATTCTGTCTCTCATTCAGCAGCACACCTGGCTCACTTTAAATCTTGATCTCTCCTCTCGGCAGTGTTCATTACGGGGGTAATTGTCAAGGGGGTAAGTGAACGTCTGGAAAGCGTACCTCCTATGGCGTCATTTCGATGCTACCTAGCGCTCACCCGCCGTTAGCATTCCATTGACTGCCATTCATTTTGGCGTCACTTTGACAGAGAATAACTTTACAGCTGAAGCGTTTAAAGACTCTATTTGTCCATTGTTTATTTCTAAAGAAACACGACAATGTATAAAAGGCTCCATTACCTTGTATCTCACGTTATGGCTCCGTAGCAGACGTTTTTATAAAAATAGGCTAACGATTGTGTCATAACCATGCGACTTACTGTCGCATAGTAGAGGAATTACCGTATAGTACAGGAGAAGCTCGCAGGCAGTTTCGACTTACATTAGCTGTTTAAGTTTAATTACTAATGTTAACTAGCATTTTAGTTAGCAATAATTAGCCTGTGTCCATGTTATCTCCTTACATATACCTACACTCACATAAAGTGCTTCTAATATCCTTCACTGGTCTCTGTCCAGAGCAACGAGATCTGTTGGTCCATTCTTATATACTGTGTATGGTAATTGCCCTGTTTCTTTGGTGGCTGACTTTGCCTGCAGCTCAGAGAGCAGAACAGAGCTGCAGCCGGGTTGTTAATGACAGCAGAGTCACACTGAAGCTTCAGCAGACTCCCTGACTATAACTTGTTCAGCTCTGTTCATTCATCACATCAAACTAAGACAAAAGATGTCTTCACGGTGTGGCAATGTTTTCATCCATGAAAGTATGTGACTACATGCAACCGTCACCCATTCAAAGTGATGCAGAAAGTGAATAAAAGTATTAGATGCAACGATCATGTCTACGGCATGTTTGGCACGTGCCTACACTGAAAAACAATCAAGCATGGAGCACTTACGTTTACTTTCCACCTCCTCTGACAACTGGACTACCTTTCAAAAAAGATGCTCTGACTAAAGTTTAAGCTGAAACAAACTTTAAATTGGATTTGTTCCACTGAAATTACCAGGTTACTTTTTCTTTGAAGTTTGGCTCACAGATCGTTTCATTAACAGCCTGACTCTGTCCAGGTATAACTACACAGAACTACTGCTGCTTTTAACGAATTGGCAACTGCAGAGAGTCTGCAGAGGGCAAATCTCTCCTCCTCCACATTTACAAATATCACCATGCAGCCAGCGTGCTGCGGGCGTCCTGCTGCACTGATCTGACACAGATCAAGGCAGAGAGGGTGAGGAAGAGATGAAAAGACTAAGACAGAGAGAGGCTGATTTAGACAGAGGAGAGATAGAAAGACAGCATGTTATAGCAGGCGGAGAGAAAGCCTTCTTATTGTATTACCACTGACAGTTCAGCTCTGCTTTCACTCCACAGCTGAGATTCTCTCTGATTCCCTGCGCTCTATTTAACACCTCAAAATCAGTAATTAAGCCTGCATGTACTACTAAACAGAGCTGTATGTGTGTGTGTGTGTGTGTGTGTGTGTGTGTGTGTGTGTGTGAGAGTGTGTGTGTGGGTGTGTGCTCGCGTGTGCATGTATGCGTGTCTGCATGCGTGCAGCTACCCTCCTGCTTTTCTATGCAAATAGATAATATTGAAAAAATAATAAGGAGAACCTCTAAACCCCCTGCCAAATACGTGCACTTATATACAGTATATATATATATATATATACAGTTGTGTTCAGAATAATAGCAGTGTGTTTAAAAAAAGTGAATAATGCTCAAAATCCTAGAATAGCTTTTAATTCCATAATATCAATGCATTGGGAACACTACACATTCAACTCCAAATCAAAACATGACCAAAGTTTGATCAAGTTTGTGTTATACCTTTACAGAAAGTGAAGAAAAAGAAATAGCAGTATTTGCATTTTTCTTTACAAACTCAAACATTTACTGTATAAACTGAAAAATGTCTCAAGGGTTTGCTTTACTTTGAATCGCTGCACTAATATTTAGTTACATAACTATTATTTCTGAGAACTACTTCACATCTGTGTTGCATGAAGTCGACCAACTTCCTGCACCTGTGAACAGGTATTCCAGTCCAGGACGATTGAACTACATTCCACAATTCCTCTGCATTACTGGGTTTGGCCTCAGAAACAGCATTTTT
Source organism: Sander lucioperca (assembly GCF_008315115.2). Taxonomy (NCBI): domain Eukaryota; kingdom Metazoa; phylum Chordata; class Actinopteri; order Perciformes; family Percidae; genus Sander; species Sander lucioperca. The sequence goes on from NC_050181.1 coordinate 17,255,720, forward strand.
GATGTCACCCCACCAGTTTTCTATGGGATTGAGGTCTGGGGATTGGGCTGGCCACTCTATAACATCAATCTTCTTCATCTGGAACCAAGACGTTGCTCGCTTACTGGTGTGTTTTGGGTCATTGTCTTGTTGAAAGACCCATTTCAATGGCATTTCCTCTTCAGCATAAAGCAACATGACCTCTTCAAGTACTTTGATGTATTGAAACTGATCCATGATCCCTGGTATGTGATAAATAGGCCAACACCACAGTATGAGAAACATCCCATAACATGATGTTTGCACCACCATGCTTTACTGTCTTCACAGTGTACTGTGGCTTGAATTCAGTGCATGGGGGTCGTCAGACAAACTGTCTAGACCCCAAAAGAACAATTTAGCTCTCATCAGTCCCCAGAATGTTGCCCCTTTGGCCAGTCAATGTGTCCTTTGGCAAATTTCAACCTATTCAGTACATGTCTTTTTTTCAGCAATGAGACTTTGCGGGGGTTTCTAGCTGATAGTTGGTTGAGCCTTTGCCATTTTGGCTATTCTTTGATCCATTCGAATGGTAGTTGACCGTTTTTTCCCACGTCGTTCAGGCTTTGGATGCCATTTCAAGGCATTTGAAATCATTTTGGCTGAGCAGCCTATAATTTTCTGCACTTCTTTATATGTTTTCCCCTCTCCAATCAACTTTTTAATCAAAGTCCGCTGTTCCTCAGAGCAATGTCTGGAACGACCCATTTTGCTGAGTATTTCAGTGTGAAATGCACTATAACCAGCATGCACATTTGCTTCCTTCCTTCCTTCCTTAAATATGGGCCATATTTGATACCTGTTTCTTCACAGAATCAATCACCTCACTAACTGAACACAACACTGCTATTATTTTTGAACATGCCCCTTTCAATTACAGATTAAATTACACAGAATGAGCAGCATGATGTCCTGACTGTTGGGTCTGTTGGTTTTCTATGACTCTACAACACTTACTAGTAAATTATTTGCCATGTAGAAATATCACTTCTACCAAAACAATTGATTTATGAGGTTAGTGATGTTGGACTGCTATTATTTCGAACACAACTCTATATATATATATATATATATATAAAATATATATATATATATATATATATATATACACTGTATATAAATATATGTCATTTTACTGATACAGGTCAGAAATCATAGTAACAAATGATACCATAGTAATGACTAGAGCATTGCTGCATCCTCAAAGTATTTTACAGTTACAAGGAAAATTGGCCCAGAGTGTAGTCAAAGTTAAATTAAGGCTGTAAGCTCCTTGTATGGATAGTCTAAACATATATTAAGTCTTTAGATGCCTCTAAATAAACTGAACATAACACAGCTCAGTGCTCCTCCTCAGGCACTCAGCATGTCATGGTCTGCCTCCCTGCATGTTGGTTTACAGCCACTCTTATGTTCATTTACTCGTCGTGCGGTTCCTTTTATGTACACACATCTAAAGCATAGCAAAATCTTAACTTGTCAGCAAGAAGCTCCCATTTTTTACTCTGGAAGTATGAACCATCAGTCGTTTACATTGAACTAACTCAACTCAGCTTAAGATGCAGTGGATTCTTTTCTCAGCATCTTTGTTGAGAAATATTTTTACACTGAACTGTCAGACTCAACACTGGATGGTGAAAACGAGCACACCTGTTTGTGTGTGTGTGTGTGTGTGTGTGTGTGTGTGTGTGGAGACAATGATGAAAGGTATTCTTCCCAATCAGAGACTCTTTTGGGAAATAATCTCAAGCAGTTACTGGGAGCATCTCCTCAGTTTTGTTCTTAAGATGTACGGCCAATCAAGCTTTGATTGGCCGAGCATCCAAACCGACACAGAGCCTCTCAGTCAGACTCTGAATGTTAAATGAACACACCGACTTATTGGGTCTTATCCATCGTATCCCCCAGAGTTAGATAAGTCCATACATACCCTTCTCATCTCCGTGCGTGTTGTAACTCTGTCTGACACACCCACCGCTAGCCTAGCTTAGCACAGATCCTGGAGGTAACTGGCTCCATCTAGCCTACTGCTCCCAATAAGTGACAACTTGTGTTCCTATTTACATGTTGTGATTTGTATAGTCACAGCGTGTACAAATAACAAGGTCACATGAGACACAGCCGTCTTCTAACCGTATACATACTGGGAACTATATTCTCAGAAAGGCAAAGCACTGCTACTTCTGCTACTTGGGCGTAGTGATTTGCTCGCAGCACCTGAGAAGCCCCGTGGTGAGGAGCAGAGAGTAACAACGGTGCTTTTCAGGTGCACTAATCACTCCACCCAAGTACGACCTGAAATGCACCAAGATGAAAACTCACAGAGAAGGAATCCATTAACCAGGCTGTTTGTTTCTTTAATCTGTGAGTGCTTCGTCACCACTTACTGATTTTGAAATGATATTGTCTTTCATCCTTAAACAGTATACAAGTTTGTAATCGGACAATGTAGTGTTACTGTCTGGTGCAAAGTTACAATAAACCAGCGATGTTTATTAAAATATTTTTTAATTTTTAAACATAGTAAGCAGCAAGTCCCTCATGCCTTGATAATTAAAGGGAAATTAAATCAAGAGAATCAAGAAATTGGCAAAAAAAAAAACTTTTTTTAAGAAATGATGGAATGTATCTTTCAAAAAAAGCAAACAATAAGCTTGTAACTGGACCGTTGAGCTAAGCTTTTAAGTGTTGCCAAAGATTAGGAATGAACTCCCATGCTCAAATATGAAAGAAAATTGGTCATTTTTTAGGTCCACTGAGTGCAGCCTGCAGTCAGATCTCAAGGTCTTTCACACCGACACAATGAATGCGTTGCTCGTGGGCTCATCGGCAGCTCATCAGAAGATTAATGTCCCTGAGGAGCTCCATTCATATGAACAGACAGCTCCAGTGTCCCGTCGGCACACTCTTATTTCCAGACAGACACCTGGAAGACTCACGTGTCTCTTCTCTTTTCTTCTCTGTTGCTCTTTCACACTCTCCATGAATATTCTGAACATCTCTCTTCGCTTTGTTCCCTCTCACTGTCTGCCTCCTCTTATTACCCTGTCCTCGACCACTAACTTTCTTTGGCTTGCTCCCAGTTGAAATCCATTACATCTGAGAGCAGTTTTAAAGTGCAGAATGTTGTCTATTTTGGGTTGGTTATATCATCATTGGGGTTGTAATGGGAAGAGCTTTTCATTGACATGCAGCCAGACATCCACAGTAGCAAAAATAGCAATCATTTATGCGTGTAGACCAGAAAAAAACAAATAACCGTGATAGTTTTTTCAATGTCTCTATTTGTGTAATATTTTGTTGTAATTGTCTGACTGAAACAATCAGATCAGGATTGTTTTGTGGTTCGAATCCTATCATCTACTGGCTTGACCTCTGAGTTGATTCTGAAAACAGCGGTGAACTTGGAGAACAAAGCGACACAAAGCAGGGTTCAGTTCACAATGTTCTAAAGGTTTAATGAGACACACAAGGATATACATATTTTACAACAATCGCTAAAAAAATAAATAATAATAATTTATACTTTATTAATCCTGCAAGGGAAATTACAATGTTTTCATTCTGTTGTTATTATTATACACATTACAAACAGGCCTGACTTACACACACATGCTCAGTACCTATACATGCACTAATGGAGAGATGTCAGAGTGAGGGGGCTGCCCATGGACAGGCGCCCCAAGCAGTTGGGGGTGCAATGCCTTGCTCAAGAGCACATTGGTAGTGCCCAGGAGGTGAACTGGCACCTCTCCAGCTACCAGTCCACCACCATACTTTGGTCCGTAACCCTAACCCTAACCCTAACCACCAACCGTCTGGTTCCCAACCCAACTCCCTACTGACTGAGCTACTACCACCACAAAAGAAATCCTAGTTCCCTGACCGGGAATCAAACCCGGGCTGCAGCGGTGAGTGCACCGAATCCTAACCACTAGACCACCAAGGAAACCAGGATGGTTAGTTGAGGTTTAGTAAGATAAGAGAGTCAGGATGGGAGGAAGGAGTGTCTCAATGTCTCTTAAGAGAACGTCTTTCTTCAAACTTCTCACAGAATGGAAAGTCACATTATTCACAACACTGAATCGTGCGAATCGGCATCTCTGTGATTTGGGTGTATTTGCTGCGTTGCCAATTATAAATGAAAGGTTTTGATAGAGCGTTGGCATCACATCCATGTTCACTTATCCTGTGTGAATGGGCCGCAGGAAACACAGACGTGGAGGGGGTTAAATTACATGAGGTTTCCTGGTAATACTAGTCCCATGCAACTAGGGCTTTCAAAATCAGGTTTATTACAATTTGGGCCCATTTTTGTATTGCTGACGATCATCTCTTTGGTCATTATAATATTGTACTCACCAAAGTAATTGCTGAGATTTGGGAACATGGCGCCATTGTAAAAATAGAGCCAGCACATTATCTAAGCCACTTTATTTGGACGTCAACCCACAAGTGACTATGGCAAGTACGGCATGTCGAATTTGAACCAGGAGGTTGGTCTTTAAAAGTGATGGGTGTTTACAACATAGTTTGGGAAATCATTTCCATCTTTGCCATTGGTTTCCCTTTCAAATAGGTTTGACTGAAAGCTTTCTGATTGTTCATGCTTCTTGCTCCATCGAGTTCTTCTTAGCACTAACTCAACATTTTCACATCTCAGCAGTAAACTTTTGAAAACTGATTTTTTTGAATCCCTTAAAGATCAAATTTCAGCTAATACAGTTTTAGTGGTGGGTGTATTTTGAAACAAAATTTTAACTGCAGAATTATTTTTAAATACTTAAAACTATTCACACAGAGTGGACATGTCGGGGCTCCTGCGGCCCCAGGATAGTTGCTTTTATACACCAGCCTTTGGTTAGTGGATCGCAGTCAAACAGTTTTGACCTTTTGGGGCATTTTAGGCCTTTATTATTGTGGACACCTGAAGATGTGAAAGGGGGAATGACATGCAGCAAAGGGGCCGCAGTTTGGAGTTCAACCTGCGGCCGCTACGGTAAGGACTGAGCCTTTGTACATGTGGTGCATGCTCTACCAGGTGAGCTATCCAGGCGCCCCAGTGTAACTAATTTCAAACTTAACTTTTACATTAGGTACTTATCTTGTAACTTGTATTTTTTTTCATACATTTGATACTATTGATACTAATGACACAAAAGGATAAAACACTTTATACATACCCACAATTCTCTTAATCAGTGTAAATATCTGAAAAATAACAGTAATACCAGGTAAGGTTCTATCAGCAGTCTTTCAACCTTCAGCGCCAAAACAGCATCAGCAATTAACCCGCCTTCTTTCAGTTACAGTTTCAGAAGCAATTTAGTTCCTTTTGTCACATATCAGCCTTTGGATGGAGCTGAACAAATGGATTGGATTTGGTTTTACAAGCATGTCTTTGTGTGTTTTAGATTTGCATATTTTAGGAAGGTCAAGGCTAAAGAGGACATTTGAAAGGCCAAATTTCTAATTTGTTTTATCAAAGGTCAGTAAACAGGATGGGATGACCTGGCCTCTGACATCAGAGGAGAGGATTCCCATGAGATTTGGCATTAAAAACACAAACACACACAAAAATCACGAAGCTCTTATTAGCTGGATCGCTAAAAGCCGTACACATCAATAGCAGGTCTGGGCTTTGTGCCATACAGCCTCTATAAACCTGCGACACACTGGCTGATATTGAGGATTTACAGCAGGAATTCACCTCTCAAAGGAAGTAAATTAGCAGCCTGAAGATGTGAGGAGGCGAAGCCTCCACAAATGACATCATTGTTGTGTGTTATAGCGAGGGCTCAGAGAGGACATTGATGGAAGTCGAGGCGTTGATAATTCCTTCAGGTACGAGGCTTTGGTTGGCTGTGATCTCCGTATTTTCAGCTTTCCTCATTCTGACGACAGACTGTGAAAAATGGGTGATAATTACACAGAGCTGAGAGGGATGTGACTGGGCCCAGTCCAACTCTGCTGATGGGAAGAATGGTTTGACACCAACGGCCCACAATCCTCTGCTCTGTTCCAACACAGAGAGAGCCTTTGGCTGGTTAAGATGAAGCTGTGAGCTACAGTAATCATCTCTGATTATGTATGGATCATCAGATATAATGCGGAGGATCACTTTTTATTTTCTGTTGATGAGGCTCAATTGACTGTTCGCAGAGCTCCTCCCCCAAAAAGTGACAATCCAATCACAGCTTAGCAAAGGTAAATAGGCATGGCAAGCCCATCACGTTTTGGATTCTCAGCATGCCAAAGAGGTGTGCATAGGAGCTCAGATCAAGTATAAAAGTATGAAGTGTGTCTGCTTTCAAGGTGCTCTTATGACGCTAACATTAGCATGCCTGGCTAATTGGCTGTAACGTATTAAAGTAGTAGCCTAGTATCACTTCCAAGGCCAATAGCAGCTACTTTGCTAATGCGGCCTGCTTTTCCAAGGCTAATTACCTAGCTACATTGTAACATTACAACATCCTGTCCTGGAGCTATGTCCTGCTCGTAACTGGATTTATCCAGCCTAAAGTGAGACTATGAAGGGCCCTATTTTAACGGTCTAAGTGCGCGGCGTGAAGTGCATGGTGCAGGTGCGTTTAGGGTGTGTCCAAATCCACTTTTGCTAGTTTGATGGCGGAAAAAAGGGTCTGTGCGCCGGGTGCATGGTTCTAAAGGGTTGTACTTAGTGTCTTCATTAATCAGAGGTGTGTTTTGGGCGTAACATGCAATAAACCAATCAGAGATCATCTCCCATTCCCTTTAAAATCCAGGCGCGTTTGGACCTTGGAGCATTGCTATTATGATGGCAGATTTGCACCGTAATATTTTTATTTGTAACCTTTTGCATATTTATGTGCTGCTGCGCTTCCCACAAGCATACTGTCATAAGTCTAGGTGCATTTTACTAATTTGCTGTTAAAATAACAATGAAATGCTGCGCTATTGACTTTAGACCAGGTTTTTGTTGGTCAACAGTGTTGGGCAAGTTACTTCCAAAATGTAATGCATTATAGATTACTAGTTACTGTCATTTGAGAGTAATTACTTATATTACAATATTACTGTCTCTGAATTGTAATGCGTTACACTACTTTTGCATTACTTTTGAGTTACTTTTACCAAAATAACAGGGGAAATTTGATTTGGCAGCTAGCTTGTGAATCCACTTTAATACATCATAGATTATTCATATTTTGTATAATTAATATAAATATGCAAAGTAACTAAAGCTATAAAAAATAGATAAGTAAAACGTATAATAGGCAAGTAGGAGAAAATGAAAATACTCAAAAGTACGGCATTGTTGTAAAATATTTGTTTATAGCACTTGAATAAGAAATTCATGTTGTTTAGTTTAAAACACTCTAAAGGAAATGTTCAATTATAGTGTGATTAAAACTCACTATTAACATTATTTACAGTACTTGATTTACAGCTGATTTGTGAAAAGGTAGCCTACACAACCTTATTTAACAGTAATTTAGTATTACTGCGAACCGTCACAGGAAGTGCTTTTTATTTTGAAGTAAGCTACACGGAAGTTGTCTGTTGTGTAGCTACTCTTGCTAGCTTACTGAGATGCAACATGTCCGTCAGGCTCAAGTTGTTCACTTTCTTGTTTGTAAAACTGCAACATATTGAACAGTAAATGGTCACAGTAAAAGACAAGCGCTTTTGGTCGTCATTCAAAGCCATTCCACTACAGGCAGAGTTACTCTCTACGGCTGATAAAATGCAATGATATTTACGTGTAGCAAGCCTCATCATTAATTCCCGACATGTTTATATCTGTCAGCCGCTGACGTACCGTCACCTGTTGGGACATACATGCTGCCCGTACCGTCTCTGGTTCTGACCACGGGAACAGAAATAGGACAGCTCACTTCAACGCAGCGTAATAACTCCTGAAAATAATATTCAATGTAATAACAAATGTATCTGTCTCTGCAGTCATCTCAACCATCGAATACAGCGACAGGAAAATAATACGGCTTTTTTTTTTCCTGTGAAGAAATGTGTCGCGGTGTTGGTGAATTCTAAAAAAAAAATGCGTTGTAACTCGCGTTACTGAGACTGTAACGAGTATAATATTACCGAAATTTAATTAGTAATGCGTTATATTACTGCGTTACAGCAAAAAGGAATACATTACTGTAATTGCGTTACTTTTGTAACGCGTTACTCCCAACACTGTTGGTCAATGGTGCGATCACTTTCTGCTGCCTCAAGATAGCAATGCGCCCAGAATGCACCTGAACACACCTCCCTGTAAGACCAGCACGCCTATGGGCGCAAAGATGGGTGAAGGTGCATTTGCTATTTAAACGATGTGGCTGCTGGACGGGAAATTGACAACTGCGTCGGTCTTAAACTAGCAAAGACACTTGCGTCGGGCTTTGCGCCGCTCTGCGCCGGGTGCAAGATAGGGCCCAAAAAGTTGAATTAATAAGCAATAAAACACGGCATTAATCAAGTCAATGCATTCAGGGGTTTTGCGGCTATAGCCTTAGCCTACTTGGTCTTGTATGATCAGTAGCTTAAAGTGGTTAATGCTAGCTAATGATAGAAAAATTGAGGTAGATATGAAACGACAATTTGTGGTTTCAGTAAGTGCTATGCGTGGGACTATTTCTTGGTGCAGGCGCAGTGACCTCGCTGGTTGCCTGGCAACCTCACAGCCCCGCCGTCGTATAGTAGTAAATCCACAACTCATTGTGTTTGATAAACAAACAAGATACAATTTGTTTAGAGGTACTGGTGAGTAGATTGTTAGTTAGTTTTGGACAGAGCTAGGGTTACTGTTTCCTCCAGGCTTTCAGGCTTTATGCTAAGCTAAGCTAACCGGTTGCTGATTCTTGCTTCATACCGAATGAATACTGTACAACTGCCAAGTGAGAAGTAGATCGGACAGACACACAGGCAGGCAGGCAGACAGGCAGACAGGCAGGCAGGCAGGCAGGCAGGCAGGCAGGCAGGGAGGCAGACAGGCAGGCAGACAGGCAGACAGGCAGGCAGGCAGGCAGGGAGGCAGACAGGCAGGCAGGCAGGCAGGCAGGCAGGCGGGCAGGCGGGCAGACAGACAGACAAACAGATATACAGACAGACAGAAAGGCAGGCAAACAGACAGACAGACAGACAGACAGAAAGGCAGGCAAACAGACAGGCAGACAGGCAGACATACAGACAGACAGAAAGGCAGGCAAACAGACAGACAGACAGACAGGCAGACAGACAGACAGGCAGACACACACACACACACACACACACACACACACACACACACACACACACACACACACACACACACACACAGACAGGCAGGCAGGCAGGCAGACAGGCAGGCAGACAGGCAGACAGACACACACAGACAGGCCAGGCAGACAGGCAGACAGACCTATCAATAAATTAGGTTTCTGCTGTATTACTCTGTTGCAAAGTGGCATGTATTCAATGAAAAATGATGCTGTGTGGCAGAAAAAAAGCTGTATTGCAGTTACTGAGTATGACCCTTTCTGTGACATTGTATTGTACAATTACTCTCGAACGTATCATCTGGGTTCCCGTGTTTTGACTTTAGTTAGAGGACTTAGAGGGGTAAAAGGGTCTATGACGCCACTGACAAGCGACCAAAGGAAAGGTCCATGTTTGAACATTGTTGGAAACATTTGGGATAGTGTAAGTACACAACTTAAAATATATAACATAGGTATGGTCATTTTTATACATTTTAATGCAGAAATATTACATAATTTCTAACTGCTGAATGTCAACATAACAGTGTCAGTTTTTATTTTCATATTTATTCATTACATAAAGAAACTGATGATGTAGTGTGAGATTTTTTCTTCTCTTTTGTCGGGTCAGGGCATTCATTAATACCACCGTGACAAAAAGGGAATATTAAGCATCTAATTAGTCTTGGCAGAACATAAATGAGCTTAACTATGAATAACTGACCTGCTGAATCACTCTAACACCTTTGAGGAGAATTTAAATGTGTTTGTAGGTTGAACCTCAAAGACAGAGTGTCTTATACAGAAAGGGAAGGTATGTTAGAAGAAGACCATAAACACCTCCTCTCCTCTCCTCTGGCTAACATGCAGGAACCCGGCTCAGGATGCTGGCAGTGTAGAGCCGGTGCCGGTTCTGGAAGGACTGGTCAAGGCCCGATTGAGGGTGGAACATTCCAATTACCAGATGATGGACAATTTGCTGAACTTTAGTCGTTTGTGGGCTGTAGGGAAGGGGGGGGGCTGTTATGCTTTGTGGGGGAGGATGGAGAGTTGGTGGTTATTTTTGATTAAGAAAGCACATTTTGATTTGTTCTGTTGCGTTTTTCTTATTTTATTTAGGATTTTCTTTTCTCGACTTATTTTTGTGACTGTGATTCTACTCAGAAAATGGTCCAATAAAGGGACTTTGAAAAACAAAAAAAACTCTCCTCTCCTGCTACCACATTATTTGCCTTCCTGGCCCTAAAGGAGAAATAATCCATTAACCCTTTGAACCTGCAGCCACTGAAGCACAAACAGCTCCACTCTGATTCAGTAGAGTCATTAGCATCTCCATTAATTCTCCACACGCAGCAGTTTGGCTCCTGTAGACAACAATTCAAACAGCCAGTGGACTAAACAAACTTCAGTTACTGAGAACAGGCTCATTACAGCAGAGCGACTCATCCATCAGTCCGTCCGTCCGTTCGTCCACCCGTCCATTTTTCTCTGCTTATCTGAGGCAGCATGCTAAGCAATGTTTTCCAGCTCTTCCTGGGGAACCTTGAGGCGTTCCATGGCCAGACAAGATATATAAGCTCTTCAGCATGTTATGGGTTTACCCCGGGGCTTCTTACCATTTGGACGTGCCTGGAAAACGGGAGGCACCCAAGAGGCTTCCTGGTCAGATGTCTGAACCACCTCAACTGGCCAGGGACTCAGTTGTTCCTAATATTCAGTCTGGAGAGAAAGTCACAGTTGAAATAAAGCTGTGCAGGTGGAACATTACGACGCTGAATCAACAGATGATTGGTGACATTTTGATGGCGAGCGCTGACACAGTCCTGAGCTCTGAGAAATGTTTCAGCTCACAGATAAAAATGCTGAATTGTCGGATGATTGCTTGACCTTTCGCAGCAAAGGGCTGATGGGAAATGAGGTGCTTAACTTATTCTGTGTCAGTCAGAGCATTAGTGTCAGTGTAGATCGAGTCAAGACTGAGGACATATTATCTGATGATTCGAATATTTGACTTTCAGGGGGCAGCCCTCGAAAAATTGACATTTTCCTCACTCTTTTTTTAACTTTGAAGCACTAGTTCGGTCAGGACAAATACACCTTAACCCAGTGACTTTACATAATTCCCAGAATACTGTAGCTTCTCCATCCAACGTAAACCAGTCAAACCTGCCAAATATTCTAATTAAAAACAGCTGTTGACAATTTAAAGGACACAAAAATGACCTTTAATGAAACAGCTCAGTTGCAGAGTAACAAAATACGATTACACTTGTTGACTGTATGCTACCTTTCCAGCACCAAACAGGCAGGTTGAATAGTTTTCTTGGTGAAGTAAGAGGAGGATCCAGTAGAGCTAGAAATGTATTATATGGGAGTTGGTGGAGACCAATCCAGAGCTAAAAGGATAATAAAATGTTTACATGCATCCATCAGGTGACCAGAAACACAACTTCAATTAGAGGACAATGTCTGGAAAATGTCTGGTGGATGTGTAAATAAGCAACTGTCTGCCATGACTTTATGAAGTAATTTATAAAGCAATTATATGTCCAAGGTGGGATTTTCTTTTCTGACTTGGATCATGTTGAGCATAGCAAAGGCTAAATGAATTAAACGTCACTATCCATTCAATAAAGCATTATATATTCGTCCCACGTATGCATAATCTATTTTCCTGCAGATAGCTGCTGATGGAAATAACTGATGCTCAGAGTTTTTGTAATGGAAGCAGACCGCTGCAAGGAAATGTCCTCACCTGTTGTGGAATTGAGGTCAAAGCTTTTACAAGGTTTGTTCTGTTGGTGAATGCAACAACTGCCAGTAGCATCTTACCTCTCTCTCTCTCTCTCTCTCTCTCTCTCTCTCTCTCTCTCAGCGGTCAGTAATCAAAGTTTACATGGGAGGAGAAATAGTTTGCTCAGATCAACCCAGCTGCTGTCAGCAGGAGATTGGTTAAGGGAAAAGAAGTGTCAGCTGTGACAGGAAGAAGCCCTGCAGAGAAAAATGGTCGCCAGGAAAAAGACTAAACAAAGGAGGAGTGAAAGAAAGAAGAGAGAGATGGAGCTAATAACAGAGACAGACAGATGGAGAGCGACGGACAGGAAGAGGACAGCATTGGCACAATGTGAGAGAGAAAGAGGCAGAGGAGGAAATGACATATGTGAAGGAGAAACTGGATCTAAATGGAGAGTGTAGCCTGAGGCAGCGCTAACTGCAATAAGAGTTAGTGAAGAGCAGGAAATTATGTTGTTACCAAGTAGTGTGAAGCAGGTTATTAGAAATTAATAATTGTCCAAATGGACAGTATATCTGGGCAATTTCCTTTTTATAGGTTGGTGCCTGAATCCAGACAGGCAGTACTGCAGTATTTTTTGAAATGGCTCCAACCAACCTGTGATACAAAACCCTCAGAGCAGTCGGACTTCAGCACGCTCTAACCCCTCCTCCGAGTCACGTGTCAAAGTAATCCCTACCAGCCATGGGGAATTTTGATGTCTTCTGTGGCTCTCGAAGAGCTTTGTCAAGCGTGAGAAAATGATACAAGGGTCTATATGTCATGAACCCACCTCCTTGAGCTCGTTTCCCTGTCTGACTTTCCTGAACACACCCTGTTCCTGTTGCCGGGCAATGAGGGCAAGGTGGGGAAACCCAGGGTCATCTGTAACTGCACTCACCTGTGGCTCATCAGCAATCTGCACACCTGGTCCTGATCGTCATCTCTACACCATATAAGCTGTGACCTGACATCCAGTCCCTGCCGGATCGTTAGCCTAACCAGTATGTTGTGCTTGTGTGTCAGCTTAATCGTTTGATGGTTAGCTTTTGTTGCTTTGTTCCTTATGCTTGTTGCTAAACTGATTCATGTTCCTTTGTCTGCAGTATCACCCTGGAATTCTCTTCACCTCTGCCTGGCAACCGCAACCTTCTACCACATCCAGAGGCGGAGTGGCAATCGGGAGAGTCGGGACTTTTCCCAGTGGGCCAGTAGTGTTTAGCTGATAATAGCCGGTCTCAACACCATCCGGCGGCCTGGTGTGCCGCGGCCGCGCTGCTGCCCGCTGGTCAAACTGTGCAGCCTCTGCTCAACCCGTATGGCGGGCCGATAGTCTATTAAATTTCCCAGTAGAGTTTTTGGTCCCACTCCGCCGCTGACCACATCGAACCACCAAGACTCCTGTTCACCAGCACTCACCTTCCAACCCGCTTGTCTCCACCTTCAGCACCCCATCACCCGGACTCACCTGTCTCCACGTTTGGCATTACCTTGTTTTCTACAATACATAGTCACCTTTTTCGCCATGCACCTACCTTGTCCTGGTCTGCATTTGGGTTCAGTATCTGAGAAACTGTGACACTGACTGTGACATAAATACATTAGTTGCATTATGGGAAGTGTAGGACCCAGTCTTTTTTTAACCTGACCTATAGAGAATGCAACACATAGAGACACCTGGCGCACACACCAGATTGGATTGGAACTGTTGAGGTAAAATTTACTCAGAATGTAAGAGACTTCATTTTCAGTTAAAATAAAACACATTTACAAAATAATACTGTCCGGTAAAATCCAAATGTAAATAATAAACCAGGGACCGCTTAATTATTATAAATAATGTGCTATAACTAATTGACAATATATCGTATATGAGGATTGTTATGTTCAAGGTGCTGTAGGTGGGATTGCGAAGATTCAGGACTTAGCGAAAAAATTTGAACATCGACAACTTCTCAGTCCCTCCCCCCTTTCTGCTAAAGCCCAAAACGGTCTCCTAAGCCCCTCCCCCCCACAAGGGGGAATGAATGCGTGTGCATGAGCAGCGATTGACACGCAGTTAGACACCCCCCCTGGCCCTGATTGGTGCATCTGAACAGGGAGTGGTGGATTTTTGCAAATCCCACTACAGGCTGTAGGTGGTGCTAGAGGAACCGGATTTTTTTTAAATGACCTGCTTCATGTAGTTCTACTAGAACATAGGGTCAGTTTCAGCAGATATGACAGAAAGTTAGTTTTATAAGTCTTACCTACTGCACCTTTAAATTTACTTATCTTTGTTTCTTTTCTTGAATGTTTGTCTTTTTGATGTTGCAAATGGAGCTGCTGTGATGCAATAAGTGAAAAAATCAGATTTGATCTGACAAAGTATTATCATTATCAAACACAGGAAACGACTCCTGCAGCAGTTTGTTGCAGATCATCTTAGAAGCAACATTTGTCATGACAGCTCAGATGGCAGCTTCAGGAGCACATCTGCTCTTTCATCTCTGTAGACGTGAGACAAACTCTTCTGAAACTCCTCGAAGGATCTCGGTCCTCAAAGTATCTGTCGGCAGTCTTTTATGTAATTAGAGAACCAGAGGTTTGGATGGCATTTGGCAACAGCATTTCAGAGGGGAACAGCAACATCTATCAGCACATAGAAAATGAGACCCTCGGGTTCTGCAGTGTCGGATCATAAGAGGACTACTGTACCTCCAGGGCCTTCTGGAGAGACAGATTTAGAGCTGTCTGTGATGCAGAAAAAAATTACATGAGAGTAATTTTCTGAGTTTTGGCTATCAGCCAGGTTAAAGGCAACTTCTGAACTGATTAGATTTCAGGGATGTAAATGTTACTTATAACTTCAGCATAATGTAATTTATTGTTCCTGCACGTTTGAAATTTGACTGAAATTAACGTGAGCTATTGAAATTAGCTGGATACACAGATAACCTATGGTCATGAAGGCTGGGCCATGACCGAAAGAACGAGATCCAGGGTACAAGCGGCCGAAATGGGTTTCCTCAGGAGGGTGGCTGGCGTCTCCGTTAAGGCCCAGACACACAGAGCCGACGGCCAGACGTCGGCAGAAAAGGCAGTTGGGCTGCTCAGTTTCCCCAAATTGGTCAAAAAAGTGCCTCGGAACACACCAAAGTGACGAGACGTAATACGTCTCCATAACAGCAGGCGGCGCTAATCTGTATTATCGCCCAAAAATGAAAACCGGCAGCTGATTGGACGAACGCGTCACGTGGGTCTGGTTTCTACGGAAATTCACAGCCAGACTGTCATGGTGGATCGTTCAGAATACGATCTCATATTGTACTAAAATAGTTCACCGAAATGTGTTTCTGAAAACATTTTAAGCGAGAAATACGCGTCCCAGTTAGAGAGTAAATGCCGTAAACATAGTATTTTACAGTCATTCCCTGAAAGAACCAAGCAGGCCTGCCTTTATGACCCAAATTTTCTTCAAAGCTTGCCATTTTCAATGTGTAGCTTGCTAGCTCGAAGTTTGTTGTTGTTTTCCAAAACGAGCAGAGTTTTGCAAGATGAGGGACATCAGGCAGAACATCAGGTTGCAGCGATTATCCTGGAAATGAACGTCAATCCTGACTAGTAATTCAGTGACAACATAGGCTGTGTCAGACTGGATACCACATAGCACTGACTTCACTGTCTGCGTCTTAATGCCTTGCCCAAGGGGACTTTCCCAGATATCAGCAACTACATTTCTGTCACAATGTTATCATAATACAGAGAAGCAATGGCTAAACCTATGACAATAGGGTCCACATTATATTAAACAGGAATAACCCTTGAGTGCACAAATGTCTAATGTGAAGAAATCTCTCTGACTCAATATTGTGTCCTCCAAGATTGTCTCTTTGTGAAGAAGGATCTTTAAAACACTACTGCAGCTGTCGCCTCTGTGGACAAAGCCTTTGAAACTCTTCTGTTGGTTTGCTGCAGGTCTCTCCTCCGGACTCCCTGCTGGAGACGTCCTTAGAGCTCCCTGACCAGCAAATGCAACACAAAAGCTTTTTTTTTTGTACAGCAGCTTTTATTTATTCCGAATTCCCCTGAAAACTTGGAGGCTGAAGTTTTATTTGTCTTCAAGCCACAATGATTATTTCATCACCTCCATTGCTGTGTTAGCTCCTAAATGTAGAGTCTGAAACAAAGTAGTCATGGATTCAGTCACATATAGAGTTTATGGTAACGTATAATTAGAAAAAGGGAATTTGTATTTGTATTGCACTAATATTTTTATTTCACTTAATTTTTTTTTTTTTTAAAGATTTTTTTTGGACATTTAGGCCTTTATTTGGATAGGACAGCTTAGACTTGAAAGGGGAGAGAGAGGGGGGATGACATGCAGCAAAGGGCCACAGGTCGAACCTGTGGCCGCTGCCTCGAGGAGTAAACCTCTATATACGGGCGCCTGCTCTACCAGGTGAGCTAACCAGGAACCCCAGTTAACTTACTTAAAATTTATTTTAAGTTGAATTTCAGCCGTGTTTTTCAGTTGACTAGCTCATACGCATCTGAAAGCTAGAACATATTTCTTTCTCTGCAAGTAAGTGAACATACACAGCTGTTTGTTTTAAACATTTTCAAAATGAATGAAAGACGACACTTTCAAATCAAATTAATCAACAAGCATTCTCCGACGTGGGCAAGGGGAGTGGGCAAAAGAACGATAACTTATGATACGATGATGATGGGAAAAAAGGATAGAAACATTTTCTAACGGAAAAGTGAGTTGTTATATTTACTTGCCCGACGTGGCGTTTTACTTGCCCAGGCTCATCGGGCAACCCTTACTGTTGAACCCTGTTCGATAAACCAAATGATTTATCGAGAAGTTAATCAATTATGAAATGAACAACCTTTCAGGACTGTGTGCGCGCTGCTCTCACTAAGTGACCGGTGTAATGCCACCATGTTGAAATGGCAAACTGGGTTTGACATCTTTCCTGGTTCCCAATTTCCCTGATTATCTTTCTGAGCCTGGACGTTCAAATGTGCGATCGTGTTGTCCACTGATCTGTGGTCAGTTCTCGGTCCAATAAGCAGGTTGACGTCTTGGTCTGGTCCAGATCCATCAGTGTTCTCAGAGCGTGCAGTAATCTGCAGACAGTCTCTCTTTCCTAATAGCAGGTTTAGTCCGCTGACCCTCTCCATGACATTTCACGCTGTTGAGCCATTTTCTCTCTTATAGTGAGTTTTGTTCCAGATGAGAGCAGCTGTCAGTCACAGCTGACTGATGCTCACAGTGTTGTTAAGACTCTGAAGCCTCCTATTGTGAAGCTCAGGGTCTAATATCACGCTTCACAACCCTCCCTCAGGGATCCCCAGCTGGATACATACCTCCAAAATCAGTCAGTTGAACAGGCACTTGGTTGTACAAACAGGTATTTAGAGCAAGCTGTGATGTCAGATTGGAACCAGGACGTCTGAAAGCAACTCAAGTTGTTACAAGTTATTGCTGTCATCAGGTTAGTTTTTCCTGGTTTTATCCAGTGATGGAGGACTGCAGCTGCTGACGTGCTGGCTTCACTAAGGCCATGTTTACACGAATACGCTCGTGGGTGAAAACGACAAAATATTTTATCAGATGTGCCTTCCGTTTAGACAGCGGCGACGTTTTTGGGGCTTAAAAATGCAAAAAAGTGAAAACACCCTCCAGAGTGGAAATCTTAAAAACGCTCCACCGTCGCGTTCCCGTCTAAAGGGTAAAAACGCACTGTGCGAGTGTGTGTGTATGTGTGTGTGCCGTGTGCGGAACGGCTCCGCTGCGGAACGGCTCCGTGCTCCGCTGTCCGTCAATACCCACTAGGTCCGGATTTGTTGCGTAACGGCTGCGGCCATGACTGACAGCTGAAGTCACGAGGACCCACGAGATCTCGCGAATTCACGTAGAATAGAACCACAAAACCACCACCAGTTAGTTTCCATCCAGAGGAGTAGAGGGGAAACAACTCTGTGCTGTGTTTTCAAGGTGTAGTGCAGGGAAATATGATCCGCCGTGAGCACGGTGGATTTTACTTTGAAAATTAACCAGATTTTTATTTTGTTTCTGTGCTCGACTTCGAATTGTGCTGAATTGCTGCAGAGCTCTCCGGTGTCCGGCAAAAATAGAAGCTCTGCGTATCGCCGGAGCGGGGACGCAATCGGAATGCAGCCGTTCCGCAACTGGTGGAAATTAGCCGTAACAGACGTACTGTTAAGCTTTTTGGGAGACAACTCTCTCTCTACATCTACTCTCCAACATCACAAACCCCACTAAAAGATATTTTAGCTTCATGTTTTATTCCCAGGTTCAATCTTCACGCATGCCTTCTTGAATTACATCGTACCCTGTCTCGTCACAAAGCACGCTAAAGGTACTGAAGAGATATAACTACAGCAGTATATTTCAGTCTGCTTCTATTAACCTCTGTCCATTTCTCTCCTGTCTCCGTCAGATTTAACAGCAGGTAAACTCCGTCCTCAGCTAAATTACTTGCTCGCTGTTCAAAATATCTGCTTCCCTGACTATCTCTCTATTTATCTCTTTCTGAGTGTGTCACAATAAACAAGATGGATGTTCGATCCTTTAATTACTTGAAAAGATGGAGAGATAATCTGCAGAAACAACATGATAGTTTCACAGCTTGTTCCCAGATCCATAGAGGTCAATTATGTAAGGCAGAAAACAAAAAATTCACAGTAAAACAAAATAAGTGTCAGTTAAAACTCTATTCAGGGTCTTATTTCCTATCATACCGGGATAAATGAAAGGAATAAGCACGTTGAGAGATACACTTATGGATCAGCATGACATTTCAACCAAATGGTATTTACCAGACACTCTGTCACCACGTCTCTCTGCCTGATCTGAGATAAATCAGTTATTGTATATCTTTCATATTTGAGAAAGCTTTAGGAGCTCTGATGTCTCTTATCTTAAAAGGTGACGTTTCCACTTCGGAGGTTGTTAGTGTGTCAGGTGAGATAAACCGGTTCAGGTTATTCACACTATTTTCATGTATATGTTTTCTCCTGTCAGACATTGTGTGAGTAAATCTCATCTCTGTCAGAGATCTCAAGCATAACTTTAACAAAGAATTGTTCCATTTCTGACAGTAGCGGTTCTGGGGGTGCATCGTAAATGGGTATCGTTAGTTTTTTGTGGAACCAAACCTATGGATGGTTGGTGGTTGGTCGTGCTGTCATGTGTGTCCTTCTTTTGTGTCTTAGGATGTTATGCTGATCTCACTTTCATGTTGATTTTATCCTTTTGTATTGTATTTGTATTTTATTCTATGATAATCTGAGAATGTTTTTTTGTTGGTTATGTTGTGAAGCAACAGATTGTAGCACTATGTCCAAGACAAATTTCCCCTTGGGGACAATAAAGTGTATTCTATTCTATTCTATTCAAAAACATCTTTTCCTCCAAGAACAGCCTCCAGCGCTGTTTTTTGCTCTTCTTTCAATGAAGGAATACTTTCAAATTCGGATAAAACATGCGCGATAACTACGCTCATCTCATCCGTGGAAGCCGCCATGTTGTTTAGACTGAACAGTCTAAACAACTGTTGCGTCACACCTAAACCCGCCTCAAAACCAACGCTGATTGGTCGGTCGTTTGGCGAACGGCTCCAAATTTTCTCTATCTCAAGATGCCAGACTGATCTGCGAGTGGAAAACTGGAGCTTGCGAGATCAGGACGGTATCACAAGGCTAACAAAAACCTGTCAGCTTAACAAAACCCAATATCTCTCCTCAGTAAAATCAGAAGAAGAGCAGTTCACCTGGAGTCCGCCCAGCAGAGCCAGGAAGGGCCTCTCTGAGGAAAACTGCGGCTATCTTAATCATCTGACTGGCAGCCTGCAGGCATTTCACACCATCTGTCAGCTAAGGATTAAACAACGCAGGACTATCCATACCTAAGGCTCTCTAACTCTAACAATCTTCCTTTTCACACAGAACCTGCCAGAAAAAAAATCTTTTTGTGCACATTATAGAGAGGTTTTTTCTTCTTTTCTTCCAGTTATTAATTCTCAGAGAAGTTCATTAAACTCAGGCAGCAGAGGTAATTATATAAGTCGTTAAAAGTTCTTGGCTGGAAGGTGTTTTTTCCTCAATCCTTTATTAATATTACATATTTTTCTATTTAATCTCTTCAAATAGCGACTTGATTACTGCTCGGTCGTCAAAGCAATGTTGTCAGACGGACGTGAAGATGATTTGAGTGCTATGCATTTGTTTTCAACGTATAATTAAATGCTTTTTGTCCCAGATGGGTTCTTAGTATATTCCATCATCTCAGGACACTGAGTCTAATTACAGTGTAGATAACTATAATCATCATACATTTCCTAAACTGTGTGGTGGTAATAAGGTCTGGAATGTGTTTTTGTTTTTTTTATCCTTTGACCCATGTTAAATGTATTCTCGTACATGAATCCACAACAACACATCTGGGACCCATTTTGCGTTTTATATTATATATATTCTATTTAAACCCTCTGACAAGCGTCGCGGATAGCCCCGTTACTGTTGCTACGCCTGTCAAGCTTTCGTGCCTGGCACGTCCATTACAGTATGTATGCACCAGTGTCAGACATTCCCAAGGAGATAATTAGCAATTTTTGGCGAACAGGTGAAATATCTGAGAGAGCAAGACAAAAGGGACTGCAGTCTGCATTCGAGGGATATATCCACGACATAATATGCAAACGATTAGAGAAAATTTAAGCTAAAGCCTATAGGTCATGCAATAATGTGAGCCGCCTCATACGCTGACCATTCAAATGGGAAACACACAAATTGAGGAACAGCTATGTTCATGCACAGCAGGGTAAGTGACATTTGAAAATAATCTAATAATTATAATAATTATAAATCAAACAGTTTATCCATAAATCTTGCGGAATAAACACAAGACATTAGCTTGAACACTTTGCAATGATAACATTCTCCTGCTTATATTTTTAGCGATTAACAAATGCTGAAATATATTTTAAAGTATGTCAGTGAGCCTCCGTCTTGCCTTTAATCATCTTAAGGATGGGTAAATAACAGATGTGTACCCACTCGATCGCTCTCTGGGTCATATTTTCATGCATCAAATGTGTTTGGAGCTTGGAACAAGCTAGCGCGGACCGCTGATTAGCTTACAACGCTAGTATTCGGGGCAGAAAGCTCCCAAGACGGCGGCCGCCTGTATACGAGAACGCAACTGTTTTTATAATCTATCTTTTTAATAAACTGTCTGTACACTTACAAAGTTCTCAATGCTTTGGTTAACATTTAGGGATCCTCATTATGCTACTGTTGAAGTGTGGTGATATTTTGAGCCTTTTTAGTGGTATAAATAGCGATTTGGTTTTACTTTCCCTGTGCCCCGAATACTAGCGTTGTGAGCTAATCAGCGGTCCGCGCTAGCTTGAAAACATGTCCCAGAGAATGACAGAGTGGGTACACATCGGTTATTTAACCCCTAGGTTCGTTTTGCGCCGGAATTGTCTTTATTTTACGTTCAAATATATGCATTATGAACAAAGAACCGTCATTATTTCCAAGCAATGCTGTGCTGAGTTAGCTAGCTAACTAGCTAACATTAGCGTGTTCTTGCCTTGGAGCAAACGTAGCTATGTGTTTTTGTTAATACTGTCGACATTTAGCTAGTTGTGAATGGGGCCTCCCACACTGCTTGATCCACGCCCGGCCTTTCTCCCCTTGGGTTTTAGGTTTCGGGAAGGGAAAAATTCCACCACCCCGTCCAAACTTTTAGGATACTGGGTATCGGATTTGCACAACGCTTTGGTGTACGGTGTTTCCCTCGCTCGAAAGCTTGACAGACCTCCCGCGCCTAGTTATGGTTGCTAAGCCACGATTGGCCTGTAGCGGTTTTCGGGTGTGGCTTAGCGAAGGGTCAATTGTAGCTTGTGTGTGTGTGTCTCTCTCTTTGTGCCTGACAAAGAGTCAGACTCAAGATAAAAATCACCATGAACCTAGGGCCGTTTCTCAATCTGTGTTCTTCTATTGACTTGTGTTCTTGTGTCCCTGTGAAACGTCATCTCGTGTTGCCCAAGTACTGTCCCAATACACAAGTTCGCATTTCACCAAGAACAGTTAAGATTCCCGGAAATGTTCTTGACACGCCCATTTTACCGAGGATGCATTGGTTGGTAACTTGTATGAACTTCGCTGCAACCGTATCCCAACATTCATTTCGGCATTCAATGATGGTCGGGTTTCCGGTACATAGACAGCCCAAAAACGGGACAATTTTAACAATTTTCGCCATGTTATTCATCACCAAATTAACTTCCGACCACATTTTAGGCGAGAAATATACGGTTTAGATTTCGAATATAGGCAGTCTTGCGAAAATCTATGTCGAATTGACAATTTGCTCCAAGGTTTTCGGAGTTTTCGGAGCTCCGTGAAGTGAGGCGGCCGCCAGCTTGCGCCTGACGGGGCCGCTAGCTCGTCGCTCGGATAGTCGCGCTCAGAGACCCCGCTGGAAGCCGGAGGTCTTTTAGACCGGTCCCGTAAATAAGAGGCTTTTATTTCGCCGTTGACGGATCGTTTGTTTAAATATCACAACACATGTCCATCATAAGATTAATGGGAACCTGTGGTTAACTGTCTTTTCAGAGTTAAACTCCACAAGCACACACACACGCACGCACGCACGCACACACACGCGCGCGCACGCACGCACGCACGCACGCACGCACGCACGCACGCACGCACGCACACACACACACACACACACACACACACACACACACACACACACACACACACACACGGGGGAGAGAGATATACGCGTTTATTTTCGGGAGACTTGTTTAAATTATGCCATAGGCTATACATTTACGTATATATAGATTTAGTATTTTTTTGGTGTATTTGTTTTCTGATTTATTAGAAGATTGAGTTTCAGTCGGTATAATAAATTAACAGTTGTACATAAAGTGGTAACATGCTGACATGTTATGTAGACTAAAGGGGAGACACCAACCTTTATAATTTGAATAGCTAATTTCCATCTCCCTGGGCATATACAGTGCACTACAATAATATAGAAATGATCACGATCATGAACATGAACACATAGGACACACCAGTGCATATGCCTACTTATTTTTTAATTTAAACTGACTTAAACTTATACACTAATAATAGTAGGCATCACGTTCCACTCTTTTGAATAAGTAAGGAGTGTTTGATTAAAGCTCAATAAGATTTATTGTTCAATATTATTGCAATAGTTGTAACATTGTGAGGTTTTCTTGTCCGGAGATTGTTTTAATATAAAGTGGTTGTATTGTTGTGGTTTTTATTTCTAGCTGTTATTTTGGAGCCCTGCTGGTAGCCTCTGTGCTGGGGGGGTGGAGCAATAACAGGAAGTACGCATCGTCTCAAACTCTTAACAGTGTTTTCTGTGCTTGTGAACTTGCAAGTTCATTCTTCCAGGTACAACTAGCAAGAACGTTCTCCCCAAGAACACAAGTCTGTTCTTTGCATTCTTGGTATTGGGAAACAGCCTAGGTGTTTTATTTTGAAAGGTGTTTTATTTTGAAATGTGTTTTATTTTGAAATGTGTTTTATTTTGTAAAGTATCCGGCTGCACTGTGGTCTTCCTGTATGTGATGTATGTGCTGTAAATTGGGAAGAGAGGACTATGAGTTTGCAGTGTGTTTAGCGATTGTTGTCGTAATTCTAAGCCAATAAAGTGTGTATTTCAGTCGGGTGGAAAAGGATGGTAAGGTAGCTAATGTTAGTGTTATTTGTAGCGGTTCCCACCGTAAATCTAAGCTAAGGAAGTGTGTCTATCCATCGGGTGGAAAGGACAGCAAGGTTATGGTGTTTTAACGGTTCCTGCCACAATATTAAGCCTAGGAAGAGCTCCGCGTGAGTACAGGCTTTTATGATTGTCAACATAGCCAGCATCTAACGTTAGCTACTCCGCTGTGCTGTGAAGTAATGTCTGGCTATGTGAGTCAAGCGTCTAGCAACATTGTTGTGGATGCTGCGGTCTCAGCCTAGCAACCTCCGTGAACTTCGATTCTGGGGAGGAGGGGACGGGGGAGACGACTCTCTCCAGTATTTTGAATTTGTACTGCAGTAACTATTTTAAACACTAACTGTCAGTATTACATATTGCACCTTTAAAGAGACTCAAAGAGATGCAGATAAAAAGGGAAAACAATTCTGATATGAGTTTTTTTTACATAATTTTCAGTAACTGATACTTTTACCTTACCTTGTTTTTTTATGTACGCATGAATAGTTCATCCTCATATCTCATTGAAATGCTTATTATTATCAAAGGACATCTTACATTTGTAAAGCATAAACTTCTGTTTTCACTCCAGAGGTTTATTTATTGTGTGCACTGAAAATGTCGTTTTTAATAACTTATTTTCAACCTTTTAATTTCATATGCCGGGAGGTGGCTGGGAGGCGGCTGCGAGGCGGCCGCGGGGGACGTGCGACAATAACGGGATGGCGGAGGTTGGGTTTAGGAAAAACACTACAGGGAAAGGGCGCCTCACACGCCGGGAGACGGCCGCTGGGGACGCACGACAATAACGGGACGGTTGTGATTAGGAAGACTACGGGAAACAAAATGCCACATGCTGGACGCGATCCCCGGTCTCC
The DNA here is from genome assembly GCF_008315115.2 of Sander lucioperca. NCBI lineage: Eukaryota > Metazoa > Chordata > Actinopteri > Perciformes > Percidae > Sander > Sander lucioperca. The sequence goes on from NC_050181.1 coordinate 17,280,392, forward strand.
CAGGTGAAAGCCCTGTGTTGTTTGACCCATCCACCACCCCGACCAACCTCCCTACGCGGATTTTCGGCTCTTTATACTACTCCCTACCATTTTCGTGCTGTGGCCACGAAATATGCTTCCCATTGAAATACATTACTTCACATTTTCATGCTGGCCACCATGTAAAAAACGAGAAAAACGTGCCCGTGAACACGTATCAATAGATTAAAAATAACGTGACATTTACATGACCTGCTGTGAGACCAGGCTGAGACTAAATAGCTAACAAAACCAAAGCACAAGATAAACACTCTTCTTTTGAGGAAAAGGGAGTAAAACCTACCAACACACTCTGGCCAGCAGTCTGCTGCCAGCCAGTACAACAAAGGAAATGAAGAGCAGGAAGTCGCGGAGTCTCCTCCCTCCCAAAGTAACATTTTCAGGTTGTTTTCATAAAAATCTCCATTAAACCTGATTTAACCCCGTTTCAGTCCCTGCCTGCTCTCTGTAATGGAATACAGCCGAGCTCAAGTATTTTTTTTTTAATTATTTTTCTGCTGTCAGACAACAGATCTTTGCTCACAGGTTGACCAGGTGAAAAGTAGCTCCTGCACTGAAACGTCAGTTAAATCACAATTTCATGATCATTACATTGTCTGAGAAAACATGCAGTAAATGCAGGTAAATGACAACAGCTGACATTGGCTGTATAAACATTCAAAACATTTTAGAAATACATTTTAACTTGGCACTATTTTATGTCTTAGATTCCCATTTTTTTACTTGTGTAATTTCCTTTCATACATATTTAATGAGCATTAATGGAGGGAGCCTGAGATCTGAGATTGTCACTGCCCATGACTTCAGGGGCTTCTCTGTAATTGTTGTGCACATGACAATAAATAAATAACTTAAAAAACTGTTTGGAAGCAGAGTTGTAAGCAATTAAACCCATGGGATTTTTTATTTCTCGCATTGTTGCAAAGTATCCAGTATTTCACAAAGAAAAAAGCCAAATCAGAAAAATATACATTATAATGTAACAGAAGTATTTGGTGACCCATTTTTCTAGCGATTCATCCAGTGCTCCTGTTTTCCAGGTTCAGAATGATAGTTGTAAATGCCCAGTCTGTGTGGATAAAAGGCCAAAACCGAAAGAAAAAGCCACTACCCCCCCTCCACCTCCAAACCCACAGGGAGCTCTTATATTTCTTATGTGATAAAGAGCTATTGTGCTTTTCAAGCTCTTCATAAAAAGATCAAATTCAATTTTTGCACTAGACACTGCATAAGTCAGTGCTATTTGGCTTAAAGTGCCCATATTATGAAAAAAAACCCACCTTTTCTGGGATTTGGGGTGTTATTTTGTGTCTCTGGTGCTTCCACACACATACAAACTTTGAAAAAAAAACATCCATGCTGTTTAGAGTGAGATACGGTTTCTGAATGTGTCCTGCCTTCAGTCTCCGGGTGAGCTGGTCAAAATCTGCACGGCTTTCTACGTCACTAGCTGAGACGAGGTGGCTAACTGTAGCATGCTAGCTCGTTCTGAATGGCAAAATACTGCTACAACACACACTAGTTCACCATCATCTACAAAAGAACTACTTACATGTCCCTGTTCTGCAGGTATTCCACACAAAGTTGGAAGTGTGCTCTCGTTTAGACAAAGTCTCCCGGCTACTCCTTGTACTACTGAAGTTGTAGAAACAAACAGCTAGCTAGATGATGTGATCTTACCTAGCTACTGAGCATGTGCGACTGCCAACAAAGATGTTACAGCAGTGAGAGGTCTCACTCTGTAGCTAAAACAGAGAGCTCAACACAGGGTGAAAAGAGGAGCTGCAGCAATGTGCAGTACAACAAAAAATATGGTGGTTTTTGAAAATTAAACCATGTAAACCTATTCTGGTACAACCTCAAAATACAATTATGAACCTGAAAATGAGCATAATATGGCCACTTTAAATTAATGTTTAATTGACAGCAGACATTCCTTTAATTCCAACCTTTTCTACCCAAAATGCAATGGATCAGTGTAAGGTACACAGAAGAGTTATCCTCTCTCGGAAACTCATTCCTGGCTCCCAGCAGCTTGATCTCTGCTCCGCTCTCAAAGAAACTGTGTGTCTTTTCTGTTTGAGCCAACTGGCCGGCAGGCCGGGCAGCAGGCCTCCAACAGCCTGCAGCTGCTGCTGTGAATATAAAGCAGAGTCAGAGTGCATCCATCACCAGCCCGCTCCGTCTGGTATTCAACAGAAATATGAGCATGGGCAAAAAGAGGCATTGCCTTAGGAACAAATCACATCATTTCAAAGACACTTTGAGTCTATTTTTGCTAAAGAAATTTGCCTGCTTCAGTACAGTACAGCACAGCTGGCTGCGGCGGAGTATTATTACGGTACAGTATCACAATAGATGTCAAGGAGGACAGATTCAGCAAAACAGGACTGAGAGACTCGGGGCATCTTGGTCAGTTTTGTATAAAACACAAAGCCAGTAAAGCCCATGCTGCTGCTGTGGCCTGACAAAGTTTTCATTGAGATAAAAAGGGCTGGAAAAGGTGGCATCATGTATCAGGAAACAAAAGGCAAAACAAGGCAAAGCGAGCATGAATATATTTTTGCACATCAGCCCAGCCTATTCTGTAGTAGGCTACGCAGAGTCAGTTTTTTTTAAGCCCCGCAGTCACCCGGACAAAAAGCAGCCAAGCCGCTCCACCCAACGCAAATGTTATTCAACTAACGTTACCTACTGCACCCAAATCATACGGTAAATCAGCAGTTTTACACATTACAGCAACACAATAATAGGGAAGTTTGGGGTCCCCTGTTGGAGCTGCTACCTCCGTGACCCGATACCGGATAAACGGACGAAGATGGATGGATGGAATAATAGCAAAACTGTCGAGAAGTGCGGTCAAAGGTGGAGAGGAGAGGAGAGGTTTTTAAAGTCCCTTTATTGGACCATTTTCAGAGAAGAAATCAAAAACAAGTCAAGAAAAGAAAATCCTAAATAAAAAAACAAAACCTGTCAAACAAATTAAGAAGAAGAATCAAGAATTAACCAGTCTCAGAAGTGATTTTAGTGATCAATTATCAGACGAAAATTGTAAAAGGTTTCAAATTGTTGGCCACATCGGCAAGCCACGGTTACTTTGATTGTTCCGGTGCTTTGCATTGTGGGATACAGTAGACGAGAGACTGGTCCGAGGCATACTGGAGATTTTCTCCGACGCAGTACGACATATGGGTATTTTTGGCATACTGCAGAGTTTGCTTTCGTTTGCAAAATGCATACCACATGCTTCATTTTGCCAAATCAGTACGCACTGCTAGTATAGTGTGCAGTTTCGTAAACGGCCTTTGACAACAACATGCCCCGAGGGCTAACAAACTTCACTCCACAGCAATGGCTCAAAATGTGGCAACAACAGTGACCGCAACCCCCCTCCCCCTTAAACAAACATAACTTTTTGCAATGACTTCTCAGTCGGAAACCTCCCCGAGGGGGCCCCATGTCATTCCCTAGAAGCACGATAGCCAAACTTTTGAATTGATTTAAGTCAAATGAAAATGAAAAGGAATTATCCTTCTGGGAGTGAAAAAGGGAAGAGAAAAAAGGAGGATGATGAGAAAAGAAAGCAAGACAGTGGTAATTAGAGCAGATAATGAAGATTACGTTGTGTAACAGTAACTGTCTGAATGCTTTCATTTAGCCTTAACTAGCTAGTCTATGGGGGAGACACATGAATAACTTTAGCTAGCTAGCATTAACGTAAAGCTGCTTACACACCAACCAGACGGCCAAATGTCAGCAGAAAAGGCAGTTGGACTGATCAGTCTCCCCGAGTTTGTCAATGAGATGTGACAAACTCGTAATACGTCTCCATAACAGCAGGCGGCACTAATCTGTATTGTTGCTCAAAAAATGAAAACAGCTGATTGGACGAACGTGACACGCAGGTCTGGTTTCTGTCATGGCGGCTTGTTCAGAATATGATCTCATATTTTACTAAAATAGTTCACTGAAACGTGTTTCTGAAAACATTTTAACGAGAAATAGGCCATGCAGTTGCTGAATCTGTCTTCATTTCAGATCAACAAAGGTCAGTTTAAAAGATTTTCGTCAGATTTTGAGAGACTTAGTCACGCTCATTCCACTCGCCATTTCCGTGTGAGTCCCGACTGCCCTGTCTCCAACTGAGCATGTCAGGTCGGCCAAAATGAAGGCCGACAGCTCCTCCAACGGACGACGGCACGGAACACACCGAACAGTCTCGAGTCACCGACCTCGCCAGACTGTCCAACGGCTGATTATTGGCCCGGTGTGTAGCTGCCTTTAGACTTATGGCGTTTATTCCTTAACGTTTTTGTTAACTAGTTAACCTAGCAAGCAGTCCGCAGCTATGCTTGCTAGGTCCCCAGGGGACTGCAGCAGCAGCCTCGAGCGCGTGAAAAAAAATAAAAAATAATCGGCCATTCAGATTTTGTGCCAGATTTGAAATGGAATGACTGGTTGTGTTCTCAAATATTACCTTCTGTTTGTGCATCTCATAAAATTTGACCCTAGTAGACAAGAAGGTTATGTCTGATTAAGTTCATTGACTTTCAACCTGTTGCTCTATAGTAATGCATTGAGATCTTCATACAAATACAAACGTGAGTGTACTTTCTCATATTAATAAAACTAATTTTTTGAATTGTGGTAATGTGAGTAGATTCCACTTCCACTAGTTTCCACTAAAAGATTTAGTTTCTCACAGCTTCCAGTCCACAACATTGCACTTACGGTCACTTAACTTAGTAGAGATAACACAGGATATGGTTCTTCTTGAAACTATCGAGATAATGGTAATTCGTTTCACAATTAAAAAATGTTTTATTTTATATTTTCAGAATAGCTAACAGAGCTGTAATGAACATACTATTGAAAGACATATGAAGCAAAGGAAAGAGAACCATCATAATGTCGATGATGAAGTTGCTTAGGAAGAATTTATTTGAGCCTCATATTATCTTCTTTTAATTCAAAGAGGTACAATATAATGCAAGATATTTCATAGAAAAATTGACAGCTGAGTTCTGGTCCATGTATCCCCACCCAGATTAGTAGAATTTCAAAGCCCAATATTTGTTAAACTCTGGATTATCTAAAGAAGGCCGTTTAGAGTCACAAACATGTTTTTTTGTGAGAAAATGTGTATTTAACTAGGTTCATGAAAACCCTACTACTGTAAAACAGTGGCATTTAAGGCACAGGCAGTAGTCAGAAGAACAATAAGGCAAACAAAGAGAGAATATTGGAGGAAGTATTCGGACTCAATTGGGAGCTCCACTCAGGTAGGGGAGATATGGAGGATGATTAGGAAAATGGGTGAGGATAGGAGAGAATGGAGTTATCCGGTTTTGAATGATGGGGGGGAGGTTGCGGTAACCAATAAAGAAAAGGCTGAGATAATGGTTAAAAATGTTGTTAGAGTGCGCATATTATGCTCATTTTCAGGTTCATAATTGTATTTAGAGGTTATACCAGAATAGGTTTACATGGTTTAATTTTCAAAAACCACCATATTTTTGTTGTACTGCACATTGCTGCAGCTCCTCTTTTCACCCTGTGTGTTGAGCTCTCTGTTTTAGCTGCATCACACTTCTGTCCCATCTTTGTTGGGAGTCGCACATGCTCAGTACCTAGGTAAGGACTACTAGCCAGTCAGAAGCAGAGTATGAGGGCGTGCCCTGACAGTACCTAGGTAAGGACTACTAGCCAGTCAGAAGCAGAGTATGAGAGCGTGCCATGCTAGCAGCTAGGCGAGCATTATAACATGTGTTCCAAAGTGACCACGTTTGTCTCTGAAGTAAAGGCTGGACTACAATAGAGCTGTTTGGAGCAGTTTGTGAACAGTGTTTTCTGTTGGAGATGGTAAGTCCCTTTGGGGTGGACTTTGGGCTTTTTCACTTTGTAAACAGATTAGCTGCTCCAATAATCTGGATGAAGAGGAGAGGAGAGGACGTGAAAAAAACCAAGGGGGAAAACTTAGAAGCTTTAAGGAGGAAAGGAAGTGTTAAGAATGAACATAATGTGCCTTTTAGCATGGGGGAGTTAACTCGGGCATTGGCTAATACTGCACCAGGGAAAGGTGAAGTATGGTACATCATGTTCAAACATCTAGGTATGGAGGGGCTGAGGAAGCTGTTGTGTCTGTTTAAGACGAAGTATGGGAAGAGGGAAATATCCCAGAGAGCTGGAAGGACGCAATAATAGTTCCAATAAGAAAACCAGGAAAGGATGAAATTAAGCCAAAACAGACAGACCTACTGCCCTTTCATCTAATATGTGTAAATTGATGAAGCGGATGGTTAATGAAAGAACTTGGAAAGGAAAGGTATGGTGGCTTCCTATCAGAGTATATTTAGAAGAGGAAGGGGCACTATGGATCCAGCTATATGTCTGGAATAAGACAGAAGAAAAGCCCAGGTAAACAAACAGTGGCAGCAGTATTTTTTGATGTAGAGAAGACATATGACATGCTATGGAGGGAGGGGCTGATGATCAAGTTGCACAGGATGGGAATTGGAGGAAACATGTTTAATTGGATTGTGGACTTTCTGAGGGGTAGAGCCATCCAGTTTAAAGTGGGGGCTGAGTTGTCAAGCAAGCATATAGTAGAGAATGGGACAGCCCAGGGGAGTGTTGTTAGTCCTACTTTATTCTCTGTTATGATACATGATATTTTTGTAAGTATACCAGAGGGTATAGGAAGATCTATGTTTGCTGATGATGGGGCCCTGTGGAAAAGAGGGAGAAATGTGGGGCATGTAGTCAACAAAATACAGGAAGGAGTTCGACAGTTGGAGGAATAGGGCATTAAATGGGGATTTAAGTTTTCAGTGGAGAAAACAAAAGGTCATAGCCTAACGCCCCCCAACCCATAATGAGGTTAAATTGTAAGGAAGTACATTGAAGAGTTTGTTTTTTGGGAATATATTTTGACCTTAAATCAACATGGAAAGAACATGTGACAGGTGGAAAATAAAGCTATTCTTCCAGATTATCACTTTAAACTCTTAATCTAAGATGAGAAGTATTTTAGTATTAAGCCCCCACCCCCATCTTTCCTGTGTTCTGTGAATGCAGCCTGACTTACAGTCCACTCGGGAGTCCCGGTGGATAGTGGGCTTTGCTGCTGATGTCATTGCACCTGTCCACCAATAGGCTGGCAGAAATGGGGTCTCCCAGTCGTTAGGAGGGCCATGCAGCCAGTGGAGCCAATCAGAAGGACTGATAAGACAGATTCTGAGGACACATGTAGCTTTAGACAAAAAAAAAAAAAAAAAATAATAAGATTCATCAAGTGGTCTAGCTTCTTCAGTCATTCAAAGATCAACGGCACACTCTGATGTTCAGCCAGACAGGGAGGGGAAATCTGTCCTGCTCGCACTGTCTCCTAAATCCTATTAGAACAAAGACAAGGAGGAATTTTGAGCAGACCCAAACAATCTGTGGATATTTCTTCAAATTTCAGCACTGATCCAGAATGAAAACCCCGTCGTATGTCCCAAATACTAGCCACACAAGCTGCCAGAAGTTCATGAATCAGTAAAACTGAAGGACTCGCTGGGCAGGTTTCCTCCACCTCTCAGCTCTTCTTCAGTTTAACTCTGCTACAACCAAACAAGTCCAGAAACATGTTGGCATTTACCTTTTTCAATCAGAAGACACAGCTCAAGAGTTTCAAATTTTATTAAAATAAACAAATCAAAACACAAAAATCTTCTCTTCAGTCTTCACTCCAGCCAGGTAGTCTGATAAACAGAACAGGTGTTAAACCTGTTTAGTTCATATAAACACAACCAGAGACAGTTAAGAAGTCACACATCCTGCTCAGAGTGACTTCCGGTCTCATTTCAACATGTTTGCTGCATCATTACCTCAATTTAGAGAGACCGATGCATCAGCTGATAGATTTTTAAATATGTTAGTAGCAGGAGAAACGTGGAGTTAAGCCTGGTTCACACGGCAGGATAATTAGGCCGATTTTAGCCCCGATTCACCCCTTCCGACAATCTTAAAGATGCTCCGATTATCGTAAAATAATCGGATCAGATATTCCTGCCGTGTGTGGTGTGTTAAGACTGCTCTCGTCTGCTCGGAAGGACGTCGGGACCGCTCCCATCTCAAATCGGGGATATCCAACATGTTGGATTGTTTTGGCCCGATTTCTCCTTGTGTGTGGTGTCCCCCGGGGACAAACGAGCACGCAGCCTGTGGATTGTGGACTGTAGCCAATCAGAAAGCAAGGTGACAAGGCGGCGAGGAAAGCACCGGGAAACAAAATCAAAACAGCCGGCGGCACGGCGCACCAGAAAGTCCGGTGGACGTCGGAGATAAGTAGAGCAAGTATAGTCCATGCTCGCGTTGTCTCCACTTCTTTGACCGTCGCCTTTTCTTTTGATAACGTTTTTTTTTGTGGTTAAAAACCAACTACAAACTATCGCGACTGCATCTTGTCCCTCATAATTGTTTACTCTGAAGTCACGTTTGATCTCGAGGGATTTTGCGAGATTTCCCGTCTGACCTGGGAATGCTCGGGAGTCAAATCGGTTCGTGTGTGATGTGTTGATTTTGCCGTGTGCTGCGCACCACACGCTGTACGACCAAAACTGTTAGACCCGTGATTTTTTATCACCGTGTGTGGAGTCTCTCAGGATTGGAAAATCGGCCGACAATTTTAAAATCGTCCTGTGTGAACCAGGCTTTACCTGTGCAGGTGATCCTGAACGGCAGGAGAAAGTGGAGCAACTGTTGAGGAAAGGAAGCTCAAATCAATATGGGTGGTTTGATTTGATTCATTTTGCACCAGATTTGTCCTAAGCAAAGGACATAAAAAGCAAAGCACTGGCGACAGAGGGCCTAGTTCAGGCAAAACAGCAATAGACCTTTTTCACAGCAGACATGTTGACATGTCATAGTAGTAAAAGCACAGGTGTATTCTAAACCATTAATGATGGCTGCATTCCACTTAGGAGAGGCCCTGGTATTGTGCATGTTGACTCACTGAAATATCTCACTGGGACACTTGATGGAATTGAGCCATCGTTAAGGTTATCAATTTCAGCTGTGTTTTTCCTACTATGACAAGTCAAAATGTCTGCTGTGAAAAAGGTCCATTAGCGTAGCCACCCAGCACCGGTGGAGCCGTCTACAGCCCTCGATGTACACAAGACAAACATACATTAATTACACGATTTGTGATTACATAAAATAAATTCAACAAATTTTCCTCAAGGAGGAGGAAATGCTACCATTTGCGTATGCCTCCTCCATCGTCGCTCCCTTTCCCCCACGATGTTGCTTGGTGTTTGAGTCTTTAAGGTCCTGCTGCTGCTCGTCCCTCATCTTGTGGCCACACAATTGTTGGCTCACATCTAGCTGCACCTGTTCAGCTTTTAGCAGGCCCTGTGCCGCTTTCTCGCCTCTTTCAATCGTTTCTCCTGCTCATTCAGCCGCAGTCTCCGTTTACAGGAGGCACTATCCTCCCCTGCCCTACAGGGAGAAGGACTACTTAGAGAGCTGGAAGAGCTGCTACTCACAGTGCTGCTTGTGGAATCTCTCTCTCTCTCTCTCTCTCTCTCTCTCTCTCTCTCTCTCTCTCTCTCTCTCTCTCTCTCTCTCTCTCTCTCTCTCTCTCTCTCTCTCTCTCTCTCTCTCTCTCTCTCTCTCTCTCTCTCTCTCTCTCTCTCTCTCTCTCTCTCTCTCTCTCTCTCTCTCTCTCTCTCTCTCTCTCTACTCCTCTTCCTTCCAGGAACCATTTTTGAAAGAAAGCATAGTTCCCACAATTGGGTTTAAATACAACACAGCTGCTCGCTCATTGGTTAGAGATTAAGCCGGATTAATCAATGGGCATTACGGGCCACGGATGCCACGCCCACTTGGGGGCTGGCTCTGGGGAAAAGTAGGAAAAGCACAGCTGAAATTGATAACCTTAACGATGGCTCAGTTCCATCAAGTGTCCCAGTAAGCTATTTCAGTGAGTCAGCAGGCACCATACCAGGACCTCTCCTAAGTGGAATGCAGCCATCATTAATGGTTTGGAATACACCTGTGCTTTTCCTACTATGACATGTCAACATGTCTGCCGTGAAAAAAAGTCTATAACGACAATAGACTTTATTTGAAGAACACTTTTCATACAAGAAACTGCCTACAGCTCAGTGCTTGATAATAAGAAATGACATGCAGTCACATGAACAGACATACATAATGCAGAATGAGATGAGAAATAAAATGTTGATGTAGTAATATTTTCAGCTGGTTTGTGCTGGTCTGGTCTGTGCAGGTAGCTGTGGTTTCAAACTACTCCATAAAGGTTATCAGTATATTAGTAGAAAATATCCATATCAAAGCAGCGTTCAGTTCATTTGCACATGCAAGCACAGCAGAGAGACGTCTATAAGTAGGAGCAGCGATGGAGAAGTGTCGAGGTACAGCTGAACCAAGTGCGGGATGAGATGGAGGCAGAGAGGCGGACAGGAGTCAGTACGGAGCCTGGTGACCCAGAAGAAAGGGGTGCATCGTCGGGGATACCAGCTGCTGGTCCATTGTCCGCTCCAGTCAACATTACTCAGCGCTTGGAGGGGCCAGCAACCTGGAGCAGAGCGAGCATTCCAAGATTGGAAGACGGAGATGACATTGAACAATATCTAACAACAGTTGAGCAGCTAGCCACTACCTACAGATGGCCTAGAGCAGAGTGGGTGGTGCCGAACTGGTGGAGGCCTTCCTGCCTGTGCAAAGGCAATAGAAAATCATCTGTAGTAACAAGAACCGCGGCCGAGGAGCCCAATGTGGTGGCAAGACTTTGTGTCTCGCCATCCTGATGTTTAGCTTCCAAGGGAGGGAAGGACCCCCTCGAAAATGAGATGATTCATCTCAAGGGGTTATCCTACTAATAAATACTTCTTCTAAAAAAATGTAAAAAGGCTGCCTTTCTCACTTTTCACTACCCTATGTTCCCACAATTAACAATGTTTTGTGTCTGCTTAATCCTTAATTTCAGTGTAAGGTTTTAGTTTATTTACTATTTTATCATTTGACATAAGTTTGTTTGGTTTATGGGTTCATAGTAATTTGCTATGGTTCTTCCTGTGAGGTGGGGGGGGGGGGGGTAGATCAGCTGCTCACCAGCTTAATCAAGGAGAGTGTATGCAGGTGTGCCAGATTAGGTCCTGAGGGGCTGGACACTCCTAAAATGTAGAACAATAGGTAAGATATTTCTGCAGTAAATGACATTTTTATAATATTTGGGGTGCCTATTGTTATACATATATGTATACATAATAATGTCAGCATTAACTGATCTATGTAATTGTAATGTTTTCAGAAACTACGTGTTAATGTTGCTTGCTCAGGTTAGCTCACCCTATAATCACCTGTGCAGGTGGTAGGGTCCAACGGGGAGAGGAAGAAAGGACTTGACAGCTTTTGTGCCCTTTGTTTGAGTATGTTTTTGGTGTTTTGTTAATAAATTCACAAGTTTTGGCACTTTAAAAGCATCCTCTCCAGTCTTCAATCTTGAAAGGTATGAATAAAAAAAATTCTAGGGGTTAATGCAAATCTTGGTGCCAAAAAGAAAGTAAATGACAGCAATTCAGGGCAGTCCCTGATAAATCACTTGCCCTGTGCATCTGACCAAAGATATTACACAAACAGTGCAGACACCCTCTGTAAAGCATGTAAAATGAAGTGACCTTTTAGGCGTCTCTGCATCAATCTTGATAACATCAAACATTGCAGATCATATTCTAAAGACTTAGAGAATCTGACGCCAACATGCTCTCGTTCCTTTTCTTGTTTGGTCTGGCTCTGGGTGCTGTGTCTCCTTCAGATGACCAAGTACAGCAACTCCCTTTAACTGGTACAGTTTCAATGGCTGCTGCTACAAGTATGTCACAACAACTATGAGCTGGGTTGATGCAGAGCTCCACTGTGTGTCAGAGAAAGCCACCCTGGTGTCCATCCACAGTCTGGCTGAAGAAACGTTTGTTCCATCCCTGATCAAGATCTATGACAAGACTACGAGATTTGCCTGGATTGGACTCAGTGACAGCTCAGAGTAGGCAGATGGTTTTGGTCTGATGGGTCTGTAGTCGACTATAGCTTTTGGAATGCAGGAGAGCCAAACAACTAATGGAAATGAAAACTGTGTTTGCAAAGGTAGTGGCACCAAATTGAGATGGAATGATGGTTGTGTCCTCAATCAAGTTTTGTTTGTGCATTGTAGCAAACAAGAAGGTTTTGTCTGATTTAGCTGAGTGACTTTCCACGTGTTGCTCTGTATACGCATCAAGCCTTCCTAAATATTCAAATGTTGAGTGTATGCACTTTCTGATATAACTCTACTCATAAATAAAATGGATTGTTTGATGATAACATTGTTGTACCTTTTTCACAAGTTTAAAATACTTTTGGATTTCCAGCCAAATATTTTGCTTCATATTTTCAGAAAAGCTAACAAAGCTATAATGAACATAAAATTGAAAGACCTATAAAGCAATGGAAAGAAAACCATCATAATGTATATGGTGAAGTTGCTTGGGAAGAATTCTGGCCTCATATTCTTTTCTCCTTTTAATTCAAACATGTATAATATAGGATAATTCATAGAGAAGTGACCGCTGAATATGAGTTCTGGTCCATGTATCAACATCCAAACTAGTAAAACTAAATATGTTTTTAAGCTGCGGGCCATCTAAAGAAGGCAGTTTAGAGTCATAAAGAGACATAAATATTTAGTTTGTAAGTAAATGTGTACTAGTAATTTAGGGCCATGAAAAACCTACTACTGTAACAAAGTGGTATCCAAATAATTTAGGGGTTTTCAAATAAAAATCCCAGTGCCATGATAAAAGGACTTGGTTTAGTGCACATTAGATTGAAATGTTCCTGGAATTTCTATGGAATTTCTATCAGAATGTAGGGCGTATAAGTGTATGAACTCTTTATTTCTTTCTTTGTTAGTTATTTAGTTATTGTTTGTGTTTCTTTCCCTGGTTTCATTTCAGATTAAATTTTTATGAAAAAACTCCTCAGACTTTTCTCATTGGACCACGGTGTTTTCGTTCCAATATATAATAATTTTACATTGTACTTTAACCCTTGTGTTTTCCTCGGGTTAAATTTGACCCGTTTTCAAAGTTTTTAATATCAGAAATATGGGTTTCTTTCAACCAAATTGCCCAAAAATAACATGGATGTACGTTTTATAGAACCCATACAACATTTAAAAAAATATATATTATTTACATTAAATTTGGGGTGTTTTATTCAATTTCGTAGCATTTACAAAAATGTTTAAATGGTTTCAAAACCTTGTCCTGACTTAACTTTGACAGTCTGTGATCCACTCAACATCCTCTGGTCTTAACTAATAGTCAAAATAATTCATAATTTCTGCTTCTTTGAACTTAATTTGGTATAATGTCATGTAAATTAGGTTAACTGACCATGAATTAAAAAAAGTGACAAAAACGTTTTAAAAAGCATCGAGAAAAGGGACAACATCGTCAACATACATTTTTCAGAGACAAATGTTACATTGAGTCCAGCAGCAGAAGCTGTCTTAAGAACAGCTGAGTCGACCGTCTCGGCACTTAAACACTCACCTTTTGAGACAGGCTGTAATCCCTTGATGTCTCCAACACTTTACGGAATGGAAATGTATATCCAGTTTTTGTAGACACTTACAAACTTACGTTACAGCAACTCAAGATAATGAAAACTTAATGAGCCATTAAAAGATTTTATATTCAATTAAAATGTATTCATAGTATCAAATCATAACAAGAGTTATCTCAAGACACTTTACATATAGAGTAGGTCTAGACCACACTCTGTAATTTACAAAGACCCAACAATTCCAGTAATTCCCCCAAGAGCAAGCATTTAGTGCGACAGTGGCGAAGAAAGACTCCCTTTTAGGAAGAAACCTGGGACAGACCCAGGCTCTTGGTAGACGGTGTCTGACGGTGCCGGTTGGGGGTGTGATGAACAGTGGCAATAATAGTCACAATAAAGATAATGGAACTATGACTAGAAATAGTAGTTGTAGTAGTTAATGGCGTAGCAGGGGACTGCAAGGCATACAGGGTGTAGCAAGGCATAGCAGGAAGTAGCAGGGCACTGCAGGGCACAGCAGGGTGTAGCAGGGCACAGCAGGGCATAGTGGGGCATAGCAGGACGTAGCAGGGCACTGCAGGACGTAGCAGGGCACTGCAGGACGTAGCAGGGCACTGCGGGGCATAGCAGGACATAGCATGGTATAGCAGGGCATAGCAGGGTATAGCAGGGTATAGCAGGGCGTAGCAGGGCATAGCAGGGTATAGCAGGGCGTAGCAGGGCATAGCAGGGTATAGCAGGGCATAGCAGGGTATAGCAGGGCGTAGCAGGGTATAGCAGGGTATAGCAGGGCGTAGCAGGGCATAGCAGGGCGTAGCAGGGCATAGCGGTGCGTAGCAGGGCATAGCAGGGCGTAGCAGGGCATAGCAGGGTGTAGCAGGGTGTAGCAGGGCGTAGCAGGGTATAGCAGGGCATATTATTGGACTTCTTAAAGACTTAAAGGACAATTCCGGCACAAAACGAACCTAGGGGTTATTAACAGATGTGTACCCACGCTGTCGCTCTCTGGGACGTGTTTTCATGCTAATCAAATGAGTTTGAAGCTTGAAAGACGCTAGCGCGGACCGCTGATTAGCTTACAACGCTAGTATTTGGGGCACAGGGAACGTAAAAACAAATCGCTATTTATATCACTAAAAACGCTCAAAATATCACCAAACTTCAATGGTAACATAATGAGGGTCCCAATATGTTAACCGAAGCATTGAGAACTTTGTAAATGTACAGTTTATTGAAAAGATAGATTATAAAGACACTTGCGTCATGACATAGCTGGTGATGTAAACTAAAATTTAAAAGCAATTTGCTCAATATATCTGAACTAATCGCACTCTGCATAACTTGTCTACTTACTCAGTGGATAACTGTCCATCTGGTCCCTCCAGTCCGGGTCGCCGAAAAGGTTTCAAGTCCAACCCTGTTCATCAGAGAGGGGAAATCTTCAGACTGTACAAAACACTGCGTCTCTTGGGCATCGCGACGCAAAGGATCCCACTCCTTGCAACACAGACACTCCTGTTCGGTGGCCATAGCTTCACAATGTCTGCAGGTACACCACCAAGTACGAGGAAGTACGAGGCTGTGTTGCGGCATTGACTACCGGTAGCTCTCTCTCTCTCTCGTAGCCCTTTCACGGAGCTCCCGCAGCTCTTCGTTCAGTAAACTGTCTGTACACTTACAAAGTTCTCAACGCTTCGGTTAACATACTGGGACCCTCATTATGCTACCGTTGAAGTTTGGTGATATTTTGAGCCTTTTTAGTGATATAAATAGCGATTTGTTTTTACGCTCCCTGTGCCCCGAATATTAGCGTTGTAAGCTAATCAGTGGTCCGTGCTAGCGTCTTTCAAGCTACAAACACATTCGATTAGCGTGAAACCATGTCCCAGAGAACAACAGAGTGGGTACACATCTGTTAATAACCCCTAGGTTCGTTTTGCGCCGGAATTGTCCTTTAAGAAGTCAGTTCTTTTGTACAGGAACTGTTGCTTGGGGCTAAACATGTTATTGTTGAGATTCTGGCCTCTAAAGAGTTATTTTGTACATGTTTTGTTCAGAAGAGGCGTCCATTAACTTAATTGACGACGGGGGAAGGCCAGAACCGGCTGACAGTGAAAGTGGCAGTGGTGGAAGAAGTATTCAGAACCTTTACCTAACTTAAAGTAATAATACCACACTGTTTGTCATGGTTGTGGATTTCTGTGGTGGTTTTTCCTGTTTATTATTTCATTCCTTGTTTGTTTCGTGGTTGTGTGTTACCTGTGTTCTTTCTGTGTTGTTTTCCCGGTTCTATCCTTGTGTGTGTTTTTGATGCCTTAGTTTCCTGTTTACCACCACCACCATCTTCTTCCGCTTATCCGGTAACGGGTCGCGGGGGTAGCAGCTCCAGCAGGGGACCCCAAACTTCCCTTTCCCGAGCCACATTAACCAGCTCCGACTGGGGGATCCCGAGGCGTTCCCAGGCCAGGTTGGAGATATAATCCCTCCACCTAGTCCTGGGTCTTCCCTGAGGCCTCCTCCCAGCTGGACGTGCCTGGAAAACCTCCCTAGGGAGGCGCCCAGGGGGCATCCTTACCAGATGCCCGAACCACCTCAACTGGCTCCTTCAACTGGCTCCTTTCGACGCGAAGGAGCAGCGGCTCTACTCCGAGCTCCTCACGGATGACTGAGCTTCTCACCCTATCTCTAAGGGAGACGCCAGCCACCCTCCTGAGGAAACCCATTTCGGCCGCTTGTACCCTGGATCTCGTTCTTTCGGTCATGACCCAGCCTTCATGACCATAGGTGAGGGTAGGAACGAAAACTGACCGGTAGATTGAGAGCTTTGCCTTCTGGCTCAGCTCTCTTTTCGTCACAACGGTGCGATAAATTGAGTGTAATACCGCACCCGCTGCGCCGATTCTCCGACCAATCTCCCGCTCCATTGTTCCCTCACTCGCGAACAAGACTCCAAGGTACTTGAACTCCTTCACTTGGGGTAAAGACTCATTCCCTACCTGGAGAAGGCACTCCATCGGTTTCCTGCTGAGAACCATGGCCTCAGATTTAGAGGTGCTGATCCTCATCCCAGCCGCTTCACACTCGGCTGCGAACCGATCCAGTGAGTGCTGAAGGTCACAGGCCGACGATGCCATCAGGACCACATCATCTGCAAAAAGCAGCGATGAGATCCCCAGCTCACCAAACTGCAACCCCTCTCCACCCCGACTACGCCTCGATATCCTGTCCATAAATACTACAAACAGGAGGTGACAAAGCGCAGCCCTGGCGGAGGCCAACTCTCACCTGAAACAAGTCCGACTTACTGCCGAGAACCCGGACACAGCTCTCGCTTTGGTCGTACAGAGATTGGATGGCCCTGAGAAGGGACCCCCTCACCCCATACTCCCGCAGCACCTCCCACAGTGTCTCCCGGGGGACCCGGTCATACGCCTTCTCCAGATCCACAAAGCACATGTAGACCGGTTGGGCATACTCCCAGGCTCCCTCCAGGATCCTTGCGAGAGTAAAGATCTGGTCCGTTGTTCCACGACCAGGACGGAATCCGCATTGTTCCTCTTCAACCTGAGGTTCGACTATCGACCGAACCCTCCTTTCCAGCACCTTGGAGTAGACTTTACCGGGGAGGCTGAGAAGTGTGATACCCCTGTAATTGGCACACACCCTCTGGTCCCCCTTTTTGAAAAGGGGAACCACCACCCCGGTCTGCCACTCCTTAGGCACCGTCCCCGACTTCCACGCAATGTTGAAGAGGCGTGTCAACCAAGACAACCCCTCCACACCCAGAGCTTTAAGCATTTCTGGACGGAAATCCATCATCCTCCAGCTCTGCCTCTACCATAGAGGGCGTATTAGTCAGATTTAGGAGTTCCTCAAAGTGCTCCTTCCACCGCCCTATTACCTCCTCAGTTGAGGTCAGCAGCGTCCCATCCTTACTGTACACAGCTTGGATGGTTCCCCGCTTCCCCCTCCTGAGGTGGCGAACAGTTTTCCAGAAGCACCTTGGTGCCGACTGAAAGTCCTTCTCCATGTCTTCTCCGAACTTCTCCCACACCCGCTGCTTTGCCTCTTTCACGGCAGAGGCTGCAGCCCTTCGGGCCCTTCGGTACCTTGCAACTGCCTCCGGAGTCCCCTGGGATAACATATCCCAGAAAGACTCCTTCTTCAGTCGGACGGCTTCCCTGACCACCGGTGTCCACCACGGTGTTCGTGGGTTGCCGCCCCTTGAGGCACCTAAGACCCTAAGACCACAGCTCCCCGCCGCAGCTTCAGCAATGGAAACTTTGAACATTGTCCACTCGGGTTCAATGCCCCCAGCCTCCACAGGGATGCATGAAAAGCTCCGCCGGAGGTGTGAGTTGAAAGTCTGTCGGACAGGGGCCTCCTCCAGACGTTCCCAGTTCACCCGCACTACCCGTTTGGGTTTACCAGGTCTGTCCAGAGTCTTCCCCCACCCTCTGACCCAACTCACCACCAGATGGTGATCAGTTGACAGCTCTGCCCCTCTCTTCACCCGAGTGTCCAAAACATACGGCCTCAGATCAGATGAAACGATTATAAAATCGATCATTGACCTTTGGCCTAGGGTGCTCTGGTACCAAGTACACTTATGAGCATCCCTATGTTCGAACATGGTGTTCGTTATAGACAATCCATGACTAGCACAGAAGTCCAACAACAAACAACCACTCTGGTTTAGATCAGGGAGGCCGTTCCTCCCAATCACGCCTCTCCATGTGTCTCCATCATTGCCCACGTGCGCGTTGAAGTCCCCCAGCAGAACTATGGAGTCCCCTACTAGAGCCCCATACAGGACTCCATTCAAGGTCTCCAAGAAGGCCGAATACTCCGAGCTCTTGTTTGGTGCATACGCACAAACAACAGTCAGAGTTTTCCCCCCCACAACCCGCAGGCGTAGGGAGGCGACCCTCTCGTCCACCGGGGTAAACTCCAACGTAGCGGCGCTCAGCCGGGGGCTTGTGAGTATCCCCACACCCGCCCGGCGCCTCACACCCTGGGCAACTCCGGAGAAGAAAAGAGTCCAACCCCTATCCAGGAGTATGGTTCCAGAACCGAGACTGTGCGTAGAGGTAAGCCCCACCAGATCCAACTGGTAGCGCTCCACCTCCCGCACAAGTTCCGGTTCCTTCCCCCACAGAGAGGTGACGTTCCACGTCCCCAGAGCCAGCGTCTGCTGCCCGGGTCTGGTCCGTCGAGGTCCCTGACCTTCACTGCCACCCATGTGGCAGCGCACCCGACCCCAGCGGTTCCTCCCACAGGTGGTGGGCCCATGGGTTGGAGAGAGAGGTGCCATGTAGCTTTTTCGGGCTGTGCCCGGCCGGGCTCCGTGGCAAACCCGGCCACCAGGCGCTCGCTGACGGGCCCTCCATCTGGGCCTGGCTCCAGACGGGGGCCCCGGGCTTCCTCCGGGCAGGGTCACATCATCTCTACCTCGTTTTTTCATAGGGTTTCTGTGTTGTTTTCCCGGTTCTATCCTTGTGTGTGTTTTTGATGCCTTAGTTTCCTGTTTAATTTTGTAGTATTGTTTCTCCTTTGTCTTGTGTTGTTTGACTTCCTGCCTTGTGTATTTCCCCGCCTCTGTGATTGTCTGCTCCACCCTGATGTGTTCCACCTATTCATCAGCCCTCTTGTCACCTGTCCCACATTACTATACTCGTTACCTTGTGTATTAAAGTGCCCATATTATGAAAAAATCACTTTTTCTGGGATTTGGGGTGTTATTTTGTGTCTCTGGTGCTTCCACATGCATACAAACTTTGAAAAAAAATCCATCCATGCTGTTTAGAGTGAGATACGGTTTCTGAATGTGTCCTGCCTTCAGTCTCCGGGTGAGCTGGTCCAAATCGGCAGGGCTTTTTACGTCACTAGCCGAGACGAGGGGCCTAGGGGGCTAACCGTTAGCATGCTAGCTTGTTCTCAATGGCAAAACACTGCTACAACACACAAATTAACCCTAATCTACAAAATAAATTGTATAGAACTACTTCCATGTCCCTGTTCTGCAGGTATTCCACACAAAGTTGGAAGTGTGCCCTCGTTTAGAAGAAGTCTCCCGGCTAATCCTGCCTTGTCAAGGGCGTAAATCCCAGGGGGGTTGGGGGCGTCAGGACCCCCCCCCATCTAAGGGTTATCCCCCCCTTAAAAATATCATTAAAACAATGCTGTGTATTGTAAATAACATAATGATGTATACTTAAAATATCTGTGTAAGCAGTAAAACAATACAAACCCCCAAAAATGCTTTTTAAGTTTAGAAACATTTTGCCTCACAGTGGTTTGGTCCACTGCATGCTGTAGGATCTGCACTAGACTCACAGTCACATCGGGTAGTGACAGGAGTGTAGTAAGTAGGCGGTTCAAGGCTGTTTTATTCACATTAAACATTGGATTAAGTTTTTCTTTTCTCAAAAAGAAATGATGCTGAGTAATTAATGAATTAGTCATGACAAAAAAGTTTGCTATGTTAGTGTAATATAATGTAACGTTACCTAGCTTATAGCTTGTTGGATAGAAATGCACACACTACAACTAACGTTACCATGGCGATAGCCTAACGTTATGTGTGTGAACTGATATTAGGGTTAATATTGAAGATCTACAGTTGTGTTTTGCTCAATATGAAGTTATGTAGCTGATCAGTTAAATATATATCCTCTGTCCCAGACGAAACCTGATATTTATGTGGAGGACGCAAGATCATTATAATTATAATATGACCACGTGGTGAACCTATGAAACTAACTCATATTTAGACATCTGACGTTAAAGATTTGTGTTGTTGTTAAAAATGACAGAGAAAAGAAAAACAGACATAAGATATTTTTTCAGTAGGCCTACACCAAAACGCCAAGTATATAAGATAAAGTATCTTTATAAGAATGGGTGCTTATGGACATACTAACGTCACTATGCCACAGGAAAAGGAGACAGAAAGACCTGAGGAACAGGGAGACCAGGGACAGTCAGGTGGAGAGTCTCAGGTAAGTGTGTTGAGCTTAGTTCATATTTTTGGAGGTGTGTGGCTGTCAGGGTGAGCAGATGAGCTTTACCAGTGGCTCACTAATTTACATTATGATCAGCTAACTTAACAAGTCTACAAAAGCATTGTATTTCGTTTATATGGGGACACTTTTTCAAAATAAGTCATTATGTTTTAAGGTATTTTTGTGGCTTGATTATAAACAACTTAAAAATAAATACATGGTTTTAAAGAAGAATATTTCGGTCAATTTAGCCAGCTTTTTCATTGAATCGAGAGAGAAACACTGAAAAGAAGGATAATGGTACAGTCTCCATGCTACACTAATGATAGTATTAAGGCTTTCCCCTGTGAACACGTCTTCTATGAGTATAATTGTGGCTGTATTATTTGTGTCTCCTTCAAAAATTGCTCTTCAGAAATGTTATGTTTATTGTCACCCCCTACTGTTAGATCAGATTCACGCCGATGTGCCTTGTACAGGCCGAAGTTGCAGAAACACCTAGTTAGCTCATGTGATCTTACCTAGCTACTGCGCATGTGCGACTGCCAACAAAGATGTTACAGCAGTGAGAGGTCTCACTCTGTAGCTAAAACAGAGACCTGAACACAGGGTGAAAAGAGGAGCTGCAGCAATGTGCAGTACAACAAAAATATGGTGTTTTTTGAAAATTAAACCAAGTAAACCTATTCTGATACAATCTCAAATTACAATTATGAACCTGAAAATGAGCATAATATGGCCACTTTAAGTCTCTGTACTTTCTTTGTCTGTTGTGCGATCATTGTCATTACGCGGGTCTTTTGCTGTGGCTCTCCCTGTGACATTGAGTGTTTTGGATTTTTGTTTGAATATTCCTTATACCAGTGTTTGACCTGCTTGCTTCAGGACACCTTTAGTTGTAGCCATTTTTAATTTAATAAACCTTCAAAACCATCACGGTGCCTCCTCGTCGTAACCCTCTGCATTTTTCGGTCCAAGCCTGCACAAACCCTGACACTGTTACAAGTAGAAACCCTGCAATGAAAATGGTACTTGAGTAAAAGTATGTAAGCACCATCAGGAAAATGTACTTAGGTACTGAATGCAGAAAAATCCTCATATTTTAGAATCTGGAAATGATCAAAACAGTTCTGTCAATTAAGTAAGTTTTGAATGGTCTAATCATTTCAGCTGGACTTGCAGACCGTTATATTGTTGGGTTTAATTTATAATAAAACATTGTATTTTATAAACTACATGTGTTTTATGTGCAAACATCTTCATTTGTAAATGAACTAGCAACTAAAGCTGTCAGATTAATGGAGTGGACCAAAGCCATATACTAAGTTTGGCCCTATTGTTTAGGGTTTTTCCAGTAAGACTCTCAGTGCCAATATAACTGATAACAAAGGAACTGATATGGCTTTATAGATCTATGACTGCCTCTGATTAATAACTTGCTACATGATTTAAGTGTCTTGGTCCAAAGGGTGAAGGCCATATTGAATTGAAAGTTTCCTGTTGTTTTTTTTTTTACATACATCAGAAGTACATTTGTCTTATTCTTTAGATCTTTCTTTCTTTCTTTCTTTCCCCTCTCTGGTATAGCACATGCCCTTTATGTTTAATACTGTGATACTGTGTTATGATTCAATAAAGAAATAATGATGTAGAAAACCAATAACTAAGCTCTCCTGAACATGCCAGAGTTCAACATCTGTTGATGATTAGTAAACATTTATTGCTTGTCTTTTATGAACTTGTTTTCATTTCAGAGTCCTGGTTAAGTTTGATCCAGACACTCATCACGTTTTGAGATAAACTCTAATCACTTGTTGTCACCAACACTTCCCTGAAGAAACATGTATCCAGTTTTTTGGACACT
The DNA here is from genome assembly GCF_008315115.2 of Sander lucioperca. Classification (NCBI taxonomy): domain Eukaryota; kingdom Metazoa; phylum Chordata; class Actinopteri; order Perciformes; family Percidae; genus Sander; species Sander lucioperca. The sequence goes on from NC_050181.1 coordinate 17,302,916, forward strand.
GTTAGAGCAACTCGGGCACATTTGCTTGCTTCTCAAGAGTTATTTGTGTTCACAAATTACATAAACTATTTAAGATTATAAGAATAATATTCATAAATTCTGAAAGTGGATTTCCCCTTCAAAGGGAGACTATATAACGTCTACTGAACAGCAGAACAGCAGCCACTAAAGCTTCCATAGGCACTTATGGGGAAATGATAAACTACTGTTTAGCTGTAGAGCATTTAGCTAAAAAGTGAAGCTACTGCAAGACTAGCACAAGTGGAAAAGAGTCATTCATTTAGCAAACTGACTCTCTGATATACAGTAGAGCTATAGTTTTCTAGAGTTTGCATTACATTAACAGTAACCACCATGAGCTACTGGTCCAAGCCAAGTGGCTGTAACAGCTAAATGAATAAATTACAGGTCTTATGTGACATTTCCAGGTGAGCTTTTTGTCTCTTTTTTTGGCTCATGTTCAGATACAGTGTAGTTGTTTACAAGGAAAAGTGTTCGCCAAGTGCATTTGACCAATAATATCTCAGCAACAGTGCAGAACCCCTCCCACCCCTCCCCCTAAAGCATATAAAAGAAAGTGGCCTTTCAACCATCTCCATCATCCATCATCAGATTGTCGATAACATTTAACAGTGCAGATCAGAAACTCCAAAGACTCCGAGACTCTGACGCCAACATGCTCTCGTTCCTCTTCTTGTTTGGTCTGACTCTGGGTGCTGTGTCTCCTTCAGACGGCAATCTGGTGGAACTACTGCGTGGCAACTGTCCCATGTTCTGGTTCAGCTTCAACGGCCGCTGCTACAAGTACGTCGCTACACGTTTGACCTGGGCTGATGCAGAGCTCCACTGTGTGTCACAGGGAGGCAACCTGGTGTCCATCCACAGTCTGGAAGAAGAGAATTTCATCAAATCCCTGATCAAGAATTTTGACCATGCTCAGGGATTTACCTGGATTGGACTCAGCGACATCCACAAAGAAGGTAGTTGGATGTGGTCTGATGGTTGCAAAGTGGACTATGTCTATTGGGATGCAGGAGAGCCAAATAACAGTGGGGGAAATGAAGACTGTGTTCACAACAACCATGATAGAAATTTGAAATGGAATGACAGGCCATGTTCTGTTACTATTCCCTCCGTTTGTGCATCTCGTATAACCTGTCCTCAGCAATAGAGATGTAACATGATTGAACCCTGGTCACTGTTCACCTGTTGCTCTGTTGACATGCATTAGGCCTCCAGAATAAAGACATAGATGTGCATTTATGTTTGTTCAGAACTAATTTCATTCTGATGAATGTGTGACATTTACACAGGTAACTCCAAATGAAAAGCTTCTGTTTTCTTATCATTATTTTTGTCAGAGATTCACACAAACTTCCTACCAAATCTCTAGTGAATGTTTGCTCAATATACACACAGTTTGTACGTGGATATTCAGCCTTCACTAATTATGAAACAATGTTTCACAAATGTGCTGTTAAATACTGTATTAAGTGTGTGAAAATGAACTGAAGGAACTAAATGAAGACGCTCGAACAAGAGATTAAAGATGCAACCAGGATGAATTCATAATTAAAAAATGATCTACAACACACTCCTAATCTGACTCATATTTTTTCCCAACCTGCCTGTCTCTCGCTCAGCTCATTTTCATGCTGCTCTGCTTTCTGTTACAAAGTCCATCCAGCGTCTGTTTCAGAGGTTACCATGGCAAAAGGAAATATTTACACTCCATTGTTGCTGATGTGGTGCAGAAGCAACGTGTTGCCTCTCCACGGGGATCTTTTGGTAAAAAAATTATAAAACGACAGTTTTGACCAGCTAACTTGGCAGTTTAATAGTGAGGGACCCTTTGTGAGTCAATGGCTGAGTGAGTGCTCAATCAAATGAAAGCATGCTTTTATGGAAGTATATTGAGGACCAAACATCTGAGAGAACAGAAGTGCAAACTCAAAGTGAGAGCAGAGTGTCACCTGTTCAGTTTCACCTGTTATGTCCTTTCTTTTAATTACTCCCAGCTGTTGTTTGCTACGAAGTATTCACAATACATTATCTCCTCCTAAAACCACAGGTTGTGACATTGTGTTAATTAGTCAGTTTCAGAGGAGCTGGTCCAGAAGTGTCACACAGTAGAGTTGGGGATTGGCAGGAGAAAGAAAGAAGGGATGAAGCACAAACATCATAACGTACAGTGGCACTCATAAGTTTATGAACCCATGCTAAAGTTGACTAAGAAGAGGAATAAAAAAAATCATCTTTTGGAAATTGATCTCAATGCCTTAATTAAAAAAATGGGGAAAAATCCAACCTTTAAGGACACCAATTTTCTTTGTGAATGAGTAATGTATCATAAATAAATACATGTTCTTCCTTAAAATACAGGGAGCATAAGTCAGTACACCCCTATGTTAAATTCCCATAGAGGCAGGCAGGTTTTTATTTTTAAAGGCCAGTTATTTCATGGATCCAGGATACCTTGGCCTTTAGCATTAAAATAGCCCCACATCATCACATCCCCTTCACCATACCTAGAGATTGGCATGGTTTTATTTCAGTTAGCCTACTAGCTGGTTTGATTTGCATTGAGAGATGATTTTATGGAACGTACCCTTTATCAGGATGCATAGTATCCTGGATCCATGAAATAACTGGCCTTTAAAAATAAAAACCTGCCTGCCTCTATGGGAATTTAACATAGGGGTGTACTTACTTATGCCCTCTGTATTGTAAGGAACAACATTTATTTATTTACGATACATTAATCATTCACAAAGAAAATTGGTGTCCTTAAAGGTTGGATTTTTCCTCATTTTTTAAAATGAAGGCATTAAGATCAATTTCCAAAAAAAGTCAACTTTAGCATGGGTTCATAAACTTATGAGTGCCACTGTATATAGGCTTACTGGCAGGTACAGGTAAAGGAGCAGAGTAACAGAAGCTCTGAGAGCAACAACAAAACAAAAAAAGCAACAAAGCAGCATAGCAACTTGACTTCTTGGTCACAATCTCACTCTGTACAGGGTTTATTAATACAGACCCCTAACTTTACATACATTTCTGTAAAAGCACAACACAGTCAGCTAAGACGAGGAAGGACTTTTTTCTTTGATATAAAATAAAAAGAATTCCCACGTCCCCCACTGTGGCCCAGTTTCACTCACAAACTACCAGCAGATCAGTGGTGTATTCTAATGTATGGTAGTGGGTATACTTTACTTTTTCTGGCTCAGAATGGGCCATTTTTGGGGTGGGGGGGCATATCAAAGTGTGGGGTCTGGGTGTCCTCCCCCAGGGTTATTTTGAGCGTCAAAGACTAATTTCCTACATTCTGATACACTTTTATGCACCAATTTATGGTGGGAATACCTTTATTTATCCTATGAGAAGGAAAACACAGATGACACTCAAAATATATCAAAAATATAATGGAATATAAAGCAGTAAGAGGCTTTCACATCAGGCACCTGAGCCTGGATCACAAAAGTTGACCCCAAAGCAACGATACTGGCGTTAGTGTAGGTGGAGCATTTGGACCCGGTCACTACGCACACACTCAGCGAGGAGCGGGTCAATGAAAGATGAGAGAAGTCTCTCTGCATGTTCTGCAGTGTTAGTTTAGTTTACTTTTGCTGTCACATTACTCAACCCTGTATTTGTGAATACAAATATCTGAAGTGAGTTCTGTCACATAAATATGTTGTTGTGTATCATTGCACATTTCTAACTGGGTATATGGAAATCCTGGAGATTTCTTAGTGGGTATTCTGCGTTGACGTGCGTATCATGTAGACTACACCACTGCAGCAGATACAGCCAAACCTTTGAGACGCAGCAACATCAGAGGCCTGTACTACGAGGCAAGGTCGACATGCCCTGGATTTAATTTAGTTATCCGGCTTCACCAAACCTAACAGCAGCAGTCTGTCATAAGGTGTGACCTGACGGTGCTTATCAACTAGTTCAGTCAACCCAGGGTTTCCCAATCCAGTGACGAGCACATTCACATAAAAGGGGCGGTGTTTGTACCATATGATCAATCACAAATATGGACAAGTCTACATGTCAGAGAAAGCCACCCTGGTGTCCATCCACAGTCTGGCTGAAGAAACGTTTGTTCCATCCCTGATCAAGATCTATGACAAGACTACGGGATTTGCCTGGATTGGACTCAGCGACAGCTCAGAGTAGACACATGGTTTTGGTCTGATGGGTCTGTAGTCGACTATAGCTTTTGGAATGCAGGAGAGCCAAACAACTCCAATGGAAATGAAAACTGTGTTTGCAAAGGTAGTGGCACCAAATTGAGATGGAATGATGGTTGTGTCCTCAATCAAGTTTTCTTTGTGCATTGTAGCAAACAAGAAGGTTTTGTCTGATTTAGCTGAGTGACTTTCCACGTGTTGCTCTGTATACGCATCAAGCCTTCCTAAATATTCAAATGTTGAGTGTATGCACTTTCTGATATAACTCTACTATATAAAATGGATTGTTTGATGATAACATTGTTGTGCCTTTTTCCCAAGTTTAAAATACTTTTGGATTTCAAGCCAAATATTTTGTTTCATATTTTCAGAAGAGCTAACAAAGCTATTGTGATGTTCTGTTGTTAATCTGGGGAGAGGGAGACCTCTAGTGGTGACTCCTAAAGTAATGTAATGTTTATTTTGATAGCATAGGCTAAACGCTACCATCGTAATGGAACTTCCCATTAGGTTAGCCAGGTTAGCCCAGGTTAGCCTTAAGCTAGCGCATTTGTTTCTATACATTTTTAACAGACAATATATAAATATTGTTCTTGAACAACGTCTGTAACCGAATGAAATACTGAGATGTATTTTTTTACAGTGCTTCCTGAGTAAAGTTTGGAAAGGCTACACAAGCTTCATTCTTTGTCTTGGGGAAACTGTTAGCTATCTGCTGAGCTAATGTAGCAGGCTAGGCTGCGCCACACACACACAGAAGCAGGGGCAGAACAGCTATAATTAACAATAAATTGAAAGACCTACAAAGCAATGGGAAGAAAACCATCATAATGTATATGGTGAAGTTGCTTGGGAAGAATTAATTCTGGCCTCATATTCTTTTCTCCTTTTAATTCAAACATGTATAATATAGGATAATTCATAGAGAAGTGACCGCTGAATATGAGTTCTGGTCCATGTATCAACATCCAAACTAGTAAAACAAGATTTTTTTAAGCTGCGGGCCATCTAAAGAAGGCAGTTTAGAGTCACATAAATCTTTTGTCTGTAAGTAAATGTGTACTAGTTATTTAGGGCCATGAAAAACCTACTACTGTAACAAAGTGGTATCCAAATAATTTAGGGGTTTTCAAATAAAAATCCCAGTACCAAAATAAAAGGACTAGGTTTAGGGCACATTAGATTGAAAGGTTCCTGGAATTTCTATCAGAGGTAGATTTAAATGTAGGGTGTATAAGTGTATGAACTCTTTATTTCTTTTTTGTTCTTTGTTAGTTATTTAGTTATTGTTTGTGTTTCTTTCCCTGGTTTAATTTCAGAGTTAATTTTAATGGAAACACTCCTCACACTTTTCTCATTGGACTACGGTGTTTAAATGATAAATTCTAAAGACTTAAGAAGTCAGGTCTTTTTTGTACAGGAACTGTTTGGGGTTAAACATGTTATTGTTGAGATTCTGGCCTCTAAAGAGTTATTTTGTACATGTTTTGTTCAGAAGAGGCGTCCATTAACTTAATTGATGACGGGGGGAGGCCAGAACCGGCTGACAGGAAAAGTGGCAGTGGTGGAAGAAGTATTCAGACTCTTTACCTAACTTAAAGTAATAATACCACACTGTTTGTCATGGTTGTGGAAATCTGTGGTGGTTTTTCCTGTTTATTATTTCATTCCTTGTTTGTTTCGTGGTTGTGTGTTACCCATGTTCTTTCTGTGTTGTTTTAACGGTTCTATCCTTGTGTGTCTTTTTGATGCCTTAGTTTCCTGTTTAATTTTCTAGTATTGTTTCTCCTTTGTCTTGTCTTGTTTGACTTCCTGCCTTGTGTATTTCCCCGCCTCTGTGATTGTCTGCCCCGCCCTGATGTGTTCCACCTGTTCATCAGCCCTCTTGTCACCTGTCCCACGTTACTATACTCGTTACCTTGTGTATTAAGTCTCTGTGCTTTCTTTGTCTGTTGTGCGATCAACATTTGTGTGATTGTGTAAGTGCCTTGGTCCAAAGAGTGAAGGGCATATTGAATTGAAAGGGTCCTGGTTTTTAAACAGAGGCATAAGTAAGAGAACATTGGAGGTCATTCCATTTCAATTCATGGTTGTTGTGAACACAGTGTTCATGTCCTCAAGCGTTATCTGGCTGTCCTCTATTCCAATAGACAAAGTCCACTTTGCAGATACAGTGTAGTTGTTTACAAGGAAAAGTGTTTACCAAGTGCATTTGACCAATAATATCTCACCAACAGTTCAGGACCCCTGCCACCCCTACCCCTGAAGCATATAAAAGAAAGTGGCCTTTCAACCATCATCAGATTGTCGATAACATTTAACAGTGCAGATCAGAAACTCCAAAGACTCCGAGACTCTGACGCCAACATGCTCTCGTTCCTCTTCTTGTTTGGTCTGACTCTGGCTGCTGTGTCTCCTTCAGACGGCAATCCGGTGGAACTACTGCGTGGCAACTGTCCCTTGTTCTGGTTCAGCTTCAACGGCCGCTGCTACAAGTACGTCGCTACACATTTGACCTGGGCTGATGCAGAGCTCCACTGTGTGTCAGAGGGAGGCAACCTGGTGTCCATCCACAGTCTGGAAGAAGAGAATTTCATCAAATCCCTGATCAAGAATTTTGACCATGCTCAGGGATTTACCTGGATTGGACTCAGCGACATCCACAAAGAAGGTACTTGGATGTGGTCTGATGGTAGCAGAGTGGACTTTGACTTTTGGAATAGTGGACAGCCAGATAACGCCCACGGACTTGAACACTGTGTTCACAACAACCATGGTAAAGATTTGAAATGGAATGACAGGCCATGTTCTGTTACTTATCCCTCCGTTTGTGAATATCATATTACCTGTCCTCAGCAATAGAGATGTAACCCTAACCCATGCATTAGGCCTCCAGAATAAAGACACAGATGTGCATTTATGTTTGTTCAGAACTAATTTCATTCTGATGAATGTGTGACATTTACACAGGTAACTCCAAATGAAAAGCTTCTGTTTTCTTATCATTATTTATCCAGAGATTCACACAAACTTCCTACCAAATCTCTAGTGAATGTTTGCTCAATATACACACAGATTGTACGTGGATATTCAGCCTTCACTAATTATGAAACAATGTTTCACAAATGTGCTGTTAAATACTGTATTAAGTGTGTGAAAATGAACTGAAGGAACTAAATGAAGACGCTTGAACAAGAGATTAAAGATGCAACCAGGATGAATTCATAATTAAAAAATGATCTACAACACTCTCCTAATCTGACTCATATTTATTCCCAACCTGCTTGTCTCTCGCTCGGCTCATTTTCATGCTGCTCTGCTTTCTGTTACAAAGTCCATCCAGCGTCTGTTTCAGAGGTTACCATGGCAAAAGGAAATATTTACACTCCATTGTTGCTGATGTGGTGCAGAAGCAACGTGTTTCCTCTCCACGGGGATCTTTTGGTAAAAAAATTATAAAACGACAGTTTTGACCAGCTAACTTGGCAGTTTAATAGTGAGGGACCCTTTGTGAGTCAATGGCTGAGTGAGTGCTCAATCAAATAAAAGCATGCTTTTATGGAAGTATATTGAGGACCAAACATCTGAGAGAACAGAAGTTCAAACTCAAAGTGAGAGCAGAGTGTCACCTGTTCAGTTTCAGCTCTATGGTGTTTTTTTTTTTTTTTTTTTTTAAGATTATTTTTTTGGGGCTTTTTCCATTTATTATAAAGTGACAGTGGATAGACTTGAAAGGGGGAAAGAGATGGGGGATGACACGCACCAAAGGGCAGCAGGTCAGATTCGAACCCACAGCGCCGCAGGACTCAAGCAACATGGGGCGAACGCTCTCACTGGGTGAGCTAGAGACCGCTCCAGCTCGATGGTGTTTTAAGACCCCAACGTCGACTTCAAGCAGGGCTGGACTGGGACAAAAAATCGGCCCGGGCATTTTGACTAGAGACCGGCCCACCAGGTATTATTGGCAAAGCCATAAAGCCTTTGAATGAAAACAAACGCTGTTCTGACAGCGATGTACACTGTCTTGTTGGTATATATGTATCAATCTAATAAACTTAAACCTACACCATCCTCCCTATTCTGGTATTCTAAACAGTACTTAGCGGAAAACAAAAGACTGCTTGGTCGAGTTAACCTCCTGAACTATCTACAACACATGGTGGAAACCTGAAATTAAGACAGAGAAGACTAGAGGTGAGACATGATAATTAATGAATATTAAAATTAATAAATGACAGATTTAGTGATATTTTCATAAACTATTTATTTACCACATCAACAAACAGCATGGCAGCACAAAATATTTTTTTTAACATGGCAGCCTTTAAAAAGTGAAAGGAGACAGAGAAAGAAAGGTGAGAAAGAATAACACTTAATTGACTTTTTGATGGCATTTTACACACAGTACTGGTACAGTATCTAGAAAATGTTTGAAAATACTGACATCATATACAGTACTTTTTAAGAAATTATGATGGGACCCTGAAAAACAGGACAGAAAGGAACAACGATTAGATAAATAATAAAATCTATTAAGGACAGATTGTGATTGAATTGTATAACCAAAGACTATTTACTCACTGCATCAATAAAAAGTCACCCACAACACTTCCACAGCAGCAACACTGAACATATCTTAACATATGGAAACCTTTAAGAAGTGAAAGGACAGACAGCGAAGGATGAGAAAGACTTGCACTTAATGGATTTTTTCAGACGATGACAGTACTGGTATGTTTACTCTAGAGAAATGGTTGAATCATATTCTATATAGTACTTACTTAAAATGAACCCACTTCAGGCTTTCAAATTTCTTCGTCCCATTCTTCAGAGCTGTCCTTTGCTGTTCTGGTCCTGTAGTCATCTACATGTGATGTCTTAAGCCTTTCCCACTGTCCAGCAAAACTTTTCAGTTCTGACTGAAACTGTTATTTACTGTAGCCCTGCTGTCAAATTTGAGGAGACATGTGCTGAGGTTTTGAAGTGCATTACTAGGAAGAGAAACTGTTCTGACCTGGCTAAACTTCCTGGGGTCCAACCATGCCAAATCCGCAACAAGAGGGCCATTTGTGACAAATCGTCTGTGGATTGCTTCAATAACTGTGTCCAGGATGGTGTTGTGCACTTTCACCTCATATGTTTTCTCAGCATTGATTTGCAACTCATCTTCAGTCATCTCTCCGGCCATGCATTTTCTCTTCTTGGCTCTCTTTTCAGGTAGTGCAGCCTCCACTTCCATGTCTGTGTTGTCCTCCCTCTCCTCGAGTTTCTGATCTGTCTGTTTCACAAATGTGTCTGCAGCTGCCTTCACAGTTGGGAAGTCCCTGGCGATACTTTTGAGGCTATCTTGTGTGGCAGTCACCATATGATGGGCAGAGAGAATGTCCATCCCCTTTGACTGGAGGTACTTCGACAGAGGACTTGTTTGCTCAAACACTCTAAGAAATATCTGTGCTGTTAAGACAGTTTTATGCTTCAAGAGACACTCTTTAAAGCCTTGTGCTTTGGCACGAACAGCTGGCTTTTCTTTTTCCCTCTTTTCAATGGCTTCCAGCGTGAGCACTACATCAATGAAGAGGCCATCATCTGGTTTTCCAAAATGTCCAAGGATTTTTTGGAGGACATCATGCTTGGCCCACCACCGTGTCTCACCTATTGGACTGAGGCGTCTGTGCCTTGTCTCTTCTTGGATTTGTTTCTCCCACAGATTAACCCTGTGATAGGACCCATTAACACACATAGCACCACACATGCACATGAGTTGGAGACTGGGCAGTCATAAGTGCTGAAAAGCCTTTGTACTGGCCCTGCATATTAGAAGCACCATCTGTTGCATTCCCAATGCATATGGCCTTGTCCAGATTCAGATGCTCTAAAACTCCAGAAAGCAAGTTTACAAAGTACTGCCCCGTGGATGCTTCGCACCTCACTATGGAGACAAGCCTCTCCTGCACAGCCTCAGTAACATACCTGCTAATTACTGAACACTGATCATAACCTGTGATGTCTTGGGTTGTGTAGAGCTGAACAGAGAACATCCCAGCTCTCTGGACATCACTGGTGATGCTCTCTTGAATGAGATGGCCAATTGCATCAATCACTGAGTTGACAGTTGTTTTGGAGAGTAGGGTGATGAGAGACCCTCTACCTCTTGATCCACTGGACTGATGTAACTTCTTGCTTTTCTCAATGCAGTCATTCAAATGTTCTCTAAGGCACAGCTCATACTTGCCTACTAACACAATCAGTTCCAGAAAGTTACCATGATCGATAGTGTTATCACCCAAAGTGTATGCAGCCTCATTCTCCACGTGCCTATAGCTGAGTCCCCTCTTCCCTAGTACTTTGACCACGTCCACTATACACTCCAAAACTTGCCGTCTCTTTTTCACTTGTGCTCTGTGAGCTGACAACTGACTGCCAGCAAACAAGCTGCTGATGTTGCCTTTTGAGCACCTTAAGAAAAAAGCTTCAGCACAGGTCTGGTGTGTAGTGCTCTTTTCATGCTCCTCTGTGCGCAGATGTACATGTCGCCAGTCACTCATGCCTGTTATAAATGCGCTGGTGTCAGTCCGCCTTGTAAATGCCAGACACACAAAGCAGAACAATAAATGGCGTTCTTTGCAATAAGTAAGCCACTTCCTGCTGGTGCCATCTTTACGGCTGAACACCCTCATCACAACTGCATTGCTGGTGTTCTGCTGTGGGTGGTAATCTAAGAATGCCTGTAATATGGCGGGTTCAGGGCAAGCAAAGTAATCTATTCCCTGGATCTCACTCTCCTGCTCTTCCAACTCTCTCTCTTGCTCGATCTCTTTCTCTTGCTCCATTTCCCTCTCCTGCTCTTTTATTTCTCTCTTGCTCCATCTCTCTCTCCTGCTCTTGCATCTCTCTCTCCTGCTCTTCCAACTCTCTCTCTTCTTGCTCCATCTCTCTCTCCTGCTCTTGCATCGCTCTCTCCTGCTCTTCCAACTCTCTCTCTTGCTCAATCTCTTTCTCTTGCTCCATTTCTCTCTCCTGCTCTTGCATTTCTCTCTCTTGCTCCATCTCTCTCTCCTGCTCTTGCATCTCTCTCTCCTGCTCTTCTGTCTCCTCTGTCACAGACTTCTCCACTTGTGATGATGGATCAACCTGGTGTAACATGTAAGGATTGTCACAATTTGTTGAGATTTTGAGGAGTTCCTCAATAACAAGGTGACCAAAGACTGCATTACAATAATCAGTGATAAAATTGCCTAATTACTGTTTAATAATATCAAACATAAATAAAATATAATTAATATTATCAATATAACAATAATGTACCAAATGCAATATGTTTATTTTTAACCTTTAACTATTAAAGGTTACAAGTAGGGTGGCCCCATACCATACCATAGTTATAAAATCAAGGTCCAAAAATATTTAAAATTGTTTGGAAACACGCAGACACTAAATAATAACATGGCGGCGCACAACAGTGCAGCGGCTTCTCAAGCTCCCGGTATCAAGCCTTATTATCATAATTATTATTATTATTATTATTATTATTATTATTATAATACCGGGACCTGAGTCTGGCCAAGAACATGCAAAGGTTCTTTGTATCCTTGTAAAATACAGGCAATTATCATTCACAAGAATTTGCTGATACATTTTTAGCATTAAAAAGAATAAAATAAAAACACAACTAAATATATTTATGTATAAAAGACAAAAACATTAAAGTAGTTAGGCTACTTAAAAATCCAAGCAACTTTTATGTTAATGTGCAGCATCACATCTCCTGGTGAATCCTAATCTGAATCTATCTAAATTATATCTACAAGTGTAGAGGGTTTATGATGAATTCTAGCCAAATCATTTGGTTTCATCAGTTGGTTTCTGCGTAGTGCACTATATCAATAATGAACACTCAAATATTAAACAACCTATTCAATAATTACATATACCTAACTAATAGGGTTGCCAACTCCCAGCAAAAAAATAAATAAAAAATAGGGAACGACCCCCCACCTCATGATGCTTTATTGACGTAATCGACTTTAATTTAATGTACGTGTAAAACAAATGCACAGAAATCAATTATTTTTCTACAATAATTAAATAGATTCAACATCTTTCTTCGACAGAATTTCAGACTGCACAGATGGTATCTTCCCAAAGGAAAAAGTACTATAGCTTACTGTATATTAGACTTAATATTTACTATAAACGATAATGGATTTCTATACATTTAACATCAGATGACCACTTTGGTTGTAAGATTCAGATAATTATTTAAAAGCTAGACATTTAAAATGAGAATATGAAAGAAAAGTATTTCTTTGTGCCCCCCTTTCCCTGGCAAAACTTTGCTAGACCCGCCCCTGCACAGTTACCAGCTGTCAGCTATGTAGAAAAGGATCCTGGTGTTATTTGTCTCTCAGAAACAGTTCATAACTTCCCTTCAACTTATTCATGTCACCTAAAAGATAAACCTGTTTCTCCATCGCCTGTTCAGCTCTGATGATTCAGTAAGGACAATAAATCTGCGTGGTACAGCTCTGCTGAGACCAAATCTCTGACAATCTGGTTTCACCTTCATGGTTCTCTCTCACCAGATATCCAAACCGATCATGACCAGCAGCTTTTACGGCTGTGGCTCCAGCAAACAGCTGATAAACCGATCAGCTGATCAACAGGAGAAGGAGGGGGAGAAAATGAGAGAAGCCGAAGCAGCTGCGCAGCATAAAGACACAGGATAACTCCAGCTTTGTGTCTTTTTTTCATTCTAGCTGAAATACAAATCGCGTTCCTTTTCACCTCAATACGTAACGCGTAATACTTTCTCTGAATACGGGACGATTACGTTTTTTACGGGACGTTTGGCAACCCATACTAACTAACCTTATAAATAATTCACTCTCAGTAACATAATAGCACCAGCAGTATAGAAACTCTGTCATGCTAACTAGTACACACACACAGTAGAAGTTATTGTAACTGACTGTAAAAAGTTAGCAAGCACAACGAAAATAAGCTACACCTAAACTTGGTTTATATCTGACCCAGATAGACTGCAGCTCATAACTTACCTCAAGTTCAGTTCTGCCACTTGGACCGGCGGCCGCCTCGTGTCTCTCCTCCTCCTGCCTCTCCTCCTCCTGCCTCTCCTCCTCCTGCCTCTCCTCCTCCTGCCTCCCCTTTCCCTCTTCAACCTGCTGGCCTCCATCACTTGCTGATTTTACTGAAGTGGAAGCTCCACTATAGCCACCACCCAACAACTGTGATATTTTAGCACATTTGGCAGCATCTGCCTGAAGGGATAGTTTCTTTTTGGTCCTAATTTTTTTGGCTCCTCCTTTGCGATTTTTGTTCTCCAATTTTGTTCAGCAATGATATGTGATTGCTGAGCCGTTGCAAGGGGGAGGGTGCATCTGACCTCCTCGGCTGTAATTTGTCCAGCCCAGAGTCGATCATGACCAATTGGCCAATCCACCACCTTTAATAGTTTATACCGTTGCAAAAAAAAAAAAAACATCGGCCCACAAAAGACGAAAAATCACCATCGGCCCACCGGGCAAATGCCCGGTATGCCCTATGGCCAGTCCAGCCCTGACTTCAAGGCAGCGCTGCGACCGTCTACGTTGGGGGCTTAAAACACCAAACAACTTAAATTTCACCTGTTACGCCCTTTCTTTTATTTACTCCCAGCTGTTGTCTACGAAATATTCACAATATATTATCTCCTCCTAAAACCCCAGGTTGTCATGTTACATTTCTGTTATAATACACAGTAACAGTGTAAATAGCAGCGCTTAGCTAACATAGCAGTGTAGCCTATATGATAAACACAATCAAGCTAGCAAAAACAACCAGCAGCAATAAACATAAAGCTAGCTTAGCCTAGCACAAACTAATTAGCTTCTTAGCCGTCTCAATAATCTTACAAAATTAAAAATAAGCAGTAACTTAAGGTTATGACCGTAACCCTGGTTCTCTGATAGCATGAGTGAGGTATCTCACATATTGGTACGCCTCCCAGCGTATCCCTCAGAAGCCATTTTAACTACACCAGCCATTATTGGCTGGCCACATCTGATGCGAGACGCACAAGGGCGGTCCTCTATATAATCCACAGCCCGTGCGTCTTACCGTCATTCAAGGTCGCAACCTCTTCTCGCTCCACGCAAGTAGGGTGGTCCGGTGAGATACCTCACTCATGCTATCAGAGATATGGGGTTACGGTCGTAACCTTAAGTTCTCTTTCAAGCATTCGTTCCGTATCTCACATATAGGATATGTTTACTCCTGTATTGTCGGACAAGCCAACCTCTGTGATACGTGACCTTTCCAATCATACTAACGCATTCTGCGTCCCTGATGACTCCACACTCAAAACCGTGTGATCCAGGCGAGGCACAGTAACGTTGAGTCTGTAAAACCTCATGAACGTTGTTGGGGACGACCAGCAAGCGGCCGCACACACCTCCTGTATCGACACCCCTTTAAATAAGGCCCATGACGTGGCAATCCCCCTTGTTGAATGTGCACGTAGACCAACAGGAGATTTGAGCCCCTTAGACGAATAGGCCACGGTGATTGCCTCCACAATCCAGTGTGATAAACGTTGCTTTGTGATAGGCTTACCCTTGTGAGGTCCAGACCACGAAACAAGCAGCTGATCTGCTTTCCTGAATGACAGTGTCATAGCCAGGTACGCAAAAGCAGTACTGTCTTAAGTGAAAGCATTTTCGCACCCACCTCCAATAAGGGTTTGAACGGTGGTCCCGATAAAGCTTCCAACACCAGTGGCAAATCCCATCTGGGAGACAACGATTTTGACACCGGGCGTAAGAGCCGCGCTCCGCGCATGAAACAGCAGACCAGGGGATGCTGTCCCACTGTCTTACCGTTTAAACCCACATGACATGCAGAAATAGCGGCCAGATATACTTTAATCGTGGAGAATGCTTTTCCCATATCCAGGAGAGTTTGCAGGAATGTCAACACAATCCCTACTGAGCACTGAAAGGACACTACCCAGTAGATGTGCACCAGTCTTCAAACACACGCCACTTAGCTTCATACAAAGTACGTGTAGATGGAACTCTGTCACTTTGAATAGTCATTATAACATTTTCAGTTCTGGGTGGGGGTGAAAGATTCCCCCTTGGGCAAACAGGTCTGCAGGGCTTCACCCTCTCTCTTCTTCTCCTTGCAGCGGCGTTGCACGGTAGCCATCGCAGGCCGAACAGACCCTTCGGATCCACGGCAATGTCGAGGAGCTGGACTTTTTCGCGGTGTGAGAGGCTGGATAAATTGAGCCAACGCGGCCTCTCCTGCATCACCATGGTGCTCATCGCTCTTCCCAAGGAGGCATAGGTCAGTCACAACGCACACCTCGTCCCACAGCGTACAGTCCATGGTGCCGGCCATCTCATCTTGGAGCTCAGCCTGGTACGCCATCAACATGGATGATGCGTTAAGACCTCGCACTCCGAGGGCCACAGACTTGTATGCCTTGTCGGTCATAGATGACTGGAACTCATCTGTCTTCAACGGGAAGCCAGGAGCAGACAGTGCCATGAGAGCTTTCTGGCTGGGGTGAAGGTGGTGAGCAACCAACGGTTCCACAGGTGGCAGCTTGAACCGGGCTCTTTGACGAAAAGGGCTTCGGCCAGGTGCGGGTAGCTTCCTCCAGACACTCGGGGAAAAGGGGGAGCAGTTGCCTCTCTGCACTCTTCACCTTGGGCAGGCGCTTGCCTTCGTACCAGGAACCGGTCTTCTCAGGTGGAGGGCTGGGCCATGCAATTCCCAGCTTTTCGGCAGCACGTTTGTAAGGCTCATGCCGATAGCCGGGGATCCCCCATAGCCGCCTCTCGCATCCTCGGTGCTTCGGCTATATGGGGTCTCAGACATCGCTGCCCCTGAGGCCGGCAGGAACGGATTATCTTCGTCGTCGTACGAGAGGATGTTGTCCGACCCGTCAAGGGAATCCAGCTCGGCGTCAGGAGTGTCCTCGCAGCCCCCGTGCACACAGCTGTACTCGAGCAGCGGAGCCACTTCATCCATCTGCTCAGCCCAGTCTTCACTCGTGGTAGCTGCCAGCATGGGGTCCTGGTCAGTCAAACTAGCAACGCGAGCAAGCCGACGACGGAGACTTTTCATGGGCAGCCAAGCGCAGTGAGCACAAGAGCCCGCCGGGGCCAGTGCTTCTTGGGCATGTTTAAGCTCCAGACAGTCGTTGCAGCAGGGGTGAGTGTCCCTCGCGGAGATATTATTCCCGCATGAGCACACTCGCGCTAGCATGGCTTCCTTCGTGGCGGAAGAGGAAGCCATTTATACTAACTTAACACCAAATGTAGTTTGGAAACTGGCCAATATCGTGTTGCTATAGTATAGCTCAGAGTCATGTCACCTACCGAAGTTTTCTGATGACTCTGCAGTTGTTGGGTGTATAAGGGATGGACAGGAGGGAGGGAGTACAGAGCGCTGGTGGACAACTTTGTGGAGTGGTCTGGTAAGAATCACCTGCTGCTGAACGTGGATAAGACCACAGAGATGGTGACTGACTTCAGGAGGAAGGGAACGGCTCCGCAGCCCCTTTGCATCCTGGGTGGAGATGTGGACATGGTTGAGGAGTACAGATACCTGGGTGTCAACATCGACAACAGGCTGAACTGGAAAATCAACAGCACTGCAGTCTACAAGAAGGGGATGTGCAGACTCTATTTCCTGAGGAAGCTGAGATCCTTCAACGTGTGCAGCAGAATGTTGGAGATGTTCTACCAGTCTGTTGTGGCCAGCGCTCTGTTCTCCTCCGCCATCTGCTGGGGCAGCAAACCGGAGACGTTTGAAGCTGTGGTGGAGAAGAGGTCACTGAACAAACTGTTATCTATCATGGGTAACCCCGACCACCCTATCATGGGTAACCCCACATTGGTCCAACAGAGGAGCACCTTCTCTAAGAGGCTCCGACAGCTTCGATGTCGCACGGATTGATACAAGAAATCATTCCTGCCGCAGGCAATCAAACTATTTAACACTTCTTCACAGATAAAACTCATATACATCACAACTGCACTAATTGCAACTTGCACAATAGGGTTGTTTACCTACAACTTTATAAATACTATTTAAACAGTTGTACAGTTTTTTATTTCCAACTTATAGAAATTTTAAACTATTTATTCTTATATTCTATCCTATTATTATTTCATGTATATTGTATCCTTTTACTTCATGTATATTATGTATGTGAGATGTGTGTCTGATATTTTTGCTGCTGCAACACCGGATTTTCCCATATTTTTGGGATCAATAAAAATCTATCTATCTATCTATCTATCTATCTATCTATCTATCTATCTATCTATCTATCTTTCTATAAATACGTTGTTGCGTATCATTGCACATTTTTAAGTGGGTATATGGAAATCCTGGAGATTTCTTAGTGGGTATACTGTGTTTACGTGTGTATCATGTAGACTACACCACTGCAGCAGATATAGCCAAACCTTTGAGACGCAGCAACATCAGAGGCCTGTACTACGAGGCAAGGTCGACATGCCCTGGATTTAATTTAGTTATCCGGCTTCACCAAACCTAACAGCAGCAGTCTGTCATAAGGTGTGACCTGACGGTGCTTATCAACTAGTTCAGTCAACCCAGGGTTTCCCAATCCAGTGACGAGCACATTCACATAAAAGTGGAGGTGTTTGTACCATATGATCAATCACAAATATGGACAAGTCTACATGTCTACCTTTTACAAAAGAAGGGCACAATAAAGATAATCCTACAGAAATATGAAGAACACAGACAAAATACAGGCAAAACGCAATACAGTGGCTGCAAGGGACGTATAGCACAAAATTCTGGGCCCCCGCATCCACAGCTATTCATTCTAGCATCTTTTTGTCCCGTTCTCACATGAGGGCCCTGGGTACTCAGTCCCCTTTTTCCCCCCAGTCCGACGCCCCTGGTTGCTGCTGCTAAACCCAGGAAGGCAAGCTGGCAAAAAAAATTGCCAAAGCTGTGAATGTGTAAGTTACAAGGCTTATCAACAGGGTTCGAAATTAACTTTTTCTGCTTATTTATATCAATTCTGCTTATCAATATTAATGCCCCTTCAGTCAGGCACAACAAGATCTAACCTAATTACACTTGTGCATTCCATAACAATGTGTTGCTGTATTCTTTCAGTTGTAACCCTGGCAGTGTTAAGCAATCATGAACATAAAAAAACATAATTCAAACTGGTAAGCAGCCTTACTTGCACATATTTAAAGGCCAACAAGTACAAGGCTAAGACAAAGATACATAATTCCTTTTGCTGAAAATCTACATCTTTCATAATGATACCCATCAGGGAAAGTCAACGGGTTTTGTCGGTCTTTAAATGTTTTCACTTTTTTGAGCGCACCTCTTACTATCCGCGCACCGAGTTCCTCCACATCTCAAGAATGGTGAAACCATTATCAATCGAGTAGGTAGGTAAAAAAAAAAAAACACAAGATAAGATAAGATATAAAACCCTATGAAAAAACGAGGTAGAGATGATGTGACCCTGCCCGGAGGAAGCCCGGGGCCCCCGTCTGGAGCCAGGCCCAGATGGAGGGCCCATCAGCGAGCGCCTGGTGGCCGGGTTTGCCACGGAGCCCGGCCGGGCACAGCCCGAAAAAGCTACGTGGCACCTCTCTCTCCAACCCATGGGCCCACCACCTGTGGGAGGAACCGCTGGGGTCGGGTGCGCTGCCACATGGGTGGCAGTGAAGGTCAGGGGCCTCGACGGACCAGACCCGGGCAGCAGACGCTGGCTCTGGGGACGTGGAACGTCACCTCTCTGTGGGGGAAGGAACCGGAACTTGTGCGGGAGGTGGAGCGCTACCAGTTGGATCTGGTGGGGCTTACCTCTACGCACAGTCTCGGTTCTGGAGTTCCGGAGTTGCCCAGGGTGTGAGGCGCCGGGCGGGTGTGGGGATACTCACAAGCCCCCGGCTGAGCGCCGCTACGTTGGAGTTTACCCCGGTGGACGAGAGGGTCGCCTCCCTACGCCTGCGGGTTGTGGGGGGGAAAACTCTGACTGTTGTTTGTGCGTATGCACCAAACAAGAGCTCGGAGTATTCGGCCTTCTTGGAGACCTTGAATGGAGTCCTGTATGGGGCTCTAGTAGGGGACTCCATAGTTCTGCTGGGGGACTTCAACGCGCACGTGGGCAATGATGGAGACACATGGAGAGGCGTGATTGGGAGGAACGGCCTCCCTGATCTAAACCAGAGTGGTTGTTTGTTGTTGGACTTCTGTGCTAGTCATGGATTGTCTATAACGAACACCATGTTCGAACATAGGGATGCTCATAAGTGTACTTGGTACCAGAGCACCCTAGGCCAAAGGTCAATGATCGATTTTATAATCGTTTCATCTGATCTGAGGCCGTATGTTTTGGACACTCGGGTGAAGAGAGGGGCAGAGCTGTCAACTGATCACCATCTGGTGGTGAGTTGGGTCAGAGGGTGGGGGAAGACTCTGGACAGACCTGGTAAACCCAAACGGGTAGTGCGGGTGAACTGGGAACGTCTGGAGGAGGCCCCTGTCCGACAGACTTTCAACTCACACCTCCAAACCCTTTTCGTGCATCCCTGTGGAGGCTGGGGGCATTGAACCCGAGTGGACAATGTTCAAAGTTTCCATTGCTGAAGCTGCGGCGGGGAGCTGTGGTCTTAGGGTCTTAGGTGCCTCAAGGGGCGGCAACCCACGAACACCGTGGTGGACACCGGTGGTCAGGGAAGCCGTCCGACTGAAGAAGGAGTCTTTCTGGGATATGTTATCCCAGGGGACTCCGGAGGCAGTTGCAAGGTACCGAAGGGCCCGAAGGGCTGCAGCCTCTGCCGTGAAAGAGGCAAAGCAGCGGGTGTGGGAGAAGTTCGGAGAAGACATGGAGAAGGACTTTCAGTCGGCACCAAGGTGCTTCTGGAAAACCGTTCGCCACCTCAGGAGGGGGAAGCGGGGAACCATCCAAGCTGTGTACAGTAAGGATGGGACGCTGCTGACCTCAACTGAGGAGGTAATAGGACGGTGGAAGGAGCACTTTGAGGAACTCCTAAATCTGACTAATACGCCCTCTATGGTAGAGGCAGAGCTGGAGGATGATGGATTTCCGTCCAGAAATGCTTAAAGCTCTGGGTGTGGAGGGGTTGTCTTGGTTGACACGCCTCTTCAACATTGCGTGGAAGTCGGGGACGGTGCCTAAGGAGTGGCAGACCGGGGTGGTGGTTCCCCTTTTCAAAAAGGGGGACCAGAGGGTGTGTGCCAATTACAGGGGTATCACACTTCTCAGCCTCCCCGGTAAAGTCTACTCCAAGGTGCTGGAAAGGAGGGTTCGGTCGATAGTCGAACGTCAGGTTGAAGAGGAACAATGCGGATTCCGTCCTGGTCGTGGAACAACGGACCAGATCTTTACTCTCGCAAGGATCCTGGAGGGAGCCTGGGAGTATGCCCAACCGGTCTACATGTGCTTTGTGGATCTGGAGAAGGCGTATGACCGGGTCCCCCGGGAGACACTGTGGGAGGTGCTGCGGGAGTATGGGGTGAGGGGGTCCCTTCTCAGGGCCATCCAATCTCTGTACGACCAAAGCGAGAGCTGTGTCCGGGTTCTCGGCAGTAAGTCGGACTCGTTTCAGGTAAGAGTTGGCCTCCGCCAGGGCTGCGCTTTGTCACCAATCCTGTTTGTAGTATTTATGGACAGGATATCGAGGCGTAGTCGGGGTGGAGAGGGGTTGCAGTTTGGTGAGCTGGGGATCTCATCGCTGCTTTTTGCAGATGATGTGGTCCTGATGGCATCGTCGGCCTGTGACCTTCAGCACTCACTGGATCGGTTCGCAGCCGAGTGTGAAGCGGCTGGGATGAGGATCAGCACCTCTAAATCTGAGGCCATGGTTCTCAGCAGGAAACCGATGGAGTGCCTTCTCCAGGTAGGGAATGAGTCTTTACCCCAAGTGAAGGAGTTCAAGTACCTTGGAGTCTTGTTCGCGAGTGAGGGAACAATGGAGCGGGAGATTGGTCGGAGAATCGGCGCAGCGGGTGCGGTATTACACTCAATTTATCGCACCGTTGTGACGAAAAGAGAGCTGAGCCAGAAGGCAAAGCTCTCAATCTACCGGTCAGTTTTCGTTCCTACCCTCACCTATGGTCATGAAGGCTGGGTCATGACCGAAAGAACGAGATCCAGGGTACAAGCGGCCGAAATGGGTTTCCTCAGGAGGGTGGCTGGCGTCTCCCTTAGAGATAGGGTGAGAAGCTCAGTCATCCGTGAGGAGCTCGGAGTAGAGCCGCTGCTCCTTCGCGTCGAAAGGAGCCAGTTGAGGTGGTTCGGGCATCTGGTAAGGATGCCCCCTGGGCGCCTCCCTAGGGAGGTTTTCCAGGCACGTCCAGCTGGGAGGAGGCCTCGGGGAAGACCCAGGACTAGGTGGAGGGATTATATCTCCAACCTGGCCTGGGAACGCCTCGGGATCCCCCAGTCGGAGCTGGTTAATGTGGCTCGGGAAAGGGAAGTTTGGGGTCCCCTGCTGGAGCTGCTACCCCCGCAACCCGTTACCGGATAAGCGGAAGAAGATGGATTGGAAGATAAGATATACTTTATTGTCCCTGAAGGGAAATTTGCTTTGGACTCTGTCTGTTCCGCAGCTTTACAAAGACAACACAAAATACAGAAAATAAGCATCTCTCAACACATACTCTCATGCAACACAAAACATGCTTTCATATACATTAGACAGATTAGATAGATAGATAGATAGATAGATAGATAGATAGATAGATAGATAGATAGATAGATAGATAGATACAGTAGATAGATACTTTATTCATCCCGAAGGAAATTTTAGAGTAAGCACATTAACTCCTCCTTTCATTGGCAGTTTCTAATTGAACGATCTTGTACGTATTGCACAAAATGACACAGTGCACTGGCATAATGCACAACCCCAATAGCGTACGTATTGCACAAATGACATAATGCACACCCGAACAACAACATTTTAGTGTCACTGCCTCTTTTTTTTTCAATGAAGAAACTTTCGCAAATAAAAATACAAAATGTAACAAAAACAGAGGGTGTTTAAGTCAAGTTGTTGAAACAATTACCCTTCCCCCCCCCCCCTTTTTTTATATTTTGGGAATTTTCATTTTCCATTTCTCCTTGTCTCTGTAACCCCCCCCCCCCAATTGTGTCACTGTATGTGTTTGATTCTCAGGATTTATTAAGTTTTAAATCTCTCCTGCGACCAGAAGCCTGATGCTCAGGTTCACATAGTTTTAAAGTCTCTCACCCGTCTGATTAGAACATTAAACAGCCAGCTGCTTTCTCAGTATGCGGTGTGTCTGCAGGCCACCGAGGTGTGTGACACTCATGTGGAGTGTGTGTGTGTGTGTGTGTGATCCCTTGTTTCTCGCAGACTCTGGCTCCAGTGTTATCTGATTCCCCCGCTGTGTTTGCTCTCAACAGGTGTTTTTATCATGTGATTCCCCTGCTGTCTATACTCTCAGTTGGTTTTCATTATCAGATTCCCCTGCTGACTCTCTTGCTGCACGTCTCCCCCTCTCCTCTCCGTTTTCAGGTCTTTTTCTTGACCGTCCAGTGAATGCAACAAAACCTCTCTTAATGCATTCAATTAATATTTGGTGCTGGACCTGATCTGCTGAACATGATCCATAACCTCTTCCCTAGGCGGTTCTGTGTTACAGAATTTGGTCTGAAACTGCTGCTGTGTATTGATTCCTTGTCGCTTTGACCCATAGAATCGCCGGTAGCCGACTTTTCATTCACACGTAGAGCAAAATGTTGGGTGCCATTAAACCACTGCAGAAGAAGAGGGTGCAGCAAGTTGACAATGTGGAAAACGTGATGGAAATATGGCATTTATGTTTGTTTATTGAAATAATTTGAGGAAGGTTACAGTCTAATTAATGTTAATGCCTCAAATCTGACCTGTGATGATTTCCTGCATGTCTTCCCCCTCTCTCTCCTCTTTCTCACCTAGCTGTCCTATCAAAATTAAAGGCAGAAAAGCCCAAAAAATAATCTTTAAAAAAAATAAGAAAAGGTTACAGTCTCCTCATCGCTCCACACAGACGTTTAGGCTGCATGCTTTATATGTCATATAGCAGGGGTGGCGAACCTGTGGCTCTTGAGCCATATGCGGCTCTTTGCCTGCTGCTTTGAGGCTCTTACTGTGTGGCTGGGGGCTGTGTTATTGGTGGATTTATTTATTTATTTATTTTTTACTTTTTGAAACATTTCAGATAAGTACCAAAAAAAAATGGAATGCACTTGCCAATACATTTGCCAATTATTTTAAAATAAAAAATAATGCAGCAGAGTTTTGAGGACAAATTCTGCAACCCGAGGAAAAAAAAGCTGCCACAGATCACCTTCCTCATTAACCCTTTCACTGCTGAATCAGATTGTTTGAAAGCCCCTCTAGTGACAAACGAGTGAAAGAGTCGTTTCGAGTGGCCACAACCGTCAGAGTCAATCTAAGTGAGAAAACAAAACTATGAAAACTGCTATGTATTATGACTGTCATCAGATCTGGAAGTAACTGCTGCTGTTGTAGTGTGGACGTGCATGTGTTGTGTGGCTTTTTGCTATGGTGCGTGTTTTTTTGTGGCTCTTAATGCTGAACTGGTTGGCCACCCCTGTCATATAGTTTATGATTTAACAATGATGTACCACATACAGAATTTTAAATACCTGTTTTTATTCTGAATGCCAGATGCATATTGCAGAATTCTTGATTCACATTCTTCCCCCTTAACTCTGCTCTCAGTTTAGCAATCATTGCAGGTTATTAATACAGGAACATGAATTTTTCACACCATTATTTTCTTCAACGTGGTCCTCTGGGGATACATTTCTATTTAGTTTGAAATCATTATCCACTTCAGTAGGGGTGAAGTGATCAGTAATAAGAATTGTATTGTTTGAATTGCTGAAAAAGCAACCAAAAATGATGGCAGCAGTTTGGAGGTCTGGAACCAGGCTATACAGAGGGAATAAAAATGTGCCAACTATGCCAAGAGCCCTCTTTGTGTTTGTTCATAAAAGCATTGCATCATGCATTGTCACTGAATAACTGACACAACTTTCATACAGTGTATTCAGTTCCAGGTCTTTATCAAGCGCAGAAGCTGAAATGCCTAAACTAACAAAGGCAACTTTGAAAAGCCTTTTTGTGTCCCTACAAATAAACACTTTTTCACATTACCATGCTGGATAACTGAGAAAAGTTTGAAAAATGTAGATTGCTAGTGGTTTTGAAGACTGTCAAGTATTTATTCATTTGAATAAACAAGAAGAATTATTAATAAAAAGGTCTTCTTGTCCTTCCCGCTGGTTTTCTCCTAGTCTGTGCCACCCAGTAGGTTTTGATCTTCCTCAGATATTTATCTGGAAGAGAGAGAGAGAGACAGACAGACAGACAGACAGACAGACAGATACACAGAATGAAAGAAATATTAGTGTACATGATTAAAAGTAAAATATTGCATATTTGAAGTAACAGCATTGTAGACTGGGTAAACCCAGCCCAATCTGCCGCCGATTTGATTTCGCCCTGCAACTCAGGCTGGAAACCTGTACGTTTATCTATCCTGCTTCTGTTACAATTTTGCGGGAACCAATCACAAACTGGCTTATCCACCTGGCGCGCTATTGGTGGGTTTAACACGATGACGATAGAGAAGCGATGGCAAGCAGCTTCTTGTTTACATTCAACATGTTGGCCACCGAAGTGCAGCAACCCGTTGATGCCGCTGTCGCTGTTGGTCTGATTAGTTGAAGGACTATCCAATTGCGTCCAGAGTCATTTGAACTATAACCGTTGATCACGTCTCTTGTGCAGTAGAAAATACAGAGCAGACTCCCCAGACTAATGTTCAATCTTAAAAGATTGAGCTTGATCTGCTGATAGCCAGACTAACAGCATTGTTTATTTTCTCCAACATCTCTTTTCTTGTATGCATGTAATTTGTCCTGAGAAGAAATGAGCTAAAGAGATTGTAAAGCTGTCTAATTCTATTGATCATGACTGAATGATAGTTATACTGATCATTATTCACATTCGAGAGAAATTGAGCAACAACCAATTCTATTGACTCCCCTCTAAGGTGGGCAATTAAACAGTCTAATAGCAGCACAGGTAATTATTATCATTGTCTACTTACACTCTGGGATGCCAGGAGTCTCTTCCATCATGTTGCATAACTCGATTTCTTTCAACCTGATGGAGACCTTGCAAATGTCGTCTGCCTCGCTCCATGGGGCTGGACCAGGATCCTCTGCTGTCACACTGAAGGCGTCCAGAGGTCGGTAAGCAGGCACTGCCAAACAGCTCAGTGTGGTCAAAGCTGCTCCAGCTTCAACCCGCAGAGAGGCTGCGCTGTTTGGCTCAGCGCCGTCTTTGTAATCCTCATTAAAAGAGTCTGTAGTGGACCATTTGGTCAGAGAGTTCAGCTGTCTTGGTTCTGGGTGAAAATGAGCCCAGATATTCTTGTTTTCTGCCGTTTTGTCATGGATAGAGGGGATATAACTGACAGCTGCCATTTTGCTCAGAGAGGGCATCATTGTTTTGTTTAGATTCAAAGTGGAGAGCATCATTAACAGTTCTAGAACCTGGAAGGGTTTTAGGTTCAACCGCAAGAATGTCACATAGTCTGATGTAGTCTGCAGGACAAGATTTATATAAAATATAAAAGGTTCCTTGGAGTCAGCTGTTCGCTGTACTTGAGTACAGACTCAGCCTCTTGCATTTGTCTTGGTCTTGTGCCTTGTTGGACTTGGAATTGTCTTGGTGACTGGCTATTTGTCAAGTTGTCCCTGGCTGCTGATTCAGGATCAGTTGTACAGACCGTTGCCTAAAATCTATGCATTGATTAGTTTGATGTTTAGAAGATAGATCATTCCTGTTTCTAGATCCAACCTAACTGTTTAATCACTATATTAGCATTGGAAGGACAATATTGCCTATTATGGTCTCGAAAAGGACTCGATTTGTTCTGACTTGACTTGGTTTCGATTGAACCTGTCTAGGACTTGACTCGGACTCGATTAAGTTAGTCTTGACTAAAGCCCTGGCTGTTCCTAAGTTCAAAGTTAACCTAGTTCTAATGTGTTTAATAAGTAGAGATGTACTCATCACTAAATTAAAATGGGTTGTGCGCCTTTATGCAGTCTATGGTAGTTTTAGAAAATATAGTTCTTGTGTAGAAACTGGTTGTTTGTTACTAGCTTAATAATCCCACCCGTTGACTGCCAAGTATTGTGTAGCTAACTGACCCAACTGACAAAGCTAACCTTAGATTGCTAACATTAATATATAAACAATTTAGAGTGAAGGAGTATGGAATATGTTCTGACCCCGCCACTATACATGCGTATGCATAAACTCTTTATAGTTCATACTTTTTTACATCCATCGGTCAATATTTTTTCTGTTAATGTTCCTATTTTATATTATGTCTGCTGACTCTTGCACTGTATTTACCATTATGCACCAAAACACCAAGACAAATTCCTTTTATGTGCATACTTACATACACACTTATCCCCAACCGGCACCGTCAGACACCCCCTACCAAGAGCCTGGGTCTGTCTGAGGTTTCTTCCTAAAAGGAAGTTTAGCTAAATAGGCTATGTGAATGCTGGTGCCGGTCCAAAAAGCTGTGACCGGCAGCCTGTCTGGCGGCATTTATTAACCATTTGGCTTGTTACCATTTAAATGGTGTTCAATAGCTCCTTATTTGTCGGCAGCGTACGCTGTTGCAATGCCTGTTCTTATCTGTCTCGTTTTAACCAGTCCCTCCAGACGAGCGCTGGGTGGAAATGTTCGCGCATTTCAAAAGCAGGGAGATTCCATTCAAAAATGTAGGTCTCCTTTGTTAGTTCGCCATGTGTCTACCGGGCACAAATGCTCCCGTTGAGCGGATCTTTTCGCTCATTAACAACACATGGACTGACGAGAGGAACCGCATGACCATTTCCACCTTAAAGACGCTACTCGTCACACGGGCCAATTTTGCTGACACCTGTGCGCAATTTCACAGTAGGCTTTCAGATAACACACTGATTCTTGAGCAAATTCACTCCTCTAACAAATACTGTATACGGAATGAATGTTTCCAATAGGGAAGCTATCTGCTCTATCAAATGAGATTACATTTGTGATTGTTACACTAACGGTAAGGGTACATGAATTATCATGAATTCATGCATGAATTAATTGATGTAGACTATGTATTATTATGCATTATGTAATCAATGATTTATGTTGACGTGTTCATAGAGGTCATTCGTGACCTCATACATGAACAACACAACTAAAGCATTAGGTATGTGGGCACATCATTATGAATTATTAAGCATGATCATGATTATTTATTCTTCTGCAAAAAAATGTGGTCACCACTGCGCAAATTCTGATTTGAACACAACTTGTGCATAATGATGTAGCCACCTTACCTAATGCTATAGTTGATGTGTTGTTCATGAGGTCATGAATGAGAAGCTATGAACTCATGTCAATTCCTGATGATTCATAAGATATAGAGAAATGAAGTAATGCACAAATCATGAATTAATTCATGCATGAATTCATAATTCATGTACCCTTACCGTAAAGTGTTACCATAACTTTAGTTCAAGCCTGTGGCAGCAGTTCCAAATAATTCGTTTAGTGCCATGCAATGAAAAATATCTTTTCAAGTTCAGTGGGAGCATTTTCCAAAAGAATGCTTTAATTCTGAAAAATAAAGTTGGTCCCACACGTAACTCACTCAATGGGCCCTATTTTAACGATCTGAACCGCAAGTATCAAACGCCAAACGCAAGTAGCTTTGTGGGCAGATCTCCGGCGCTGTTGCTATTATACTGGCGGGATAAATGACTCTTGCGCCTGACGCAAATCTAAAATGGGTTGGTCTGAGGTAGCTACATTACTCATAGGTGTGGTTTGGGCGTAACGTGCAATAAACCAATCAGAGCGTTATCTCACATTCCCTTTAAAAGCAGGCGTGCTTGTTCCATGGTGGATTGCTATTATAATGGCGGATTTGCTAGGCGCACACTCTTCATACATCCATGGGCACACGGCAGGAGCTGTTCACAGCCGAGGAGACCGACGTTTGCTATTGATTTTTCTTTTTGACAAAATGTAAATAAAGAAATGTCACAAAAACATACTTTCCGATGTTTTGGGCTCACTCTCACTGAATCACGAGGTTATGAATGCATGGTGATATTTTTGCAATGTAGTCTAACATTAGACCGAGATGACCTCACTATAGACGATGCAGCTCTTCTGTCTCTCCTCTCCAGTGCTGCTGCTGGGGCATTTGGGTTAAGTGGCATCGGCACATGCAGCTCAACATCACATCTCCTTAAGTCCTCTAATATTTCTTCATTTATGTCATCAACACATCCATGATTCATGGAAATGCTGTGTAAAACAAGGTCATATTTTTCCTTGTATTTATGTATGGTTTGCAAAAATGGGAACTGCTGGGTCCGTGAGATGAGACAAGCAAAGTGCATGCACGGTGTGCACACTCTACGTTACGGCCAAGCATGCGCCCTTAAAATAGCATCTGAATAACGCGCCACTGACTTTAGACTAGGTTTTTCTTGGTCTGCGGAATTGTTTTCTGAAACTGCAAAATAGCACTAGGGAACGTTTGCGCCGGAACACGCCTCCTCTTTTTGCTGAACCGCCCCCGGGAGCGCAAGTTCATTCCCTAATTTACCAACGTGAGTCTGTGGAGGGAAAAGTCCGCTGTGCGTCGGGTGCAAAAAAGTCTAATATCCACTTTTATACAATGAATAGTGTTATACATTTGGTAACATTGGGAATCGATGACAGGCTATGTGTGTTCATCTGACAGGGCTGTGGGGGGGACCTCAGACCACAAAGGTTGGGAACCACTGAACGGGAGGACCCAGTTTGGCATTGCAGCAGATCTTGGAAATCGGATCTCTTCACTGGCTCCCAGTGCAAGCTAGAGTTGATTTAAAGTGCTCATATTATGCTCATTTTCAGGTTCATAATTGTATTTAGAGGTTATATCAGAATAGGTTTATGTGGTTTAGTTTTCAGAAAAGACCATATTTTTGTTGTACTGCTCATTGCTGCAGCTCCTCTTTTCACCCTGTGTGTTGAGCTCTCTGTTTTAGCTACAGAGTGAGACATCTCACTGCTGTTCCATCTTTGTTAGGAGTTGCACATGCTCAGTAGCTAGGTAAGGACTACTAGCCAGTCAGAAGCAGAGTATGATGGTGTGCCCTGACAGTAGCTTGGTAAGGACTACTAGCCAGTCAGAAGCAGAGTATGAGGACGTGCCCTGACAGTACCTAGGTAAGGACTACTAGCCAGTCAGAAGCAGAGTATGAGGGCGTGCCCTGACAGTACCTAGGTAAGGACTGCTAGCCAGTCAGAAGCAGAGTATGAGGGCGTTCCATGCTAGCAGCTAGGTGAGCATTATAACATGTGTTCCAAAGTGACCATGTTTGTCTCTGAAGTAAAGGCTGGACTACAATAGAGCTGTTTGGAGCAGTTTATGAACAGTGTTTTCTGTTGGAGATGGTAAGTCCCGTTTTCACTTAGTAAACCTATAACGTGCACAAAAAGATATATAACACAATAAAGGAAAGGGGAAAAGCCAAAAAGCAAATATGAGCACTTTAAGCTTCTTCTTTGAACATAGAAGGCATGGACTCACACCACCTAATTCATCTGAGCTTAATACACCATATACACCAGCATGCTCTCTCTACTCCCTGGATGCTGGTCTCCTGATCATTCCCCTAAATCTAGATTGAAAACCCACCTCTACTCATTATACTACAGCCAACCATGACACACCATCCTTTCTGCGTCCTTCACAAACCAACTTTTTCACTTATTGTCTTAAGTTGCTGGTTTTGTATTGTTTAATATTACTGCTTTAATGCTGTTCAAATGTTTTCTTGCTGTCTGTTATTTCTGTGTTCCTTAAAATGTAAATTTCACTGAGATCATGTTGAAAGATTTTACACTTTAAATAAAGTTTGATTGATTGATTGATTGATTGGAAACAACACAGGGACTAAAGAGGAGGAGGCACGCATTGAAGTTGGAGCTGTGACCACATAGTAAAACCCCCCCCCCTCTCTCTCTCTCTCTCTCTCTCTCTCTCTCTCTCTCTCTCTCTCTCTCTCTCTCTCTCTCTCTCTCTCTCTCTCTCTCTCTCCTCCCCCCCCCCCCCTCTCTCTCTCTCTCTGCTCTCCTGTCTTCATTCCGTCGGGCTTGAGGAGATCTCTCTTGGAGCTGGAGAGGAGAGCTCGGTCGCCTCTCTCCTCCAGCAGCCGCCGGGCTTCTCTGCAGCCTCTCGCCGCCTCCTCATCATGGATCTCGGGACTAAAAGACTGGCTGGGATTATCGCTCAGGTCGCCCTGCTTCTCTCCAGCTCGTACGGGACAACCGGAGAAGGTGAGCAGGCTGTGCGCTTTTTATTTACTTACCCCGGAGGAGACGGAGCGAGTCCGGGCAGCGCAGCCCCGGGGGAGAGTGCGCCTTCAAATGGGGCTTCCTCCTTCTGTCAAACCGCTTGGGAAAATACAGGTTTAGTAATAGGCTATTTCAGATGTTAAACTATATTAATCTGGGAAAAAGTGCACAGCTTTTTTTGCGCGTATCGGTTGCGCATCAGCGCTCGATTGTAAAGGAGACATTAGGAGAGTTGAGGCGCGTTTAACAATGATTTAATTTGTACATATTTATAACAACTGGATCAGTTTTAACAACGAATGTCATCCTTATTCTTGCACTAACGTTCAATCAGAACATGTCTTCTGCGTAACTTTTATGCCACGTCCTTGCCCTGTTTATTTTAGTCGACTATATTTGAAGCACGTGTTTAGTGAATGTCAGGCTGACTGTGATTATAGTTCCTACTAGAAAGCTTTGCATTTTACGATGCTTCTGCACAGAGAAGGTTTCTGGTTCACACAGCTGAGTGTTTGACAGTAAAAGGTCTCAGCTGTGTGTTTACCCTCTATAGGCTGAAAGGAGCAGCATTGCCACTAAAAGCCAGTTTGTCCATTGAATTGTGTGCCTAAAACAAGGTTATCTTTTTTTTCTTTCTGGTTAATTTGGCGCTCAGTGCAGCATGATGAGCATACTGGGACTGAGCCACCACGGTAGAGAGCAGCCAGAGTGTGAAGGTGTGTGAGAGAGAGAGAGGCTGCATGCAGGTTGGAGAGGACGGTTTGAGACTGAGAGGTTGCATGGTCTGTGATTTTTGTAATAGGGAAATAAAACATACTTAAATATATTCCCTTAAGTGCCATTGAGTCATGTTTGACATCAGCAATCAGGCACAATGGCGGTTCTTGTATTTTCATACATTTTTAACCCCACCTCTATCCCCAAAGAGGGGATATTATTCATTAATTTAACACTAAATGAGTATTCTTGCTTTATTGTTGTATGTTTATCGCAAGTCTTTTGTAGAACCAAACCCAACTCACTTACCCCTAAAACAGCATGTGGCCCCAGCCTGGCCCCCTCCATTTAAAATGGTTTTAGAACTGCCACTGATCAGGTAGTTTCCATGCAGGTCCGAAGCTGTGTCAGTGTGTGAATATGAAGTGGGGCTTTGCAATCATGCTTCCCTGCCTGACAGAGAGAGAGAGGAGGGGGGGGAATCCAAGAGGAGAGAAACAGGACATGGAGAGACAGGACAGTGATGTATGCCTCTAATTCGAAACAAATGGTGGAAAAAGTCCTCCATCCCTTCACTGTTCTATTCTCCTCTTCCACAACACAATTATTTCCTGTTCCTTATGTAACCCCTGTGCCTGTGTCTTGGCCTTCTTGCTATTTGCTGTTCAACATAATGTGATATGTGCGCATAGTACTATATTTATATTTCTCCCCATCCTCACTTGGCTTCTCTCTGCTTCTGCTTTTACCTTTTCTCAACTCTCCTCACACCCACCTGCGTCGTCTTTAACCTCTTAAACCCCAGAGTTGCTACAAACTTGGTTAAAAACCCACACGTCTTTATTTTTAATAATAGTGGAGGTTCCACAGTTTCTAAAAATATTTCTAACCCATTATGTCAAGATGATGAACAAAGAATATTTCCATTTGATGGGATGGTGTAGCCATAAACCGTCCTTTGTTTGAATACGTTAGTCAGTGTACATTATTCTAATTGTGTGGGATCAGATATTCCAACCTTCAAGCTACTTAAAATGAAACCAAAGGATAAAACTGGGTATTGAAGTATTTGTGGAATCCCGGTATTTCACTTTAGCAAGGATATTTTACCCAAAGGGACATTCAGCATAATCATCCAAGAAGGGCTTTTCAGGCTGACCTTCCTGCTGCAGTTTAATATCACAACAGCCTGCTGTAAGATAGTGAGACAGTGGCCCAATCCCAAAGTGAGCCCTGAGGACTAAGGACTAAAGACTCACAGACATTGATCTCAGGTGCTAAGTGAGTGAGTGTGTGAGGCCACATGGGTATAAATGGGATTGGGACAGCACTTCACGAGATCACATGTTACCTTGGCGACATTAAATAACAAAGATGTTGCTGACACTGGTTTTGGAATTTTCATTTTAAGTTTGTTGCTTTCCACACGGCCAAGGCCCAGGAGACGGCTGCCTGACAACAGGTTGGTCTGTGTTCCGTGGCCGTGTGTCGTGCTGTTGTTTACCTTTGTAATTTCTGGATTTCCCTATGGTCTCCGCAGTTAACGTCACAACGCTTTGAACTGTGGGTAATTCCCTTTGGTGAAGTCTGCATCGATGCAGACTCACGGAAAGGGCTCGGTAAGTGTGTACTCAAACCCTCACGCCCTTTGAAATTTGACATTGGGACAACCCTAAGCCCTTACGAATTTTGCGAGAACGCGCACCAAAGTCCGTGAGTCTGTGAGTCCGGACTTTGGGATTGGGCCAATGAGAGAGACAGATAGCATCCTCTACAGTCGGACAGATGGAGGAAGGAAAGAGAGCATTAGTGAGGAGGAGAGAGGAGTGTATAAAGACAACATATTCAGTTAGAGCACAGTTCCTCATCCAACCTTCCTCTTTTCTTCCTCCATGAAAGAACCATCCACAGGACAGCCTCACCGTCTTCCCTCCTGCTGTTTCCTACTCAGTCCTCTCCTTTCGGACTCGTCCTTCTCTTCTTGTTTTATTGTCAGCTTTTTTCCTCCCTGTTTATCCTTCTGACTCATTTGTAGGGTTGGGTATTTTTACGATTCCGATGCCGAATCGATACTTTTAAAATGATTCCGATTCCTAAACCGATTCTTGAAAAACTGAGAAATGACATCAAAGATGTAATATGTTTACTAGCGATCATGTGCAGTGAATGGTTAATATGCTTTTACGTCTGTTTTGGTGAGCCCAGAGGGCATTTTAAAAGTAGCCTACATTTACTGTAGCTAGCTAACGGTAGACTACAGAGAGAGGGGGATATTTTTACGTCTGTTTCGGAGCGACAGAGGGAAAATATTTCAGTCGACACATTAAGTGGAACCGAAATGAGGAACCAAAATTTTCGTTCTAATCCGGTCCGATTCCTACCGGTTGCTTAGGAACCCAGTACCCAACCCTACTCATTTGTCTCTACTCAGGCTGTTCTCAACCATGAGTACATATAGCTACAGAAAGTAAAGCACTGTAATGTGTATGTATTTAACGCATTTGTTGCTGTGTGCACCACATAGCTGCTGTATAAGAACGCTGTGGACCGCAAGCCAGAGCGAAGTTTTCTTCCTGGGGAAAACAAAAGACTTTCACTCAGGAAGCACGTGTTGTTTTAATCCAAACCACGACCTTTTTCCTAAATTTAACTAAAGTAATTTCTGGTGTCTAAACTTAACTGTTGTCACCGCATGACATTAACATTTTTCGGTCTAAGCTGAACTGCAACAGCCCAGAAAGGACCATCAACTCATGGTGCTCTGTCCCCGGCTCACAGTCACCTTTTGTCAGCTAAACTGAACTCCCAACTGCCTCTGATAGGACCGACAGGAGCTCCCGGAGCTCTGGAGCTGGCGTCACATGAACAGCCACCAGTATTTATCATCTTTGCGTCTTTCGTATTTGTGTATCAAAGAAAAACCGTCTCCTGAACGAGAGTCTCTGTCTCTGTATATGTGTTTATGTCGCCCGGCCTGATCCAGCAGCACACTCATCGTGCACAGACCATAAACCACAGCAGCATAATAAGTTAAGACTGCAGAGGTGGAGGGATCCCAGCCGCAGGTTTCAGACCAAGCTTTTCCATCTCTTTCCCCACCCCTGCAGACAGCTCGCTGTTCATTATGGAAGTGGTACTAGACGACAACAAAATAGAAATACATCACATTACAGCCACAGATGGCGTTCCGATGACTTGTTAGCTGGAGCCACTAGTAGTGAGATTCAAGGAAGGCAGCGTGTGAAACAAGCTACCCTGCAGGGCCGTAAAGTCACTGTGTGTTTATTCGCCATCCAATATTACAACATGAAAGCGTCACCGTGTGTTTAGCAGCTCAGAGACAGGCAGGCGGCAGCCAAGTGACTAAAATGTAAACAGAAATGTGCCTCTGAGCTGCCAGAAACCGGGATTTCCTGTTTTACTCATTTGTGCTGCAGGTTTGTTTAGGTGTTCAAGGACAAAAAGTTAAGATGTTCTTTACACTTCTATTCTCTGAGATAAATACACAGAATGATGGCGGCGTTAGCCAGGACCGTTAGCCAGTCGGGATCACTTTACTGACTGTGTCTCAATTGTTTTTCCGAGTAACCAACTCGGTACTCTAGCTATATAATTCAATGTGAGTACACGAATGTTGAAATGACAAAAAATGCCCGTCCCTTGTAGCCGTGATAAATTAGCCTGAACCTAATGCTTAGCTACCGGTTCAGGAGGAAATTATCCAACTCTGCGTCATTTTGGGCTCTAAGCTGTCTCCATCTTTCAAATACATCTCCAATATTTACCCAGGGTCATGCAACTGTTAGAAACATGCCGTTTTTTTTTAGGTCGGGTAGAATCTATCTCCGTTGATCTTGTTTGTTTGCTGCATTCATGGCTGTACTAACGTTACAGCTGTAACACGCTGGGTTTACGTTTTCACAGGTATATCTGGCAACCCGGGCAGTTGATAACAACACACAGGCCAAAACACAAACAGACATTCTGTCACGGAACGGAAAGTTCAAAAGGAGAAAAATACTGGCATTAGCATTGTTGTCAGAAAATATAGTATTTCAACATAGCATGTTTCCTTAATATCTGATGACACATTGGGGTTATTTTTGGATTTATCACAGTAAATATATTACAAATTGGACCTTTAAGGTTTGAAAAGCTATTAGCAAATGTGTCTTGTGGTTTAAGTAGTTTGGGTTTTTGTGTTGGTTTATTTTTTTTCTATGTAGCTTAAAATAAACGCTGTGACATTTAAGAATAGGGTGGCGGCAGCTTCAGCTCAGGGTAATGCAAAACAGGTTGGCCATTAATCATAGTGTTGTTGGTTTGAGCCCCAGCTGCTCCTGTCCAAATGTTATAGTGTCCTTTAGCAACACTGAACCTCAAAGTGCTCCTAATAAGTACAAGCATCTGCTGAATATAATGTGATGTAATGCAATGGATCAACCAGTGCATGTCTGTTGTTTTCTGCTGTGGTGTTAAATATGCTTTCTGGGAATGTGGATGCAGAATGTAGAAAGCAGGAGCAGATAATGCACCGTAAGTACACTTGTCACAGACTAATTATTGGAGAGATCGTACTAGGGGCATCTAACTAGGGATAGACTTTAGATTATAGGGATAGATTATCGGCCCTGGCCGATTATCGGGCTGTTTTTTGGCAGTTTGCAGATTATCTGTATCAGCGTTTTATTTGCCTGATAACTGATAAAGTTAATGAATTAAAAAGTGTTGTACTTTGGCTCGGCTACAGCTCTGTGTCTGTCCCTCTGCTTCAGTTTCTCTCACCACTGAGTCTGACTTAGGCTATGTTTAGACGGAAACGATCTGAAGAGAAAACGCAAAAGTGGCGTTCTCTCTTTTTATTCCGCGTTTAGACAAGAGTTTTGGGGGGGGAAATCTGCGTGCATATGGTGACGCAAGTGTGTGAAATTCGATGTAGTATGCACACCAGGCGGCTAGGTGGTAGTGTGAAGCACTGCCACACAACACCACCAAGCCTGCGCACCTACGTAGAACCTTCCTTCTACTTCTCCCCTTAGTAGCGCAAAACCAAAACATGGCAAAGCGAACAAAAGCTGACAATTTTGTCTGGACAGACGAGGAGGAGGAGTTGCATGTTTGTCTGATGATGACCGGCACAGTCGACCGTGATATGCCACAGCACAGCACCCACAGGAGCACTACCAATATCCTGAGCCTCGCAGCCCTTCAGCCGCTGCTTGAGAGCGAGAGGCAGCGGGCAGAGGAGGCTGAAGAAGACCCTCCTCTGCCCGCTGCCACTCGCTCTCTCTCTCTCTCTTTCTCTTCATCTGCAACGTTGTAGCCTACTCTGGCTCAAATGAATAGCCTACATATGGTCATCGAACTATAGCAACCTTATGAACATTGTCGAAATCATTTAAATATTGAGCCATCACATTGAAAATCTTTTAGATAACAGAAGCCTATAATTTCTGTAGCCTACTCTGTAACAACAGACTACCTGGACGCCTTTTTCTCGTCTCTCTCCACACCGCTGTCTTCAGACTTTTGCATTTTTACCCATTAGACGGGAACGTGACGGTGGAGAATTTTTAAGATTTCCACTCTGGAGGGTGGTTTCACTTTTTTGCATTTTTAAGCCCCCAAAACGCTGTCGCCGTATAAACGGAAGGCACATCTGATATATATATAGATAGATATAAATATTTTGTCCTTTTCACCCGCGAGCGTCATCGTGTAAACAGGGCCTTACAGTGATGGTTCGGAGTAATTTCACCCTAGGCTGCTTTGCACATTGACCTCAAGCCAAACAACCCCCCATAAGCTTTTTTCCCTTGTTATAACCATAGACAGTAAAATGAATGGACAAAGCAACGCCATAGACTTGCAAGGGAGACCAGTGAAGTCTATTAGAAGCACTTTTCCGGTCATGGCTGAGTGTTACTGCGCAGCCTCAAACTGAGCTTGAAGACGTAGATGTGACGTGAACAACCTGTCTGAAAGTTGGAAGTCTTCTGGTAGCTGTGCCAAGAGAAATCTCAATCATTCCCAATCTAGCAGAGACGGAGAGCGTAGGTATATGTAAGGAGATAACATAGACACAGGCTAATTATTGATCACTAAAATGATAGTTAACATTAGTAATTAAACTTAAACAGCTAATGGAAGTCCAAACTGCCTGTGAGCTTCTCCTGTACTATACGGTAATTTGTCTATTATGCGACAGTAAGTCTCGTGGTTATGACACAACCGTTAGCCTATTTTTATAAAAACGTCTGCTACAGAGCCATAATGTGAGCTACAAGGTAATGGAGCCTTTTATACATTGTCATGTTTCTTTAGAAATAAACAATGGACAAAAAAAGTCTGTAAAGTCTGATGTAAAGTTATTTGCTGTCAAAGTGACGTCAAAATGAATTGCAATCAATGGAATGCTAATGGCGGGTGATGGCTTATTAGCATCAAAATGGATCCATAGTAGGTACGCTTTGCGGAGGCTGGCTTACACCCTTGGTTATAACTTTGGTCGAGTTAGCGTTATCAGCTGGTTAGCTTAGTGCAGGCGCTAATAGATTGAATGGATGGCATTATTAGTGGGGTAATTTACGAGATACAAACGTGGATCCATTAACGCCTGCACTAAGCTAACCAGCTGATAACACTAACTCGACCAACGTTATAACAAGGGAAAAAAGCTTATGGGGGGTTGGTTGGCTCGAGGTCAAGGTGCAAAGCAGCCTAGGGTGAAATTACTCCGAACCATCACTTTAATGGCATACTATGTAACTTTTCCCTCTTCAGTGCCCCTGCAGGTTGTCTCATTGGAACTACAGCCGAACTACCCTGCGGCCCTTTGCTGCATGTCATTCCCTCTCTCTCTCCCCTTTCATGTCTTCATCTGTCCTGTGGAAATAAAGGCCTAAAATGCCCCAAAAAAATAATCTTTAAAAATTTTTTTCAATTGATATATCACTATTGATATATGAGGCTAGATCTCATCTTAAATTTTGGATATCGTAATATTACACAAGTGTTGTCTTTTCCTGTTTTAAAGGCTGCATTAGTTAAGTGATGAACTTTTTTGAACTGACCAGACTGTTCTATCTGTTCTATTATTTGTCTTTAACCACTTAGTCATTATATCCACATTACTGAGGATTATTTATCACAAATCTCAAACCCCTGTCTGTCTGCTGACAGCTGCAGGTTGAGGATTCACCAAGTTAAATGTAAGACCTTCTTAATATCACATACCGGTTTCACCATCATACAGGTGAAAGTATGAAAGTATAATGGAAAACCAGTCGGGCTGATATAGACTAGAATTCTTTTTTATTACAGTAGGTCACTTTTTTTTAGTAATTCCTAGCAGTATATAATAATGATAATTCCTGATGATGTACAGTAAATCGATAAATTAAAGGTCCCATGGCATGAAAATTTCACTTTATGAGGTTTTTTAATATTAATATGCGTTCCCCCAGCCTGCCTATGGTCCCCCAGTGGCTAGAAATGGTGATAGGTGTAAACCGAGCCCTGGGTATCCTGCTCTGCCTTTGAGAAAATGAAAGCTCAGATGGACCAATCAGGAATCTTCCCTTTATGACATCATAAGGGGAAAGGTTACCTCCCCTTTCTCTGCTTTGCCCACCCAGAGAATATGGCCCGCCCATGAGAGAGAGAGAGACATCATGGCTTTGCCCCCCCCCCCTCTCCTCCTCAATAGCTACAGACACGGAAACGCACATACTAAG
This sequence comes from Sander lucioperca, assembly GCF_008315115.2. Taxonomy (NCBI): domain Eukaryota; kingdom Metazoa; phylum Chordata; class Actinopteri; order Perciformes; family Percidae; genus Sander; species Sander lucioperca. The sequence goes on from NC_050181.1 coordinate 17,342,072, forward strand.
GAAAGCTCATTGTGGGACTGGCTCTAGCGGCTGTAGTTCTACACCAAGGCTGAATTTCGGGAAAGAGACTTCAGATACAGTATTAGGGGACCACTAAGGTCTATATAAAAGAGACTTCAGATACAGTATTAGGGGACCACTAAGGTCTATATAAAAGAGACTTCAGATACAGTATTAGGGGACCACTAAGGTCTATATAAAAGAGACTTCAGATACAGTATTAGGGGACCACTAAGGTCTATATAAAAGAGACTTCAGATACAGTATTAGGGGACCACTAAGGTCTATATAAAAGAGACTTCAGATACAGTATTAGGGGACCACTAAGGTCTATATAAAAGAGACTTCAGATACATCATTAGGGGACCACTAAGGTCTATATAAAAGCATCCAAAGAGCACCATGTCATGGGACCTTTAATGCAACCTGGACCTAGATAAGTGGCAGGAAAAAAAGATGGATTCAGCAAATAAAAATGATGAATTTCATGTAAATTTCAGTTGCACATTATGAGACAACGAGCTTTCTAGCTACTGCAGCTAACAGTAGTGACAGAGTTCGCTACAGGTCTTATGGTGCACAGTACAACTAAAGGAATGAGGTGCCCGCACTCTGCTAATTCTCCCATACGTTTATTGTGCTGCAACATTTCGTTTTCGTCAGTAGTGTCGAAACGTTGCAGCACAATAAACGTATAGGAGAATTAGCAGAGTGAGGGCACATCATTCCTTTAGTTGTATCCAACTCCTTTTTGCCCTGCACCTCACCAGTGTGGATGTGCACACTACCACTGCTGTTCTATCTGATGGTGCACAGTCCCACTTTCACAACAAGAGCACTTTTAGTTTAGAAGTGTGTAACGTCTCTCAACATCCCACGATCAGATAGCCTGCTAAGACATTTTATAGTAAACATTACGCTGACAGCCGGCCAGAGAAAATATTTAGGACTTTTTGATACCTTCTGAGGCCTTTTTTGTTTGTTGAGGAAACTGAATTAAATCCATTTTAGACTTTTCAAGACCTCGACTACTCTCAGTGTGCATTTAAAATGTTTTAATGGAGAGGCTGACATTGAAATATTTGGTATTATAACGCTATTAGAGTGGGTTGTGTTTCCTTTTCTTTACTGTTTATTGCTTCTCTGTTGTCTCTCTAATTGTGCCCTCAAAATGTTTTGTTGCCTTATAACTCGTTTTGTTCTGATTTATTTCACGGTTCCTCCGAGCACTGCAGTACTTTGAATGTATGTCGGTGTTAATTACTGGATTTAATTAGCTTTGCTGTATTGTTAGCTGGTGGGTTTCCTCAGATGGCCTTCAGAAATACTCCTGATTCTTTGATTACTTTGCTGTTAACGCTTTGGATTTTCACTGCTTCTGAACATATAAAGGTGCTACAATACAAACACGTCAGCCTTAAAGATTTTAGTTGTTAAGTCGTATTCCTCAATGGACTTTAGGACTTAACATTTGAACAGTAGTGTCTTTGGTTGTAAGCCTTGTCAAGCTGCAGAAGTCTTTTACTTTTTCTTGATCTTTTACTTTATGCTGATCAGGATGTACACAGTACTTCTGCAACTGCTAGATTTTCTGTGTGTGTGTGTGTGTGTGTGTGTGTGTGTGTGTGTGTTGTTTATATATGTTGCAATCCTCACTGTAGGGCTGCACAATATATTGTTTTTTTTTTATCATCATTGCAATATCAACTGCCGCAATAAATGCATTGCAAAAGGCTGCGATGTATCGCGGAAGAGACTCAGAGATTTTTAGTGATGCCTTTTACGTTTAATCGAATGTTCAGTTTGTTTAATAAAAGAATTATGGAAATAATTTCCTTTCATTTGTTTTAAACTCAACATGCAATTTTTTGTATTTTAGCTGAATACTGAAAGCAGCAGAAAAGCATAATGGAGTGCACTGTTTATTTATCGCATATCACATAGTTTCCTCATATGGTGCAGCCCTACCTCACTGTTTAAATTAATATTATTATTTTTCAAATATAGCCTTTTTCTGATTCAAATCCCTGCTTAAAGATAAAAACAAATCTTAGAATACATTTTTCCTGTTTCATCTAATCCATCAGTGAAGTTCAAGGAGTACATCTCTAAAGCGTTAGGCTAAGTCACTTTCATTTTCATTTCCCAGAATGCCTTTTAAGATCTTACTCAGCATCTTGTTCTCTGGTGTGCAGTATCTGTGTAGGTGGATGGAGTGATTGTGATAAAGTAATGAGCTTCCAGGAGAGAAAAAGTAAAACTGGAGAGAGAGTAAGAACATTGTCACGGCGTGCTGTTCTTGGTTTTTCAAATGATAAGGCTTTTGAAGAGGCTTCTTTGGTTGCAAAATTAGTCTCCCACATCTCCTATGATGAACTTCTCTGCGGGATTGCTGAACATTGATGCAAAATTGAGACTCTTGAAAGAAGCTCTTGCTCTTTAATTGCGTGGAGCTAAACCTGTATTTTTCTATGATTGTTGATGTTTTTGATTACTAGGAGTTGGATGAAATATCCATATGACAATATACCGTTGTCCTTTGTTACGATATGAGAATGGAAACACTGATATTTTAATGAATAAAATAAGGTGCTCTAAATAGATTTCCCTGCTCCCAGCGTGGCTACTTCATGGCTCCTCGAGGTGGCACCCAACACATAAATGAGGGAAACTTGAACAGAAGTCAACTAGCCGAAGAGGAGGAGGTTTTCAACGGGATGGCGGACAGCAGTTTGAAGAAAATAACAGATGCCGCGGCCACGTTTTCGCTATCGTGAGCCATGTATCATAATGTGAGGTATCCTGTGATTCCCACCCTTATTGATTACTGAATCATTTCCCTACATGTGACTACTGTGATCATTTCCTGTCATTGCATTAACAAGTAGAAATTGAACCATCGGTCTCATCACCTTGCGTAGAGGTGTCAGAAAACAACTTGCCATTATAGTCTTCAGTGTCATCCAGGAGACAGAGTAACATTGGCATTCATTTGGAGTGGTGTTTCTGTCCACCTGATTAATCTAAGTTAAATACTCTTTTTAGCTAATCTCTTTTAGCTCTGTTGAAGGAAATATACAACTTTAACAGCTAAAGGCTCCACTATGTTCACCATGCTAGTTGCTAACTTTTTCTAACTACTAGGGATGCACCAAACCCAGATTTTTGGGGTTTGGCCGAATATTGAATCCACTGGTTAAGATTCTGAAACCAAATACCGAATCCTATTCCCAGGGCTAGCAAAGCTGGTAATGGTCGTCTGGTTAACACCAAGTTTTCCTTCCAAGTCCTTCCTTTGCCGTACCTGAAGTTGCTGCATTTTGGCTGCTGTCTGTAGATTCCTTCATGCACAACTCGTATTCTTTTTAGGGCTGTCAAAGGATAAATGTTTCTAATCGCGATTAATCGCCAAATTTCTACAGTTAATCACGATTAATCACATGATTTATCACTTGAATAAAATTCTATTATTTTGCATTTCAGAACTGTTTTAAGTACATATTAACAATGGAAAGCAATTCTTACCAGTGTATCTTAATTGGGAATCAAATGAATGCAAAGAAAGTTACTTTATGAACTTGACTTTAAGATTCGTAATTGTTTATTATTTATTTACTGTAAACAAAAGAAAAATGTGTGAATCTCATTCATTATTCATTATCATTATTGCACAATTCCTACAAGTACCTAACCTAACTGAGATGTAACACTAACACTTTGCTTATACAGTACAAACAAAATGGTTCAAAAACCGGTTGCCACAGCAGGACATTTGTAACCTTTACGTTTTTCTAATAAGGAATGTAGCAATTCTCCTGGACAGAAAAGGGGGTGGTCAATGTCCCAAATGACAAAAACAGTCAAAAAAACGATACAAATAACACAGTCCTAAAACCGTATGCTGATATCCAGAGTCAATATAGTGTGCAGTAACTTCAAAATAATTTTGATTACTTACTGACGTCCAGTGATCACTGGAAAATGAGTTTGCAGTACTTTGCAGCAGTTCGAGTTGGGATGCTTTCTCCGTGTCGTACAGGCTGTGTATATGTGAAACTACTGTCCCCCTCTACAACTTTTTAAAAGTAAACTTTCCATTCAGAATCTTATTGGCATTCATTTCGGCGTCTCGTGCTCGCCATCCACTCAAAAAGTAACGTTAGCCTACTACTCTTGGGCCGGCTCACAAGCCTAAACAAGTGTGTGCGGCGTGCCTGTTGTTTAGTTTCCGGTCTAGCTAGATCCGGTGTAGTGTTGTAGTTTTTCTAACGATACTAGTTGTTGCAACAGCATGTGAAAAAAACTACAAAGTTTGCTAGGCCAAAAAGAACGTTAATCTCGCGATAAAAAAATTGACGCTGTTAAAATGGGTTTGCGTTAACGCCGTTAGTAACGCGTTTAACTGACAGCACTTTTGGATGTTTCATACCAAATGTTGTAACAGTGGTGATGTTGTGTATTGTTTAGGGTCCTTGCCACGACGAGACAACTCGGCATTACAAATTGAACATGTAGCTGGACTTGAATGGCCTTCTTTTGACTGAAAATACTGCCAAACTACACTTTTTCTGCTCCCGAGTTCCATTTTCACTTTCTCACAGCCTACTGCATTGAACGGTTCACCTACGTAAACACCTCCCCGTAATCAACGGTGGCGTCATTACGTCGACCAGCGTAGTGCGCGTAGTGCAAGTGTAGGGTTTGGTTCGGTGAAAAAAATTTTTCGTTTCAAAAAAAGCCAAATCCGAAGCCGAATCCTGGATTTGGTGCATCCCTCCTAACTACCGATTGAGATTTAACCAAAACAGTAAAGTTGTGATTTGGAAAACCAAAACAACACGTTAAAAGAGGCTAAAACGCTCACTATAGCTCAGAGGAACTTCAATGTTAAGTCTCAGGGGATCGTCAGTATAAGCAACTCTTTTCACATTACATGTTGTCATTTGACCTATTGTTGATATAAAAGTATTATTTAGTGCAGCTTTAAGCCCTGTTTCTTTCCCCACTTCAGTCCTGCATGTTGTGCACCAAACTGTCCCAAGGAGAAAAAAAACACTCAGGAAACCATTCAGTTCATCGATCTTCACAGTGATGCCACATCTACAGCTGTTATCATGCCATCACATTTCAATTAGAATTAAACAATAAGGTTACTACTACCCATGTAAGGTTTGAAAGTACCCTACAGAGTGATTTCATTAAACAGATGTAGATAGAAACTATAGTCGTTCTGCTCCCTGCAAGAAAGAAAAGCAAGAACGAGGAGATAGGAGGAATTTTTACTTTATTGTTCCATGTGGGAAAAGAAAAACAACACACTTTAAATATAATGTCACAAATCCAAAAGAATTAGGCCACGTTTCCATCTAAACATAGCCTTACTTCCCACTGAATGCAAAAGTAGTGTTAGTTGTCCAAGAAGAGGAAGGACTGTGGATGTTTGCAGCCTGCTTTGCCTGTGTAGACAAATACAACAATAATATGTTTTCTAACCTGAGGATGAATCGATACTTTAACACATTAACAATGGCCTCTTTAAAGGTGAAGCATGGACAGATAAAAAGACTCCTAATGATAGACAGACATTTTACAACATTTAAGAAAGTAAATAACGGTTGAGGGTTTGGATTGAGAGGACGGATGGATGAAAAGTATTGTCGTGAGAAGCTGTAGAGAGCCCAATTAAAACAGTATTGCCTTGATGTAAAAGCTTTTGCACCAGGAGGAGAACCATTTAAAAGCCATAACCAAAAACAAACACAGCTCTCTGAAACCAATAAGTTGTCCTCCAGCCTTTTATTCCCCAAAGAGCCCACCTATAGTACATCATTCACTTACAGTAATAATCATCCACGCTGACTTTTCTCTCCACATTTCATTTGTTTCTAGTACCCGGGGCAAGGTCTGGCTGAAGCTGTTTATCACAGTGAAATGAAGGAGCTAAAATATGTCTTGAGAGTTTTGGTATTTGTGTTTCTTGGCTCACTATAAGTCAGCGCCTTAGCAGCAAGGCCTAAACCACTTCATGTTAAGTGGAGCTGCTTTTCATGCCCATTTAATAGAGACACTGTATAGATTCAGTTTATCTGCTGAAATGCTCATATCAGGTGTGACAAATCAAAACTGAACAGTGAAATATGAATTCCTAAACATCAGCGATTAAACACAATTCAGAGAAAGTTGCTGCACTAAAGCATCTGCATTGTGTTGCGACCTTGTTGGCCATATACAAGCAGCATTAGAGTTACAGAAACACTGATATGTCACCAATATTTCTCAGAAATCATGCCTTAATGCATTTTTTGCTTAATCCTTTGAATGGCTCTTCATGGTATCTAAAACAGAGTATGCTAAGCTATAAGCTCAGCTCTCAGCACCTAATTCTGAATCGTCTTTGCGATACTTTTTGTCTTTGGGAGATACAGTATTTCTCCAAACTGAACCCCCCACCCCCATCTCGGCTCTTGGACAACTCTTCGTGTTGTTTTGGTGCTGCAGCAGCGCTAACGTGTAGTGTGTCTGCAAGCGTTCCAGCTTGCAGACATTGTAGACACAGACAGAATATTGTCAGGTTGACTATATTGGTGCTTTCACAAAATATTTTACCAATGAGATTTTAGATAAATCATTATCAGTAATGTGGATATAATGACTGAGTGGCTAAAGGCAAATAATAGAACAGCTAGAACATTCTGGTAAGTTCAGAAGATTACATAATTTTACTGTTATGCAGCCATTAAAACCAGGAAAAGACACTTATTAGTGTTTCCCCTAGAATTATACAAGCCCGGTGGGCCGCCAGGCCAACGGGAACCCCCATCAGGCCGGAATTACATTTTTTATGCCATAAATAATTGGTTCTCCTATATTTATTCAACCTTGCACTGCCGTGAGTCCATGAATGGGACAACTGTCTGTTGTTAGTTGCCGTCTGTTGCTGCTAGAGTCAGTTGAACAGGTTAAAGTAATATAACGTTGTCGGTAATGTATACCTCCCGGTAGTCTCGCCTCGCCTATCTCCACAGTGCTGATGGATTCAGTGTTTTTAGCTTAAATAGACCAGATAATATGCGGTTAAAACAGATTGGTGATGCTGTTTTGCCCATGTTTTACGTGGTGTAAATATGTAAAGAAACTTTAAAGTGTTAAATTAAAAAAAATAATCTCAGTTAGGGGAAACACTGTTTATGCCATATTACGATAGACGATATCTTGATATCACAATATCAAAATAATATGGATATATTGCCAGCCCTAGTTCCAGCTATAAGTGTAGCCAGCTAACTGGTTTAACCATCCATCCATCCATTCATCTTCGTCCGCTTATCCGGACTCGGGTCGCGGGGGCAGCAGCTCCAGCATGGGACCCCAAACTTCCCTTTCCCGAGCCACATTAACCAGCTCCGACTGGGGGATCCCGAGGCGTTCCCAGGCCAGGTTGGAGACATAATCCCTCCACCTAGTCCTGGGTCTTCCCCGAGGCCTCCTCCCAGCTGGACGTTCCTGGAACACCTCCCTAGGGAGGCGCCCAGGGGGCATCCTTACCAGATGCCCAAACCACCTCAACTGGCTCTTTTCGACACAAAGGAGCAGCGGCTCTACTCCGAGTTCCTCTCGGATGACTGAGCTTCACACCCTATCTCTAAGGGAGACGCCAGCCACCCTCCTGAGGAAACCCATTTTGGCCGCTTGTACCCTGGATCTCGTTCTTTTGGTCATGACCCAGCCTTCATGACCATAGGTGAGGGTAGGAACGAAAACTGACCGGTAGATCGAGAGCTTTGCCTTCTGGCTCAGCTCTCTTTTCGTCACAACGGTGCGATAAATTGAATGTAATACCTCCCCCACTGCGCCGATTCTCCGACCAACTTCCTGCTCCATTATTCCCCTCACTCGCGAAATACCTTGGGGTCTGGTTTAACCTTCAAAGATAAACTCAGGCAACGCCTGCGTTTACCGCCTACGATGACAACTGTCCCCTGAAAAATGTAGTTGATTAAAGTTAATTCTGTGAGTTTATGTAAGAACAAAATCGTGGCTGTTGTCTGCTTACTGTAACATGCTCTCTGTTTGCCAGTTTCAGTGCTAGGCCTATTTAAGTTTGGCCAAAGATGGTTGTATGGAAGAAGAAACAGCGCTATATATGTTCATACAAATGTGAAGTAGGCTGGGCATTAAAAGAAAGACACTGCATTATTTTATCAGTTTATGTAGGAACAAGAAAAGTGTGTGCCTCTTGGCCCAATCATATATTTTTTAATATAAACAAACAGTTTAGAGAACAATCAAAATATCAGTCAGAAAAAGCCATTTTCCCAGTCATCTTCAAGTATGCTTTCATCTTTCTCTCTTAGCCTCATCAGTCCTCCTTTATCTTCCCTCAGAGCTGATTTAGAGCCATTGGAGTGTGTGCTATAATCATAGCCTAATGACAGATAATCTAAAGAACACTCAATGACTTTAATCCCACCCTTAATACCACTACACTCCCACTGTAGGTCGGTATACGGATTAGTATTTTCGCCCTCGTCCCTGGGCCTTTTAATAATGTTGACTGTTTCCTCTGAGTCACCACTCTAAACTCACAACTAATGACATTTAAACTTTGTAGTATCAGTTTACTTTCTGAGTACTGCCTGAAAGTCATATTTAAATAGCTGTTGTGAGTCAGTCCATCCATATTCAGACCATATTCCGCCCCGTTGTCCTGTGATTAAACTTTATGAGGGCTGACATGATGGACAGGTTATCATATTTTCTTCGCCTTGAACTTTGTGTCCAGTCTTAGCCAATTAAGCTTTAAGATCGGCATGGTTTGTTTATTTCCATGCTCAGTGTTGGAGGAACGGTATGACTATTCAGCTGCTGCAGGCTGTGGAGGGATTTAATATGAGTTACCAACCCAGTCTCATGAAATGTTCATGAAATGTTCGTGAAATGTTCTCGTAATTTAATGTATTGATTCTTGTACACGGACACGTTTGTCTCGGGTTTTTTTTTTTTCGTGATGGTCAGCGCTGTTTTTCAACACGGTCTCACGGCAGTTTGTGTAATTGTCACGTTATTTTTAATCTATTGATACATGCACAACAACACGTTTATCTGCTTATTTTAGGTGTAGGCTTGCCACATGGAAATGTATTGCTTTTCAGTGAACTGCGTGTTTGCACAGGGAAGAACAAAGCCATCGCAATGTTGTGTAAGTATGGCGAGCTTCCCAGCAAAGCTCCCGGTCTTTAATGATTCATGAGAGGGCAGCATCAGCCAGAGTCAGGGTGAGGAACAGGGAAAGTGGCTGAGGATAAATCCCCTTTCATATTTCTTCTTTAGTGTCATTTATGGAAATGTGTGCAGGCAAAGTGGAGCCATGAATGGGATCTGATGAAGTCAAGGTTACAGAACGGATGTGGAGCCACCAGTCATGAATCTGGATTAATGAACCCCGGCAACAGGTAGTTAAACAAGGAGCTGACAGAGGACTGCAGTCCATCCGTTTGATATTGGGCGCTGCTGGACTGTATTTGTTCAAGGCCGTCCCCAGAAGGAGTCTGTCTCCCCAAAATAATGAAGCCATTCATCAATGGAGCTGTGGTCATCAAATATGACTTGCTGTCGCCTCAAAAAGCTTTCATCTGCCGAGGTCATGATACTCCGTCACTCCGGGACAGTAGACTTAAACAATAAATGTTTTTTACACTTACAACTCTATTTGCACCAGCAGATACATTAGTTATGACTGTTGTAATTAGATATTTAACTGGGGACGTAAAACGTACCAACTGTAACTGCATTAGTTACCAAGGTCACCGTGCTCTTTCAGTCTCTATTACAGCAGGGATTAGCCTTTGGCTAGACAGATCATCCATTCAAAGGGAAGTCTGTGCTGCAGTTGGTGCAAACACAACATATTATTCCAAAGAATGATCAATGGGGAGCTAGAATGTGTTCAGCACAGTTCATATCAAACTGTCAGTTAGATAGCTTGGAAAGTTGCAAAACTTTGGTCTGAGGGTGGCGCTCAAGAAAAGCTTAGTTTAATGACTAGCATTAGAAATTTATCCTCTGGTGATAGCAAATTTCATGAAAATATGACCGTTAGTTTCCTATTCCTACTTGGTGTACAAAGTTAAACATCATACCTCAAGGAATGTCAAAAATAAAAAGGGGGAGGTATGAACATATTTAGTAAATTGAGCTTTCTAATATTCTTGAGTGCTCTATCACTTTTCAAAACCCAAATTGCAAAGTTCTTCACACAAGGTAACTAATGAAAATCTACAAATTATAAAAGCATTAGTTATGATAAAACAAAGTTTAGCAGTATCAAAAAAAACTCGAAGCAATTTAAAAGACGTCACTAATACATATCATTAAATCATTGCAAGTGTCCATTTAGAGGGCTGCATCTGCACGGTGGATGTGCTATTTGTTGTGTACATGTTCAAAAAGTGTGAGACATGAGTCATGATACTGCCTGAATATGGGTATAACAGCGTATATTTTAAGACCTTCTCCCCTGACTGGAAGACAAAATGACGCTCCGTTGTACACGACAGTGACAGAAATAGTTGTGTCCAGAATGAAAAGAGGGTTAGGGTTAGAGAGCTTGAGATACACTAGAACTTCAAACCCTGGCTCTTTACTCCCCTCCACACACCTGACCAATCACTGCAAACTGGGTGTGAATGTCAGATTGCTCCGGAAAGCAATCTCCACCCCCGAATTCCAACGTTTCCTCTGGGTTTCTGAGGTTTAACTGCCAGACATACTGATCAAATATCTTAAGGTGACTCTCAGACCCATCAGAAGTCAGAGCGAGAAGTGTTCAAGGCTATTACACTAGTGGTGACAGACTCATAAGTTTTGAATTTAAATATGGTGAACCTTGGATGGAAAGGTTGAACAAGACGACATGATGAAGAGTTTCTGGTTTTGATGAAATCTCGAGGCGACCAGACCAGACATTTTGTGAATACCTCTGTCACTCATACACAGGCAGTTTGTGTGGGTTTAGCAGATGAAAGTGGCTTTCCTCAACAGCATGTGTCCACCGTGCTACCCTCACAGTGTGGGTTGGACGTCACCACTGTCACTGTAAGCCCTGCAATTGAAAGCTTTTCAGCCTCACATTGTGCAAGATAATACCATGGAACTGTGGTGCCACTCCATTGTTTGCATCAGCACAATGCACGTCCTCCAGTGTATCTGCATCACTTCATGCGCCACAGTTCAGGCTCTTTACACACTGAGATAGATGCTGATAACAGTTTAACGTTCTCTCTGTTGTGTATTTTTATAAACCTGGCGTCCACAGCTCTGCAGACTGCTGATGAGAAGAAGCAGGGCCAGTCAGTTTGTATTAAAGAGGAGGACAGAGCTGAGTCAGTGGCCATTAAAGAAGGAAAGGTAAGGCTGAATTTCAATACAACAAGACGTTGAGGTGAAACAGAGGAAAAGGGTGGGCTGCAGGAGAAAAATGAGGGTGAGGAGAATTGAAGGAGGACAAGGGAAGGAAAGAAGAGGAGGAGGAAGAGCAAAATAAAGAATGAGAGGTTAGAGTTTAGGGGTCAGAGTCTGCAGGCTGTCTGGTAGTAGTATTCCCTCTGTGTTTCTCACAACTGCAGTGACATTTTCTACTGCCTTTTCCATTTTATCCCTCAATGACTTTGCTGTGTGTGTGTGTGTGTGTGTGTGTGTGTGTGTGTTACTGTGTGTGTGTGTGTGTGCCACCATCTGCTTTCTTGATGCACCGCCTCTCATCTTTGGGATGATTTGACCTCATAAGACGAAGCAGGAGGCAGAGGATAGCCGGTATGAAGGAAAGGGAGGAGCATAGTGAGTGAGAGAGGAAGAAAACAAGCAAATGAACGTGGAAGAAGGCTGAAGATAAAAGGAGGAAGAGGAGGATTAGGGTGAGAGGGGTGAATGAGGAAGAGTAGCTAATAGTTTCCACTGTCTGTTTCCCTGCTGTGACATTCTCAACAGCCTCTATAATTTACCCCCGCTGGCTTTTTAAGGGGCTTTGAGTGTGTGTGGTCATGTTCAGGGCCAAGAGTACTGCCTTTCTGCATGACTGCATTGGTACAAATATTAATGCCTAGCCAAAAGAAGTGAACGTTCAAGTAGCAGCTTCCCGCTCTTGGTTGGATCTGTTTGTGTTAGTGTCAGTATACTACCTTTAAATAATTATGATGGCATGAGCTTCAGTTTTAAGAAACCTGGATTCAATGTGATCACATCTAATTGTGTGCTTAATTGCTGAGGATGTGTGATGCTGTACTGTACTAGCTGGTGAACCCGGTGAGTATAAAGCTGCTAAGGAGCATTGATAATTCTCTCAGTGGTTGGATGGAGACAAGAGTGCGGATCGGGCCGCATTTTTCTGTCCGAGCCTGGCCCGTGTCCGACAGAGCAGTAACCGAGCCTGACCCGAGCCCGACAGACATTAAGATATTTATGTCTGAGCCCGACACAGTTAAAATCTCGTTTTTTTCTTATGACACATGTATGTTTGTTTGTGTGGAAAGCTTTTATTAAGCAACTGTAGGAAGGCATTCAGAAATGTCAAGGGGGTAAGCTTTGCTTCAGAACTCGAACCTCCTATGGCGCCATTTTGATGCTACCAAACAATCACCCAATGTTAGCATCCCATTGACTGCCATTCATTTTGACGTCACTTTGACAGAGAATAACTTTACATCTGAAGCGTTTAGAGACTTAATTTGTCCATTGTTTATTTCTAAAGAAACACGACAGTGTATAAAAGGCTCCATTACCTTGTATCTCGCGTTATGGCTCCGTAGCAGACGTTTTTATAAAAATAGGCTAACGATTGTGTCATAACCATGGTACTTACTGTCGCACAGTAGAGGAATTACCGTATAGTACAGGAGAAGCTCTCAGGCAGTTTGGACTTACATTAGCTGTTTAAGTTTAATCACTAATGTTAACTAGCATTTTAGTGATCAATAATTAGCCTGTGTCTATGTTATCTCCTTACATATACCTACGCTCTCCGTCTCTGCTAGATTGGGAATGATTGAGATTTCTCTTGACACAGCTACCAGAAGACTTCCAACTTTCAGACAGGTTGCTCACGTCACATCTACTTCTTCAAGCTCAGTTGGAGGCTGCTCAGTAACGCTCAGCGCTCACCGAAAAGGGCTTCTAATATCCTTCACTGGTCTCCGTCCAGAGCAATGGGATCTGTTGGTCCATTATATATTGTGTATGGGAAATGTCAACAGATGAGCGCATCAGCGCACACGGGGCAACAAGCGCATGTTAACACAGGCTTGCACCTACATAATAAGCTTTTTTAAATTTAAAATGTTCAATGTCTTATGGCGCTGATGTGACCGAGCCCGACCTGAACTCGAACATCATTTCTAAATATCTGTCCGAACCTTAGCGACGGGTTCCGACAGGCTTGGTTCGGGTATCCATCCTCTAATGGATTAGTTCAGTTCAGAAACAAACAAATGTAATGTTGCTCTGTGTCTGTTGGATGTATAAATAGGAAACACGTTTGCCATAACAACCGGACTGGAAACTACGTGACAACCATCAATCAGGGATGGGAAATCTAAAACTGTCCTTTCCATTTAATGTTAAGGTTTAAACTCTGAAAAATATGTTTCTCCACTATCACTCTTTAACAAAAGATTGACCTTTATTTCAACCCCAAAAACCACTCCCTATTTACTCTGTAGTGCACTATATTCACAAAGGAACAAAGTAAGTAGTGACCATGACTTTCTCCTAACAATCTCGCTTCTTATTGGGGAGTAAACTATCTGCCTATTATATAGAGAGTAGTGAATGGGTGAACATGGGAGTAATTTCAGACACCGCTTTTGTTATTTAGGAGCTATAGTGCAAACAGAAACCCAGATGGTATCTGAACTGGATTATCAGAGCAGTCTGATGCTGCTCTTCAGGGAGGAGAAAGTAGCTCTAGTAGTAGGTCTTGACCAGTTATATCACACAACAGTGTGCTAAATTCAATTTTTGCGGAGCGCATTGTCAACTCGGGAGATAAAATACTTCAAGCTTCAGGAAAAAAAGATTAAATTTAAGACAAGAAGATAACTCATGTGTGCAATACTGTTCTGAGCGATGCCATCTACAATCCTCAGCTCCATCACCACCATTGTCTATCTGACAGGAAGTGGAGAGTCTTTTTTTGTGTGACGTGGTTTATCAGTTTGATATGTTATCTTGGGTTAAAGTTGTGTTCTTCCCTTTTTTTATTCTTGTGAGCTGAAAAGACTCTCCAGTCTGGTCAATTCAGGATTTTCAAATTGCAAAAGTGTTCTGTCAGGATCCTGCCGTGACTGACTACCTTTGTGCCACCCTGGTGGCCATTTTGTATATTGTGTTGTGTTTTGTGCTTGTTGCTGTTTCCCATGTGCTCTGTGGTTACCTGTCTGTCATGACGTCTTTGTCTCCGCCCATCCCCTTATATGGTCTGCACTTTCCGTCTTGTTAGTTTCTCTCCGTTTCTGCTCTCACCTGTTCCCAATTATTGCCTTGTTGGTCTCGTCCAGTCCTCTGTCTTCCTGTTAATTGGTCTGTGTATTTCTACACAACCTGTGTTCCTATGTTCTTTGTTGGTTTGTGTCTCTGTTTGTCCTGTCTGAGTCCTGTTCGTTTGTGTGTTTGTAGATTTGTAGTTGTAAGTTTGTAAGTTGTCATAATAAAGCGTGTTTGTCTGAACTTCTGCCTGGAAGAGTCTTGCAGGTAACACTTTACTTGAAGGTATCGACATAATCGTGACATGACACTGTCATAACTATGACATGATACTGTCATAAACGTTATAAACAAGTCATTATCGTTGACTTCTGTCATTAAGTGTCATTCGGTTTTTGTCATGACAAGTTGACATTGTTTGGGTTGTCTGATTATGACAAGTTGACATTAATCAAAGTGACATTACCAGAAGTTGTCTTGGTCATGACAAGTTGACATTAAATTAGTTTGGGATGTCTTTTTAATGACAACTTGACATTAACCAGGATGACATTACCAGAGGATGTTTTTGTCATGACAACTTGACTTTCAAGTCAAGTCAAGTTGTCTTAATAAGGACACTCTCAAGAAATGTAATGTCAAGTTGTCATGACAAATACATCTTCTGGTAATGTCATCCTGGTTAATGTCAACTTGTCATAATCAAGACAACCCAAACAATGTCAATTTGTCATGACAAAAACCGAATGACACTTAATGACAGAAGTCATAAACGTTTATGACTTGTTTATAACGTTTATGACACGTTCATGACAGTGTCATGTCATAGTTATGACTGATTATGTTGATACCTTCAAGTAAAGTGTCACCGTCTTGCATTTGGGTCCTCCTGCTGAAACCTGACACTATCCATGCAACTATAATGTCATTGGACTAAAGCTTCTATTCCATCAGCTGTTTTAAGAACAATGCATTAAGAAGGATGTGACTAACAAGCTATGACAGGAGATGTTCACCACCATATCCTATATTTTTGCCCTAATTGGGGTCTGTCAGGACCTTTATCCTAACTACCCCACAATTACACTGTCCCGTGAAGTGTGAAAGTGCTGCCTCAACTTCTGGAAAGGACAGAAACTCTTCTCTTAGTGCAGTAGCCTTTGTGTTTCCAGCCTCAGGAGAAGCTGAGCTCTGGCTGTTTGACAGGCAAGAGAAGATGGAGAACACCAAATTATCTGCAGAGAAGTTTTTTTAGAGCACTTATCTTCTAATGCCTCCTGAGGGAGGACGGCTGAAAAGTAGCACTAAGTAGATGCTGTGACTGCGGCTCCTGTTGTGGTTTAGTGAAGGTGTAAACAAGCTCACACACATGCATGCACACACACACACACACACACACACACAAACAAACACACACGCACACAGGGAGAGAGCTCCATAGATGCCTTTGGTCACGACTTCCAGTTTCTCTCCTTTGGAGCAGATATAAAGTGTTTGTTATTGCAGTGCTGGTGCAGTGAGGGATCCGTAGAGCAGCTGTTAGAGTAAAGGTGTAAAGTGGTTGTCTCTGCTGTGATCTCCATTAGAGCCCGACCGATAAAGGATTTTTAAGGCCGATATCGATACAAATATTTGGTGATTTAAAAATCCGATATTCCGATATATCGGCCGATATATATTGAAAAAAAAAAAATCCAGAAACGCATAACAAAACATAAACAGATTTCCCTAACATTAGTTATTAGCTATGTAGCTATGTAGTTATTTATGAGTCTTCACTAAAATAATATGATAATGCAGTTTAAAAATAAACTTGTTTAATTGTCACAACAGAACAGAGGAACATCAAAATATATAAAAGTTCTGATAAATAAAATGTATAAAAATACAAACTTAAGATATGAAACTTAAAGTCCTTTGAACAAAAACACAATAACAACAAAAAAATCAAAGTGTTGCCAACAGGGAGGTTGTAGAGCGCCTTCTGTTGGACAGACTATGCAACGCCAACACTCAGAACATGGTTGAAGGGGGTTTCGTCTGTTTTCATTTTATTTTTTAAATATTCATTTATCGGCCATAATAAATGCTGATACCGATAGTTTGGAAAATGCCTAATATCGGCCCGCCGATATCGGTCGGGCTCTAATCTCCATAGCTTGGCTGTTCCAATAGCTGCAGCTGGCCTTAGGTTAGTGGAGGCATGTATCACCTCACCTTAACAATGTCTCTTAGATAGCTTCATCTTTTTTTTTGTTTTAAAGATTATTTTTTGGGCATTTTAGGCCTTTATTTATATAGGACAGCTGAAGACATGATAGGGGAGAGAGAGGCTGAATGACATGCATCAGAGGGCTGCAGGCCGCTGCGTCGTGGAGTAAACCTCTACATAAGGGCGCCTGCTCTACCAGATGAGCTACCCAGGCACCCGATATCTTCTTCTTGCCCACCAACTGTAGTTTAAAGATTAGTGATGTACCCGCAAAGCATTTGAATAAACTGAACAAGGTAAATAGGGGCAGTATTGGTGTTTCTGGGTTAATGCTCTACGTTGAGACAAGTTAATTGGGAAAAAGCTTGCAGTACTGCATGTGCTGCAGTGTGTATATGGTGCCATGGTTAACAAATGATTTAGCATTACTGAATGAATCGCTTGCTTGACAGTCCCCGCAACTGATGGATTTATTAGTAGTTTAGCGCTGAAATTGTATTCTTAATATCTCACAAGCTGGTTTGTTCTGCTATGCTGTCACACCACAAACGATCCACACCAGAGATGGCTTGGATGTGGAGAGAGATCCTCCTTTTCAGGCAGTCTTTACGCAGTTGTTTTGTCCACACCAGAGCTTGAATAACGTGTTCATACTAGGGGTGCACGATATATTGACTCAATATTGTTGTCGCGATATCACGTTACAATATTATATCGAAAGTGTCGCAGTAAGTATGCAGTATTTTGTTTATTTTGTGGAGCGCTGCGTCCCATCCACTGTGTGGCTTAGTTGTAGGGCTGTGTATTGGCAAGAATCTGGCGATACGATACGTATCACGATACATGGGTCACGATTCAATATATTGCAATATATTTCGATACTGGTTGTAAAGCGATATAAGTATAATTTTAGAAAAACAAATTTTTAAAGTGCCCATATTATGAAAAAAAACATTTGGGGTGTTATGTTGTGTCTCTGGTGCTTCCACACACATACAAACTTTGAAAAAAATCCATCCATGCTGTTTAGAGTGAGATACAGTTTCTGAATGTGTCCTGCCTTCAGTCTCTGGGTGAGCTGGTCCAAATCTGCACGGCTTGTGACGTCACAAGCCGAAACAAGCTGGCTAACCGCAACCATTAGCTCGTAGCGTTAGTGTTAGCATGCTAACGCTAACGTTAATGCTAACGCTAGCATGCTACCTCGTTCTCAATAGCAAAGCACTGCTACAACACACACAAGTTCACCATAATCTACAAAAGAACTACTTACATGTACGCCCTCATTTAGAAGTCTCCCAGCTAATCCTGCTAATCCTAAAGTAGGCCAAAGTTCAGCCATAGCTACGTTGTTAGCTTCTAGTAAAAAGTCAGGCACTGTTAGGCACTGCTAGGCAAGGACACTAGTGGTGTCGTCTCAGCATGGCCATCTAGCAGTAGGGGGTTTAAACACAACATAAACGTGAACCACTGTCTTACATGAATATTTTTGAACGTTTAAAAAAAATAAAAAAACATTTTTTTTTATAAAAAAAACAACAACTCAATATTGCCTTTTTGAAAATCGATACAGTATTGCAAAACAAAATATCTCGATACTCAAGTGTATCGATTTTTTCTTACACCCCTACTTAGTTAGTGTTTGATTTAGAGCCCGCTTGAAACTCTATAATGATCATGTTTCATTGGCCAGTTACCGTGCCACTTGCACATTAGTACACGTCAGCGCACGGGTCCACTACGTGACAAACCCTATGGAGCGTACCACCTGTGTGTGCATATTTCAACAGAGTGACAGTGTAAGTGAAGAAATAGATAGAGACAACAAAACGGAACGAATCAGAGAAGAGAAAGAAAAGTTGTGTCCTGTTCTCTT
This sequence comes from Sander lucioperca, assembly GCF_008315115.2. Taxonomy (NCBI): domain Eukaryota; kingdom Metazoa; phylum Chordata; class Actinopteri; order Perciformes; family Percidae; genus Sander; species Sander lucioperca. Next base: position 17,360,635 of record NC_050181.1, read on the forward strand.
TATTTATATATTTTATACTGTCCAACCAGTAAAACATGTCCTGTTCTGTAGACATGGTCATTATGTATTTATTCATGTTGTACCAGTCCAATATGACAGTCAGTTGAAATAAACCTTGTGTTATATTTGTTATGTATCTATTTTGATGCGTTTTCCCATAACTTTTGTAATTTTACATAATATCGAAATTAATATCGATATCTCAATATTCATAATCAGTATCGCAATATCACATTTTGTCAATATCGTGCAATCCTAGTTCATATAGGCCTACGCCTAAAAAACTTCAACCAAATAGGCAAATGCATCAGAAGCACTCCTTATAATGTATTGTCATGTTTTTTAAGAGAATCCAAAAACACACTCACAAGAACAGCACCAGGAAAAGACCACACTGTTGTGATATGATAAATACAGACAGTACTGTATCTAGTCTCACGCTACAATAAATGCATATTATATAGATGCATTGCTCAACTTTCCACTCCCTTTGAAAAGACAAACGGTACAGTGTGCTGCTCCGACACTCATTTGCATAAAAAGTGTTTGTAGTATATAAGCCCCTCTACTGGTGCAATGCAGAGTTTTCAATTTTATGAATCCCCAATGTCCAATTCAGTGTTTCATTTTTTTAAATAAATTAGATTAGCCGAGGTGCTTGAATGATGTGAATATCCTTGTGCCGTGTATTTTATTTGAATGACAGAAGAAAATTACTTTTTTTTTTCCCATGGAGACTTTTTGCTCCGCTGCTCTCTATTAAGAGACATTTACAGGCAAATATATTCAAATTATTTACTTAGTGCAGCTGGTGAATTACTAGATATTTTATTATACATCTCCTCCTGGAGTCATTAGTACGAGTGATGTAGCCTGCAGCATTCCTGCCAAATCTGCATAACTCTGGCATTATAATTCACAGTGAATGTTTTGATCTGAACCCTGCTGGAAGTCCTGTTTCTCAGCAGCTTGCTTCAACTCTCTCGTCTGTGTTTATGCGAGTTAAACCTGGCAGTTTTAAAGACAAAGACATTTTAAATGCTGCTTTTGATGACTTCATTTGGTTGATGTCTGTCTCCCACACAGCCTCCTACGTGGCTGCTCAGCGTGATGAGCCTCACTGAGGAGGAGGAGGAGGATTGTTTCATCCTTTCAAAGGCAGCGCTAGATTGATGCAGAGTGGTGTATGCATTAGGAAGCTGTTTGTATGAATATGTGTGTGGGCTTTATTCTTGCACGTACAGGTTGTGCTGCACAAAATGAGGTTATTATCTGGTATTGTCTAACTGGATGAGGGTCGAAGGCCAGAAGGCATCAACATTATCAGTTACGTGCACAGACATTTTGGGAGGCAGGGGCTCAAGGAAAAAAAAAAGTGCTAATAGTTAATAAATAATTATTTATTCAAAATGTAAACGTTAAGAGCCCTATTTTAATGATCTAAGTGCACGGTGTGAAGTGCCTGGCGCAGGTGTGTTTAGGGTGTGTCCAAATCCACTTTTGCTAGTTTGACGGCGGAAAAAAGGATCTGTGTGCCGGGTGCATGGTTCTAAAGGGTTGTACTTAGTGTCTTCATTAATCAGAGGTGTGTTTTGGGCGTAACATGCAATCAACCAATCAGAGATCATCTCCCATTCCCTTTAAAATCCAGGCGCGTATGGACCTTGGAGCATTGCTATTATGATGGCAGATTTGCACCGTAATATTTTTATTTGTAATCTTCTGCATGATTGTATGCTGCTGTGCGTCCCTGTGTGTGTAACAAGCATAGTGTGCGCGCGCTGTGCATAAGCCTAGGCGCATTTACTAATACACTGTTAAAATAACAATGAAATGCTGCGTTATTGACTTTAGACTGAACACACCTCCATGTAAGACCAGCACGCCCAGAATGCACCTGAACACACCTCCCTGTAAGACCAGCACGCCCATGGGCCACAGATGGGTGCAGGTGCATTTGCTATTTAAACGACGTGGGTGCTGGACGGGAAACTGACAACTGCGTCGGTCTTAAACTAGCAAAGACACTTTTTTATCAATGCTTTGCGCTGCGCCGGGTGTGAGATAGGGCCCTAAATATATTAACACAACTCTGACTACCTTAACAACTGATTTTATTTCCCTTACGCAATTGTTCAATAGATTTAATGAATACTCAACAAAATAATCAGTTCACACAGAGACTTTTTAGTCTTCACCTGGTTAATCACAAACAGCAAAGGAAACTCTGCCACAATGTGCATGTTTTCTGTGCTACTAGTTTCAAGTATATATTTAGAATAAGTGACTGCACCAAGGAGAGGGACATCATTACACTAAGAATTTGTTTATTTTGCAAATGGCAATAAATCATTTACATTCTTTTGGTGCTATTGGAATAAATAACACTCAACAAAAATCTTCACACTAAACTGACAAATTCTTACAGGAAAAAACACTGTTATTATTAGATGAGGAGCCTACGATCCAAATGATGAAGTTACTGTTGTACTGTTAAACCAGCTACATTAAATCCAGTGCAATATTTATTCAGGGTTACAAGTCTCCAACACCTTGTCTGTGTATGTTCATGTCATTTTCTGTTGTTGTACATGTATGCTTTGTTTCCTTACTTGGGTGTTTATGTCATTTGTGGTAATGTTTCATGTATGTTTTTTTGTGTTATTTATTTTATGTATGTCTGTATGTATGTATGTATGTATGTATGTATGTATGTATGTATGTATGTATGTCTATGTCCACTTTTTTATATGAGCTACCCAGGGATGCCAAAAGAATTTCAGCCCTGGCTGACAATAAAGTTGTATCGTATCATAGTTATTTACTGTTTAATGCAGGACACTTTCTTCATGTTGTGGTCAATTTAGAGATTTTGGTCTATTTTGCTTTCATGTCTTCCTTTACTCTAATGGAAATAAAACTTCCAAAATACACACTGAGATGGTATTTGTTTTAGGCTGCATCAGTAGATTTATTCTAAATTCATCTCCATATTTAAACCTAACATTTCAGGGGAAAAGACTCATTAACTGGGCCTTGTCAAATGTATGCATATTAGCGCATTTTAATTAGTTAACGCCCTATACAGTATGCATATCAATGTGGCGATTGGGATGACGTTACTGGACACAGATTCTACTGTAGCTGTTCACCTGGAGTGTCTCCATTAAGTACAGTACATCTACCTGTAGGGCCATGATGCCTCAGCTAAACCTTAGCTAGCTTATCACACAAGCTAGGAGCTCATGTCAGCAAGACAGAAGTTATTTGTTTTGTCTTTTGGCTAATTAGCTGTAAACTTGAGGCACTGGCTGCTTAGTCTTTTGTTCATCACCACTCACCGCCACGCAAGCCAAGAAAAACTTTCTAGGGTAGGAGCTGGATCGGACTGCAGCCTCGCTGGCTGCCTGCCCTCCTGCCTCTGTGTGTGTTTGTGTGTATTTGTGTGTGTCTGTGTGTATCTGTGTGCTGCCGAGAAGACAATCGTGGACAGCGAGAGAGAGAGAAAGAGAGAGAGAGAGAAAGAGAAAGAGAGAGGGCTCGACAAAGTATATATATATATATATATATATATATATATATATATATATATATATATATATATATATATATATATATATATATGGATCATTAATTGGAACATCTACTTAGAAACATCTTCATCCTGCCAACCCCGAAATCTGGTGCCACTGATATGTCTGCACTTCTCTCGGATGCTCTGAAACAGACGATACAGGCAACACAAACACCGCTGCATGTGACGCTAGTTAACACTATACTCGACAGCAGCTAACGTTAGCCTACCGCTAACTAGTTAACACTATACTCGACAGCAGCTAACGTTAGCCTACCGCTAGCTAGTTAACACTATACTCGACAGCAGCTAACGTTAGCCTACCGCTAGCTAGTTAACACTATACTCGACAGCAGCTAACATTAGCCTACCGCTAGCTAGTTAACACTATACTCGACAGCAGCTAACGTTAGCCTACCGCTAGCTAGTTAACACTATACTCAACAGCAGCTAACATTAGCCTACCGCTAGCTAGTAGCTGGATTAAAAACGGTTAAAATGCTGACAGCTAACGCTAAACGGTGTAAAGTTTGTGTTTTAGCCGTCGGAAAAACAACACAAACGGTGCGTTCAATGAAACTGGTAAACTACAGCCTCGTGGTGCATTTGAAGTTATTGTAAATGTCCTTTTCCCACCTGGTGGTTGTTTTTATCGTTCAACAGCAATTTACTAGTGAAATAAGTTATTGTTATTGTTATACATTATTATTAAATCATTTCATTTTGACCATATGGCCTTAGCAATAAACAAGCCGTTCTTTAATGTCACCGACTGTTGTTTAGTACCCTTTTTTTTCTTTTCTTTTTTTACTTTCTTAAAAAGTATCGGTTCAGGCACCGTTAATTATGTATGCGATTCATTTCGATTAATTAATTACAGAGTATGTAATTAATTAGATTAAATTTTTTTTAATCGATTGACAGCCCTAATATATATATATATATATATATATATATATATATATAAACCATATAAACCATTGGCTACACTGTTGCATGTAGTTCAAAGTCAAGATCATGTTTATTGTTTCACAATCAACTATATCAACATTTTATGTTGATGCACTACTATATATTCTTATTATTTTATTTTAACAAATTGGCCTTACAACTGGCCTCTTCCTCCCTGTGTCATCTTCATCTGCCTCCTCCTGATCACTCCCTGCCTCTGTCCCTCTCTCTGAATCTGCAGCCTCCTCTTCCTCCCTGTGTCATCTTCATCTGCCACCTCCTGATCACTCCCGGCCTCTGTCCCTCTCTCTGAATCTGCAGCCTCCGCTTCATCACTCACAGTCAATTCTTCCTTTCCCTCTTCTCTTTCACTTATTTCTGCATCTCCTTCTGTGGTCTTCTCCTGCTCTGATCGGCCTGGTCTCTCCAGTTTACTGCCTTCTCCTTCATTTCCCTCCTCTTCCTCCTGTGCACTACTCAGAATTTGAATACAAATGATCGGTCTCAGCCAACCGAAACGGCGACCCTCTGTATAAACGTTATGAATTCAAACATGCCAGTTTGTAATATTTTGTATTATGCTGTTCTTGTCTTTACTAAAATCAAAACTAATCAAAGGGCAGAATGCTCTTACAAATCACGAGGGGGCGATTTGACTTTTGGCTAACGTAATAGACTAACGTAATAGTTGTTGATGCTGACTCGCCTTTAGCATACATTACATTTATTACAAATGTAACTTTAAATTAACCGTGTGTTTAAACTTCACCTGGGGAAACTGACTTCACCTTCAGAGGCTCGGGGGGGGGCAGCTCAGTCGCTCCAGTCTTTGCTGGGATGCAGGGCCACCACACCGTAGCAGACTCGCTGTGTGTGAATGCTGCTCTGCATGTTCGATGCAGGGCCACCCCACGACACCAGACTCGCTACAGTTTTTGACGTGATTTAACATAATATTTTGATCGAACGGATTGCAAAAATCTGCATATAATTAGGAAAGTGAGTACTGCGATATCAAGCCCCTTTTGATGTCTATGTGTGCACGTACCTGAACATTATGCTGGAGTTTGTGTCAGCGGTTTAATGAAGAATTGGAGATAAGGAACACATATTCCTGTTGTCGTTAGCAGTGAGAAGGGGAAAGTGCTGTGAGTCTCAGTTTCACAGCCAAAGGTGTCTGTTGAGAGAACGAGTGGCAGGATACCAGTTCTTCAAAGCATTGTGGGACGTTGGCAGTGGACCACGTTGGACATACTTGTTTTTTTTACTTTACCATGTGATCCTTTGGATTTTTGTGTCTGTATCTGATAATCCATGAATAGAATCAAGCACCTAGGAAATAGAAAACACACAATACTAACTTCTTATCATATATTTCCAGGTTGACACTTTTTGTGATCCTCTCTGCTTTCTATTCACTGAAATCTGACAGTTTTCATGTAAGATGGGAAATTTATGGCGTCAGGATTATGTCTGTTTTGCGAGTGCGCTCACGAGCAAATCTATCATTTCACAGGCGCAGACATATGACAGATATGACTCGCGCACCGATCCAACAATCGGGAGTTGTACAGGCAGCTGCAAGCGCCACCATGCGCCACAGAGGGTCTACTTTGCTTTGCTTCTGTTCACTGCTGTTTGTCGAGCTGATGGATGGAGCTCATCGGTATTCAGGGTCTCCGGCTCCGTCCTGGACTCTGTGGGCAGAAGCTTTGTTATTCAGCGAAACAGTAAAGAAGGGGAGAATGCAGGTGAACGAGCTGTGCTCTCCCTCACTGTGTAATAGTAATAGTCTGCCATGTCAATATTCCACTATTATTCCGAATATGACATTATTCTGAATTTGATACAGGTCATGTAAACAGCTTATTCCGGTTGGAAATTACAAATAAGGCCTTTTTCTGAATATAGCATTTTCCGATTAAGACAAGTGGGATATTCCCGTATTTTTCGGGTTTTAGAGGCTTGGACATGTATACAGCGCATTCGGAATCTGCATCTCAATCTGGGTTTGTACTGCAGTTTGCAAAAGTTTACGGCCAGTTTACAGCTCACGGTCAGCTCTATGTGTTGCTTTGGTTGTTGTACACAAACCAAACAGCCAACAGTGTAAGTGAATCCATTGGTAGAGATGCATGCTCAAGCTACTTAAACATTATTAAAGACTTGGATATCAACAGGTTTTTGGATATGCGCACACATCGCTACGCTGACCATTTTCAAGAAGCTGTTTGAAGGAATGAAAGAGGGATGCTGTGTTTGCTGGGTCAAACAAGTCCACCACCGCTGGTAAACTTTTTAAAAAATACTGTTTTGCACGGCTGCATGTAAACATGAATATTGGTGGACCATTCATTTTCATTAACCATGTAAACAGCTTAGTTGGAATATTGTCATTTTTGGAATGAGGGCAAAAACTATAATATTATGTGCATGGAAACGTAGTCATTGTTGATTGAAGGCCTCAAACCTCCAGAGACTTTAAAAAAAATTGTTTGAGCCTGGTCAAAGTGCTGTCAAACTCACCATTTGTCATATCAGTAAAATTATTACAAGTTAAGTTAATTAAGTATGAATGGATGAATTGGCCAGAGGGTGAGTGATGGGTGTCTGCGATAATATTTGATTTAAATAAAAAGATATTTCCCATCAGTCAAATGTCATGTCTTAATGGTTTCCTTCCCTTTGTGATCAAGTTTTGTGTGACTTCTTTATTGTTACATCTGAGGCTGAATCTCTTTCTGTTGGCCAGTATTACATCAGATAATGTTGTTATTCTACAATTCAGTAGAGATTGGACAGCAGAGTCACTCCATATTCCTTTATTCATTGAAATTCTTCTCAGAATGACATATTCCTTCCATAAATGTTGCTCCCTGGACTTGCTTGGAAGGGCTTTTGTCTTGAAGTAAAACGTATTGGGTAACACTTTACTTGAAGGTATCTACATGAGACTGACATGACACTGTCATAAACACATGACACTGTCATGACACAGTCATGACACATGAACCCTAACCCTAACTCTAACCCTAACCCTAACCAAAACTTTCATCCATGTATGTATCTTCGTCCGCTTATCCGGGGTCGGGTCGCGGGGGTAGCAGCTCCAGCATGGGACCCCAAACTTCCCTTTCCCGAGCCACATTAACCAGCTCCGACTGGGGGATCCCGAGGCGTTCCCAGGCCAGATTGGACATACAATCCCTCCACTAGTCCTGGGTCTTCCCCAAGGCCTCCTCCCAGCTGGACGTGCCTGGAACACCTCCCTAGGGAGGCGCCTCTAGCCAGATACCCAAACCACCTCAACTGGCTCCTCACAGATGACTGAGCTTCTCACCCTATCTCTAAGGGAGACGCCAGCCACCCTCCTGAGGAAACCCATTTCGGCCGCTTGTACCCTGGATCCCGTTCTTTTGGTCATGACCCAGCCTTCATGACCATAGGTGAGGGTAGGAACGAAAACTGACCGGTAGATCGAGAGCTTTGCCTTCTGGCCTTGTCATGACAAAAACCGAATGACACTTACTAAAAGAAGCGTAATGTCATAAACGTTTATGACTTGTTTATAGTGTTTATGACACGTTCATGACAGTGTCATGTCATTCTTATATAGATACCTTCAAGTAAAGTGTAACCACGTATTGTCTAATATCGTCCGTTGTTGAGGAATTGTGGTTTCTTCTGCTGTTGACCTGGGTGCCTAAAATATAAATGTCAAAGGAAAACTTTTGTTCTAAGTTTACCCTCGATTAGACGTTGAGGCTGACAGAAAGAGAAAGGAGGTGCGTTTGTTTTGGAGTTTGTGCGGAGGATGAAGCTGCAGTGGTTTAACATGCAGAAAGGCTCTCTGTCCAACACAGCCAGGGTCAGTGTGGAGGTTCAGCGGCTGCAGAGTCCAGCAGGTATTCAACATTTAGCTCTATTTTCCTCTGAGCCGCCTGTGTTTGTGCTCCACTGGTCACAATGTCAGGGATGTGAAATGCCAAAGCTCAGCTGAAGAGAAAGCGGCGCAGTGTTTTTAAATGGCTCGGCTCTCTTTACCTCAGCGAGGCTGTGCTCTCACCACACATTATCTCCTCAGGGATTACAGCACTCTCCCTTTCATTTCACCTCTTAAGACTACTGTAGTTCACCTGCTCCTCACGCTGAGCCCCCACCCCCCAGAGTCTGTCAGGTCAGAGCCTGCAAGGATGAATAGCATCAGGAAGAGCTTCAGAGGAAGTGAGAACTGCAGGCCTTCAGATGGCTGTGAAGTGAAGACCACATTTTACTCAAAAAAAGATAAATAAAATTTGACTGTCGGTTCTATCTCAGAGGATGTTTTCCCCAATTGAGAATGCCAACACAAAGAAATCGGAAGGTGAGGGACATCTGGCTGAAAATCTTCGGGCGGAACCGGAACAATCCCGTAAGGGACTGTTCGTTATTTAGTTAAGGGGCCACTGGAGGAGTTTTGTGACCTCTAACCTAAAAAGACTTGACCCTCCCCTCGTCAGTAATAATTTTCCTATGACCCTCCAAAATGATTTGAAAAAGAGGCATGACCCTCTCCTTGCGTGCAAGTTTGCACTTAGCAAAGAAGTACAGATACCATTTAATTTTTACAGCCATGACGTATACGACTTAACCTCTGCATTCTCATCTTATACATCCCACTCCTCTGTTATGGTGTGGTGGCCATTTCAGTAGATTTACTTACTAACATTGTTGTGGAAACACAATAAGCATGGAAACTAAATGCACAGTTCATGCATTACTGCATTACTTCAGATACTAAGTTACTCCTCTAGTAAACTAGTATTCATATGAAATAAAACAATAAAACATTGAGACCATTCAGCAAAGGACACTGGGATATAGGCTAACCAACACCGGTTGCTATGGACTTGGCACTAGGCTTCGTCATTGTATATTTTAGCATTTTAGGTAAAGCTGCCGATGCTGAACATTATATTCCAAAACATATATGTTTATTTTTAAAGCAGATTTTAAGTTACATTGTAACAATTTAACAATTCGCCCTTATGAAATCCAATCGCGGCACGGCTGTTTTGGAACGCAATAGACAGACGCTTAAATTCAACTAAAATGTAACAGTGAACAATCAGTGTTGGACCTACAGTCTGTTGAGATGCCTCTCCAAACTCACCATAAAACGTTAAGACACGTTGAGAAAAAAAGATCCCTATTTTGCCGTAATCCAATGACATGAAAAAAAAGTAATCCACAGCGATCAGTAGATCCACAAACAGAGTCACGGTGTATCCAGCAAGGCCGATACGAGCGTCACATTCACCAGCCAGCTCCAAACAGGTCAATGAGGCCTCTCCACTTCGCCGTTTAAACAAAGTGGAATAAACGCATAAAAGTCCAAATCTACACAAAACCCGCAATCAATTAGTAAGCTGACATCACATTTATATACATGGCATTTAGGAAACCTTTATTGCAAGGTTGGCACGGCAAGATGTCCAGACTAGTGCAACAGTAACTTTCGTTTTTTTGCGTCCTGCTGCTCCCATCGTCAGCCAGGTAATATTATTTTTACTAAAGCAGTATATGAAATCTGATGTATTACCTATCACCATTTAGTTGTTTTGTGTTATTTAAGATATTTATATAATATCTGGTCTTGCCAGATGTAATTATTCCACTCATTTTTTAAACAATGCAATTGTCTGTTTGAGCCACCAGGGGGCAGTGCTCCTCCTGCCCCCCCCCAGCAAACTCCGTGTATGGGGTCAGACCATCTGCTAGGGGGCCGAGACTGAGAGCTACATGGATAAATATGCACCAAACAAGCCACTTTGAAATTTTGCTCTTTTCATGAATAAAAAAGTTGGGTGACCCCCCCACCCAGACTAAAAAATGTTGGATGACACTCCCCTCAGCATAAAATAAAAAGACATGACCCTCCCCTATTTTCCTCCGGTGGTCCATTCCATAACGGTCCCTAAATGAAACTTTGTCGATATAGACTACTCGATTACTAACAATTGAAATAATAAAGATTGACTGTAAAGTGTTATTTGACTGTATATCAGGACTCTGAATGATATAGGCTGCAACAAACTGCCCTCTATAGACTTCAGACTCAGTCATTGCCAGATAATTTCATCATCAAAGAGAAACTATTCAGAGGTGCGGTGTCACTGAGGCCAAGCTGAGCGTTCTGATGTATTCAAGCAGCTGTACTGTAAAACTCTTCATATGCATATATGCAACTTTTGATGTTAGATTTCTTAAAGCTGCATTATGTAACAAAAAAAAAAAAATAGTGCCTACCATACACTAGAAGACTTTGAACAGACTAAAGTCTGACACCATCTCACATCTAACGTTAAAGACTGTCATAATATGTAAAGAATGGGGATCTTGCACAACACGACTATGTTTACATCCAGAAACCCCGCTCCGAGCGCCGTGGTGGTAGGCTGGCTGTAATACACCGAAAGGACTTACTGGTCAAAAAGCTTTCAGTACTCAATGTGACGATGCAATAAAAAATATCTTTTGGGAGTGCAATGCGCTGCCGTTAGCCTTACAAGCCAGACCCACATCAAGATGTTGGGTCTGGGAACTCACCATTGGCAGGGCTCAATCCGATGGTTATCTTTCAAATTCCCTCTGCACGCAATAGGATAGCGTTACAACCAACCAGAGCAACGAAGAAGGTAGCGGAGCTAGTTGATAGATTAAACTTTTGCCGTATCCGGTCGGCAAAACTCCGAACACATCTTCCTTTTTTAAGAATGACTTCAGTGCCATTCTTTGTTCTTTTCTCAAAGAAAAGCTTAACTCCAAGTCTTCCAGAAGACCGCTGTTCGCCAGCAGCAGCAGCCATAAGCCCGCCTACCGACTCTATACACGATGTGATTGGCCTGACCAGAGTTTACTTTTTCCAACTCGCAAGCCAACGGAGAGTGCCTAGACCCCCCTGGCTGCAAATTAAATTTGCTGCCGCTAGGGTGCGTCTAGATTTCTAGGCTACGCTGCCATACCTCTGGCCTCTACAATGTATTTATTTGGGAATGTGTTCTTTGTCACTAAATAATATAATTATACCAACGTATCACAGTTCAGCTAGAACAAAATCTAATGCTGATGTGACAGCTGTATAATGTAACTTGTTAAAAAAGAGACAGGTTAAAAGGTGACCCTCCAAATGGAGTGTTATTGCTCTTTTAAAAAGTGAAATCATCAGGCCGTGGTGGATATGGAGAGGCAGATGAAGACCGTGTGCTGTTGAGATGAAGTACCCTAATGTTGACAGGGTAATCGAAGCTAAAGCCTTGTTGTCGGAGTTGTGGGCCGTGATCGGACCGCGGTGTGACTCAGAGTAATTGGCTCTTATCTCAGCGCTGGAGAACAACAGCCAGTAACAGAGAGGCTTCAGATGGAGGCAGCGTTAGTTTGGCTTTAGCTTACAGTTTGGAGCTCGAGAGGAGAGCTGTGAATATTTATTGAGATGATGACGTTCATGAATCTGTTTATATTGCTCTGTATTTCTACCGTGTGTCTTTTGCTGTTAAGTAAATGATTTCTCTGCAGCAACACATCCCCGTGATCCAATTTGATAAAAAACCAAAAACTTGCGTTAATTTAAGTCAATTAAAACAAGCCCAATTAACATTAATTATTGCATTAGAGTATAATAAATTATGTTTTTATTGCAGCCGATCATCCATAAAGCATTAAAGTGTGAAATGTGGGGGTTTCTCCTGACAACAGTGATCGGTCTCCGTCAGGATCCAGCCTGTAATGAGCCAGTCAGGACGCCATTCATCTCCATAACACGTGATTACATCATTCATTCATCCACTTTATTACCCTGTTCATTCATCTGATATGGTGCTATTAACAGCTGACAGCCCTGTTTCCACCTGGGGAACATGGAACCTGCTTCTCAATGGTTAGACTCCGCTCTGACACTCACGGTCTCGTATCCACAGATTCAATAGGAACGACTATGAAAAGATAGAAAAGATTTTGATCTAAAGGCATCTTTATCTTTGCGTATTACATTATCTTTTAAAATGACAGTGGGTAAAAGCTGAAAAGCACAATGGTCAAGTTGAAAGCTGTGCTGTGGTTATTTAGCACAGATCATTTTCACTGTTTTTAACAATTCTCTCAGGCTAAGAGATGGAGAGTAATAATCTACAGTCTGATAATGGGATGTCCTCAGCCTGTTTCTACTGTTGATCTGAACCACTCAGCTGTGGATTTCACTCTGGAGAAGATCTTTTCATCTACTTTTAGTAGTAGATAAATGTATTGTTCCCGTGGGGCAGTTGAGTTTGCGGCACGGTCGCAAGGCACTTCATGACAGGACATCAGACATATGATACAAACAAATAGTCCATACATCAGACACCGACAGAACATGGAGAACATACATCACACACTACAATACACTATACACCCTTGGGTATGACCAGGCCAGCTGGACATATAGCTTATTTTGACTGATTTAAAGCTTATATGGCTTGTGGTACAAAAGAGAATTTGGATCTGTTCTTGGTCAGAAGGGGTGGGCAGAAACGACGCCCAGATGGCATTCTCTCATCATAAATGTTCTGGTACTTCTGTTCAGCCTTCTCCGCTATTCTGAAATGTGTGCGAGCGTAGAAATACTGTGGTTAGAGTTTGATAGAAGGTCCGTCTTTAATTATAAATCCTTGTATTAAGTACAAAACACTTAAAACAAATCGACTTGTTGGGAAGCTAACAACGGCGCTAATTAGGGTGACTGTAATGTGACTAATAATGAATGCTTTAATTTTTCTACTACAGCCATGTATCACGTTACAACACAGTTAGGGCTCCTGCACAGTGGCTGCGTGGCGTGAGCATGGCGTTTCTGTTGCGTGTCAGTTGCGTGGCGGCTGCGTGGCGTTTTATGTCTTTCCACACCAGAAAGGTGTCTGACGCGGCGCTACTGCTGCTAGCCTTGTCTGTACACATGTATATTTCCCATAAACATAAACGTAAATATATACTGATTTGATTACAGCAAAGACAACGTCGGCAGTGTTGACGGCAAAATAGGCTCCAGAATATTTCGTTCTGTATTGACAGGTGCAATATTTGAAAATCAATAATTATTATTCTTTTTTTTTATTACATTTATATCTGCATTTATGTCAAAACCTAGAGACTTTCAAACATCAAAATGTCATTTATTAAATGTATTCATGTCAAAATGACATACAAACATCTTTTTCGTATTCTATTTTGCCTGGAAACGCTTCCAACACGCTTGCGTGTCGTGTGAAAAATAGGCATCGGTCCTATTTTTAGCATGCACATGTTTTCGGCGCGGCTCAAGCCGCGCCTGAGACGTGCGTGTCACGCAGGCAGTGTGTAAGCTCTAACCTGTTACCATGGGAGCCGAAATAAAAATGGACACACCACGCAGCTGACACGCTCACGCCACGCAGCCAGTGTGTTGTAGTGGTGTTCGAAATTCCCCGCGGTTAATTTCATTCACTACACAGTCCACTGTAAAATACCCACAACGCACAGCTAATTTGAGCATACAGACGATGTACCCTACATTTTTCTCCTGTATGCCACAATGCAACGCGGTCCTGTTTTCTTGGAGGAGGAGAAGAAGAAGAAGCAGAAGAAGGAAAAATGGAGTGGGCTTTTGTTTTTAAACAGTGGGAATGTAATATACATCATCAATATACCCTTTTATTATTCTCCTGGGTGCTCGGTTTGTTTCAGGGACATATTAGAAGTATTTTTGTTTGATGCTGGGCGAGCCCGCCTCCGTCACACAATACTGGAGCATCTACTGACGCAACGATAGTCTTAGTGTGTGTCCGAAATCTGGTTTAGCCGTTCCCTAAATTGTCAGCCCAGTCTCACGGCAGTTTGTGAAATGCTCACCTAATTTAATCTATTGATTCGTGTACACGGACACGTTTATCTCCTTTTTTTTTGTGATGGTCAGCGCGTTTTTTTAAACCATCTTTTCAAACCATTCATTAAGAGCGACTACGGAAAATCCGCATAGGAAGGTTGGTCGGAGGGGTGCATGGGTCAAACAACACAGGACTTTCACCCAGGAGACCGGGGATCATGTCCCGTGTGTCACGTTTCCTAAACCCAACCGTCCCGTTGTTGTCCCGCGTGTCATGGAAACGTAAGCCCACCCACGACCTTTTCCTTAACTTAAGGGGCCGTGTTCAATTCACAGAATTCTGTGAGATCAGGTTGTAAAAAACATGCTGACCATCACGAAAAAAAGGAGATAAACATGTCCGTGTACACGAATCAATAGATTAAATTACGTGAACATTCCACGAACTGCCATGAGACTGGGTTGAAATTGTTCACTATTTAATAAACACTACATAAGGAATAGTGAGTGAGTTAATGAGGGAACGGTTTCCAACACAGCTTTAGTACAAGGCTTTCCCAAAAAACTCTAGGTGAGGCTCTTTACCTGAATATTCCTTGTCACAGTATCATGTAATTCAGAGTTTGCTTCTATCAAGAACTTAGCAGAACACAATGTAAGATGTTAACTATGTCATGAAAAATAAGTCACAAGATCCACAGTTAACATACAACGTAAAAAAAGCTGAGTGAAGTCTGATAAATTGCCTTAAGTGACAACGAGTTGGTGCTGATGACTATGATGATGTTTGAAAATGCAATAAATGTGTGTGGAGTTAGAAAGAAGTAAGCTTATTAAATCTATATAGCCCCATCCTGATCTCACCTTGAAGTTAGCAGCTGGAAGTGTCACTACTAGCGTAACACAGCCGCATCTCTGACCAACTATCAAGTTGCATTGTGGGTAGTGTAGGAAGAAGAATGTGTGGAATAAAAAAGACTGGTTCTGCTGCATTTTTTTTTTATTTCCATCATGAGTGAAAATATTATAGATGTGCATTGCTAAATGTGTGGAGTAACAAAACTATAAGAAAAGCTTGAGTTTCTCTAACAGCAACAATGGAGGTACCAGTAACAAAGAGGTCAAAGGTTAAAGCCACTGCACATTGACAACAAATGTGACAAATTGTCCTGACCATAACAATGGGCATACATACAAACAGACAGCGAAAATTCTTCACTCCTTCCAGAAATTATTTCTAAACAGCATATCCAATTCTAAGTGTGCTTTTTTTCTGCTTTGTGATTGGTTGACAGAGGTGTGTGACAGCGCGCTGGTGTCCAACCTGCCGCCATCGTCCTTCAGGAGCTCGTCCCAGCTGTCCAGCAGTCACGCACCGGGCTTCGCCAAACTCAACAGGAGAGACGGTGAGGAAGAGTTTCTGCAGCTGACCCCAACAGTATACACAAGTATCTGATTGGGCTGGAGTCATATTATTATTAAAGTGCCCATATTATGAAAAAAAAACACTTTTTCTGGGATTTGGGGTGTTATTTTGTGTCTCTGGTGCTTCCACACGCATACAAACTTGGAAAAAATCCATCCATGCTGTTTAGAGTGAGATACGGTTTCTGAATGTGTCCTGCCTTCAGTCTCCGGGTGAGCTGGTCAAAATCGGCAGGA
Source organism: Sander lucioperca (assembly GCF_008315115.2). NCBI lineage: Eukaryota > Metazoa > Chordata > Actinopteri > Perciformes > Percidae > Sander > Sander lucioperca. The sequence continues at coordinate 17,376,696 of NC_050181.1, forward strand.
TTTTCTACGTCACTAGCCGAAACGAGGTGGTTAACCGTAGCATGCTAGCTCGTTCTGAATGGCAAAATACTGCTACAACACACACTAGTTCACCATAATCTACAACAGAACTACTTCCATGTCCCTGTTCTGCAGGTATTCCACACAAAGTTGGAAGTGTACCCTCGTTTAGAAGAAGTCTCCTGGCTAATCCTGCTTTGTACTACTGAAGTTGTAGAAACAACTAGCTAGATGATGTGATCCTTACCTAGCTACTGAGCATGTGCAACTGCCAACAAAGATGTTACAGCAGTGAGAGGTCTCCCTCTGTAGCTAAAACAGAGACCTGAACACAGGGTGAAAAGAGGAGCTGCAGCAATGTGCAGTACAACATAAATATGGTGTTTTTAAATTAAACCATGTAAACCTATTCTGGTAAAACCTCAAAATACAATTATGAACCTGAAAATGAGCATAATATGGCCACCTTAATATTGTTATTGTTGCCAGGGTATTAGGGAATCATGTTTATACTGCCTTTGTCGTATATTGCCTTTTATAAGAGGGGATGTGAGCTTCTCCTTTAGTCTAGTGAAATGGGAGGTTTACCTGAGTCAAACAGAGGCAATAGAGAGGAAGCAGCGGTGCTGGTAACAAGCGTCTCTGCTGCAGTTGTGCTCAGTGGAGAAGAGACTTTGTTTAAACTCAGGAGACAAAACCCAACAAACAGGAATATTTTCACCGGATTCACAGAGACAGAGGTTTAAAATGACGTCTGACAGACTAAAAGAAAGAACAAGCAATAGCTGCTTCGTCCCATCTTCATTCTTTATAGATGCTGTTTGTGTTGAAGGTTTATGCCAGAAGGATACATGTGAATGTTTTTTTTCACTCAACATAGAACCCAGCAGGGAGTCCTGTGCTGGATGCGGATGTGAGGCTTTGATAAAATGAAGATGGAGCTTTCTGCAGGGAACGGGCTTCACATTAAAGCCCAGAATCAGCTGGGAGGGCGAGATGGGTTTAATCTGGATCTGAATGATTTTCACCACCTGGGAAACTAAAAGAAGCTGCGCCTGCAAAACACTGCTCAGGCCTCAGTTTGTTTAATCATCGAGACTCTGTCGCAAAATACTGCCACGCTGCTCTTCGTTTTCTGACCTGACATTGATTTTTGGTAACGGTTGATTGAGAAAGCTCTCCGCTTTGGTACTGGCATGTATCTGCAGCACCTGTAACAGTATCCAGCAGCTTAGCTTTTACTTCAACCTGCAACTGAAGATTTGATTCACCTCCAGAACTGCCAAAACATTACAAGTAGGAGGACGTGAAGGTTGCACAGATATTTTAGCTAATGTAGTAAAGACTTTAAAAACTTTCACCGTTTGCCCTTTGCTAACACCTACTGGTCTGAAGCCAGTCGACTGAAATGCTGCTGACATTTCTTGGTCCCTTTATTAAAGGTGCATTAGGTAAGAGTTATAAAACTAACTTTCTGTCATATTTGCTGAAACTGACCCTATGTTCCAGTAGAACCACATGAAGCAGGTAATTAAAAAGAAATCCGGCTCCTCTGGCTCCACCTACAGCCTGTAGTGTGATTTGCAAAAATCCACCCTGTTTAGATGCACCAATCAGGGCCAGGGGGGGTGTCTAACTGTTCAGATGTTTTGGTGCCTAAACTTAGCTGTCACCGCCGCATGACACTCACCAATCAAATTTTTTGGCTAAGTCCTGGATCGGACCACAGATTGGTGATAAACAGTATGACCAGGATGCGATTTTCCGGGTGGGATGCGCAGGATTTCCCCCTTTCTGGTCTACATATCCCTGCCTCTGCTCAATTATTTTTATCCCCGGTGGGAACAAAATGCATCCCCCCCCCCTCAAAGTGATCATCTACTTCACCTATAGCCTAGACCATATATTAATTGTATACCTAAAATAGAAGTAGCCTATTTTAAGTGTAGTGCTGTAATATGAACAGTATAGTGATAGAAGGATAAAATCATAGCGGCCGTTGCAGGTTGTATTTAGCTGCTACAGAGCTCCAGGACGCCGGCTACCAGCCGCAGTTGTTTAGCCGCCAACAGGTGACTGTGAGGACGGGCCTGTCAGGGGCCGTGGTAGCGGAGTTTAGCCAGAAAAAGTGAGTGTCATGCAGCGGTGACAGCTAAGTTTAGGCACCAAAACGACTTAACTAATCTGGATTAAAATACTCCCGAAGAGCGAAGAGCATTTCCTGGGTCAAAGTGTTTTGTTTTCGCCACATAGTGAACTCCACTTTCCGGCTTTAAAGCGCTGTGCTGAGACCACGTTGTGCTATTTCATTATGGGATTATTTTCCATTGAATATCGAAGTTGATAAACACGTGTTTTGGCATGCCAGGTTCGAGTGGCTCAACAGTTATGACAGTAATATTCATGCATCTCCTAATCTAGCTCTAGCATTTAGCGGGTAGATAAGGAAAGCTGTGTGTGTTACATTTCCTCCTCAGTAACATTCACGGTGCAAGATCCCAGAAAGTGATTCCATCTGCTCGCCAAGGAAATCAATGGACGTCTCTGTCTCATTTCCATCTCCTGCTGCTGCTGCTGCTAACGTTATGCCTCCTCCAGTTGTTCTCTGAGGAGCAGCTTTGCTCTCAATTCATTTACCCACTAAGTGTACAGAGATTATCAGAGTCTTGGAATATCCCCTACACAGCATCACGTCATCCTTACAGCTGGAATCTATAACACTACACACATTCAGAATTATCCAGGTAATGTTTAGGTGAATCGCTTGTTCTTTCACATGGGATGCACCTTTGTATATCATAGCACATTTCACCACCCACACTTCATTGCACTTCATGTGTAGCCGACTTTATATATTATGTAAATGTAATGAATTGGCTTCCAAACAGAACGTTAGCCCTGTAGAGGGATTTTGTGAAAGTTGGACCATCTGTGTTCTTCCATGGTACAGTTTTTCTAACAAGAGTCTGCGACCACACTGCAGAGCTTTGAGCTAAAGGCTAACGTCTGCATGCTAACACGCTCTAAATGACAATGCTAAAAGCTGATTTAGCAGGTGTAATTTTTAGATTGTTCATCATATTAGTACATGTGCTAATAAGCATTAAACAGAAAGCACAGCTGAGGCTGATGATAATGTAATTAGTTTTACAGGTATTTGATCTTAAACTAAAGTAGTGGACACATTTTGAACTGATGATGACACTAGATGAAAAGTCAATGGAACAAGTTATTAGCATAGATATAAAATGGATAGAAAGAACATTGGACTGCCGTGGTCATTTGATTGGTACACAACAAAATAGCGTTTGTTGTTAGTTGTCATGGTGACAATACACTAAGCTGTTAACTTACTCATCTGGCGATAGCAATGTGCTTTGGCGGAAACATTATGTTCATTTAGCGGCTGGCTCTCTGCCTCTTAGGCCGGCTACACACTGGCTACGTGGCATGACCGTGTCAGCTGCGTGGCGTGTGCGTTTTTATTTCGGCTTCATGTTAACAGGTTAGAGCTTGCACACTGCCTGCGTGACACGCACGTCTCAGGCGCGGCTCGAAAACACGTGCATGCTAGAAATAGGACCAATGCCTATTTTTCACGTGACACGCAAGCGTGTTGGAAGCGTTTCCAGGCAAAATAGAATACGAAAAAGATGTTTATATGTCATTTTGACACAAATTCATTTAATAAATGACATTTTGATGTTTGAAAGTCTCTAGGTTTTGACATAAATGCAGATATAAATGTAATTAAAAAAAAATTAATAATTATCGATTTTCAAATATTGCACCTGTCAATACAGAACGAAATATTCTGTAGCCTATTTTGCCGTCAACACTGCCGACATTGTCTTTGCTGTAGTCAGGTCAGTATATATTTATGTTTATGTTTATGGGCAACAACATGTGTACAGACAAGGCTAGCAGCAGTAGCGTCACGTCAGACACCTTTCTGGTGTGGAAAGACAGAAAACGCCACGCAGCCGCCACGCAACTGACACGCAACAGAAACGCCATGCTCACGCCACGCAGCCACTGTGTAGCCAGCCTTAACCTTACTACACCACTGCTCGTTATTCCGTAACTGCAAAACCTCATCACCTCCGCGACTCTCCGGGAGTCGGTTTATACGATAGTTTATACATTACCATGGCAATGGTACACATAAAAATGGGTGCCGCTCTGACCATTCAGCATTGTTGATTGAAATGGAAATGGCCTTTCTATCCATTTTATTTCTATGGTTATTACAATTCATCCTCTGGGGACCAGGAATGTTTCTACAAAATGGGATTGTGATCCATCCAATCATTGTTGTCCATGGCCATGAGGAGAGCAGAACTTTTTTTGTTTACTTGTCTGACTGACTTGTGATGGTAACACTTTGTTTTATCATTGCAACTCTGCCAAAGGGAAACAATAACTTCATGTAACCTATTTTTAAACAGACACTATAAAAGCCAGCAGCAGTTTCCCTCTGCAGTGAGACCAGAGGACCTGGCATTGTGTTCCAGACTGTGACCTGATGTAGCTGATCACAGTGAGGACAGCTGGCTCAGAGTCTGACACTACAAGTGGATAAAAAGCCCTGATAGTCTATTGATTGGAGATGAATGGCCTTTTACCAGGGACCTTAAGGATGAATGAGCGATTTCCCCTTTTCACTTTTTATCTTTTTTATTTCTCTCTTGCTTTCCACCCTCTTCTTTTTTCAATTCACTTTCCTTTCCTTTCCTCATCCCTCTCTGTCTCTCCTATTCCTTTTCTCCTCCTCCTCTCTTCCTTAATCTGAATTGTCCCTGTCCCTCTTCTGTACAGTTTGTGTTCTGCTGTAGTCATTAGTTTCACTCTGTCCGCCGTCACATTTTCATTTGCATTGCACTAAAAAAGTTCTCAGTGACGCCACTGCAGTTATGCTGTAATGGACTTGAACATGATTATCGTACAGCAATCAATCATTGAAGGTGTAATTAAACTTTAATGGGAACCTGTGAATTGGGACTTTAACAACGGCCAACTAGTAGTACTGACTTCCATATTTAATTGTCCTGCGTGGTTTCTGAAAAATTCCACTGTAAACTCCATCGCAGTAAAGACCTTTGTACACCAAGTCAGTACATTTTGTCCGAAATTGTTGCACGTTTAAGATTAGATTAGATTAGATAGACTTTATTGATCCCAAATTGGGAAATGTCAGTGCTACAGCAGAAAAATATCAGACACACAGCACACATACAGAATTTACAAGAAATAATAAACAGAAAATTCAAAAATTACAAAGGAAAGAATGAACAAACGTATATATACAAGTTAGTAATAAAAATATACCACTACGTAAATAGTATTTATAAAGATGTACAAAAGTAAGTAAAATCTATGTTTGTGCAATTTGCACTTAGTGCAGTATTGTGATGTATATGAGTCTTATCTAACAATCAGTGATGAAGTGTTAGAAAGTTGTATTGCCTGTGGTAGGAATGATTTCTTGTAGCGGTAAGGGAGACACCGAAGCTGTCCGAGCCTCTTAGAGAAGGTACTCCTCTGTTGGACCAGTGTGTCTGTGTGTGTGTGTGTGTGTGTGTGTGTGTGTGTGTGTGTGTGATAGATAACAGTTTGTTCAGTGACCTCCTCTCCACCATAGTTTCAAATGTCTCCTGTTTGCCTCCAATAACGGAGCCAGCCTTCTTGATCAGTTTGTTCAGTAAGAATTAAAGAATAAGAATAAATATGACTTTACGCTCCCAGCACAAAGCGCCACAAACGACAAACCAAGTAAAGAATTGTGGCAGGTGATTGCAGAACAGCTTGGAATCGGGAATGGTATGATCGCAAAACAAAGGACGTACGAAAGATTAGACTGTAGTGATTGTGCTTTAGGCAGCCAAACGATAGTTTGTTGCTAATGTCATTCATTCGTTAGTTGTTGTTGGGACTAGTGCCGTCCAAGTGATGTAGTCAGACTACCACAAAACCCTCCTCACTGCTTGACAACGTTTTCTTGTTCTCGTTTTGCGAATTTTCTCAACGAACAGAATAATACAACACATCGGACTCAGTAGATATCCTTTAGCTCGCGATTGCATCACACCGTCCTTATCAGCAGATATATCAAGTTGTCACAGATTTGTAGATAAAGACTTCTTGTAGTGGCAATCTGACCACAAATAAATGCCACTGGAGGGAATTTGAAACCATTTCCAACGCTTGCTGGTGCAAATAATGAGGTCCGCCATCGTCTTAAGGTTAATCCTTTATTTTATAAATGCTTTTAAAAACACCTACAAAAAGTTTGCAAGATTAACAACGAGCAGACGAGATCTGAAAACATCACTCGCACACAGCTGAGGTTGAAAAACTGTGTGGCTTCCCAGATCCCTCTTCCTCTTCTCACCTGGGATTCCCTTTTTAACCTCTTAGCACACATACACACAGGTACACAGGTGACGTAGCGAACAAACCATTCACACAAACCTACCACACACACACACACACACACACACACACACACACACACACACACACACACACACACAATACACACACAATACACATAATACACGCACGCAGCACGTCTAAATTGGCTACAACACTTCTTTTCCATGCTGGCTTAAAAGTTGAGATTGAAAGGTCGTTCTGGACCTTGGGAACAGTGTTACCATGACAATTATCACCTGACTCTGCAGCTCCCCTCAACTTCTGTGGACTTCTCGAAATGAGCATTGCCACATACAGTTTTCTGTGACAATCATGGAATCCACTTTTTGGACTTTTGTTTTGTGTCAGTTTTAGCTGATAAATATATGAAATATCTAAGACATATTACAGTTACCTTGGAAAGTGTTTAATAATTTGTAATGCAAATTGTGCATTAAAGATCTTAAATAAGAAAAACTAAGGTTTAATCATCATTTTTTGTGCCCTTTTGCAGTATGGCAATTAAAAACTTGTAGATCTCTCAGTGTTTCCCAGCCTGCTGCTGCTGTCAGTGCTGCATTGAGCTCATTAGCTTCCTGTTGGACTCTGTCAGACTGACATGTTATCAGGCTGCTGAAATTACCCTCCACACTTTGTATTCTCATGCAAATGACCAGCGCTTATTCTGGACCTGGCACTTATATTAGCCTGTCTGTTACATGCCTTTCCATCTGCCTTTGCATTCCTTTAAAGTGCCTGTCTGTCTGTCTTCTTCCTGTCTGCCTCTTCATTTCCTTTCAGCCTCACTGTCTCTCCCTCTCTCTAACCCTGTCTGTCTCTCTGTAGCTGTCTGATGGAATATCAGTACATCCTTAGTCTGGATCAATGGAAGTACATTTCAGGTATAATTGCCTGACATCGCAACGGATGTCCCTCACCTTCGCTCTATGTGTGTTGTTGTTCTCAAACTCCATTCTCTTTGGGAAACAACAGCAACCTCCGAACTAGCAAGCACACTGAAAATGTCAACTTTTGAAGAAGATTTGGATGGTGCAACAAGGCAGACCTGCTTGGTTCTTTCGGGGATGATTGTAAAGATTTACAAAGAATATGTTTAGGGCGTTTCCTTTCTAACTGGGAGGTTTTGGGACCGATTGGTGGGATTGCTGTGGACGAAGTACAAATGGGGATACACTGGTAAGAGCTAATGAGGTTTAACCATGTATCAGCTAATTTAAATAGCTTAATACTTAATACTTTACTGTATTGCGTCAACAGTTAACTTCATTTAATATGTATGTGGCGTTTTCTTTTGTGGGGTGCAAATGTTCCACCAGAACAAGTTCCTTCCTGAGACTATTTAGCAGAGTCACCGTTGCTGTGTCCGGAGCTTAGCGCCGCCCCAGACGATTGTGATTGGTTTAAAGAAATGCAAACAACCCAGAACGTTTTGTTTTCTCCTATCCCAGAATGTATGTGTGGGGGAGCCAGACCTTACTCCACAGGGCTGGCGATCCGAGACTAGTACATTCTTAATGATGAAACAGTCATGTGTTCCCATTTCATCCATCCATCTGCTCCAGGTGGCCAGAAGCAGCCAGGCCCAGCCAGGCTGTCAGGGGCGTGCTGTACTTGGCTACTTACTGTATGTCACAATTAATCTGAGAAAAAGACGACATTCACATTCAGCCAGCTAATTCTGAAAACATATTTTCCTCTGTGTTTTGTCCCTCCGTCCTCACTAAGCCTCATTTGTCACACTCCGATATGGAGCCCTGCAAACATGCTCTCCAGAATGGATGGAAATGAACAGGCATTTCTGTGTCGTGTTCTTCTTAGTATAGAATTTGGTGACATGTTATTATTTAGACCTCTGCTTTTTCGGACTCTTTCTTTGACTCGTCAAAATGTCTGCCATATATTTACCGACGGGACCTGACAGACCCGACGGGTTCGGTCTTAATTTCTATCATTTTACACGGGTTCGGGCCGGGCTTGGGCTTGCACCCCGGGTTGCGTGGTAAATGAGCGGTCAGGTGATGCGTTTCGATGCGCACATTTGAATAATGTCGGGCTGTAAATGAGGTTCAGCTTTTAAAAAGCTGTCAATCAAAATGTACTTGTCGGGCTTGTGCCGAATTCTGTCGGTCTCGGGCCTTGTCGGGCCGAACTTTTAAGGCCCGATTACAGCTCTACACCTGACATCTAAGCAGCCACAGCATTTGCAAACATCTGCGTGGGTGTGTAGAAACTTTAAGATCTAATGGCTTTAGTGTAGACGTAGTCTCATCATTCTTTCTCTGGTATCATTGCTGTCATGGCTGTCACAGCTTAATGTGCCGTATCTGAGGGATGCTGGTGAAGTGAAGAGATGACACACCATACTGTTGTGTTTTTGTTTGTTTAAAATCAATTTCAGTTCAGTGTTATTTTTTTTAGCTTCTAATGGTATACTTTTGATTTATCAACATTGTTTGAATGATAGATAGATAGATAGATAGATAGATAGATAGATAGATAGATAGATAGATAAAAACTTTATTGTCCACTGAATTTACATACACTGGAAATTCATCTTTGGCACTCTGGCAACATAAAATACTTAAAACACAGCACACAGACACTTATAAGTTAAGTTGTGTAGTTACATAAGATGTAAAATAAATAATTAGAAAAAAAGAAACATGAATGAATAAATACTAATACAATTCTCAGTCTTGATCATTCTCATCATCATCGTCACCCTGACTGGGTGGTGCATGAGTGAGTAGGAAGAGGAGTTATTTGAGTTTGCCTTGATTCAGAATGAACACAGCAGCAGGGACAAATGACCTCTTGTACCCGTTTTTCCTGGCCATTGGAACCATCAGTCTCCTGTCAGATGGCAATAGCTGAAAAGATGGATGGAGGGGGTGGGTGGGGTCATTGAAGACCTGGATAGCCTTTTGTGTTATGGAACGGCTGTATAAAGTGTGGAGTTGTAACTGCTTTTCTCCTGTGATTTTGCTAGCTTGGATTACCACCTGAACCAGCTTGTTCCTATGTTTGACTGAGAGGTTCCCATACCAGGAGGTGATGTTGAACGTGAGAGCATGCTCAGGGAGTGACCTGTACACCATGGTCATGGTGTGCTTGCTGGTGTTAAAGCTTTCCCAAGAAGGGCGAGGCGCTGTCTTGCCTTTTTATAGATGTAGTCTGCATTAAGTTGGAATTTGAGGTCTTCATCTATAATTGTCCCAAGATATTTAAAATTACTGACCTGTTACACTCCTTCCCCTTCATGTTGATGGGCATGAAGTTAATTTCTCTGTTGCCTGCTCCCCTCTTTCCTTCAAAGCACAGTTCCTTGGTCTTACTGACATTCAGGTCAAGGTAACTGCTGTCAAACCAGGTGACAAGATGGTTGATGTGATGAAAGCAGGAAGGGCTGTTGGCATCCTGTAGGCAGGCAACAAGGGCCATGTCATCTGCATATTTGATTAAATGTATAGATTCATCGTTGTTGTAGTTGACCTCATTGGTATATATGGAGAACAGAAGGGGGGACAGGACACACCCTTGTGGGACACCGGTGTTTAGGACAAGACAGTCAGAGATGGTATTGTTCATACTGACGCGCTGGGGCCTTTCCCTCAGGAACTCCCTAATCCATAGGATGAGACTATGGATGACATTCAGGGAATTTAGGCGTCCCAGGAGAAGATGTGGCTGAACAGTATTAAATGCAGAGGAGAAGTCCATAAAAAGTACACAGGTGTATGTTTTGGCCTTGTCTAAATGACTGTGTATTTTTTCTAGAAGAGTGAGAGTGGCATCCTCCACACTTCGATCGGCTTTGTAAGCAAACTGCATTGGGTCCATGAGCTCAAACGTTTGCAGTTTTAGTTCTCTGCACACTAGACGCTCCAAGCGCTTGCATAATAAAGAGGTGAGGGCAATGGGTCTGAAGTCATTGAGTGACTTAGGGCGTGTTGTTTTAGGCACTGCAATAATAGTTGCCATTTTCCAGGCCTGAGGGACAAAACTGGTGTTAAGAAACAGCTGGAATAGCTGGGTGAAGATTGGACCCAGTTGAGTGGCACACTCTTTCAGTACCCTTCCCTTGAGTCCATCTGGTCCAGGGGCCTTGCGGGGGTTAACACGCTGGAGGACTAAAGTCACATCCCTTTCCCTCAGTGTCACGGGCATAGCTCTCATCCCCTCACAGGCAAGCTCACATTTGCCACTGAAGTCATGTTTATCAAACCTAGAATAGAAGACATTCAGATCATTGGAGAGACTGACAGGGTCTTCACACTGAGGTGCTATGTTATGATTCCTTCCCATCATAGTGTTAAGTCCTCTCCAAGCATCTCTTGCATTCCCATTCCTTAGAAGTACTTATTGGACTTTAACTTATCATTGCACTTACAATAACGAGCTTAGCTGTCCTCAATTTAGGTCATCGTGTCGTCTCATCTCTGGTTTTTCCTGCATCCACCGTGTGTGATTGTGTGTGTTAGTGTGTGTGTTTCTGTGTGTGTGTGTGTGTGTGTGTGTGTGTGTGTTTGTGTGTGTGTGTTAGTGTGTGTGCGTGCGTCAGTTGCGGGGGGAACTGAGCAGCCCCGTCCGCTGCAGAGAGCCGACAGGATTGAAACAGCAGCAGCTTTCAGCAACTTTAGAGAGAAAAATCGTTACAGCGTACATTAATGTTAAAATGTATACAGGTTGGCAGGACGGTGTGAAATGTTTTGCACGGTCTTTCGCTGTACGTTTTGTTGGTGTGTGAAATGTGAGATGTTCGAGTCAGTCACACACGTCTCGTCTTCATCACAAACAAGGAAATGATCAACCCGTTCTCACTCCCGCTTGGTCATTGGCTCTCAGAGTGCACGTGGGACTGCTGGGATTGGTTGAAGTCGTGGGAAACTTCAGGTTATTGGTAAAATTTGCGGAAAAGTTGCAGTGATTGGTCAAAATTGCGAGTCGCACCAAATTTGCGGTGATTGGTTGAATTTGCGTGAATTGGCGCGATCGCAACATTGCGAAATCCTGGAGGGACTGACTATTCCCTGATCCTCTTTCTGGCCATCTTAGCACTGATGTCACACTCCTGACCTCCATTATTCTTTACTTCTCTCAATGGTTGGTTGGGTCGTGTCTCGACAGACATTGGGAGAGAGAAACCATGGCGATCTCTTTGATTTAAAGTGACAGCCATGACAGAAAGCGTTTAGACCATCAGTTCACCTCAATTACAATAGTTTGACTTATATGAACAGGGTGGACACAGTAAATCTTTGTAATGCCTCTCTGTCTCTGAGCTGCTTCCCTCTGACTTTTAGTCTGCGTGAGTAAAGGTCAGAGTGTCTGCTCTTTTCTGTTCTCCTGTCACTGCACACTTCTGTTAGTCAAGTGCTCATTAGCTTTGCCATTTAACTCTTTAAAGATCAGGCTCCAACAGTCGCCAGACCGACACCGATTCTTTTTCCCAGCTGAGCTTTTCTCCTCTGCCTGCCGCCACACATTGTGTGGCTGCATTTCTGACTTTCAATAAAAGCTGTCGAAGTTGCAACTGTTGCCTTTTTGAGCTTACATGACACTCAGGGTGAGAATATATGCCGTAATATAACCATATGAAAAACTATTAGGTCAGCTCGGCCCGTCTTTCTAGACTAAAGAAGTCTGACTTGTCTCTCAGCCAAATCACAGGGGGAATTTAATGCGACATGATCCCCTAATCTGAAATCTGTCCCAAAGTGACCATCTGGAAGACATAGTGTGTAAAATAGGCTTTATGTCATTGAGGATTCGCCTACAAATATAGATAGTGGATATAGGGTTAGAAGAGAAGAGAACTGCATTGTCTCTCTTAAAGGGACTGTACTCAACAATCAGAACATTAGTATAGCAAACATGTACCATGTAAAGATATAGTGGGAGTATGGCGTCCTGAGCAGAGGATGAAGTCACACTCCCTCTGTGTGTGTGTTGTATATGAGCTTCTCTCTTCTTTGTATTGATAGCCGGTCCGGCTGCAAGTGCATGTGTACGGCGTCAGGATTATGTCATGTATAAAACATGCTCATGAGCAAATTATATCATTTCACATGCGCAGATATTACTTTTTTCGCACCAATCCAACAATTGAGAGTTGTACAGGCAGCTGCAAGCAGGAAACAAAACATAGGGAGAGGGGAAAAAATGGCACTTGTGCGTATAAAACTAAGCAGCACAGAGTACAGAGCAGCCACCGCGCGCCCCGCGTGTCTGCTTTGCACGCTTTTGCAGGTCAGCTCTGCTCGCAAAGTTGATATCCACTCGCCCGAATGAAACTTGACTTTTGACATTTTGGAGCGGAAACCAAGGACGCACTGGCCCTCCTAACCCTAACCCTTACCCACATGGAGCTCATTAGTTGACCTTGATTGACAGCTATCGTTACAGGAAGCTCAGAGTTGTTGTCCCGGCTGAAGAACTGAAGTGTCTTTCATTATCCTTGTGTGTGTGTGTGTGTGTGTGTGTGTGTGTGTGTGTGTGTGTGTGTGTGTGTGCGTGTGTGTGTGTGTGTGTGTGTGCGTGTATGTGCATAGGAAAATACTTTGTTACTTCGTTTTGGCCTGACACCCTCACACACACACACACACACACACACACACACACACACACACACAAGGATAATGAAATAGTACACATTGCTTCAGTAATCTAACTCTAATCGATCACATTTTTATTTTCTGTAGGAAGACATCTCAACCTGCACAACCAATCAATACATTACAACACAGCCCTTTCATTGATGAGATTTACTATGTGGGAGGATACACACTGTAAAACAAGGCTAATGTAAAACGAATCAATGCTTGGCACCACATTTTTGTTTATGGGAAATGATAAACCTGAGTTTTCCAAAAGATATTCCCCCATGGGATGGGAGCACGGTGTAACAAGTCGCTCCAGTGTCCCAGAGGTGTTGAGTTGGGTTGACATCAGGTGTCTGTGAAGGCTGAAGCATTTGATTCACGTCACTTTCATACTCATCAAATCATTTAGCTTCCTGTATGCATGTGCTATGTTGTCAATTCATGTATTTATTCAGGTGTTTCCCTTTATTTGTCACCCATCGATATATTTACAGCATACAATATCTTCATTGGCTGTGATTATGCTGGACTCTAATAAAATGGTCTAAAAGCATTATAGTTTGGAGACATGCAGTCATTGTATGTCAGAATATTGGAAAACTCTATTTCAGTTGAATTTATTGGAAAGTTGAAGTATGGTTTAAGGCACACGCTACAGAATAAGCAATGTTTAAAATGATTTCATAACATTGGGAGACCACTTTCTGATGCTGATTGTACTGCATGTTTTCATTTCACAAATGAAAAGACATTATGCATGTGTGTTTCTCAGATAGATATTTTAAAAAAAACATATTCCTGATGCCACTCTGGGTCACAGAGCAAATACGAGTGATTTAAATTCATCAGGAAAGTTCCAAAAGTATGACTTATATCCCATTATATATAGCTTCAAAATAGATTTAACGGTTTTTGCTTTGGTTCAATCAATATTTTTCATTCGACTTTCATAACAAAAAAAGTGAGATTCTAGTTCAGAATGAAAGGTCAAGCAATGCAATTCATTTTCTCAGCATCTACCAAAGCCTATTCCATCTCCTCCCAGGTGGAAATCTAATAAATGATTTATGTATGCTGCTTTCCCTCCCTCTGGCCCTGCAGGCGCTGGAGGCTGGTCTCCTCACACCTCAGACAGGTACCAGTGGCTGGAGGTGGACCTGGCCCAGCGGACCACCATCACAGCTGTCGCTACGCAGGGCCGCTACGGCAGCTCTGATTGGCTGTCGTCGTACCTGCTGATGTTCAGCGACACGGGACACAACTGGAAGCAGTACAGACAGGAGGACAGTATCGGGGTGAGTCCACACTGCAGGAAACACTTCCATCAGAGCTGTGGGGTTACGGCTGCACCACACTGCATATCGTCGCTGTCGGGCAGAAACCTTGGATCTCCATGTAAGGGACAAAGCAGTGAGGCAATGAGGAGAACAGGAGTTTTTGTTGAAAAGAGCATTTTTAATTCACGCAAACAATGCAAAACAATATAAAGCAAGAACTTAATATCTAGACCTATAACTTTACTCAAAAATAGTACCATCAAACTGGAAATGAACTCAACAAACTGACCTAACTGAATGAAACAAAAGGGGACATACTGTATATACTTGTCCAAACCAAATTACACACAAGGGGAAAACCAAGATGGACATAACTACAAATAATGTAAAGATAACCAAACTTAACCTAAATCCCCCCTCCAACATGGTAGCAGATGGTACGGCCCAATTGGCAGGCCCCGGGATATAACATTGGGCTTGTTGGAGATGAGCCAGGCCTGCGCAGAATCGATCACTGGCGAACGCCGCCCAATGCATGCCGCTTAGATTGGTGTCTGACTTGATCCCGACTTGCTCTGACATCATACACACGTGGGCAACGACCTCACGAGATCAAGGCGGCCGCAGGTTTTAGAGCCAGGCGCTGCAGTTGCTCTCCACTGACTGCCAGACCCAGGCGGACCCAGGGCATGATGGGCAACGCCCGGCTCGCAGCTGATTGGTTCAGAATCGACTCAGCATGATGACATTTTATATAAACTTTTTATTGTTTTTGAACTGGAGGGATTTTACTTGCTATTTGTTTGATTTAAAGGCTTATGTGTGGCTGATGGTGATTTTTAGAAGTCAGAGAGACTAAGGTTTTTATTCTGCGTTTAGACGAGCGTTTTGGGGGGGGATATCTGCGTGCATATGGTGACGCAAAAGTGTGTGAAATTCGATGTAGTATGCACACCAGGCGGCTAGGTGGTAGTGTGAAGCACTGCCACACAACACCACCAAGTCCGCGCCGCCTGCGTAGAACCTTCCTTCTACTTCTCTCCCTTGTAGCGTGGAACCAAAACATGGCGACGTAAAAGCGGACAATTTTGTCTGGACAGACGAAGAGGTGGCACAACAGGGCGTGGACTGGGAGTCCTGCCAGTCAAAATATATAGACGTATGGACCGAATTTCTTTAGCAGTATCCTGTACCTGGAGGGACGTCATAACCACACGAGAAAGACGCTATCTGTAAAGCTGAAAGCCATCCGGACCAAGTATAGGCAGGCTGTGGATACCCAACGGCGCAGTGGCCATGGGCGAGTAATCACTCTATATTTTGATTTATGTAACGAAATATGGGGTGGGTCGCCATCCACCACAACAATAGAGGCTGCAGACTTTTGCGTTTTTACCCTTTAGACTGGAACGCGACGGTGGAGCATTTTTAAGATTTCCACTCTGGAGGGTGGTTTCATTTTTTGGCGTTTTTAAGCCCCAAAAATGCCATCGCCGTCTAAACGAAAGGCACATCTGATAAAATATTTTTATGTTTTCACAGTAAACAGGGCCTAAATCTGTTCAGATTATGAATCATCTACAGTCTGTTGCTAAATAACACCAGCAACAGATGTAGGGAGAGCATTTTAACAGCTACTCTGTCATTATAAAAACAACTGGAGACTGTGTACAAGCTGATATATGGGTCTGATAACATTTTATTAAATCTGAATCGGATCTAACAGGATGTGAGTGTTTCTGTGACTTCCTGTTGAGCCTGAAGGCTGCTGAAAACGGCTGGAAACTGTCCGACTTGACCACAGATTTTTGTCACCGCCCCCGGCTGCTGCCGCCTGCTCTCGTCCACTTTACAGGCGAGGCGCAGCTCATCTTTTACGAGCCTAGTCCTTCACCCTTGGCCACACCTTTTCTGCACCAGGAAGGACCTCCCCACCAGCATGGTAACAAAGACAGAAAACATAATGACTAATATATCAGAATAATTATTTAACCTTACAATGTAAAAATGTGTGCACTCCATTTACACCGTGAAAAGCCAAAAGGAAAGAAACATGTGGAGTATGTGGCTGACTGCACAAGAAATGAATGTGTGTACTTAAAGCTGCAGTAGATAACTGTTATAAAATTAGTTTTTGTCAAATGTGCTGAAACTGTCAGACTATATCCTGACAGAATTGAATTTCAGAATTGAAATAGGCAATGCAGTAACAGAATCTTGATTCATATTTTATCAGTGCTGCCTAGTTTTACAGTTTGACCGCAGTTCACGAGCAGTCTATGACACTGCGTAAGAGACTCCTTGGCTCTGATTGGTTGTTTTCCTCATGCCATTAGGAGCACCAAAAATATGACAAAAAGTAATTTTTTTATGAAGGTTACCAACTGTAGCTTTAACAGAATGGGGTGAAATTGTGTACCGTATTACCATTGCTGGCTGATTTTTTAACCTGTGTCCTTGGCCATCACACTCCACATTTAGTCATTTAAATTTTTTCCTTCATAAATCAATGCCACTGGTCACCCTTTATGTCTGTCTGTGGGTTTCACAAATATTTTTAACAGTGACGAGGCAATTTCGTCTGACTTTGACAAATGTAAATAGCTCAATGAAATGTTTTTAAAATTAAAATGTTTTGAAATTAAATTTTTTTTTTCATTTCCTGAAAAGCAACATTTCGGACATATGAGGTTTTCGCCCAACAGCGACCATATGCGTGTTATGTCCATCTTTATTTTCGTGGCTACCCTTTAGTTCTTTTGGTCTTGAATAGACTCTATTTTCTCTCAGGGATCAATAAACATCATCCTATTTAGTTTTGTGTGATTCATATGAAGTGATGGAGTGTCAAGCAGTGCTACATCTACCCTGTGCTGATAAACGGAGTCATCATGAGTTTATCTCTTCATTTATAATGCATGAACCGAGGTGAAAGCTCTGCTGACTCTGCAGACCCGTTGACAAATCACTTCAGCTGCAGATCACGAACACAGGCGCAGTCAAGTGGCACAATTTTGTTTTATTTATTTATTTTTGTCTGGTACTCGCTGTCATTTCTCTCTCTCTCTCTCTCTCTCTCTCTCTCTCTCTCTCTCTCTCTCTCTCTCTCTCTCACTTTTTCACGGAGTAAACATGTTGATTTCATCCATCGTTGCTACTGTCGGCACAAATGTTTGAGATGTTAAAGAACGGGATCAGATACAAAGTGACACACACTATCGTTCTCTATCTGTTGGGTGGCACCAATACTTTTGATGGGAAACTCTACTTATAGTTATTACATTATTATTACTTTTATAAAGAAATATAAGACATATATTACTCATACATACACATACTGTACGCTGTATGCAAGCTTTGTTATCAGACGGGGAAACCCATGCATGATTGGATTTCTTGCAAACACATTGCAAAACATACACAGTTTTTGAATTAATTGTAAAATTATAGAAATGTCAAATGTATTTGAATATTTCAAAAATCATATACAGTTAAATGAGTCCCTATAAGTGTTGCAGCAGCCTTTAATTTGGGTTTACAACTTATATTTACATGTGAACATACACATCCTCTGACTAGACAAATGTTTTCTTTGCACAATCAAGTTCAAATGTAATGCAGTTTAAAGCGCGCTACACATTCAAATTTTCTACAGAAGGAAAGCTCTTGAGTTTGCTCACATGTTGACCTGACCCATCTTATTCATCATTAAATTCACTTCTGACAACATTTTAGACGAGAAATCAACTATGTAGAGGTCAAATATGGGCTGTTTTACAAAAATTGATGGCTAATTGCAAATTTTGTCCGACTGTGTGTCGGGAGTTCAGCGGCCGGTGCTGCCTGTGTTGCTGCCTCGCCTGCTGGGAGGTAGATGGAGCTCCGTCACGGCTGGCAGCCCACGGCACTCCATACCCGCGCAAAGTCACCGTTTTTTGGGTTAATGGACTACCAAACGCCGCTGCCCTGACAGAGCTCCAGGGCCTGCAGCTCCTCTCTTCCTGCTAAATGGCCGCTGTGTGTCAGCGAGCTTGTTACGCCAGCAATCTCTTACCACAGGTTCCAGTTAATCTCATAATGGATATGTGTGTTGAGTTATTTAAACAAACGATCATGGAAATAAACGCCTCTTGTCCGCGAGTCTCATTGATAGAGCCTGCGGCTGGATGGAGCTCTATCAATGAGAGCTAGCTAGCCTCCTCTTAGACCTCTGAAACGAAACCCCTAATGTTCACAAAAAAGCATTACATTGAAATCGGACACCATAGTTAGCTTTATAAGACCTTGGGGTAGATGTTCTATAAGTGTCATGACGAAATTCAAACTGTAAATATACGAAAATTATGCCGAAAGTGTAGCAACGATCTTTCCCATAGGATTAAATGGGACACATTCCTAGCTAGCAGCTCCTCCTAAGGAGACCCCTAATGTTCACAAAAATGCATTAAATTGAAATCGGACACCATAGTTAGCTTTATAAGACCTTGGGGTAGCTATTTTATAAGTGATGTGACGAAATTCAAACTGTAAATATACGAAAGTTATGCCGGCAGCTGGCAGCCAGCCAGCTCCAGAGCTCCGCGGAGCCCCGGTCGTCCAATAACCGAGAAACGGTGACTTTCACTGGGTATGGAGTTTGCCGCTTTCTCGTCAAACTCATCAAAACATTACGTGAATTACTACGAGAATGGATGACTCCACCCACATTCATATAGCGCTGTGTGAACGCGTTCATGTGATTGGCTTATAAGTAAACAATCCCCCACGTGGGGTGCGTTCTTGTGATTGGCTAAAACAAGGGAGATATCTGATTGGTTGTAGATCATTCCCTGTTTAAAAATTTGTGTGTCGAGCCAAGTCAGGGCAGTCTCAAAATTCACACACAAATGCAGTGAAGTTCACAGACCGCAAGCAGTTTGTAAATCAAGATATATTTGTGTGTGCATCAGAAATACATTTCTGAATCTTGTCCTGTGCATTTCTGAATCTTGTGTGCATTTGTAAATGTTGTTTGCATTTCTGAATTGTGTGTGCATTTATGAATTTTGTGTGCATTTATGAATTTTGTATGCATTTGTGAATCTTCTGTGCTTTTTAAATTTTGTGTGTGTATTTGTGAATTTTGTGTGCATTTGTGTATCCTGTGTGTGTATTTATGAATCATGTGTGTGCATGTATGAATCCTGTGTGTGCATATGTCAATGTAGTGCGTGCATTTATCTTTATTGAGACTCTTTTAGCTCCATAGCTGTATGGAACGCACCGGGCAGAGCAGCAGCTCGACCGCAGCCTGAACCTAGGGTTAATAACACATGGGTACCGAGTCGACCGTTCTCTGGGATATGTTTTCATGCTTATCGAATGTGATCAGTTTTAGCGCAAACTGCTAATTATCTTATAAAGCTAGTTATCAGGACACCAGTAAAGTAAAAAGAAATCTCTAAGAGAAGAAAACCGCTAACAAGGCTCAAAATAGCACCACACTTCCACGGGAGCATAATGAGGGTCCTACATGTAAACCGAAGCATTGAGAACTTTGTAAGTGTACAGACAGTTTATTAAAAAGTTTTCTGTTGCACGACTAAAACTACTTTTGAACGTACACGTTCCACCAAAACAAGTTCCTTTCCGAGGCTATTTTGCAGAGGCACCATTCCCCCTTTCGGAGCTTAGTGCCACCCAAGACGATTGTGATTGGTTTAAAGAAATGCCAATAAACCAGAGCCATTTTTTCCCATCCCGGAATGCTGTGTGGACTAGCCTGACCTTCCTCCGCAGCGCTGTGGAGGAAGGTCCGGCAAAGCGAGACTAGCACAGAGAGGCAGTTCACCCGCATGTTCCCAGTGAGCCTTATACAACGTGTGGGTATTACAAACTGTGAGTATGGACATTTATCCAGCGTAAAGCCATATTTGTTCCAGCAGTGCAGAGAGAAGCTTTTGATTAGAAGTCGCGCCGAGGCAATTTCCCCACATGGAGGGAATCCAGCTAATCTGAGCACCGGGGATCGTCTCCGACGGAGAGCAGAGAACGACTTCTCACAGCTTAAAAACATGTTGATCTGACACTCTGCATTAAACTGAGCACGATCCCAGTCACATTTCAAAGTGTTTCCGAACTTCTGTGCACTCGTCGGCCGAGCTTACCGAGTCTGTCAGAGGAGAAAGTTGAAGGCAGAGCTGCTGGATCAACCACAACACATTTTCTACTCTTCTTCTGCTTTCAGTGTAGAGGCCTGGAGACCAGGGAAGAAATATGCTGTTTTCTCTTCTCCTCTTTCTCTTGGTCCTCTTTTTTTTCTTCTTCCAGAAGCCTGTGGGTGCTTGGAAATATAGCAATCCATCTTTTCTTTATAGTCTCTCTCCTCTTTTTCAGTTTCAGTTTGTTTCCTCCTGTCTGGAGGGCTGGGGGTGAGGACACGAGTGGCCATCTTTTTTAACTTTCTTCTCTCTCCCTTTTATTTCCTCTCCTCATTTCCTGCTGCTTATCTCCCTCTTACTCTCACCATGTGATTTTCTTTTCCTTTTATTTTGTCCCTCGGTCATTTCCCTTTGATACTCTTTACTGTATCTCCTCCTTTCTTTTTTGTCATTTATTCATTTAACACTTAAAATGACCTATGTGTACGTGTTCTTGTGGCTGTGTGAATAATGACTGTTGGGACTGTGAGTCAGAAGAAAAGTAGCATGACGTTGTTAAAACACCACAAATTCTGCATAACGGATTTTTGCATGCTCCCAAAACTTTTATTAAACATCCATGTAATCTTAAAGCAGGGTATATGTGTAGGCTTTGCCTATGAATACAAAAATTGGCTGCTAGGGGGCGCTACAAGTACAAAAAGTTTATATCTCATGAACAGCTCACGTCTACAGTGGGGTACTGATTCGTAAAAGTGGCCGTGGCCTATAGGACCCAGGTTTGGATTCACCACTTACACTAATGTCAGCAACTTCAAATGTACAGTAGATGTAGATGTATAATGGTTCATGGACCTCACATACCAAAGATTACACATACGGACACCTAGGTGGCGCTATAATGACGTCAAACGTGTTTTTGCCTATAACTCCCACATTACACATTGCACATTAGAAACCCTTACATTCCCGTGGTCCTTGAATCAAGCTGTATCTGATGATATAGGCCACGGCCATTTCCGCTAAGAAGTTTTTTCGCAATATCGCGCAATGTGCAAAACCAACTTTTTCGAACTCCTCCTAGGCCATGCGACCGATCTGCACGAAACCTGGTACGTAGCAATTCCAGATGGACGTGACCAAAAGTTATCAAAAGAATTTTGCTACGTTAAACTATGCGCATTTTAAGGCCAAACTAATTTCCTAGCTAGCTACCAAACACAAACTTTATCATATCTCTGTCAAATTAAAATTAAATGCTATCAGCAATAACCTTGAGATGCTCTTTACCAAATTTGGTGAAAATCGGCCATTATATGGCGCTATAATCAACGTTTATGTGTTTTGGCCGATAACGCAATGCATGGAAATGGAACATTTGCAATTGCAATTTCTCTGCCGTAGTAATTGCTATCAACATGAAACTTGTGATGCTTGTTTGGCATGCCGCTCTGAGGCTCTGTACCAAATTTGGCGAAGATCGGCCATTAGGGGGCGCTATAGTCAACGTAGACCAGTTTTGGCCCTTTTACTCAATCAATGTTAATGGGTAATTTGCAATGGCAATGTACCACATACCTTGCAGCTCACACCTCTTGATATTTACCAACGTTTGCCTCCCCACGTTACACTTTGGGTCCTGCTTTCACGCGCTCCCGGGTCGTCGGGGGAGACTCGCGCTGGGAGGCTTGGACCCCGTCATAATTCAATTCAGTTCAATTCAATTTTATTTATAGTATCAAATCATAACAAGAGTTATCTCGAGACACTTTACAGATAGAGTAGGTCTAGACCACACTCTATAAAGCCCCAACAATTCCAATAGTTCCCCCAAGAGCAAGCATTAGCAGTGGCTATTGCGACAGTGGCGAGGAAAAACCTCAGCAGACCCAGACTCTTGGTGGGCGGTGTCTGACGGTTGGGGTTATGACAGTACGGGATGTAGCGTGGCACAGCAGAGCATGGGTGGACGCGGTGGACGCAGCAGGACGGGGAACAGGGAACAGGGAACAGGGAATCGCAGAGCGCAGCAGGGTGTAGCAGGTCCATAGCCACAGCTGCACCCAAGACCCAGGTCTTGGTGTCGCCCTAATCCGAGGCGATGTTCTGGGCGAAGAAGAAACATAAGGACTCCGGGGAGTAAACTCCCCAGAGCTAGGTTAGTAACAAGCACTTCTGGGACAGGATGTGCATAAAAGGAAACAAAAGAAAAGAGCGTGTCATAAGAAGTAACTTCCTCGGCAGTCTCGAATTATAACAGCATAACTAGGAGAGGCACTATATTATTGATTATACGATAGGTAAATCTGATGACTATAAAGAGAAGCAGAGAGAAGCAGGGGTGCTGTGTCTGCAGCTATACACCCTGCCCCGCCGGTCTAGGCGTTCACTGCAACACCTCACTCCCTAACTATAAGCTTTATCAAAGAGGAGAGTTTTCAGTTTAGTCTTAAATGTAGCGACGGTGTCTGCCCCCCGAACCCAGATTGGGAGCTGGTTCCACAGGAGAGGAGCCTGATAGCTGAAGGCTCTGCCTCCCATTCTACTTTTAGAGACTCTAGGAACCACAAGTAACTCTGCATTCTGGGAGCGTAGTGCTCTAGTGGGACAATAAGGTACTAAGAGGTCCTCAAGATATGAAGGCGCGTGGCCATTTAGAGCTTTATAGGTCAGAAGAAGGATTTTAAATTCAATCCTGGATTTTACAGGAAGCCAATGGAGAGAAGCTAATACAGGAGAAATATGATCTCTTTTCTTAGTTCTTGTCAGAACACGCGCTGCAGCATTCTGGATCAGCTGGAGAGTCCTAAGGGACTTATTTGAGCATCCTGATAATAAGGAATTACAGTAGTCCAGCCTGGAAGTAACGAATGCATGGACTAGTTTTTCTGCATCGTTTTGAGATAGGATGTTCCTAATTTTAGCAATGTTACGAAGGTGAAAAAAGGCTGTTCTAGAGGTTTGTTTTAGATGGGCGTTAAAGGATAGATCCTGATCAAAAATAACTTAAAAATAGATTTCTGACAGTAGTACTGGAGGCCAGGGCAATGCCATCCAGAGTAATTATATCTTCGGCTAATGAGGTTCGTAGGTGTTTCGGGCCCAGCACAATAACTTCCGTTTTGTTTGAGTTTAACATCAGGAAATTGTAGGCCATCCATGATTTTATATCTTTAATGCAAGCTTGAAGTTTAGCTAGCTGGCTGGTTTCGTCTGGCTTGATTGACAGATATAATTGGGTGTCATCCGCATAACAGTGAAAGTTAATTGAGTGTTTCCTAATAATATTGCCTAGAGGAAGCATATATAAGGAGAATAGAATTGGTCCAAGCACTGAGCCTTGAGGAACCCCATGGTTAATTTTAGCGTAATTGGAGGGTTTATTGTTAACATTAACAAATTGTGATCGATCAGAGAAGTAGGACTTAAACCAGTTTAGTGCGATTCCTTTAATGCTAACTAAATGTTCCAGTCTCTGTAAGAGGATGGTATGGTCAATAGTATCGAATGCAGCACTAAGATCTAATAAGACAAGTATGGAGACAAGTCCTTTGTCTGATGCAGTTAGAAGGTCATTAGTAATTTTCACCAGTGCCGTCTCTGTGCTATGATGCTTTCTAAATCCTGACTGAAAGTCCTCAAATAAGCTATTGCTATGTAGAAAATCACATAACTGATTAGCGACTACTTTCTCAAGGATCTTGGAGAGAAAGGGAAGGTTAGATATAGGTCTATAGTTGGCTAAGACCTCAGGATCGAGGGTGGGTTTTTTCAGTAGAGGTTTTATCACAGCTACTTTAAATGACTGCGGTACATAACCTGTCAATAAAGACATATTTATCATATCTAGCAATGAAGTGTTAACCACGGGTAACGCTTCTTTAAGTAGCCTCGTTGGGATGGGGCCCAAGAGACAGGTAGATGGCTTTGCTGAAGAGACCTTTAGCATTAATTGTTGAGGGTTTATAGGATAAAAGCAATCTAAGTATATGTCAGGTCTAGTCGTTCTTTCTAGCAGTCTGTCAGTTAAAGGTGACCCATTAGAGGTTGGGGGCAAGAGGTGATGAATAGTATCTCTAATTGTTATAATTTTATCGTTAAAGAAACTCATGAAGTCATCACTACTCAGAGCTATAGGAATAGATGGCTCAATAGAGCTGTGGCTATCTGTCAGCCTGGCTACAGTGCTGAAAAGAAACCTTGGGTTGTTCTTATTTTCTTCTATTAGTGACGAATAGTAGTCAGATCTGGCCTTTCTTAGGGTCTTCCTATATGTTTTCAGACTGTCTTGCCAGTCTAAACGAGATTCTTCCAGTTTGGTGGAACGTCATTTACTTTCAAGTTTGCGCGAGATTTGCTTTAATTTACGAGTTTGGGAGTTATACCAAGGCGCTAGTTTCCTTTGCTTCATCGTCTTCTTTTTAAGGGGAGCAACAGAGTCTAAAGTAGTCCGTAGGCAGGCCGTAGCACCGTCTACGAAATTATCAATTTGAGAGGGACTAAAGTTTACATAAAGATCCTCTGTTATAATATGGCACGGTAATGAGTTTAGTGCTGTTGGAATATCTTCCTTGAATTTAGCTATAGCACTGTCAGATAGGCTTCTAGCGTAGAAGCTTTTATCTAATTTTGTATAATCAGGTAGTAAGAATTCGAAAGTTATTAAGAAGTGGTCTGATAATAAAGGATTTTGCGGGAATACTATTACGTCTTCAATTTTGATGCCATATGCCAGCACAAGGTCAAGGGTGTGGTTAAAACAGTGCGTGGCCTCATGCACACTCTGACTGAAACCAATTGAATCTAGTAGTGAGTTGAAAGCAGTACTAAGGCTATTGCTGTCAACGTCCACATGATATTAAAATCTCCTACAATAAGTACTTTGTCTGATTTTAGGACTACACATGATAAAAACTGAGAATTCCGATAAAAATTCAGAATATGGACCTGGTGCTCGGTAGACAACAACAAATATAATAGGCTGTACTGTTTTCCATGTTGGATGCTGAAGATTAAGAACGAGACTTTCAAAAGAGTTATAATTTAGTTGAGGTTTAGGATTAATTAACAGGTTTGAGTCAAATATGGCTGCAACTCCCCCTCCTCGGCCTGAGCCTCTAGAAATTTGAGTATTAATATGAGTGGGAGGAGTGGCTTCATTTAGACTGACATACTCTTCATGGCCCAGCCATGTTTCAGTTAGACAGAATAGATCAATTTGATTATCGGATATCAATTCGTTTACTAGTATTGCTTTGGAAGACAGAGATCTGATATTTAGTAGACCGCATCTAATTTTCCTATCCTGTTCTATCATTGCAGTGGTAGTTGTAATTCCAATTAGGTTAAGTATTGCCCCTCTTTTGGTTACCTGTGATTTAACTGATCTGAGTCGAGTTACAGACACTGTCTCGTTTTTTGGGGCAGGTTGTGGCTGACGTGAACTGGATGCTAAATTGACTATGTTTGCAGTCAACTTCTTATTACTTAGGGGATTCAACACTTTGTATGGTCTATTGTTGATTATAACTGGAATAGTACTAGTACTACATGTTACCCTGCAGAAAACATTTTCAGATTCATTCACTTGTAAAGTGGCATTAGGATCAATACCTGGGGGGCATGAATCTGTGATATTTTCAACAGAATGTCAATACTTAACTTTCAGTGTGGTCGTTATGTTGTCAGATAGCAGCCTGGCTCCATGTCGGTTTGGGTGGAGACCATCATGTTTCAGCAGGCTGGGCCTCTCCCAGAACAAGTTGAAGTTGTCGACATAGGGAATGCCCAGGGAAGCGCAGTGTGGTTTCAGCCAGGTGTGGAGCCAGAACAGTCTGGACCATCTTTCAGCACCCTTTCTGTAGGTAGGTAGAGGCCCAGAAATGACGATCCGTTTTCCTGTGCCCATCAGGGTGGTGATGAGAGTGGTGAAGTCTTTTCGAAGTGCTGTCGACCGTCTCTCTCTGATGTCGTTTGTGCCCACATGCACGATGATGTTGTCGACCTTAGCGTGGCAGGCGAGGATGCTGGGAAGTTTGTGCTGGATGTCACGGACCTTGGCACCAGGGAAGCAGTAGACCTTGGACGGACCGCTAGGTGTAGGGGGAATGTAGAGGTCCCTGACCATGGAGCTTCCGATGACCAGCGTGGAAGTTGTTGGGTCTGATGGGGGGCGCGCCGACTGTGTGGATGGGCCAGGATGAGCGCCGTGGGGACGTGGCAGAGAAGGGTTTCCGCAGAGCAGAGGGAACTCCTCATCGTTCATCAGAATGGTGTAGCGATTTTCTAGTCGTATAGGTTGGGCTGGGCCTGAGCGTTGTCCTGACCGTCTGCTGTGGTGCTTGCTTATACGCCATGGCTCAGGCTGGTGTGGAGTGGAGCTGGTTAGCAGAGCTGACTTGGTTCTCGGCAGAAGCCGAGGAGAGACGACAGGGACAGAGGTTGTATTAGTGCGTGGTGGGGTGAGAGTAGTGCAGGGCAGAGTGGAATCAAGACATCCGACATTAGTGTGTGTGTGAGGGGAGCTTCCAATGATAATGGTGTCAAGGAACTGTTCATTCACCTTGATCTGGTGGAGAGTCGCTATTCTGGCTTCAAGTTCCACTATCTTCTGGCTGAACAGGAGGCACGAGTCGCAGCCAGGTGTACAGCTGAGGGGGGGCATCGTGTAGCTTGCTAGTTTAGCTAGTAGCAACGTTGACGGAGGCCCTCTCCAAAACCGATCCCTCTTCACTTGCAGTTCACAAGTCAACACTTGCGGATGCTCCTGCTTGTGTTAGCAAGCTGTGGATACTCTGTTACTACTGCCAAAATATAGAAAAGAATTCCAAGGAGGCAAACATCCTAAGGGGTCCGCGTCACCTCCCCGCTAGCAGACAGGCTAACTAGCCGTTAGCACAACAAATAGCTAGACGTTGGTTAACGGAGCGGAGGAGAGTTTTACAAACAACGGAGAAACTGCGGCCAGACAGGTCCGGTTAAAATACAGCTAGACGATGCAAAGAGTGACTGTATTTCACTGTAGAGGACTTAAATCGCAGGACGTTAAGCGTTAAGCAGTCTGCAGCTTCCGTTGTCTACAACAGGAAACAGGAAGTCAACCGGAAGTCATACGTACCTGAAGGTGTGTCGTACCTTGACGGTCAAAATTTTCAACTTTTGAAATTTTCAAAATTTTCAACTTACCTCAACTAACTGCTTTCAGTTCTAGTTATATTTTAGGTTATTCAATGATCTGCAAACAACACCTTTGTTTAAATTAAAGTTTAAATAATTTTCTTATATATATCCATAGTTAACAAAGTCTGGTTTGATTTGAACTAAATCCAGCTGCAGAAAAGTTGTGCTGAACTCTACACTGTATATTTTTCCAGGTAACACTAACTCAGAAACATGATGAACAAGTCCTTGTGTGTGTGTGTGTGTGTGTGTGTGTGTGTGTGTGTGTCTGTGTGTTTTCAGTCTTTTCCAGGGAACAGTAATGCAGACAGCGTGGTTCAGTACAAACTGCAGCAGCCGGCGATAGCTCGCTTCCTCCGCCTCATTCCTCTGGACTGGAACCCCAGCGGGAGGATCGGACTCCGGCTGGAGACCTACGGATGTCCTTATAGTAAGCCTTGATGTCCTCGCAGACAAGGAGTGGAAGTGCTGCTGGCTCTTTCTTGTGTTGTATTCACTCATTCATTCAACCTCTATTGATCCTGGAGAGATCATTGAGGGGCGACCCTCATTTTCAATTTCGTCAAGTCAGATTACAAAGGCAAATACAGAACAACAGCACAGAAAGTACAATGATAAGGAACACAGAAGGGCAATAAAACATTCAGATTTGGAAAATGATTTGATAAATGCGTTAAGAAAATAGCGACGAAATACTGTTATGTGAAGCAGTTACAAGTAGAAGTTTGCAGGTTTAAACCAGATTTCTCAATTGTCCAAGAGAGACAATTGAGTTGATTTTAAAAAAAAAAGTGCTGTAATATCTTCCAGGAGTCAGGTGCACTGAAACTGAAAGCAGTTTAAAGCAGCACTAACAGGTAGGGATGCACCGAATCCAGATTTTTGGGGTTCGGCCAAATACTGAATCCACTGGTTAAGATTCTGCCGAAACTGAATACAAAAAGCCCAATATTCAGCCGAATCCTGGATTTGGTGCATCCCTAGCAACAGGTGCTCTTTGGATATTGTGGGTGTATTGTGTTTATTTCATCCTGTGAATGGGCCCAGTGCATGAGTGGAACCTGGTCTCAATTTAACAAAATGTAAAAAGGCATGTCTCCTTCAAAACAGGGCCCTCCGTAGTTCTCTCTAGTCTTAATTGGACTGACTGGACTCTCTGGAGATGTCACACTGTGGACACTGGTTGCACTGGTTTCATCTAAATGACCTGCTGAATTTGTTTATTCTTCTCCAGGGAAATTTACTTTGCATGGAGGATTTAACAATGGCAAATTACTACAACTGAGTAATCAGAGAGAGTCAACATCTCACCAATCAATATGCGGCACAATTAATTTGGTTAAAAAAAAAAAGAAACACTCATTACACATCACAGCAATTAAATTGCTTGTGATTTCCCACAGACACAAAGGACGACAAACGCCAAATGACTCCTCTTCATCTTCTTCATCTTCTTCACGGCTCAGTTGAAGAAGCAGGTGTTGGTAATCTTTTGTCCTCTCAGGATAAACTCCCTGCTGTGTCTTTGTAAATGTTTGTTCACTGTGTTATTGTCCCTCATAAATGACACCACACTCATGAATATCAAAAAACTCCACACATTTACAAACATACTCAAATACATTTATCACACACTAAATATTAATGTGCAAACGTGATTTCCATATGAACTGATATGAAGTGTCTGCGTGTCGTATTCTACAGTATCCCCATCCGTTAGCTTCTGTTTTATTCTGTTTCTCCTTCCATCTGTGAGGCTGTAGTCAGACTGGTAGCTTTAAAAATAAAAGAATTTCTGCTACTGTCATGATACAACATACATAGGTACATACATACGTTCATTTACTGTAAAAAAATAAAGCATCAACACAATTATCACAGTAAGTTAAGTGAAAACTGGGGCTGGGTACCGAATTCAATAATTTTTAGGCACCTCCCAAAATGCCTCTAAAGTATCGAAAAATGCTTCGTCATTCAATACCCAATTTCAATACCTAAGGAGTAAATCTCATCAGCGTCAGTGAGCCAATCAGCATGCAGCATGCTTCTACCAAGATCTAATAATGTCTGTGATTGGCTGTCTAATGTTACACGTCGTAGAGACATGCCGGAAAAACTCCACCTTACACAGAGACGGCTCACGTAGAAGGAGCTGAAAAATAAATAAAAAGATTTGTGCCGTAATGTGTAATGTTGTAATTTTTTTTTTTGTTTTATAAAATTGGTATCGAAGAAAGTATTGTTTAGGAAGCTGTATCAAAGTCACGTTATTGGTATCGGTACCGGTATTACATTTTCTTTTGAACGATACCCAGCCGTAGTAAAAACATAAGTCATCAGCTTTATGTAGCCTACAGCTTAATATTTTCGGAGGATAAGGAGTCATATCGCTGTACCATTCGATACCCGCATGTCAGTGTTCCCTGCACTCATGTGGCCTAAAAGGTGCACAATACCCAACATCTGAAAGCTGTAAATGCTTGATACATTTAGAGGTCCAGACTATGTTGAGGCAACATAACACTGGAACTGGCACTAATTCATCATATTCCTTCACCAAGTGGAAAGATGTTTTTTTGTCCCTTACTGTAAAACTGCTGTTTTCTGCTGTCCCCTCTGGAAGAAGATGGATTATGAGAAACATTTAAAAGATGGATTTTGATAAATACCCTGTGGTGGTCTGGAAATATTCTCAAGTTATTTAAGGCGACGGCAGATATATTAGTGTAATATGTTTATCAGCCAGCGTGACGGTTGGCAGAGGAGACGTGTTGTTTTCCTAGCTTGGCGTTCCTGAACTAATGTGGCATGCACAGCAGAATCCTCAGAGGAAAAACAAATGAAGGGAGCTGAAATATAGCTGTTAGCAGCAAACAGTTTACCACAATGGGACAACTGTGGGTAATAATCTGTGATTGAGGCAACGCAACAAAACATTTCATGACTTGTCTCGGCAGACATTTCACGCTTAATCAATCAAATCTATAAAAACGGATAAAAACGCAACATCAGCGATACAAACTGAACAAACAGCACAGACATAACACCACTGCTGTCAGTCATACATGCACATGCGCCCCCAATCAAAAAAACTAAATGTTAAACCAAAAAGTACATTACATGTTGATGAGGGCAAAGTTAAGGTCATGAAGAGTTTTTTAATATAGACGTTTTGCAGTTTTTGTGCCAAATTGTTCTTTTCTGGTCAGTAAACATGTATAGAGATAAAGCTTTTATTCTGAAGGATTTGAGCTGGAAGTCTTGTTGTGTCGTGTTGTTTTTTTTTTTTTGCTGTGTGGACCACATTGAGTGCTGCTGCATAAGACTGCGGCTGGTCGTGTAGGGAGGTGGTCTGAGTGGATGGGTGGGTGTTAACACACAGGACTTTGAAGCCAGGGAGCGGAGTTCGCTTACCGGGGAAAACAAAAGACTATCACCCAGGAAATGTGTGTTCCTTGGAAGTGTTTTAATACAAACCAGGATCTTTTTCCTAAACTTAACTAGTTGTTTCGGTGCCTAAACTTAAAGGTCCAATATGTAATATATTTACTGTAATAAATCCAAAAATGACCCCAATGTGTCGACCTAAAAAAACAACAACAGTTGCGTGACCAGAGACGTAACAAACCCCGGGTAAATATTGGAGATGTATTTGAAAAAATGGAGACAGCTTAGAGCCCAAAAGGATGCTGAGTTGGCTAATTTCCTCCTGAACAGGTAAGCATTAGCTTCAGGCTAATTAATCACGGCTACAAGGGATGGGCCTTTCATGTCATTTCAAAATTTGTGTACTCACATTGAATTATATAGCTAGAGTACCCGAGTTGGTTACTTACAAAAACAATTGAGACACAGCCAGTAAAGTGATCCCGACTGGCTAACGGTCCTGGCTAACGCCGCCATGCTAACCCTGCTAACTGCTAACATAACCGGAGGACCATGCAAGCGGGCCCTGTTCAGCGGCCCTAGCCGACAACGGTGAGTTATTTTAAGCCAAGAGAGGGGGACTGTAAATCGGGAAGAGAGGACCGTGAGTTTGCAGTGTGTTTAGCGATTGTGGTAGTGTCATTTTTAGCGGTTCTCACTGTAATTCTAAGCCGAGGAAGTGTGTCTGTCCGTACATTTTTTTGCAGAAATATAAATAATCATGATCATGCTTAATAATTCATAATGATGTGTGAGCTCACGAATGACAGACTATGAACACGTCAATTCCTGGTGATTTATGGAATATTAAGGAATGCAGTAATACATAAATCATTAATTACATAATGCATAATAATACATAGGCCTACATCAACTACTTCATGCATGAATTCATGATAATTCATGTACCCTTACCGTAAAGTGTTACCAGTGTTATTCTAACCAACACACACACAAATGTAATCTCATTTGATAGAGCAGATAGCTTCCCTATTGGAAACATTCATTCCGTATACAGTATTTGTTAGAGGAGTGAATTTGCTCAAGAATCAGTGTGTTATCTGAAAGCCTACTGTGAAATTGCGCACAGGTGTCAGCAAAATTGGCCCGTGTGACGAGTAGCGTCTTTAAGGTGGAAATGGTCATGCGGTTCCTCTCGTCAGTCCATGTGTTGTTAATGAGCGAAAAGATCCGCTCAACGGGAGCATTTGTGCCCGGTAGACACATGGCGAACTGACAAAGGAGACCTACATTTTTGAATGGAATCTCCCTGCTTTTGAAATGCGCGAACATTTCCACCCAGCGCTCGTCTGCTGACTTCCCAGCAGACCTGGAGGGACTGGTTAAAACGAGACAGATAAGAACAGGCATTGCAACAATGTTTACAAATATACATTTTAACGCTGGCTGCACAGATTATGCAGACGTAGACCGCTACGATTGGCTGACACACACACACACACACACACACACACATTGTTAAAATCATACGCTGGACGCTTTATTAGTCTTTCTACATTGGTTTAGTTAATGATCAGGCTATAATAAGACCACATTGGCTATGTAATCGCTGACAACCAGGACAATTTTATAGTGGTTGGTGTAAACCAGGACATTTTAGCGTCCCGACAGGCTTTTGTTGGGACTCGGGACACGCAACTCAGAATCGGGACTGTCCCGGTCAAACCGGGACGTCTGGTCACCCTAGGTCTGTAGCCTGCGACACCAAGCTAGCAACTGCTGCTCTGTAGCACGGAGCTGTGTAGCTGATATCACGTGACCAGTCGGAGGTCTCCCGGTTTTCATATGATATCGTACGTTTTAGTGTGCATAACTTTTCGTACAATATCCTACGAACCTGTTCATGAGAATGTGTTGTGTTGTTTTGCAATATTTCTCAGGATAATGCAGACGTTTTTTTCCTTCCCAACCTTAAACATTTCCCTTCACGTCCCTACTGTGGTCCCTTAGAAAACTGAGCTTCGGTCACTTGTGGGTTTGACAGTTTGCAGCTACAATCAATAGTTTTATATTAACATTAAATACATGATATTATATTATTATATGTCTCCTTAGTGCTTGCGTTCTAGAATGGTTTTGTCTCATCGCGAATCTTTGGTCTATACTGGGCTTTAGGATGACTAATAACACAACGCAAAATTTGTCTGAAGTTACTTTTTTTTAAGTTACATAACATAAAATGCTTCTTAAAAGCTATTTCATTGGATAAACAGCAATATTTCCCAAGTAGTAGAATTTTTGCTCCATTGATTTGCAGGTCCAGTCAGAGAGACTGAGGGAAATGTGAAACAAAGTTGAAATTATTTTAAAACCCTAAAAAATTCGGGGCTGGGGCCCCAGAAGCCACAATCCCATCCCCAAATCTGTTGGTGGGATACTTATAGGGATAATTATAATCAGATAAAATGTAATATTCTGGACGAAATGTCATGTAGGACTTAATTGGAATGGCTTGTTAGTATATTGAGTAGAAGATTAGGCTTAGAGTAAAGTTTCCAGCTTTAATACACACTCAGGATGACTCCGGAGCTTCGTCTTGCTGCTCTGTAATCAGCAGGAAATACACTGTACAATCCAATAAGAGCATTACTGCAAGCACAGTGGCTGCTGTGTGATTGTGTGCGAGTCCTGGCGTCAAGGAGGCCAAGAGTTGCCAAGTTCATTAAAAAAAACGTTCAGTAAGACAAATTAGTTGAACGGCTGGAAAGGAAATGGATGCTGAACTCAGCTACAGCTTTTTAATTCAGTATTTGCAGTCCATTCTATAAAGCAGGGGTGTCAAACGCATTTTCCTTTAAGGGCCACACTGGAAAAGAGAATCACATCAAGGGCCAGACATGTAGAGTTTATTGACATCTTATTTTTTTTGTCATTTTTGTTGCTTTTTTATGACTATTGTGGCTTTCTCAGATGTTTTTGTCACTCTTTTTTATTTTTATTTGATGTTTTTTGCAACATTTTTTAATATTTTTTTTTTTACTTTTGTCACACTTTGGTCGACATAAAGTAGCCATCATAGAGTTTAGTAAATCAAGCAAAACATTTTTTACAACCTGTTTCACAGCCTGAATATGAAAACTCTCTCTAGTTATGTGGGAGCTTCTGAGTCTCAAAGTCGGCAAA
Source organism: Sander lucioperca (assembly GCF_008315115.2). NCBI lineage: Eukaryota > Metazoa > Chordata > Actinopteri > Perciformes > Percidae > Sander > Sander lucioperca. The sequence goes on from NC_050181.1 coordinate 17,410,899, forward strand.
TCTGCGTGTATCTGAGTGTCGCGTAACAATAGTTTGAAAACAGTTTCCCGTCTTTTTGGTATGGCGAACAACAAGACGGTGCAAAATGTATTGTGAACCTGAATTTATACGCTGGCCGGGTTCGGCCAATGGCCTTGAGTTTGACACGTGCTTTAAAGCCTGCACACTCAACGCACACACAGTTTACCTCACCTGCAAATCCTCAGCGAGCAAGCAAGACCTTGAGGTGAAATTTACTGATGAAGAGTGATAAACAAAATTCTGTCGGACCCTCATGCTGCTTCCACAATATCACAACAGCAGGGAGAAATTCTGTCTAGTTCTCGGTGATTTTGTGTTTTAACGACAAAAACATCAATCATATTTGCAGATTCTGAAATGAAATTAACAGCAATTCTATAGCGCACAATGGTGGACTTAAAGCTATAGTGCGTAGTTTCTGTCTCACCCATGAGGAATTCTAAGTAATGACAACAACACAGTCGGCTCGTCCACATGATACAAGCCTTACTCCTCCACGTAGTTGCTTGTAGCCAAGGAGGACACGGAGGATTAAAAAAACATGATGAACTCTTCAAAAGAGGTCATTATCTTCACTCGAGTTTCTGCACGGGAAAGTCACCGGACGTCACAATCTTCTGAACATAGTCACACTGAGAAATCCAGAGAGAGTGGTGTGGAGCTGATAGTCTTAATTAGCTTTGTAGCAACTCATTTGATAATGGTTTGAATGTAACGGACTCCTCTGTGTCTGTTTTGTCTTCCAGCCTCTGACGTGGTGAGTCTGGACGGCGGCAGCAGCGGTCTGGTGTACAGGTTGAGTCCCGTACCGAGGCGCGCGTCCAGAGAGGCCATCTCTCTGAAGTTTAAAACCCTGAGGAATTCTGGAACACTGCTGCACGCAGACGGAGAGGGAGCACTCGGCCTCAGTCTGGAGTTAGAGAGAGGGAAGCTACTGCTGCTGCTCAGACAAGGTACAACACACCAGATACATACTCATATCCACTGTCCACAAATACTTCAGGGCACTGACAGTACAGTGGAGAATAGTCATTAACGGGATCGTTCCGGTGCCGCCAGATGTCCGTTTCCTTCCTCTTTCTTTGTGTTGGCGTTCTAAACTCCGGTGGATTTCTGAGGATTATGGTTAACTGCTCCTCAGATCTCTGCAGGGTAAATCCAGACAGCTAGCTAGACTATCTGTCCAATCAGAGTTTTCTGTTGCACCACTAAAACTACTTTTGAACGTACACATGTTCCACCAAAACAAGTTCCTTCCTGAGGCTGTTTTGCAGATGCACAGCGGCTCCGTCCAGGGCTTAAAACGATTGTGATTTGTTTAAAGAAATAAAAGAGCACGCTTTTCTCCCATCCCAGAATGCTGTGTGGACTAGCCAGGCCTTCCACCGCAGCGCTGTGGAGGAAGGTCTGCAATGCGAGATTAAGTGGAGTATAACACAAAAATCTGAGAAAACATTTGTAATTTAACAAATTTAACAATTAGCGCCTGTTGATGACTTTAAAGACGTTCCTACTATGCTTCACACTAGTCTTAGTTATATGAAAACTGTAATTTTTCTGCATTAATTTCTTCATTAAAATAGATAAGTAAGAGATACTGTACATGTTTCAGATGTTTTGTCTTTTGACGAATAGCTAAAATGTTCAATAATGCCTGTCTCACAATGTAAGAAATACACCAAAAACACACATAACACAACATATATCCTCTGACAGGGGAACATACCATTTCCATCTGAATCACCCTGCAGGTATTTAATAACCACTACTTGTTTGTGATTTCCAGTAAAAAAAAGCTTCAGCTGAAACAGTTTGATCAGCAAAGAGACATTTTGTTCTCTGTAGAAGATCTGTATATATGTTGGAGGGCAATATAAACCCCTCTGAGCTAACTTTAGATTGGTTGTGGTTGGGTGAGATGGACGACACGCACGCTGCCGCCTGATTGATTTAAATCTTGGCTCCCCCCTCTGCTGCTCTCTGTCTGAATGTAAGAGCCTAATGTTCAATCAGGATTACAACACAGCTATCAATGTGCGGAATGTTGAAGTTTAACATTTCTCTGTAGTTGCAGCCATGATGGATGGTCTCCATTCACTGTAGCATGTGTTAGGGCTGGACTCTACCACACTTGATGCACGACTTACAGTCGGTCCAGAGGGAGGTGTGTGTGTGTGTGTGTGTGTGTGTGTGTGTGTGTGTGTGTGTGTGTGTGTGTGTGTGTGTAACCGGGGTTAAACCAGAGCTTGTCAGGCTGCCATGCTGAATCATCACCATATGGCTCACCTCTCATTAGGAACCCCATCTGGCTGCTGAAATATTTTCTCCATGCATCCATTAAGGGTTAGAGGCGAAAAAATTATTCTTGGATGCATCATGATTTTCTCTTGAAAGATTATGTCTCAAATGCAGTAAAAGTGAATAATTGGAAAGTAGATTTTTGCGGCTAGTAGTACATGCAGATAAACGGCGTCCACCTCCTTCCACGCCGCCAGTGCACGGAGCTCCTCGCTCCTCTCGCCGCCAAAACGTCCACCAAAATGGTTAAAGTGCTCATATTATGCTAATTTTCAAGTTCATAATTGTATTTAGAGGTTGTACCAGAAAATGTTTACATGGCTTAATTTTCAAAAAACACCATATTTTTGTTGTACTGCACATTGCTGCAGCTCCTCTTTTCACCCTGTGTGTTGAGCTCTCTGTTTTAGCTACAGAGTGAGACATCTCACTTCTGTTCCATCTTTGTTGGGAGTCGCACATGCTCAGTACCTAGGTAAGGACTACTAGCCAGTCAGAAGCAGAGTATGAGGGCGTGCCCTGACAGTACCTAGGTAAGGACTACTAGCCAGTCAGAAGCAGAGTATGAGAGCGTGCCATGCTAGCAGCTAGGCGAGCATTATAACGTGTGTTCCAAAGTGACCACGTTTGTCTCTGAAGTAAAGGCTGGACTACAATAGAGCTGTTTGGAGCAGTTTGTGAACAGTGTTTTCTGTTGGAGATGGTAAGTCCCTTTGGGGTGGACTTTGGGCTTTTTCACTTTGTAAACCTATAACGTGCACAAAAACATATATAACACAATAAAGGAAAGGGAAAAAAACAAAAAGCATAATATGAGCACTTTAAAGTGAAATGAGTGCCTTCAAGATATTAAGATTTTTTTTTTTGCCATTTGTGCATACACCAAACTGTCCATGCACATATGAATTCTTATGCAGGCTCTTTGAATCAAGTAAAAAGGAAAGCACACCAACTAAAATAGAAAAAGATTATACAAGGTGAATAAGATCAAATAAAATAAGACCTAACCTTAAGACTTAACCCTTACAGTAAGAATAATTGCCAATGAGCCACCGTTGAATAAAAAATATTTTCTGCATTTACACCTATAATGTGCCATTGTAAGAAAGAAAAAAAACTATGGAGCCAGAAGAGGGGGGCAATATTCTTACATTTACGAGAAACAACTTTTCTGAGATTAAAGTGGTAAATTTACGAGAAAACAAATTCACAATATTACGAGAAACAACTTTGAAAAGTAGTGTTTGTTTTCAAGGAACCACATTGCTTCAGGATCACTACAGACGCCGTGGCTTATATTAATGACCTAATCATAATATATTACAACCGCATTAAGCAATAAGGAAATACCATTGATTTTAGACCAGAATCACCATATTATTATGTTCTGCTCTAATGGAGTTTTTGTGCTGTTTTGGGTAGTTTTTGCTAAAACAGCTTTCAGGCCAGGGGAAGGGTTCTTTTTAGCGTAAATATCAACGCTCACCTACTAGGGATCAACCGGTACTGGTTTTTCAAGGCCGATCTGATTGTTATTAGTTATTTAGTTTAGATTTAGTTATTTTTGGAACCGAATCTTTAACCCTCCTGTTGTCCTCGGGTCAAATCTGACCCATTTTCAAAAAGTTTCTATATCAGAAATTTTGGGTTTCTTTCAACCAAATTGTCAAAGAAAATAACATGGATGGTTCCATACAACGGTCTTCACAAGTCAAATAAATGATCAGTTCACTACTTTCATTGAATTTGGGTGTTTTATTCAATTTTATAGCATTTGAAAATAAATTCATAAAAGAATGTTGAAAAAGGTGACACAAATGTGGGAAAAAGCTTCAAAAACATTTTAAAAAACGCAGAAAAAAATCGACAAAAACATTGGAAAACATGACAAAAACATCGGGAAAAGCGACAAACGTGTCGAAAAGTCGACCAAAACGTTAAAAATAAGTTAGAATTTTAAATTTTGACCCAGAAAAACAAAACATTGCATGGTCGACAGGAAGACAACACAAGGGTTAAGTCAAAATGAAGATATTTTCGGTTACATACTCCAACACAAAATTTTGTTTAAATTCTTTAAGCAATTATTTAATAGTTAGCATTCCATTGACTGCCATTCATTTTGATGTCACTTTGACAGCAAATAACTTTACATCTGAAGCGTTTAAAGACTCTATTTGTCCATTGTTTATTTCTAAAGAAACACAACAATGTATAAAAGGCTCCATTACCTTGTACCTCACGTTATGGCTCCGTAGCAGACCTTTTTATAAAAATAGGCTAACGATTGGGTCATAACCACGAGACTTACTGTCTCATAGTAGATTAATTACCGTACAGTACAGGAGAAGCTCGCAGGCCGTTTCAACTTCCATTAGCTGTTTAAGTTTAATTACTAATGTTGCTGTTGCTGTTGGTCCATTATATACTGTCTATGTGATGATGTCACTGTCAAGCCAAATACGCACAGAGTGATGATGTCACTGTCAAGCCAAATACGCACGGAGTGATGATGTCACTGTCAAGCCAAATACGCACAGAGTGATGATGTCACTGTCAAGCCAAATATCTGCGACAGATCTGCTGGTGACATTTTCATCAGACTGTTGTAAATGACCTCAGATTCCCCCAAGGTGTTGAAAACAGGTCACACAGCTCCGAGAATAATTGTGAATCACTTAAAACTTCTCACTCCACTTATACAGTAGCTCCCTCAGGACAGCCTGTTCCTGCCAGTCTTTCACCCCGTGTGTCCATCCTAAACACCGGCTGGACGCTCCAGCTTTCTCTCCCAAACTGTCATGACAGGGAGAGCTCATTAAGGGGGCGACAGTGGTGAATGTAATAAGCCATGACTGCAACAACCTTTAATGCACCTACCTATTCCTTCTTTCTGATTCCACCAAGTGTGCCACACGTGCGCCAAGGAAGCCTAGCCACGAAATTACGAAGAGTGTAGGGCTGGGTACCGAATTCAATACTTTTTAGGCACCGACCGAATTCCCTGTAAAGTCTCGAGCATAAAAAAAAAAGCCTCGTCATTCAGTACCCAATTTCAACACCAAGGAGTAAATCTCATCAGCGTCAGTGAGCCAATCAGCATGCAGCATGCTTCTACCAAGATCTAATAATGGCTGTCTAACGATACACGTCGTAGAGACACGCAGGAATAACTCTACGTTACCATAGAGACGGGGCTCACGTAGAAGGAGCTGAAAAATCAATCAAAAGATTTGTGCTGAAATGTTATAATTTATTTTTGTTTTATAAAATTGGTATCGAAAAAAGTATTGTTTAGGAACCGCTATCAAAGACACAGTATTGGTATCGGTACCGGTATTGATTTTTTACGATACCCAGCCGTATAAAAACATGTCTTGATTTCATAAGTCATCAGCTTTATGTAGCCTACAGCTTAATATTTCGGAGGATAAGGAGTCATATTGCTGTACCATACGATAACGATACCTGCAGCCCTAAAAGTGTTTGGCACGCTCCAAACGCACTTGGCAGGGCACCCCCTCTCCATTTCTCCTTGCCAAAAGTGTTTTCCTATCCCCTGCTTTCTCTTTATCTCTCCTTCTGTCCCCCGCTTAGATATATATTTCAAATGCTCATCATCCCAGCACCTGTATCTTCCTCCATCCATTCCTCTCTCATATGTCTATCCTACCTTTCATCCATCCGACTCCAAATTCTCCTCCGTCCCTTCTCTTTCCCCTCCGTCTCCTCTCACAGCATGTAAACTTGTAGAAAAACTTCACCTGAAGAAAAAGACAATGACACATTCTTAAAGAAAGTCTTTTAAAGAAAGTGAAAGTAAAGAATTAACTTTACACTAAGACCCAGACATCTTAGGAACGTCTGTTTCACCGTAACAAGTGGATCACCTTGGATGTCACCTTCCAGAAAAACACTTCACTAACTCACCTGTGATTTAAGTGAAGACTGTTCCCCTTCAAACACATTCTGTCATCTTTTAGAATGACAGTTCCACTTTAAAGGAACACGCTGACTTATTGGGACTTTAGCTTATTCACAGTAACCCCCAGAGTTAGATAAGTCCATACATATCCTTCTCATCTCCGTGCGTGTTGTAACTCTGTCTGACGCCCCCAGCGCTAACTAAGCTTAGCACAGATCCTGGAGGTAACCGGCTCCATCTAGCCTACTGCTTCGAATAAGTGACAAAATAATGCCAACATGTTTACATGTTGTACAGGGTGTACAAATAACAAGGTCACATGAGACACAGCCATCTTCTAACCGTATACAAACTGGGAACTATATTCTCAGAAAGGCAAAGCACTGCTACTTCTGCTACTTGGGCTACTTAGTGATTTGCTAGCAGCACCTGAAGCCCTGTGGTGAGGAGCAGGGAGTTCGCCTGGAGTTGGAGTAATAGAGTCAACAATTACTAGATAGTAAAAGCATAGTGACCTTGTTATTTGTACACCCTGTGACTATACAAATCACAACATGTAAACAGGGAAATGTTGGCGTTATTTTGTCACTTATTGGGAGCAGTAGGCTAGTTGGAACCGGTTTCCTCCAGGATCTGTGCTAGGCTAGAGTTACATAGAGTTACAACACGCACAGAGATGAGAAGGGTATGTATGGACTTATCTAACTCTGGGGGATACTGTGAATAAGCTAAAGTCCCAATAAGTCGGCGTGTTCCTTTAAGGGCCTATTTTGACGATCATAGCGCACGGCGTGAACCGCATGGCGCAGGTGCGTTTAGGGTGTGTCCAAATCCACTTTTGCTAGTTTGACAGCAGAAAAAAGGGTCCGTGCGCCGGGCGCATGGTGTCTTCATTAATTCATAGGTGTGTTTTGGGCGTAACATGCAATCAACCAATCAGAGATCATCTCCCATTCCCTTTAAAAGCCATGCGCGTTTGGACCTTGGTGCATTGCTATTATGATGGCGGATTTGCACCGTAATATTTTTATTTGTAATCTTCTGCATGTGTGTGTGCTGTTGTGCGTCCCTGTGTGTGTAACAAGCATAGTGTGCGTGCGCTGTGCATAAGCCTAGACGCATTTTACTAATTCGCTGTTAAAATAACAATGAAATGCTGCGTTATTGACCTTAGACCAGGTTTTTGTTGGTCAATGGGACGATCACTTTCCGCTGCCTCAAGATAGCAATATGCCCAGAATTCACCTGAACACACCTCCCTGTAAGACCAGCACACCCAGAATGCACCTGAACACACCTCCCTGTAAGACCAGACCATGGGCGCACAGATGGGCGCAGTTGCATTTGCTATTTAAACGATGCGGGCGCTGGACGGGGAACTGACAACTGCGTCGGTCTTAAACTAGCAAAGACACTTGCGTCGGGCTTTGCGCCGCGCTGCACCGGGTGCAAGATAGGGCCTTAAGAACGGTGTCATGTTAAATTAAGTCTGCATCCTAATAAAGAGAGGCTGCAGCTCAGTGAGAGGAAATCCATTAAAATGATAACAGAGAGAGTGAGAGGAGCTCAGACCAACACTGAAAAACAGCAGACAGCCTCTCTTCTACTTCTTCTTCTCTTCCTCTGTTCTTCTTATATTTATATATTTCTGCATTTGTTACATGACTCTTCGCCTCTGTTTTCCTCCTCCTCTCCTCTTCTGTTGTCATTACTGTTGTTTGTCTTGGTGTGTCTCCACAGACCTCCCATTGCTATATTTTCTCCACATCAGAAGAGACCATTTGCTTTATTCAGCTCCCTCTGTCTCTAAAACACACACACACACACACACACACACACACACACACACACACACACACACACACACACACACACACAAACACACACACACACACACACACACACACACATACACACACACACACACGCCCCTTTGATACTCCCCATCGGCCATCTTTTCTGTTTTCCTCTTTCGTCCTTCACTGTTATGTATCTCTATCTTTTGAATATGTGTTTTTCCTCTTGTGTTTTTTTCTTTCAAAAGTATCCCTAAGCCTTTTTCAGTTCAGTGTCCTTTGACTTTCTGTCTTATATTTTCCGCTTTATTTCACCTTCCATGTCCTATCTCTCTCTCCCTCTCTCTACATACGTATTCTTAGGTTACAGATTGTGTAAATTAGGTCATCTGCTGTGTGTGCGTTGACCTTGGGCTCACCATGGTCCGCTCTGCTCTGTTAACACTATCACACCTCCAGGTCTGAACCCCCCCGGAGCAGATGCACTTCACTTTATGAGGCAACACTGAGTAGCAGCCACTCTGACCTGAATAACCGAGAAAACAACACTAATATTTCGAAAAACCGACGGTAGATAAATCTGCCTTCAGATATAGCACTACAACCGCTCCCACTCTCCTTAGGGAAGCGTTTTCTTTGTCCTACATGGGGAATATTTATTTTATCATATTTTGTTCAGCTTTTAGGACTTATGATTTTTGTCATTTGTACAGTGTACCTTTTAGAGTGCTTTTGTTTAACATATTTCAGAACATCAAGTAGTGATATTACACTTGATACTTGTAGCTTGTAGGCAAACGATGATAATGTATTGCAGCTAAAGCTTTGCATTGATGCTTGAATCATAATCTCAAAGACTCATTTCAGTGAAAAGTCAGCAGATAGATTTGATGAATATATCAGAAGGCAACTAAGGCACTTCCACGCAGATCATAATTGGTGTTTTTCATTACTGAAATCACCCATTTTGAACACAATTGCCTGCATGGAAAGCTTCAGTGCTTTAAGAAAACTACCGTATGTTTGCTGACTACTTAGTTCCACATGGTGAAACAATTGTTTCCTCATAAGTTACAGTCACTTACTTTGCTCCACTGCAGGGTAATAATCAGTGGACTCTGCATTAGGAGGTAATCCTGCACCCCAATAAATGCGATAAAAGTACAATTCTTAAGTACCAATTAAAAATACTGATTAAAAAATGCTGGGTTTAAACTCAGATTAAACTGCTGTCACTATTTGGCTGATGCAGGATCTGGCTTTATAGTGAGCAGGTAGGTACAGTATAGGGGAATTAACACTTGTATTGAATGCTAGTCGTACATAATCTGAGTCAATATCTCTACTTTCAGTTACTTTTGTGAAGTACCAACCCGTTCTCACTCCCAACTTGTCATATACTGACGCTTGGTCAGTGGCTGTCAGCTTCAGATACGATGCAAAAATCACCTTTTAGCGTCTGTATGGAACGCACCGGGCAGAGCAGCAGCTCTGCAGTGCTGTAGGATGATGTAGTATTAAGAGGGACAACGGTAGCAAATAGTATGAAAGACCGAAAGTCCACGTAGGGAGGTGGTGGTGGATGGGTCAAACATCACAGGACTTTCACCCAGGAGAGCGGGGTTCATGTCCCGTTCTTGTCCCGAGTATCACTGAAACATTCATTTTGTAACCCCACCCACCATCTTTTCCTAAACCTAACTGTCCCGTTCTTGTTCCTCATGTCAGTTAAACGTACGTCCCGACCCAGAGCGTCAACAGTGACACCAAGAGTCCCGACTAAGCGTGTCTAAATATGACGCTAAAGGGCTAGACGCGAGTCCCGAGAGCGTCACATAGTGAAGCCAAAGGGCTAGACGCTAAAGGAGACTTTTTGCGTCAGTAACAAACGCCAAGGGCACCTGACCAAGCATCGCTTTTTGATGTGCAGGGAGTGAGAATGTGCTGCAACTAAATAATGATTCTTCATGATCATTTTTTCTATGTTTGAAAAAGAGGAAGATACTGCAACTGCAAATTGGACTGTCCTCATTTTGTTATCTTGTGTCTACAGTTTGGCTTATGATGCAGAATTGACTCTCTGCGTTCAAACAACAGAAATGTGGATGATGGTATCTCGCAGACTGCCTCACTTCACCTTTCTTACTCTTTGCTTCAAAATAAATAGGAAAACTTCTGAGGCGGCAAAAATCTTCCAAACAAACGTCTCACTCTGTGCCCCAAAGCTGTGGATCGTTACAGAGCTTCTGATGAATATGTGACAGGCATGGTGCTTTATGAGAGTCAATAGCTGAAATGATTATACCAGCCTGTTTTCTGATAAGAGCTGTCAGTGTCTCTCTCCATAATCAGATTTTGAGCGGCGGTAATATAATAGCAGACAAGATGCAATGAGGTGATTCTGCCTTGAAGACATGTGCAGAATGATGAAGTAAAGAGTTATGCACAGGCTATGATGTAGTTTTTAGACTCAATCCTAAACTTTTTTTATTAACAAGGCCCCCAGACTCCTGCTGACATTGGCTCTTAACCTTTCCTCCATCCCTAGACACTACACTTTGCATTAACCCAAATCCTGGACTATGTATCTGCCCATTGCACATTCTACGTATATATCCTAAACTTTTTGCACATTGCCAGAGGTGGGAAGAGTATAAACAAATTCTACTTAAGTAAAAGTACTACTGAATGAACTTGAATGAACTTTTACTTAAGTACAAGTGAAATTACCTGAATAAAGATTTACTCAAGTAAAAGTAAAAGCTTCATTTTCTTTTGCGTTCTTCAGCAGAATTGAACAGACTTGTCCATCTCTATCCTTCTTCTGATTTAAAGGTGCACTATGAGTTCCTGCATGGTTTCAGTGTGATTTCGTTTTTGTCTCAAATCTTAGGCATCTCTCCTTGATCCGCTAGCTGCCTGCCCCCTGAACACACCGTGAAAAAGCCCGGTCTCGGGAGACAACACAGGGGTTGTAAACACGTCAAACAAACACTAGAGGCACAGGATAGGCACCAAAATACAACAAAAGACTCCAGCCAATCACCAACACGATGGTTGGGGGAGGGAGTGGGGGTTAGTGACAGTTAGTCAGTTAGTCATGACAGTTACGGAAGCATGGGGGGAGGGGTGAGCTTGCTCTGTTTTGTTTTGAATTTACTTGGAACGTCAACAGAAGTGACCATGCAGGAACTCATAGTGCACCTTTAAAGTGCCCATATTATGAAAAAATCACTTTTTCTGGGATTTGGGGTGTTATGTTGTGTCTCTGGTGCTTCCACACACATACAAACTTTGAAAAAAATCCATCCATGCTGTTTAGAGTGAGATACGGTTTCTGAATGTGTCCTGCCTTCAGTCTCTGGGTGAGCTGTTCAAAATCGGCACGGCTTGTGACGTCACAAGCCGAAACGAGCAGGCTAACCGCAACCATTAGCTCATAGCATGCTAACGCTAATGCTAACGCTAATGCTAACGCTAGCATGCTAACGCTAGCATGCTACCTCGTTCTCAATATCAAAGCACTGTTACAACACACACAAGTTCACCATAATCTACAAAAGAACTACTTACATGTGCGCCCTAATTTAGAAGTCTCCCAGCTAATCCTGCCTTGTAACTGACCAAAGTTGTAGAAAGAGCCTTTCTTTTACTGTCTATGGAGCTAGCTAGCTGACATGATCTACATCTGAGCTACTGAGCATGTGCAAGTGCAATCAAAGATAGTACAGAAGAAGAAGAAGAAAAGAGGTCTCACTCTGTAGCTAAAACAGAGACCAGCTGAAAAGAGGATCTGCAGCAGTGAGAGAGAGCACTGCAGTACAACAAAAATATGGTGCTTTTTGAAAATTAAACCATGTAAACCTATTCTGGTACAAATGAAAATGAGCATAATATGGCTGCTTTAAGCGCCAGTGAACACAAACTGGTGCTGCCCATCATTCACTGCAGTAGTTTCCCAGGTGCAATTTATTTCCTTAATGTTAAACAGCTATATTGTACATATTTGTTTCTGCATTTACTGTTTATTTCATAAATAACGTTTAGTATGTTTATGTTTGTGTGTGCACCAACCACCAAGGCAAATCTCTTGCGTTACTTACTTTGCAATAAATCCTTTTCTGATTGTGATTCTGATTGTCTGCCACCTGCCTGTACAACCAAACCAACACAACCATTGGCTGTGTATGCTGACCACTGTGCAGCTCTACTAACAGTTTACTGTCTTGCTCGTGGGCACATAGTTCAACACATTCAATTAAAGTTCATTTATAAAAAATGAAAGCTAGTTTTGGAAAATCGACAGCGTACATGGACACTTCCTTCTCTTCTCTTATTGCTGTCTTGCAAGGCATGGAATGGATTTGCTTCAGACAGATGTCATTTTGCAAAGCCCAAATGCACAGCTTGCTCTGCTGCTCTGTCTTTGATTCTAATATTAAAAAAAAATTTTGCGAAAGTTTGCGAAATGTCAAATTTCTAGGTTATTGAGACCCAGTTCTTGAATGTCCTGTTTTCGAGGTGAGAAATAAGCTACGCAGCTACAAAATCATGCTTAATTTTGTATCTATAAGCACCTAGTTTACAGTAATCACTTGCTCTTAAGTCCAGGGGATTACAAGAGGCAGCAAGTCGTGTTGTTTCCACTCTGAACTCTCATATTGCTTCGTGCTTGCTCTTTCCAGTCATTTAGCCAGTAATCAAATCCTCCATTCAATGAAACCCTCAATCCTAAGGTCCTCTCCCTCTCTGCTCCACCTCCAACATCTGATTTCTGTTGAGGTCTTGCCATTGTTCCTCTCATATTAATCTCTCTGTCTCTCCACTCGTTCAGACTGTAATCAAATAATAAATGTGTTGACAGGACAAACTTCCCCAGTTATTTATGGTCTACATCCTAACTTTCTCTCTTTTTGGATGAAGTATCTTTTTTTTATCCAAGCTGCAGACAAATAAACCTGCTCACAAAATAGGCTGAAATATCTCATATACATTTGTCCATCATCTTCCAAACTGTCTCTGTTTCTCTCTTTGAAGTTGGATTTGTCTCTCCCTAAAGAATAGCTAATACATTTTTAATGGCTAACTGTATTCAGCTTCAAAGTTTCTCTTCCAGTACTTTTGGTGGGCAGAATCCACTTATTTTGACTTGCTCATCAATCATTGATGATGTCTTACTATGAACTATGGTTCCTCTCCAGTTTTTAAGCATTATCACACATTTGGCACAGTATGCAGATACCCTGCAGTCCCTAATGAGATGAGAGAGAGGCTGACCTCGGCGTGCCCCCCTATGTGGGAAACTGAGAACAGTGAAATATTTAGACACAGCATGGAGGCTGGTGTGTTGTGGCTGTCATCAGGCGTGCGCTCCCATGACACCAGGTCAGGTTGTTAGAAAGAAGCAGACCTGCAGGTCAGATAATGAGAGGACAAACACCAGACTGTCACATCACATCACTAAAGATAGGAAAGGAGAAAACAGCATACATGAAAATAAAATAGATTAGTTATATTTAGTAGAAGCAAAGCTGCAAATAAAATAGCCAGAATAGCGCACTGTGTGGCTGTGGCTCAGGTGGTAGAGCAGTCGCCTATCAATTGGAAGGTTGGGGGTTCGATCCCTGGCCCTGCAGTCCCATGTTGTGTCCTTGGGCAAGCCACTGGTTGCATCTCATAACATTTAAATTGCCTCCTTGAGTCCTCCACTTGCCTCCCTTAGTCCCTCCCACTGCATCTCATGGCCCTTAATTGACAGCTTCTTGACTCCTCAGTCCTCGGCTGAACCGGAAGTTGTTCTGTCCCTCCTCGGTGAAAGCCGTCTCAAAACTCTTATTTCTGTCCCGAGGACTGAGGAGCGAACATCGAGGAGGGATCATCGAGGAGGGATCATCGAGGAGCTATAGGTGAGGATACAGAGAGGTAGCTTTCCTGGAAGCCGTGCTGAAGGAGTTGCTAACTCCGCCCAAACAGCTGACGAATTAATGTGACGCTTCAGAGGAAAGGACGTCTCATCCCTCTAAAACACATTTGCTCGTTGTCTCTCTCCTCCCATGATTTCCTCACGTCTCTCCCGTGCCTCCTTGTGGGAGGGGCTAAGATGCGAGGAAGGGAGGCAAGCAGTGGAGTTGAGGAGGCAATTTAAGGGACATGAGAAGCACCTCGTGAAATCATGGGAGAGAGGAAACAAGCAAATGTGCGTAAGAGGGATGAGACGTCCTTTCTTTTTCATCAGCTGTTTGGGCGGAGTTAGTAACTCCTTCAGCTGCACGGCTTCCAGGCTGCTCTCGTGTTTCCGTGCCTATAACTCCTCGATGATCTCTCCTTAGTGCTCGCTCCTCGGTCCTCGGGGCAGAAATAAGATTGTGATTATGAGATGCAGCCACTGAACCCCGAATTGCTCCCGATGCTGCACCATCGGAGTTAGAATGTGTGTGAATGTTTATCTGATGAGCAGGTGGCACCTTGTACGGCAGCAACGGCCACCAGTGTGTGAACGTGTGTGTGAATGGTGAATGGTGCCTGTAATATGTAAAAGCGCTTTGAGTAGTCGTTAAGACTAGAAAAGTGCTGTTTAAATACAGTCCATTTACTTTTAACCAGCATAGCAGACTTCATAACATTGAAAAAACACACTCACAACTCCAAGAAAATGAATGAAGTTTGATTTTATCTTTAATGCATACGGTTCTTTTCTTCTTTCGTAATGTTAAGTTCAGACTTAGCAAATTAAACAGTGGTAATGTTTTATTAAAAGACTGAGAGTCTGTCTCTGTAATTTCCATTTTTCACTTTGTGTTATTTCAATAACGGTCTCTTTGTGTCCATCTGCCTTATCCTCTCCCAACCTCCCCTTCCTTTTCTTTTCATCCGTTGACATCTGTGTCTTTGCTCCTCTTATCTTCTTCCTTTTATTTGATTGATTCCGTCCTCCTCCTCACCATATCCACCTCTTCATCCTCGCTGTTTCTGCCCCTTCCTCTTCACTCTTTCCCTCCCTTCCTCTTACTTCCTTTCACCTGGCTATCTCACGATCTTCCTACTCCTCGTCTCCTTCTTCTTATCCTCCTGTATGACCTCTTCTCAATTATTTTCCCTCCCATGTCTTTCGTACTACTCACTCTTTCACTCCCACCTTCACCAACTCAACCCTCTCACGTCCCTCCTCTGTCCAATCCTCATCCTCCCTTTCCTTCTTTGCCATCTTGTCTTTGTCACCTCCCTCTTCCTCCCCACCTGCTCTTTTGTGTTGCTCCTCCTCCTTTATTATCATTCAGGTAAAAAAATTATTTATTTTTGAAAGGCACAGAGGTGAGGAAGGAGAGTGGAAATAAATGCGGCTTGATTTTTGATAACCCTAACATTCCTCGTCTTAAATCCTATCTACCCCGTTCTCCTCCTCCTCCTCCTCCTACTCCTCCTCCTCCTCCTCCTCCTCCTCTCTTCCAGGTAGGATTTCATCCTCTGAACCCCGGCTCCTGGCTTCCCTCGGCAGCCTGTTAGATGATCAGCATTGGCACCATGTAGCGGTGGAGCGGCGCAGCTCTCACCTCAACCTCACTGTGGACAAACACACAGAGAGGGTTCAGATGCCTGCAGAGTTCAGCCACTGGGACATCCAGCAGGTGTGTGTGTGTGTGTGTGTGTGTGTGTGTGGGGGGGGGGGGGGGGGGTCTGTTGACACAGACAACAGGTTCTCACTCCCATCTCGTAAAATACGGAAACTTGGTCAGGTGCCTTTGTCGTTCTTATTGACACTAAAAGTCTCCTTGGTCGGGACTATTGGCGTCCCTTTTGATGCAGTTAGGTTAAGGAAAAGGTCATGGGTGGGCTTACATTTCTGTGACACGCGGGAACAGGACGGTTGAGTTTAGGAAAAGGTTGTGGGTGGGCTTACGTTTCAGTGACACGCGGGAATAACGGGACGAAAGCGACTTTAGGAACCGTGACACAAACCCTGGTCTCCTGGGTGAAAGTCCTGTGTTTGACCCATCCACCACCCCAACCAACCTCCCTACGCAGAATTTCAGCCTTACATACTACTCGCTAAACCCTATGTAGCTGCTGCTCTCCGGTATGTTATACAAACACGCTGAAGGGCGCCTTTTTCGTCACTTCAGACGCTGACAGCCACTGTCCAAACGTCCGTATTTTACGAGTTCGGAGTGAGAACAGGTTGACACAGAAACACACCTGCATAAACATAATATATACCTATACAGTGGTGAAAGCAGGGGCGGGGCAACAAGGGGGAGCACCGTCACTTGGCTACCTGTTCTGCCAATTTTCCCAGCCCTTGTCACATGACCAATTAATGTTTCCATGACGACTATCCAAAATTCTGATACCATGGAACCAGCACTGGAATTGTTTTTTTATTTGGCAGACTGAGCCTATAGAAAATGTGTATTGTATTGGATATACAATTTTTTTGATGTTTTATTTATCAGAATAGCATTTGGTTTTTCTATCCTTTCCAATATGTCCCATATTTCTAAGCAGATTTTCTATGCTGTATTCTGATGAAATGCCCCCACCTGGCCCCCCCACCAGGCCCCCCCTGATTGATTATTGCCCCCCCCCCCCCGTGCAACCTCACCTAAAAAATCCTGGCATCGACCCTGTGTGGAAGAAATATTCAGATCCTTTACTTGAGTGAAAGTACTAATACCACACTGTAAAAAATACTCTGTTACAAGTAAAAGTCCTGCATTGAAAATGTTACTAAAGTAAAAAGTAGTCATCAGGAAAATGTACTTAAAGTATTAAAAGTAAAAGTACTCCATGCAGAAAAATCCTCCCATTTTACAAAGTGTAAAGGATCCAAACAGTTGTGTGTTTAATGGTCTAATTATTTCAGTTGGACTTGTAGACCTGGAGTGGAGTAAAAAGTACAATATTTCTCTCTGAGATGTAGCGGGGTAGAAGCAGAAAGTGGCATGAAAAGAAAAGACTGTAAAGTACAAGTACATCAAATTTGCACTTAAGAATAGTACTTATTTAAACGTACATTCCACCACTGTATGTATTCATTTTCACAGCAGATATTTGTTTCCGTCCCCATACAGCTGAGTGTCGGGGCAGTCCAGAGCTCTCAGAAACCAGAAGTCTCCAAGAGGAACTTCCATGGCTGCCTTGAAAACCTGCTGTTCAACGAACTCAACCTGATAGACTTAGCTAAACACAAAGACCATCACGTTACTGTAGTGGTAAGTACACTTTTACCATGAACACCCGCTACTGGTGCATGTTCTTTCCTTTGTGGTGACAGCTTATTGTCTAGGGCTGGGTACCGAATTCAATACTTTTTAGGGACCGACTGAATTGCCTCTAAAATATTGAGTATCAAAAATGCCTCGTCATTCAATACCACATTTCTATCCCTAAGGAGCAAATCTCATCAGAGTCAGTGAGCCAATAAGCATGCAGCATGCTTCTACCAAGATCTAATAATGTCTGTGATTGGCTGTCTAACGTTACACGTCTTAGAGACACGCAGGAAAAACTCTACATTACCATAGAGACGGCTCACCTAGTAGGAGCTGGAAAAATAAATAAAAAGATGTGTGCCTAATGTGTAATGTTGTAATTGATTTATTTAAAAATAATGGATTTCATAAAATTGGTATAGAAAAAAATGTATCATTCAGGAACCGGTATCAAAGTCACGGCATTGGTATCGGTACCGGTATTGAAATATTTTGAAGCCCTACTAATAGTCACTTGCAAATGTTCCACTTTGTTTATACGCTTCTTGGGAGTGAATAGGTCAGAGCTAGGGGTGGGAATCACGATATGATATTATCACGATACTTATGTCACGATACGGTGTTATAGCCATTTTAATTATATTGCAATATTCTTCGATAATAGTTTTATCTAAAGAGATACGTTTCTCTGTTTGTTCATCTTACGATCTAGTGGACTGAGAAAGCAAATGATTGAATTATTTCAGTACTAAAAAGTTAAATTCGCATGTGCAACTTCTACAATAAAAGATCAATTCTTGGCGCCCATGTATCGATACAGTATTGCCACGGAAAATATCGCGATACTTTGCTGTATCGACTTTTTCCCCCTCCCCTAGTCAGAGCCTAAATGGCAAAAATCAACACTGCATATACCCTCTTCAGATGTATAACAGTATTGATCAGTTACAAGATTAGCTCAAAAGGGTAGGTCCATGGGAAATACTAGCCTACAAATCTTTTGTGGCACCACATAGAGGTGTTATTTATTCCTCTAAAGTGACAATGACAGATCACTTAAATCATTTGGGGGAACGCACAGAGCTTTGATGTTCAGCCTCTCAGACTCTCTGGGCTCTGAGCGTTTTTATCTGGGAGAGAATGCAACATCAATAGCTGCAGCTGTGCCACCTCAAATAAAATCTGCAGGCTATTTTTGGCACTGCAACAGCTGATAAAAGATTGTGCTTTGTGTTGTGTGTGACTATTACTAGAGGTGCTAACAAACACCATAAGGACACAGGCTAAGACCATAGACAGTAAAAGAAATGGACACAGCGGACATATGGACATAGACTTCCACAGAGACCAGTGAAGTCACGTAGAAGCACTTTTCCGGTGATGGCTGAGCGTTACTGAGCAGCCTCCTACTGAGCTTGAAGACGTAGATGTGACGTGAGCAACCTGTCTGAAAGTTGGAAGTCTTCTGGTAGCTGTGCCAAGAGAAATCTCAATCATTCCCAATCTTGTTACTTCATATGAATTCACTTGCCACATACCGAAGTATTTCCAATCCATCAAAACGTTGCTGAAATATTTTATTCTGATGCTTTTCATGGACTCTCTATGGGCTTCTCCCTTGACTGTATGCCTCCACGTCCCCCCCGATTGCCTGCGAGCTTCTCTTGTACTATATGGTAATTCCTCTACTATGCGACAGTAAGTCGCGTGGTTATGACACAATAGTTAGCCTATTTTTACAAAAATGGCTACTACGGAGCCATAACGTGAGATACAAGGTAATGGAGCCTTTTATACATTGTCGTGTTTCTTTAGAAATAAACAATGGACAAATAGAGTCTTTAAACTCTTCAGATGTAAACTTATTCGCTGTCAAAGTGACGTCAAAATGAATGGAAGGCAATGGAATGCTAGCGGGAGGTGATGGCTAGCCTACAATCTCCCCATAGGAAGTACACTTTCCAGATGCTCGCTTATCCCCTTGGCTAAGACTCCACTGAAGCTTCTCCAATGCTAACCAACCCCTAACACAGTAGCGCCGCCAGCCATAAACCTCTCTGTGCGTCCATTTGTTTTCTGTGAGACGTGAAACGCATCTAATGAGAACAATGCGTAAATGCACACAGGAGCAGCAGCCGACAGCAGCTCTGTTCTGCTCTCTGCTCTGGTCACAGTAATCATTGTCTCATTAATTATACCTTATTTCACCAACAACCCATTCACTGTTAATCAAATTCTTTATTTTTTAGGACTCGAGCCTTTTAAAAAAAAGAAGTCAGAATTCTGAGAATAAAGTCTGAATTCTGAGATTAAAGTCCGAATTCTGACTTTTTTCTCAGAATTCGGACTTTAAACTCAGACCTCAAATAAATTTTTCACATGTGGCCCTAATCCTCTTCCATATTACTGTAACGTAGCCTTTCAAACAGGAAAAGCCAACAGTTTTGCCATATTACGATATCCAAAATCTAAGAAGATATCTAGTCTCATATCACGATATCAATATACAGTAGTAGTTATATATTGCCCAGCCCTGTGTGTGTATTTCTTACATGCAGGTGTGTTCATACATCAGCCATCTTAGAGCACCAGAGAGAAATCATGTGGATGATGTTGCTAATGAGCTGTTAGCTGGTTAGCGACTGACGAGCGCCTAACGAGGACAGTGAGTGATGAGAGGTCAAAGGAGAGGAGACTTTCAGTCACGCTACCTTGTCTTCTCCATGACCACCTTTAGATGTTTCTACAGCGACAATAAGTGGACCCAGCTCAGTGGAGAGCAACCGTTTCTAATAAATGGCCTCTCATTACAGTAAAGGACTGGAGAGCGGAGAAGCCAAAATAGAAAAAGATTCAGAGAATCACATGCATGGCTGAATATCTAATAGAGACTATTAGCTATAGTCCTTTTTAATATGTGTGTGTGTGTGTGTGTGTGTGTAAGGGTGTGAGGGGGATTTTGGGTATGCCGCGTGTGTGTTAGTGAATGGCTTTTGGGGGATTTTATAGTGCCCTTTTTGCTTTTATATTTTGCAGTGGTGCAGCATCCTCCGCCATGTACGTCCATATATCATGTTAACAGCTCTACAAAGGGCTTTTAGATGTCATCTGTGTTTCCGGAGCATTATAAAGATAGCGGGATGATATTGCCAGCAAAGAGCTGGGACTGTAATATATTACTGCTGCAGCCTTAGCAACGGACCTGCTGTCATTATCACTACTCAAAACAATGGGCCGCAACGGAGAAGTCTATATAGTCCCCATTCACACACATACCCAGCTCTCTCCACACCTCTGAATTGGCTGACATTGGTATTTTTCAGTTTAGAGGAGACTTGCTGATGAGATGATAGCGACAGAGGTCACACATCGGCACGCCCTCTGCAACTGATTAATATTCATGTTTGATGTTGTTTTTATCTCTCCAGTAATCATGTTTCTGTGCCGCCTCCTCTCTGTCTCTCTCTGTCTACTCTGCATCTGTCTCTCTCAGGGCAATGTGACCTTTTCGTGTGCTGAGTCGCTTTCCGTCGCCGTGACGTTCCCCGGCCCCCAGAGCTTCCTCCAGTTGCCGGGGGCGGCGGGGGCGTCCTCATCCGAGGGCGTGTCGGTTGGGTTCCAGTTCAGGACGTGGAACAAGGCGGGGCTTCTGCTCACCTTTGAGCTGCCTCAGGAAGGGGGCGTGGTCTGGCTGTACCTGAGTGAGGCCAGACTGCGGCTACAGATCCATAAGGCTGGCAGGGCGCTACTGGAGCTCACTAGAGGTCAGTCTACAGGTCAATTTATGCTTCTGCGTTAAATTGACACCGTGGTACGTGGAGATGCGGACCCTACGCCATAGCCTGCCGTGCACCTCTCAAAAAATGTAACTACACGTCGCGGCGACGCAGATAGCGACAACTGTGTTTGGTCAGCTCGGCCGTGGCTTGGCTTGGCCGACTCATTTCCTGGTTCTCCTTCTCCATAAACAACATGGAATCAAGGAGAGGGTTAACTTTTTCTGTTACAGCTTTCCCACCAGCGTCTGAAAGCACAGGGGACACTTTGTCTCTCCGCTACTCGCTCCGAAGCTAACCCCCGTCACTCTCTCACTCGCTGTACCACACACACACACACACACACACACACACACACACACACACACACACACACACACACACACACACACACACACACACACACACACACACGTGCTATTCTCTTAAAGAGATTCGCTAGAACAACATGGACACCAGCACATAAGTATAAAGGCTGATTTATGCTTTTGCGTTAAATCGAGTGGGTTCGTACGTAGTAACGTGGACACACGGACCTACACCGGACCCTAGGCCGGACCCTAGGCCAGACCCTAGGCCGTAGCCTGACGTACACCTCTTGAAAAATGTAACTACTCATAGCGGCGACGCACGTCGCTCGGCCGTGGCTTGGTAGCGTTGCATTTCCCCCGACTCATTTCCTGGTTCTCCTTCTCCATAAACAACATGAAATCAAGGAGAGGGTTAACTTCTCCTGCTCCAGATTTCCCACCGTGGTCAGAAAGAACAGGGGAGACACTTTGTTTCTCTCACTAGGACTCTAGAGTCGGTACTCGCTCCGAAGCTAATTGCCGTCACTCTCTCACTCACTCTACCACACTATTCTCTTAAAGGAACACGGCGACTTATTGGGACTTTAGCTTAGTCACAGTAACCCCCAGAGTTAGATAAGTCCATACATACCCTTCTCATCTCCGTACGTGTTGTAACTCTTTCCGACGGCTCCACCGGTAGCTTAGCCTAGCACAGATCCTGGAATCGGTTCCAACTAGCCTACTGCTCCCAATAAGTGACAAAATAACACCAACATTTTCTTATTTACATGTTGTGATTTGTATAGCCACAGTGTGTACAAATAACAAGGTCACATGAGACACAGACATCTTCTAACTGTATATAAACTGGGAACTATATTCTCAGAAAGGCAAAGCATTTCTACTCTCTGCTCGGGGCTTCTCAGGTGCTGCAAGCATATTAATCCGCCCAAGTAGCAGAAGTAGCAGTGCTTCCCAGTCCCAATAAGTCGGCGTGTTCCTTTAAAGAGATCGACGCACACACCAAAGCACAAGTATAAACTTCAGGCCACTTATGTAGGCTACAGCATAAGCTCTACGTAGATCCTCCACACAGCCCCTTAACTGCCTATAAGATTCATTTCTAACCCCTTACCTCTTGTTACCAATGCCTAAAAGCTTAAAAATGCCTTACACCCTACCTATAGCTAATCTTAACCTCAACCTCCTCACACGTCACCCCTAACCCCTAATCCATTTATGTTTAATGAGGTTGAAAATCTTTCCTTTCACTCTTTTTGTAAACATTGTAAAATGCTATATGAGTGGAAATGCATAGGATAATAATTATGACGATGTTTTCCCAGGTTCAGCTCTGAATGACGGTCAGTGGCATGCGGTGGAGCTGAACTCCAGGCGAGGTCACGTGACCATCGCCGTGGATGAAGAAGGAGGAGGCGTCGCTCACGCCAGCCACTCCGTCACCACAGGAAATCACCTCTTCTTCGGTGGTAAGAGCCAAATCGAATCATATCAAAGGTGTAAAACTGTTGAAGGTGGCAGTCGCTGAGCTGCTGCACCAAACTGAAACAGAGCATCAATCAGTATTCAAGAGGAGTTTTTGCTACACAATGATGTCATTCAAATACATTTTGCACTAGGTCTGTGTTAGTTCAGCTATATTTCAATTTTGAATTAAAGCTTTAGTGCGTAACTTTTTGATATTAATGAACGTCCGTTACATTCAAGCCATGGCCAGATGAGTTTCTACAAAGCTAATTAAGACTATCAGCTCCACATTTCTCTCTGGATTTCTCAGTATGACTATGTTCAGAAGATTGTGGTGTCCGGTGACTTTCCCGCGCAGAAACTCGAGTGAAGACAATGACCTCTTCTGAAGAGTCCATCATGTTTTTTTAATCTTCCGTGTCCTCCTTGGCTACTAGCAACTGTGTGGAGGAGAGGGGTGCGGTCACGGAAGGCTTGTATCATGTGGACGCGCCGACAGTTTTGTTGTCATTACTTAGAATTTATGGGGGAGAAAAAAACTACACACTATAGCTTTTTAGGCACAATTATCTAAATGATTAATTTAAATTAGGGCTGCATGATATGAGTGAAATATGTAATTATGATTATATATATTGCGATTGCGATATGATTCACAATATTGGAGGAAATTATGATTTTTATTTTTTAAATGATTATTCTCATTTTCATTGAAAAATTTTAAAATGCATTTTTTGAAATTATTATAATGTGATTTTTGCGAGGATCTGTGCCAAACAGAGATTTTTTCTGTTGTCTGTAGGATAGGATATGTAGGCCGGGACGTCTCTGCAGCACCATAATACTTCTTTTAGAACACAGGTTCTGGTTTGACACAGATTTTGCCTTTAACAAATATTGCACCCTCCCACCCCTCTCTGCGATTTGGTCATTGCACTAGACCATAATGCGATTTCGATAAAACTGCGATTCAACAGTTAATATTACCCACCTGAATGTTTTATGTTATTTTATTCAACAGTACATTGAGTTCTAACTGTGTCTCTATTCATATACAAAACAACTACTATCTTTTCAGACTACAACTTTAAAATGTAAACTACAGTTGCAGTAAACACAGTAATCAGTAAGTTGTCATATTTGCCCTGAAAGATTAGTATTTTTATATATTGTACTGTACAGTTGGAGTCATCAACACTCAGCTGTACTGTTGTGTGTGTTTAGCTCCTGGCTGTCTTATAATGAAAGTTATAAGTCTGCTTTTCCTTTCCCTCTCTTTCTCTCTCTCTCTCTCTCTCTCTCTCTCTCTCTCTCTCTCTCTCTTATTTCTCCTCTCATTTCTCCTTCCTTGTCCTTGTATAATGCTGTCCCTTACTTTCTCTCTCATCTTTCTCCTCCTGTTTTCTGTCCTCTCTTCAGTCTTTCCAGTCTTTTTTCCTTTTCTGCTCCATATGTTTCTTTCTCCACTTGCTTCCTCGCTGCCTCCTTTTCTTAAATCTCATCTCTTTTCTCCTGTCTTTGCTCAGCCGTGTTGCGGTCCAGGATGTTATTTACTGCCTTAGTCTTTTTATCATACTGCACAGACACATTTACACTAGTTCCTTTTCCACATTAAATTGACTACTGTGAAAACAAATTAGCCCTATTCATTTGATTAAGGCTTGGCCTCTATTTGCATTATTCCAGCCACTTGAAAATACACAAATCCCAGCTCAGCTCTCTGTGTGGTAAAATACAGTACATTTATTTGAATTCACATTAACATTAAATGATGTGTTTTCAGCATTACCTACGGATGTAACTATGCATTTTATCCACTGTAAGGTGACATTGGGAGTCCTTAAAGCCACCTTCAAAAAAAGTAGTATTATTATTATACAACATAACATATAAATGTGTAACGATTACAGCCGGTTGAGATAAAGAAAAAGAATTGTGATTCAGTTTTTAAGCGTCCCAAGGCGTAATGTACTTAAGATTTCACTTGTTTGACTTCAAACATCACCATGTCTTCTTACTTTTTTTTTTTGGAAGAGATTCTTTTTATCTTTCTATCTATTTCATTTTTGTTATTTAAGATAAAGTACAATCTCAGTGTCACTTTTGCTAGGCCGACACATCTGTCGTTTTGCACAGTTTATAGAAACAAAGGAATATTTTTCAGTCATTTGTCTGCAACTCATTCTGTTAACAAACATCGTGAAAATCGTACTGTCAACTTACAAAGTCAAATCCTGAATCGAATTGAGAGCTGAGTGTATCATCACATCCCTACCATTACCTAAACCCAAAGTAACCAGCACAGTGCGTTGTATTCCACATTTGCTCTGATGCACCTTCCAATTCTATGAATAGTATCCATAATACTATAGCTGTCTTGGCTTCTGCTTAAAGCCCATTGCTGTGTTATATCCCTGCTGTCATGTCTCTCCTGCACAGTCTTTCTGTTGTCGTGATAACTTCTTCTTTGCGTCCCTGCTCAGGTTGTCCTGCTGAAGAGGACAGTCAGGAATGTAAAAACCCCTTCAACATCTTCCAGGGCTGCATGCGTCTACTCAGTGTGGACAACCAGCCAGTGGATCTGATGAAGGTGCAGCAAAGACTGCTGGGAAATTACAGCCACCTCCAGATCGACATGTGTGGCATCATTGACAGGTCAGAACCCCCCAAAAACCCATCTCACTGGTCTCCCATGGAATCATGTTACCCTCTCTGCCATTTCTGAGGCTACATTTACATTGCTACGTTTTGGTTTTAAAGGAGAATTCTGGCCAATTTTTACGTTAATCTTAATTGCTATAGCTATGCGAGTACTTTCGATACAAAAAACCCGACCAGGATCTGTCCTAGCAAACTGGAGTAGCTGCAGCTACGTGTATGAGCTTCCACTGAGCTAAAACGGCAGTTGTCGGGGCAAGGTTTAGAGTGCCTTTGTGCCTCTTAACAGACACAAAAT
The DNA here is from genome assembly GCF_008315115.2 of Sander lucioperca. Lineage (NCBI taxonomy): Eukaryota > Metazoa > Chordata > Actinopteri > Perciformes > Percidae > Sander > Sander lucioperca. Next base: position 17,436,661 of record NC_050181.1, read on the forward strand.
GCAATGTCTGTGGCTTGCACAGTAATAGCGTTACTGAAGGCTAGATTTAGCTTGCGCTTGGAGCAGCTGCTTCATCTGCCTGTTGCCCCTCTGTCTGTCTCGTTCTTTCCAACTCTTGTGAGGCTAGTTCTTCGTCTGTATACTCGGGTTCGAATAAATAAGGACGACCATCAAACTCAAAAGGCTCTTCCGTGTGTTGTATATCTGCTATATTCTCATAGTTACGTTACTCCAAGCTTCTTCCCTCGTGAACACCTCTGCTCTTCACTCTTCACACACTACGCTCCGATCTGCACACTGCGCGAGGCTACAGCTAGGCTTCAGTAACGCTATTACTGTGCAAGCCACATACATCATTTATTTCCATGTAGTTACATAGTCACTGATATGGTCATAACCACTACAGTGCTCAATTACCTATTTTTGAGGGGGAAATAAACTACAATTTTTTGCCGCAAAGGCATGATCTGTCCTCTGGAGGACATCCACCAGACCACAGAGTGCTCGGGGGATTTTTGTCGGCTGCGGGAGGCGAGGAAGGCAGGGACGAAGGCTGCTTGCCCGGCTAAGGGAACTACCACACAGATCGACACTGACAAGCCTCCTACCTACCAACACCAGATCGATCACACACAAAATGGATGAGCTACAAATACACATGGAACTGCTGCGTGATGATTTTCACAAAAGCTGAACACACTTATCACGGACGGCAGATAGCAGCTAACAGCTAGCAGCTAGCAGTTAGCAGCTAACAGGCCAAGCTGCCCACCGGCAGGATCAAGACAGGGTATGTGAATGTAAACAATGTCTGAGTTGAAAACGCATCTTGTTGTCATGTAAGGGCCCTGTTCATGTGGCAGACATATTAATTGCATTTTGTGTCTGTTAAGAGGCACAGAGGCACTCTAAAACTTGCCCCGACAACTGCCGTTTTAGCTCAGTGGAAGTTTGTACACGTAGCTGCAGCAACTCCAGTTTGCTAGAACCGATTCAGGTCGGGTTTTCAAGATTAACGTAAAAAATGCCGGAATTCTCCTTTAAGTGGCGTTTTTAACCAATCTCCATTTAAACTAACACACCCAAACCTCACATCTCATCAACATTCCTACTGGGCATAAACAGGAGGCAGCATGTAGACTCCGCCCGTTGCTGGTAGTTGCCTTGGTAACGTTAGTAGCTTAGAGAACGAGATGTCATGACCCAATCAGGCGGCTAAATGTTGGCACCAGTCTCGGTGTTGCCAAAGGTCTCCGTTTGCGGCTGTTGAGAATGCAACAAAACCCCGCAGATTCCAAACCAAAACGGGTCAGAAGTGTTTCCTAATGTCTCCGGTTTAGGGGCTCAGAAACACCAGAGCAGGGGGAATGAGAGGGGGAAGCACCAGAGCAGGGGGAATGAGAGGGGGAAACACCAGAGCAGGGGGAATGAGAGGGGGAAGCACCAGAGCAGGGGGAATGAGAGGGGGAAGCACCAGAGCAGGGGGAATGAGAGGGGGAAATACCAGAGCAGGGGGAATGAGAGGGGGAAACACCAGAGCAGGGGGAATGAGAGGGGGAAACGTAGGAAAAGATTTGTTTTTAAACCAAAACGTAGCAATGTAAATGTAGCCTGAGACATTAATGCAGAAATGCCTACACTTGTATTCCTTAGATAAAGTCATTTGTAGTTCTAACCATAAGTATTGTTCTAAATGTTTGCAGTTTAGGGGTTCCTGCTGTTCAGTATAAAACAGTTGGCACAGATTTACATAGTTTTTCTGCTTAAAGGATTTTGGATATGTATATATATATATATATATATATATATATATATATATATATATATATATATATATATATATATATATATATATATATATATTTGGTCTGAGAGTAATTTACAAAGCATTGTCAATCAGCTGCTGCAGGTATTGTCTCATCACGTCAATGTTTTGCTGAAGTAGACAGATAATGAACTTTCAATCGTTGTTTCGTTGGTGGCCCTTTTATAAGGATTCAATCAGCTCACCAACAAGTCAACACAATCCAATTACACTGGGAAACTAAACTTCTTACTAAAAGCTGCTGTTCGCTGGAAACTCTTAGTTAGGAACATTTTTTGCCATTAAGGAGGACTCATAACATACTTGCTGAATAAGGACCCTGAGTTTACTGAGTTACACATCACTTCCTGAAACTAGCAGTGTAAAGTGATCTTCCATACCAGGAGTGGGGTTTGAACCCACGAGGGAATTAGCCCATTGGATCTTAAGTCCAACGCCTTAACCACTCGGCCATCCTGGTACTGCTGCATGGGTGAATACATCACAATACATGTCAGATAACCTCACAAGGAGGCATAAATACTAGCAATGGGATTTGAATCCATGAGGGTGCGTTCATTACACATTCTTGGTTAGTTTGTGCGTACTATACACTACAAGACTCTGAACAGACTTTGAAAAGACTAAAGTCTGATGCCATCTCACATCTAACATTAAAGACTGTCATAATATGTAAAGACTGGAGATCTGGCAGGCTCACACATTGCAAGACTACAGCTAGATTTGTATATGTAACGATGGTCAAGCATCAGGAGGACAGAGGCGAAATGTTGAATTGTTCTTCCTTTTTATTTTTCCTTTGGAAAATAAATCAGGCTTTGGTGTACACATTTACAGCATCAGATCAAAAGTATACAGCTTCTCTGCTAATTACTCTTTCAGTAATAGAAAATGCATACAAAATTATTATCTGAATCATAACTTTTTAACTTCTCACGTAGAATGGCATAACTGCAGCCGAAGTGCATAAAGTTACAGCACTTCATTAAAACCTAATTACATTATGGAGCCACATACCTTTGGAAAATAAATCAAAACATTGTCTTCAGACTTCAGAAAGACTGACTGGGACTGAGTTTTATGACTCCCTTACACCAAACGATGGAGACGACGGGAGCACGCCAACTCTAGCAAGACTCTCAGGATTTTATTCCCATATTGGAAATAGCCTAAGTCTGCGACAGTGGAATCGCTTGAAAAGTCGTTTGGTGTAAGGCTGGCATAACATGTTTATCTTGAATGACAAATGATTGATAAAGTGCCACAGTGTTTTCTGAGAGGCTGTGAAACAACCATCAACAATACATGTAGCACCATGCAAGAAATTAAAGGAAATCATATCTGTGCACATCTCAACCTCATACACAAGGAGTGAGTTTTGAACCCACTAGGGCATATGCCCATTGGATCTGAAGTTATTTTCCTATATCCTACCACTGGATACAGAGACTAATAGCTGGAGTCGTGCTCTGTCTTTGTTTTGTGATCCAACTTTATATGAGACACATCTGTGAAATGTAATTTTTCTTTTCTTTGACTTTTTGGCACAGTAATTTATTTGTGAGGTGAAGCGTTGTGTTGTGAGTGTTAGAGCCAGGAAAATAAGAAACAAACACACACAAAGAATCAAAATGTTACACTCACACTCAGTATTTCCATTAAGGAAGGGAGAATTATTGTTCAGCGGAGACCTGAGGTGTGACATAATCACTGATTAAGATTATGATTTTTTTGTTACATATAACAAAAAAATCTCATCTTTTCTCACCAGCTGTTTAATAATAAATGCTATTCTCACTGGTGTATCGCCTTTTTTCATTATTTATCAGCTTTGATCGAGCCTGTTTCAATTAGAATTACCATGATGATATCAGTGTTATACCACAGATCTTCTAATTTATTACTTTCCATTCTCTGTTAATGTCAGCAACTTTCATTCTGGTTTTATGCATTTGTGAAAGCCCTTACATTTTCTCTTTTGAAGACCATGAGCCACAATGGGGACCTTTGTTACATGTCATTCCCCATCTCCTTCATTTCCTGTTATTTCTCTACTGTGCTATCTTGTACAGAAATAAAGACATACTGTAATTACTGTATACCCCATCCCCACGCACATCTACAATGAAGTACACCTTACAGAGAGAGAGAGAGAGAGAGAGAGAGAGAGAGCATGAACAGACTACCTATCTTCCCATATTACCTTTCAGGTTTCTTGAAAATAATGATAATATGGATGATGGATATCACTTCTCTAATGCACAATGGTATTGGTGAACAACTGGAAAACATAATCTAACGAGACTAAGAGTCTACTGCCATTACTTTGAGCCAAATACTAATGTCATCCTAAGGGAAACATGAATGTGTAGACCAAATGTCATGGAAATCCATCCAATAGTTGTTATTATGTTGTTATGTTATATGTGTATTCAACATAACCCTAACCCCAACAACAAATGTCAACCAGATGGTGTGTAGGGTTGGGCATCGTTTATTTTGATACCAATTCTGATTCTTCCTTTCAATACCAATCAATTCTTGATTACGATTCTTTGAGGGAGAGTTGAAACGTGTCACATGCTTATTTTACAGATAAGAGGAACATTTTATTTTGATTCAATGGTGGTTTGCAGTTTTACCTGGCTTTTTTAACGTAAAATAAAGCCACATTAGAACGCTGCTTACTGTGCTCCATGGCTGCAAAACAACAAGCCTGGAAATATGGCGGCTGCTACAGAAACCAAAACTTGCACGTGTTAAATTTGGAACCGATGATCTGATTCAAAACCAAATTTTCCAAACAATTCCAATAAACAAACAATTCCATCGGAATCGTTATTTTTGAAACAATTCCAAGTTGGAACTGGTTCTCGATGCCCAATCCTACATGGTGGTGCTAGAAAATTAGTTAGGGGATCACCAAAATCAGAAGGATTCACCCTCTGGGGACCATGAATGTCTGTTGTTAAGATATTTCAGTTTGGACCAAAAGAGATGGTCCGACCAACTGACCAACTGTCATTGCTTCTGCTAGAGCCGAAAACATAAGATGTTATTATAAAAGATGATAGGAAAATATCACAATTTTCAGTTCATCTTTGATGTTTGTATTTCCATGTAATTTCCATTTCCATCTCTGTAAGAGTCATTTGTAGTTATCTCACATCAAGAGAGTAACTCATGTGGAGCAGAACCAATTGCTTGCTGTCCCAGTGTCATGCTAAAAAGCCCAATAAAAGGAACAATTATAACAATTATAAACCAGCAGACACACACTCATATACCCACCTATGTATATATATATGAATACAGCTACACACACCAGAGAAGGATAATCTGCACCAGTGGGTTTAATTAAATATCCTCCTGTTTCTACATTTATTAATTATCCAGCAGAATTCAGTTCTTGCACAGATCTGCAGTGGAACAGAACGAGAGACAAATCATGGCTCCCACTGTATGCTCTCACTGTAACTCTCTTGATTAAATTTGGGGATCATGGGATATAAAGTTGAAAGGAAAATGGAATTACAGGCGCAGCTTCCATACGCTTCTCTTACCTCAGAGCAGGATGTTAACTGTGTTAATGTGTCTTTGTGCAGACGTAACAGCAATGCAACCTCATTCAATGAGTACAATATAAGAGCAGCCATGCATTTAATAGACTTGACCCATCAGTCTTGTAGCAGGGGTTGGAGTGAATCAACAGTCAGATCTAATTTACTTCAGTTCTTGACATTGCAAGCAGCATGATCAAAAAGCCAACAGAAGTCCATCCATTTCCTGTAGAGGTGAACAACCGGGGGAATGAGGGAAACAACAACCTTGTCAGCCATTAAAGCTTTAGTAACTTTTTTAAAATAATGAACGTCCGTTACATTCAAGCCATTGCCAAATGAGTTGCTACAAATTTAGTTAAGACTATCAGCTCCACACAACTTTCTCTGGATTTCTCAGTATGGCTGTGTTAAGAAATTGGTGTCGTGTGTGGAGGAGGGGTGGAAGTGAAGCGCGTTCACAGAAGGCTTGTGTCATGTGGAGGCACCGACAGTTTTGTTGTCATTACTTACAATTCCTCATGGGGGCGACAGAAACTACGCACTATAGCTTTAAAATGTTCTAGTTCTCCATGGTTGTTCTGAAAAATGGCAGGAAAAAAACACATTATCACTGAGGCTATTTTGCAGAGGCACCAAGACGATTGTGATTGGTTTAAAGAAATGCCAATAAAACAGAGCATGTTTTTCTCCCATCCCAGAATGCTGTGTGGACTAGCCAGACCTTCCCCTGCAGTGCTGCGTAGGAAGGTGTGGCAAAGCTAGACTAATACATTGCAGAAATCAAGGCTATTAATCATACAGGATGTTCTCAATGGCCCAGATAACACAGGGGACATATAACCTTGTTTCTACTGTATGTTTTCAGCCAATAATAGCTGCAGCTGAGTTAAAGCTGTAGTCACTACAAATGATTGGAAGAGTTTTAACTATGCTTTTCCTATGTTAAGGTCTTACTGTCCAATCAAAGCTTTTACCAGGAGTGGGATTTGAACCCACGAGGACAACTGTCCATTGCATCTTGAGTGCAACGCCTTAACCACTCGGCCATCCTGGTGGTAGTTGCTGACTGTTTTCTGCAACAAGCTGCAGCACAACACGCAGTCACTCGTCTCTTTTCCTTCTCTCTTTCTGAAATGAAGCTGCCTTTATGTGTGGTTGGAGTGTGTCACTTTAACACACAAGACCATGTTGTTTGTCCCGTCTCCTGGTTGCTAGTTGCTATAGTACTCCCTTGAGAACTCAGTGTTGACATTTACATGGAAATTAAACATTTAGTTCGGCAAATAGTAGTCTCACCTTGCCAGACCTATCTCCACAGTGCTGTGGAGTAACGTCTAGTACACCACACATACATTCTATGATAGGAGGGGAAAAAAACGCCCTGGGTTGTTTGCTTTTCTTTTAAACCAATCACAATCGTTGCTCATCGACGCAGCAACGGTGGCTTTGCAAAACAGTTTCGGGAAGAAACTTGGCTAGGCTTTATCCTGGGAATGTACTTCAGTTGATTCAGACCAGGCAAGTAGAGACTCTGATGCTCTGTGAAGTTATTATTCTGTTGTGTTTTATTACTATATTTAGTACATTATGACAGATACATTGCCTACAGTCTGTGATCATTCTGATCAATGTTTATTTATGGGAGAAACATTTTACAGGGGTAAATTTCAACTTAATATTAGACATGTAGCAGAAGGAGGTTACTGCACTTGAACATAAACAGAATACCAGGAGTGGGGTTCGAACCCACGAGGGCATATGCCCATTGGATCTTAAGTCCAACGCCTTAACCACTCGGCCATCCTGGTACTAGTCATGTCAGTAAAGTGTATGTGATTTGAACACATGTGGACTTGTGTCCATTGCATTTTGGGGATAATGCATCACCAATATTGTTATTCAGCTACTCATTGACATTTGTGACTAAATGTGACTATAGTGTAAGAGTCATTTTCATTTGTTTTGGGTGTAGGACACAAATTGTCCACTGGTGTCACTAGTGTGTTTGTGACTGGTATCTATTTAGGTAGGAACCTTTCAACAGGTAACTAGGGGTGCTGTTAAACGGAGGAGCACAAATAGTTTTTGACTGCATCAAATCGCTACACAGCGCAACTCACATGTGGATGTGTAAATGTTTGTTGATGGAGCTTAATGGACACATGGACACATGGATTCTTGCACGTTGAGTCGAAGAGCATTGTGATCAATAAATGACTATTGGAGTCTATGATTTCAACTGAGCGGTGTAATGTAGGAGAGACCGCGTCAGTTAGTTTACTAGCCATATACTGTTTGCTTGTTTGTTTTAAGTCCGTATAGCAGCCCCCTCTGTGGCTTTAAGTTTGTAGGCTTAGCCAATATATATAGGATGGATGTTTACGGCCTAAATATACTTTTTGTTGTTCAGCCTCTTCTTCAACCATTCAAAAAGCTACGAAAAGATAAGCACTGTAATTCGCAAGCATTCCACGTTTTTTTTTTTTCTTTTTGCATTATTCACTACATTGAGTTCGCTTCCCGGAGAAAACTAAAGTCTTTCACCCAGGAAATGCGTGTTCCTTAGGAGTATTTTAATCCAAACCAGGATCTTTTTTTCCTAATCTTAACTAGTCGATTTGGTGCCAAATCTTAACTTTCGTCGCTGCAAAACGCTCATATTTTGTGGACTAAATTGAACCGTAATGTCCGCCGAAACGACCGGCAGCTTGCGGTGCTCTGTACCCGGCTCACAGTCACCTATTTTCAGGTAACTGAATCACCAACTACTGCTGATACAACGGAGGTCTGTAGCCGGCATCACAAAGTTCTGTAGCGGCTTAAACAACTAGCAACTGCCGCCCGCCGTATAACCGTCACCAACACACTCATTACAGCCCTGACACACACACACACACACACACACACACACACACACACACACACACACACACACACACACACACACACACACACACTGAATATATATAATAAAAGAACCAAGCAGTGTGAATTTAAAGTAAAAAGCTATGTTTTATCTGCAAGGCTCCAGCGTACTCTTATATTAAAGCAGTGTAGAGATAAGCTGAGGTAAGGCTGCTGAGTCAGAGCTTTTTATCTAAATAAAAGGGATAGGCTGCAGATTCTGTACAGTCATCTATTTTTTTTCAGTATTCCTGCCAGGGTTTGGGCAAACACACACACACACAACACTGTCACATACATTCAAATAAGTAAACATACTCTCTAAAACATGTATTTAGGAATATAAAGACAGAATAAAAACATACCACCAAGCTTCGCAAACCAATGATGTAAAATTGTGTTTGTGTGTGTGTGTGTGTGTGTGTGTGTGTGTGTGTGTGTGTGTGTGTGTGTGTGTGTGTGTGTTTGTGTGTTTGTCTCAAACCTCCTGGAGGTGCCAGCCGGTCTCGCAACAGATGGAAAGCAACCAGTGTGGATAAAAACACTGTTACTCATCGTCTCCTGTCGTCCTCTCTCTGTCTTTTTCTCAGCAGAATGAGGTCACAGGATGTCTTTGTGTCTCTCACCAGAGACACAGCAGAGCAGAGCTGCGAGCTGAGCTGTGTAACCTAAAAGTGTCTGTTTAACATCTACATAGCTATAGTTTTGCGTTTATGTGCACAGGTTTTGAGGTATCGGTCTCTCAGATGTCTAGCACCGCGCCCATACATGGGGTTGAATGGGATTTGTTAGTGGTGCTCACAGGGCTGAAAAAAAAAAATGACAAAAATCAACGGCAACATGTCTTCAGGGTTGTCGTTACTCATGCACAGACCTCAGTTTTAATCAGAACTCCTTTCTACCAAATAAATAGTCCCTATGAAAACTATTGACACTGCAGATTAGAGCTGGGCGATATTGAGAAAATCAAATATCACGATATTTTTGACCAAATACATCGATGTCGATATTGTGGCGATATTGAAGATTTCGCTATTGGTGCTTTCACAAATATTTACACAGTGAGAGTTTTGATAAATAATCACCAATAATGTGGATACCATGGAAAATTATAAAACAGTAAGTAAGTCCGGTAAGTCCAGAAAATTACAACACTGTAATGCAGCCTTTAAAACCAGGAAAAGACAACACGTGTGTCATGTCACGATATTACGATATCCAAAGATTACCCAGAAGTAATAGACTAATGAACTCATAGAACATGGAAAAATTGTATAATTGTCCTGTTACAGTTATGATATAATACAGTGCACATATACAGACTGTTGCCAGTTTGTTACATGTATGCCCACCTTTATGGGGTGCCGTTTGTAAAGCGGCTCACGCTGAAAATAACAGAAACATTTAGGCACATTTAGCTTCAAACTATGTTTAAAAAACTGGTATGAATGGATGGGTCACTTTTTTGCACATTTACAACAATATTTGTCAACTTAGAGATATTTTAAATAGTTAAATCCAAATATTAAATGTTACACCTAAATGTTAAATCTAAATCTAAATGCTAAATCTAAATCTAATTGTTAAATCTAAATGTTAAATCTAAATCTAAATTTAAATGTTAAATCTAAATGTTAAATCTAAATTTAAATGTTAAATCTAAATGTTAAATCTAAATCTAAATGTTGAATCTAAATGTTAAATGTTAAATCTAAATGTTTCGAGATGCATTTTGAATGTCCATATTAGTTAAATATTTAGTTTCACCCGAAACATTTAGATTTGACATTTAACATTTAGATTTAACATTTAGATTTAACATTTAAATTTAGATTTAGATTTAATATTTAGATTTAACATTTAAATTTAGATTTAGATTTAACATTTAGATTTAACAATTAAATTTAGATTTAGCATTTAGATTTAGATTTAACATTTAGATTTAGATTTAATATTTAGATTTAACATTTAGATTTAGATTTAGCAATTAGATTTAACATTTAGCATTTAGGTGTAAAATTTAATATTTGGATTTAACTATTTAAAATATCTCTAAGTTGACAAATATTGTTTTAAATGTGCAAAAAAGTGACCCTCAAAAATTCATATCAGTTTTTTAAACATTGTTTGAAGCTAAATGTGACTAAATGTTGCTGTATTTTCAGTGTGAGCCGCTTTACAAACGGCACCCCATACACCTTTAGCTAAACGTCTTGTTAAAACTGTTTTAGATTTACATGATTCCACTGATTGTTATTTTGGAAGCTGCAGTCCGTGGTGCTGTTGAAATACATTGTGTTATACTGAGATTGTATTATATTTAGTGTATCCTTATAGATAAAAACTGTCATAAGAAAAAGTGATTTTACAATATTACATGAGATAACTTATAGAGCTTTTAAAAAAGTCAAAACTATTTGTGCCAACAACGCAATGTAATGGTAAAAAAAAAAACTTTAACGCCAAAGGGAAAACTAGGCAACAGGATTGACATACTGTATGGTGTATAGAGAGTTAACAGAGTGCTAACTAACATTTGATTTAAAACTGTATGACTGATCTTTGTAGCAGTGTTAGCAATTCAGTCCCTTCAAAGTAAAACGCTGTGTAAATGTGCCTGGTCCCTGTAACTGCATGTTTGTGTTTTATTTGCCGAGATCCATGTGACTCTGTTAGAAGAGAATCAGGACTCACAGGTAGCTGGTTCCCTGTGTGTTTCCATCCTGCTGCTGGTTAGAAAGATTTGCAGAACCAGTTCCCGTAACTACTAGCCTGATGTCATCATACTCAGATTCTAGTCAGAATATGAGTCTGATACTACTCCACTGGGCTGTGATTATGGGGCGTGTTTCAACCAAACCAGGGAAGAAAATGCCTCTGCACTCATTTGGATAGACCTCCAACCAATCAGAGCAATGGAGTATGTGATGCGCCCCATCGGGGCCAGCTGATAAATTAAACTTTTGCCGAATCCCGTAGGACAGCCCAGTCTCATGGCAGTTTGTGAAATGGTCACGTTATTGAATCTATTGATTAGTGTACTGAAGACGTTAATGTCGTTATTTTTGTGTGGTTCTTAGTTATGTATTTCAATGGGAAGCATATTTCGTGATCACAGAACGATTACGGTAGCGAGTAGTATTGATAAGGCGAAAATCCGCGCAGGGAGGTTGGTCGGGGTGGTGGATGGGTCAAACAACACAGGAATTTCACCCCGGAGACCGGGGATTGCGTCCCGCCTGTTGCAGTTCCTTTCCGCGTTATTCTCTTCCTAACCACAACCGTCCCGTTGTTGTCGGCGTCTCCTGCGCGTGACCGTTCCTTTCCCCGTTCTTCTTTTCCTAACCACAACCTTTCCCCGTTCTTCTTTTCCTAACCACAACCTTTCCCCGTTCTTCTTTTCCTAACCTCAACTGTCCCGTTGTTGTGGCGTTTCATGTCCCTGTTGTTGCGTGCCACAGAGACCGCGGATCGTGTCCCTGCGCCCGGGGATCTCGTCCCACGTGTGGCGGTCCGTCCCGTTTTTTGTCGCCGGTGTGTGGCGTTTCATTTCCCCGTTGTTGCGTCCCCCAGAGCAGCCCAATGTCATGGAAGTTTGTGAAATGTTCACGTTCGAAAATCGTGACCTGTACACGAATCAATAAATGAAAATAATGTGACCATTTCATAAACTGGTGTGAGATCGGGTTGCGGAGGAAGGACGGCAAAAACATCTTTCCGATCGACAAATGCCTTGATCGCAGTTCTCTGTTCCTCTTTTAAAATGAATGCACTGTCGATATCTTCTGTAACAGACGCGATGGCGGAATCTACACATCCCAATTCTCCAGCGGCAGCCATCTTTGTTGTAAACAAATTTAACCAAGTGCTCTTTGGTGACGTGGTTGATTACGTTACTGTTGATCATCTGTGCATCATCGTATAAAGCCCGCCCTGACAATTTGATTGGTCCGAACAGCTCTGGTTCGAGCATAGTTGCTCCACAACGGATCAAGTCCAGACCGAACTTCCTGACCTCAAATGTTGTGGGCGGGGCTAAGTTTGGCTGGCATCCAGGCTACATAACTACCAAAACATGGAGAAATGCAGTTTCTCCCTGGTTCCTTTAGTTATTTCAAGCTTCAGGAACTGTTAGTCACGTCAACATTCATGTCTTTACTAACAGGTTGCTTTCTTTAGTTGTAACTTCTAGTCAGTGGCGGTACAGTTCTCCTTGCGGAGGGCTCAGACTCACAATCTGATTATTGCTTGCATTTTGGACTTTGCTATGGCAAAATGTAGCCAATACAATACGGTTTAAATGCAGTTGGCGTGTTGTTCCACTGCTGACTGCAAACGTGCATAAATTTTTACTGCTGCCTGCTGCATACATACAGTATATGCTTTCTAATATTTAAAGCACTCACTTTTTCTTTTAAAATGACCACATTGGCCCTCGGGATAGGAGTCACATTTATAGGTGTCTGGTTAAAAAACATCTGTAAAATATGTGAGCCTGTTAAAATATAAAAATGGATGTTTTTAAATGTGAATGCTTTTTCTCCCATTGTTTTTCATTACACATGCATTTCCTGGACTCCCTTGGTAGATTCTAAGTCTCCCACATTCAGTATTCTGTAGATCTGTTAAAGTCCAGGGGTTTAATGTAGCCAAGAGGTGAATGAGTGCCACAAGCCCATGTAAAGAGGTAACTTCTCCATCAAAAGACACAAAAGAGGAGGGAAGAGTAAATCATGCCTACATGTGTGCTGACTCAGTCAGCAGAGATAATGAGAAAAGTTGATCTACAGGAGAATAAATAGTTGAACGCAATACAGAACGCCTGAGAGCCTTACTGCATTATATTCCTTAGTTTGAATTTGCAATTGTCAGCTGTGTTTCCCTTTACACAAATAAATGTATTTCCATTGTACATTGACGCAGAAAAAGGTAAAAATAGGTGCATCAAAATTCACCAGAATGCAGGAAATTAAGTGTTTAAAGGACAATTCCGGCACAAAATGAACCTAGGGGTTAATAACATATGTGTACCGAGTCGAACGTTCTCTGGGATATGTTTTCATGCTAATCGAATGCGTCTCTAGCTTTAAACTAGCTACTGCAAAACCGGTGGTTAGCTGCTAACGCAAGCTGTCATGGCACATGGTAAAACGCTATTTTATACCACTAACAAGGCTCAAAATAGCACCACACTTCAACGGTTCAATCACGAACGCTGTCTTTGAGCCATGTTACTGGCTACTGGTTGCCAACGTTCGTCGTTCAACTGCTCATGACTGTTTTTCCAAGATGGCGCCCACAATGCATGAACGCTACTTTCTTTATAATCTTTTTAATAAACTGTCTGTACACTTACAAAGTTCTCAATGCTTCCGTTTACATGTAGTGACCCTCATTAGGCTACAGTTGAAGTGTGGTGATATTTTGAGCTTTGTTAGTGGTATAAAATAGTGTTTTACCAAGTGCCCCGAAAACCACCGCTGGTTTTGCGGTAGCTTGTTAAAAGCTAGAGACGCATTTGATTAGCATGAAAACATCTCCCAGAGAACGGTCGACTCGGTACACATATGTTATTAACCCCTAGGTTCATTTTGCGCCGGATTTGTCCTTTAATGCTCAAGATTTTCTACCCCCCGCATCAAATGTGTCCCCACAAATGGATACGAACCTTTGCCTTTAGGTTGCAAAGCCAGCTGTGATTAGGCCAAACGTTTGTTCCATCTAACTAACATCTACAAACTGGCCAGCTCAAATGATCATCTATACGTAGAGAAAGAAAAACACAAAATAAATGTGCAACACTTCTTTGTCTTTCTCATTTTCAGTGTCAAATAAATGTATTTTCACAATGGCTGCCATCCTCCTTCATTTCCCTTGGTCCTCCTCCCCCCTCCCACACAGCACTGATGTCATGATGCATACAGCGGTATGATATTTACATAAACACAGACTTCAGTCAAGTCTCCTGCTGGATTTCTTTAAAGAGCTTATTCAGTAGTAGTAGTTCAACAGTATGGCAGCACTTTAGAAGAGCAGCTCGCTTCATTCAAGATCTGCCGCTGAGAAGAAGTGAAAAGGACCTTTTCTATTCGCAGAAATATTTTGCTTTTTATATAAAATGAAAGCAATATCTAAAGTGAGAGAGTAATGAAATGGTTCTTTTGATCTCTCTGGGGAAAGGTGAAAGCTGTTACAAAATGAATATTCTGCAGATTAGAAATCATTTTCCATTCAACAGAAGAAAGGTTATTTTTCCATCAACCTCCCACAACTTCATGAATACAAAAACTAATGGGGTGGTGATGGCGCAGTGGATGTGACCCATGCCTTTGTTGTGGGAGACCTGGGTTTGATTCCCACTGCGATACATCAACCAATGTGTCCCTGAGCAAGACACTTAACCCATAGATGCTCCAGAGGCATGCAACCTCTGTCATATATAGCAATTGTAAGTTGCTTTGGATAAAAGCGTCAGCTAAATGTAATGTAATGTAATGTGAAAAAATGAAAGGCATTCTATTGCTAAATAACCTTTCTCTCCGTGAAATGGGAAGCTGCAATTCATAAGAGGCCCATTTAGTTTAATGAAGTAGTTTTTGCTTTTTGAAAGGTGAGTTGAACTTTCCCCGTTTTGCTCTTTCTAAATGGATAGGTGTGACAGTGTTTCTGATGGTGATGGCTTTGCCTCCGCGATCAATCATCTCATCCACTTCGTGTGGTTGCTGTGCCATTTAGTATTAATCATATGACAATTTTTGGTGCCACTGTTTTTTTCTGTATGTCAATTTTATGTTTTCCTGTATATGTGTTGTGGTGTTTTAATCCTATATTTGTGGGGTGTTGTAGGACACAGTTTGATGCAGTAGAATTGTTTCCAAAATGTTAAGTTGCCGTAACAAGCAAATAAATCAGCCCTTAACATTAATAAAATGAATTGTGCTTGATCTCTGTCTCTGTCAGGTGTTCTCCCAGTCGTTGTGAACATGGCGGCCGCTGCAGTCAGTCCTGGACCGGCTTCCACTGTAACTGCTCTGAGAGCGGCTACAGCGGAGCCACCTGTCACAGCTGTAAGTCAAACATCAGCACAGACAGACAGACAGGCAGACAGACAGACATGGAGAGACACAGACAGACAGACAGACAACAGACAAACAGACCAACAGACAGACAGACAACAGACAGACAACAGACAGACAGACCAAAAGAAAGACAGACAGACAGACAGACAGACAGACAGACAACAGACAAACAGACCAACAGACAGACAGACAACAGACAGACAACAGACAAACAGACCAACAGAAAGACAGACAGACAGACAGACAGACAGACAGACAACAGACAAACAGACCAACAGACAGACAGACAGACAGACAGACAGACAGACAGACAAACAGACAAACAGACAGACAGACACACAGACATGGAGACAGACAGACAAACAGACAGACAGGGAGCCGGACAGATGGAGGGACACACAGACCAACAGAAAGACAGAAAGACAGACAGACAGACCGAAAGACAGACACACAGGGAGACACAGAAAGACAGACAGACAGGGAGACACACAGACAGACACACTGACAGACACACAGACAGACAGACAGGGAGACACACAGACAGACACAAAGACAGACAGACAGACAGACAGACAGACACACACACACACACACACACACACACACACACACACACACACACACAGACACACACACAGACAGACAGACACACAGACAGACACACAGACAGATAGACAGACAGACACTCAGACAGACACACAGACAGCTAGACAGACAGACAGACGCACAGACAGACAGACAGACACAGACAGACAGACACACAGACAGACACAAAGACAGACAGACAGACACACACACACACACACACACATACACACACACACACACACAGACACACACACACACACACACACACACACACACAGACACACACACACACACACACACACACACACACACACACACACACACAGACACACACACAGACAGACGGACGGACAGACAGACACACAGACAGACAGACAGGGAGACACACAGACAGACAGACAGATACACACACACACACACACACACAGACAGACAGGGAGACAGACCGACAGGGAGAGAGGTGAGACGGGACCGATGAAATAAGCATTTGGAATGAGGCAGTGTGTCCAACTGAATAATTAAGATTTCTTTTTTTTCTCCTGCATAATTTAAACTCAGAGGCAGAGCAAACAGAGACATAACATGAAGTTAGATAAAACATTCATGGTACAAACCCATTAACACATAAACACATTTAACAATGAGAAAATTCAAGTGTATTTGTATGGCACACTTTAAATGGCAAGTGCTTCATACACGATAAAAACAATGAACAGGAATCATACAAAACATTCAACACAGGCAATGACCAAACTGACTCATAGTAGTGTTGCCTGCCATTTGTTTGGCTGAATTAAGGACATGTAATAACTACAAGGAAGACTAATGGAGACGGAGAGAAAGAGGCAGGGCTGATGAAGGTCTGCTGTTGTATTTACTGAGTCTTTGTACTCCCATCAGTCATTACTGTCCTCTCCAGTTGGATTCTTCTTCACACTATGGGACGCTGCCGCAGAAAAAAAAACTTCAGATGATTGTCTTGACTCAGGTGATGAGACGGCGATAGCAGTGGTGGCAGCAGTCATGATCCTTCACAGTGTGTAGTCTCTCCCCCCCCCACAGCTCCTGTGTGTGTCTGCCAGCAGATGTGTTGGTGTGGATGTGATTCATGTTGAGCTGATCTCATTATTTTTCCTCCCAGCTGTGTACCAACAGTCCTGTGAGGCGTACAAGCACAATGGCAACACGTCTGGACATTTTTATATCGATGTGGACGGCAGCGGACCAATCAAACCGCAGCTGGTCTACTGCAACATGACAGGTGACACACACACACACACACACACACACACACACACACACTCATCCTCCCATCATAACGATAGTTACGTATTGTAACTCCAGACTTTACATTTCTTTGACTACATGACTCGCGGGCATCAACACCTGCAGATTAGAGTTTAGATTCTCGGCCCGGGCCGGACCCTTGATCAAGCAATTTTTTTTTTTTTTTTTAATCCATTACCTATTTAGCCTAATTGGGTGAGGAGAAAGCTATGCCATAATCAGAAATACTATAAATATGTATATATAAGCTATATAAAAGTAACAAATGTGTACAAAATTTAGGCTGCAGTTACAAAATGCAGCACTTCATGCGCGGAGTCTCCTCCTCTCACACGCATCACACCGGGCCTGCTGGGCTGTATTGTGTATCTTAAGTGCAACATGGAGCTTGAAGATGTAAAGAAAAAAAGAAAAACAGGAGAATTAACTTTGAGCAAGTGTGGAGGAAAGTCGGAGGTATGGAAAAAGTTTAAACAAGTCGTGGGCAGTGACAACAATATGTTGTTCATCATTGTTTCTTTTTTTTTACGTTTCTTCATTCGGATCCATTTGCGATCCGTTCCATTCTGAATAAACTAACAGCAGTTTACATGCTTCGTCCTTGTTGTATTATTCTAAACAGATTTCTGTAGTTCAAACAACTCTGAATTGTAGTTGAGAACGTCAGTTATAACGGCCCACGTATTAAAATAGCGTCGGGTTTAAATCGGGCTCGGGCTCATAATTCCAGTTAATGTGTCGGGCCGGGCCGGGCTCGGACGCAACGTGCTCGGGCTCGGGTAGGTTCGGGCTTGATTTTTTGGGCCGATCTAAGCTCTACTGCAGATGCATCACTGACAGTGCTGACACCACCCTGTGAGGTGAATGTGTGACAGCGGAGAGTTTAATGCATTCAGTCTGGTTTTCATAGTGGCAGAGTTTATTGCCACACCAGATAAACTACCTCCTGTGAGATGATTGGCGAATCCTTTGCCAGTTTATGGCGAATTCAGTGTTTGTAGATGCTGCACAGTCTCCACTGTGTGGAGTGCAGCTCTCTCTGAGGGTGTCATAAGGATTAGGTCGTCTAACAGAACCATGATCCCCTCTGCGTAATAGCTGAAAAACCACCTTGATACATTTGGAGGGCATACGATGAGAGAGTATCCAAATGGCAGCCGGTTGTCTATAGAACTCCCAGGAAGGAGAAGCACATGAATTTTCTGTGTTTGGGGATGACCAGAATGTGAACGTGCCCTCAGTGAACCAATCGCCAGGCAGACACACTGCGACGCATGTACAGCAGTCAACATGTTGAACGGTCACTCCAGGATGCACCGGTTGAACGAAGACAGGTCCAGCATCAGTCTCATCCCTCTCGTTTGCGCCTGTTTGAGGAAATAACAGGAGTAAAACCTGTCGTTCTCCTCCTCTGGAGGAACGCGGGATATTAGGCTAAAGCAGCGGACAAGTCAGCGGTCTTTTGACCGCCAAAGAGATCCCCTTCCGGGATGTCTGGGTGTTGCCGCTGGTGGTATCCTTACCTTACCTGACTGTCCGCCCGGCTGCCATCGTCTTCTGCTTTAGTTCCTCCGTTGGTAAGTGGGCGCAGAACTGCTGGCGGCCGGCAGGGTGTCAGCCCGGCGAACGGGGCCAAGGCACGCCTCTTTTTTTCATCTGTCATGTCTTTTGTTTAATTGTTTAGATATGAATAATAAAGTCTCACTGCTAATTTGTGTATACATCTTATTAGTGATATTTTTTTTTTCCAATTCTCTGTTTTTTGTTTTCTCTCTGTATCCGTCACTCGCTGCTTCTCTTTCTTTTAAACAGAAACACTATTACAACATGTTATTTCTATGGCCTAGAAAAGTTCAATCAACATTTGTGAACATGAGCTATTCTCTCTCAAAGCCGAAAACCAGAGAAGGAAGTCTCATAGACTGCTCCATAGACACTGACTGGGAAATAGAACATGTACCCATATCCTCAGAACATTCCCCCGGGTGCTCTACGTGTCATCTACTTTATATAACATTTTTCCCAATTAATTGAATATGGAGCAGTTCCAGACTTTAAACTATATACATTTGAGTTCTAGCCATAGAAATAGAATGAGAGTAGAATGGACAAGTTTGTCGTGGTCATTTGACCAGTTCAAACGGAAATGGTGCTCAGCACTGTGCACTGACCAGAGAAATACAATGAGTTAGCCAGCTGGTACAACAGGCACAGTTCTTTGCAATGGCAGCAGTAAACACAAAAATGACCATTCTGCTACGCTGATTTGAATAATAATGTCCGTTCTATTTCTATGTTTTTTGCACTCTAGGTTTTGGATTTGGCAGAGAGTTGATTGTGTCTACTAATATTTTTGGACCATAGGAAAAACATGTATGAATTTTGAAAATTTGGGCATATTTCCTCTTTTAAGTTCTTAAGTTCAAGTTCAAAGATGCTTGAATTATTATAGATTTATTATATATTTTATTTATTTAATTAAATTCAATCTTTTTTTTACAGAGTAGGTTGGCAGATTATAGTATACATCCTCATTGCAGCCCTGTTAGTAGTTACTAGGGCTGGGCAATGTATCTATACTATATCGATATATAGATATAGTCTTAAATTTTGGATATTGTAATATCGTGATATGAAAAAGTATAGTCTTTTCCTGGTTTTAAAGGCTGCATTACAGTAAAGTGATGTAATTTTTCTGAACTTACCAGACTGTTCTAGCTGTTCTATTATTTGCTTTTAACCACTTAGTCATTATATCAACGGTCAACATCGAGGTATTTGGTCAAAAATATCGTGATATTTGATTTTCTCGATATCACCTAGCTCTAGTAGTTACACTCAGGAATAAAATAACAAGAGCAGACAGAGGCATTAATATGACAGAATAATAGACAATAAACAAGATAGTGTAAGCCTCAAATAAAGCAAATAAAGGAGTTAACAGGCAGGTAAATGACGATTATTGAAGGTACAAATGTTTTGATTTTTAGGATACATTGTAGATTATACATCGGGACAGTAGATCAAACTCTTCATCTATCTCTTGAATGTAAAAATAATACGTAAATTATTCCTATAAGTCTGAGTGAGAGTGCCAAGGCCAAAGATAAGATGCCAATTGTAAATGGCCATTGTCGCAAAGGCAAGTGATGAATGAAGAATGAATAATTAAAAAATGCAAATTAATAGAGGTAATTGTTCAGTAAATAGCAACAATAATCAAAAAATCTATCCATCTATATATCTATCTATCTATCTATCTATCCGACACCAGAGGAGAACACATGGATGGTGATCCAGCACAACAACACAGAGCTGACTAGAGTCCGGCCGTCTCCAGGTGTAAACCAGCATTCAGTCCAGTTTGACTACTCGACTGAAGAGGAGCAGCTATTGGCCGCCATCAGCCAATCAGAGCACTGCGAACAGGAACTGTCCTACCACTGCAAGAAGTCCCGCCTCCTCAACACTCCAGGTAAAGCCTGTTCAGGAAAGGTTTGCTAAGTGTACCCACGTGTGATTTCTTTATAATGTGGGGATTCACAGGTCGATGTTAATGGACTATATTTATATAGCGTTTCTAGTCTAAACTACGGTGGCTGCAAATACCACAACACAACCAAATATATAAACGCACTGCAAATAAAAAACGATGCAAAAAGAAAAGCACGCAAACCCCGAAAAAAGAAGCGATGCAAAAAGAAAAACAACTTCATTAATTTGACAACACATGCGCAGCATTCAGCAAACGCACTGCAAATATCACAACACAACCAAATACATAAACGCACTGCAAATACACACAACACAACCAAATAGATAAACGCGCTGCAAATATGAAACGATGCAAAAAGAAAAGCACACCAACCCAGAAAACAAATGCAACAAAAAAACGCTGCATCCAGATTACACAACGGAAGTTATCCAGGCCTCTAGAGGGAGCAGCTAGTGGAACAGCTATATTTTCGACCGTTATTAACCGATATTAAATTCATATTATTATTATTATTATTATTATTAATAACATAATATGTTATTAATATACAGTCTATGCTCCCGTCTCATGCCCTCCCGGCTGGTGCTGTCCCCGAGCTTCGGCTTTTCAAAATAAAAGCTTGCGTCTGGTCCGCTATGTGTTTTTACTTTGGTGTGTTGGGTGTTTGTGAACTAAACAGTATGGCAATCATGCTGATGATTACAATAACTTTTTCAGCAGATGTCTTACTGACAACACGTTGGAGTTAGCAAAGTAGTTCTGTGTTTATATGTGCGGGCGGGATTTCTTCAGTTTGATAAATCCCACGGTAAATTGGCTGGTTTACTAACAGGGAGGGACTATAAATCCTGTCTGTTTTTTGTATTTCAAGAGTGAATTGCTCCACAATATGAATACAGATTGATCACTTATTTTGTTGGTAACCGTTGTTGTATAATCACAGTATTACACTTGAGGAGGCCTACACTTCAGTAATTTCAGACCTCGAAATTAAACCCTCTCATGTGGCTTAAACTAACGTCAACGTTAAAGCTGATGCAGTTTTAAATGTTTTATCACCACGAGTTTACAGACGTCTCTGCTGATTGAGTATCACCTGTGACCTGAGCCGAGACACACCCACCAAACCAGAGAAAACATATCTCAAACATAGATTTAATATTTACAGTCTATGCAGTCTATGCAGTTTCTCTCTCTCTCTCTCCCTCCCTCTCTCCCTCTCTCCCCGTGAGGTCGAAAATCCAGCTGTTCCACTAGCTGCTCCCTCTAGAGGTCTGGAGAACTTCCGTTGTGTAATCTGGATGCAGCGTTTTTTTGTTGCATTTGTTTTCTGGGTTGGTGTGCTTTTCTTTTTGCATCGTTTCATATTTGCAGCGCATTTATCTATTTGGTTGTGTTGTGTGTATTTGCAGCGCGTTTATGTATTTGGTTGTGTTGTGGTATTTGCAGTGCGTTTGCTGAATGCCGCGCATGTGTTGTCAAATTAATGAAGTTGTTTTTCTTTTTGCATCGCTTCTTTTTTCGGGGTTTGCGTGCTTTTCTTTTTGCATCGTTTTTTATTTGCAGTGCGTTTATGTATTTGGTTGTGTTGTGGTATTTGCAGCGCGTTTGCTGAATGCTGCGCATGTATTGTCAAATTAATGAAGTTGTTTTCTTAATTTGCTTGTGTTTTGTCTATTTGCATGTGTTTTCTTAAGTTGCAGGGCGTTTGCCCCTGTCGGCCACCGTACTAAACAACTACTCAAAGCACTTTTACATAGTACAGAAACCATTCACCTGGCCTAGGTGTTACCTGCTCTTCAGGTTAAAGGTGATAGCACAGCATTGAGGGTGATTGTTTAGTGTCTTGCCCAAGGACACTTTGACATGGGACTGCAGGGCCAGGGATTAAACCACCGACCTACTGATTGGTAGACAACTGCTCTACCACCCAGCTGCCCCAAGAACAAGTAGTCTTATGCTGTCAGACGTAGAGTTGCTCACCTAGCAAGGACAGGACCTGCCCTGGTATTTACACTACTAACTTAGTTGGACATTTTGGGAAATATGCGTATTTGCTTTATGGCAGAGATTTAGATGAGAAGATGAATACCGCTTTCATGTGTGTACAAAGGTAAAGCCAGCAGCCAATTAGCTGTTTGCTTAGCACAAAGACTGGGAACGGGGAAACAGCTAACCTGGCTCTGTCAGAGGGTTACAGAATCTTCCAGCACCTAAAGCTCATTAATTAACCCATTTGATATTGTGTGTTTAATCTACAAGGGTTACGTGCCAGACTGTTTCTTGGCTGGGACCAGTAACTTCCTTGAGTCTCTTCTGATTGCATGGCAACTGCTCAGAGCCAAGAAATAGTTTGGCACATTGCCCCCCGTTAACATGGCAAATTGTTGTTTTTACACTTTGATTAAATACGTGTTAATATGGCGTGTTAATTCTTGAGCTTTAGAGCTGCTGTTGGGTAGATTTAGTTTACTGTTGGACAGAGCCAGGCTGCTGTAGCTGTTTACCCCTGTTTCCAGTCTATGTGCTAAGCTAACCGGCAGCTAACTGTAGATGTTGAATAGACAGATACCTGTTTTGTTTTATTTATATTTTGACTAATACAGAATATAGAGGATTCTTAAGTCAGTTTCTTCCGACTTTATCTTTCAACTTTAATCATGAACTCTACTGGAGCCCAACATTTCATTTGATTTTATTCTGTGTTTCTGAATAAAGTAAATCTCACTTTTTAATAATCCTATTCAATCTTAATCTTTTAAATCTTTTAATCTTATCCAGGGGAGAGCACTCAAGCATTTTCCTCTTCCTTTTCCCTCAATACCCCTCATGTGTACGTTGAAATCAGAAAAGACTGTAAACAAGAACTTGTTCTTAATTGACTTGTGGGGTTAAATAAAGCTTAATGAAAGCTTGGTTTAGCAGGCTTTCTTCAGCTGGGACTCTTTCTCAACCAGAAAGAACAAAACATAAAAAAGCTTTTTGCTGCAAACTTTATGCGGTTTCAGGGATGTTTTTCTCTTTCACGAATGGTTCAGACAAATTGATCATCCAGGATGTGTGTAATACCTTCTATTCATCAGTGTTTTCTTTGTTTAGTCATATGTTTCCTGTGCATGTATGGACTCAGAGGTGGTGAGTATGAGAAACAGAGGGAGAATTACTTTGATCACCAAGTTCCATTGCATTTGTCTTGGTAGCAGTTAATGCATCAGCTTTCACTCTCATGCAAGTTTATATACAAGAAAAAACATTGTTTAGTGTGAAGAGACACAGCTATGATAGAGCACAGCTTTGATAACATCCAGTTTTTAGCCATGCTGGCAGTATGGCTCTGGGTTTGTCGTTCGGTCGGTCCACCACTTGAGTCCAGACTGAAATATCTCAACAACTAGTGGACGAATTGCCATGAAATTTGGTTCAAACATTCATCGTGTCCAGTGGGTGAATCTAGCTGACTTTGGTGATCCTCTTACTTTCTCTCTGTTGCTACCATGAGGTTGACATTTGTTATTTTGACCAAAATGTCTCAGCATCTATTAGATGGATTGCTATTAATTTGGTTCATGTCCCCCCGCCAGGATGAATTTTGACAACTTTGGTGATCCACTAGCCTGGAAACCAGACAAATCTTCAAGCTCATGTTTCATTTGCTCTGGCAGATACGTCCGGCCCCTTGACATTCAGTCAGATTACCAGGGGGCCAGGACCTGGACGGGCCAAACATGGAGCGGGTTTAAGACAATGACTGACAGAGGAGTTTGTGCTTATCGAACGTACAGTAGTTAACGAATGTAACTGGCACACTGCCTCCAGCCTAACGCACCAGGCTCCCGAAACTGTCAAACTAGGCGGTCCTGACCAAATATAAATCAAGATTATGTTACTGTATTGAATATTTCTCACCTTAATGTTTTGAAAAATATATATATTTTAGTGCTGTTCAGATGTAATTTGAGAAAGTTTGTGACCAGGAAGTTATTTTTCCTGCTTCACAACAGACCAAACACCTCCCCAACTTGCATGTGTCGCTCAGAGCCACGTTGTTTCGTTGCTCTGATTGGTTGTAGGCCTTTTCGATTACTCCAGAGGCATTTTAGGCATTTAGATACTTATAACTAATTGGTTTGTAGATGGGCTTCACCATCCTCTCGCACCCTCTCTCTGTGTCAGAGTTTTTTCAACTGACTGCTGCTCTCCCCTACTGCCGCGGCTCTTTTTGTTTTGTTGTGATGTTGAGAAGTAAGACACGGGAACTTTCTTTCTGCATCATTTAATCAGAGACAAACGGACTCCTACACTGTACTTTAACTACCACTTAACAAGTAAACTGCTGATGTGTTCTCTGCTCTGATAGCCAACAGCTGTCTGCTCTGAGCGCATTCACCGTCACTCACTCTCTCATGTGGCCTATACACTAAACTCTGAGCTATTCCTTAAAGGAGCTTCCCTGGTCTTATATCACGATGATTGTCTGCCAGAGCTTCCTATATATAGTCCGAAAGTCCGAACCATCCTAAAAATGCTCGGATCAAACTGAAAAGTCCGAAGGTCTGGACCAAACGAGGTAGGTGTGAAAGCCCCCTCAGTCTGTGCCTTGGAAATCGAAATCTTGGAAAATCAACTAAGAGGTTCGAGTCTATACGCATTTGCGAATAAGTCTGGCGATGCCAGGCTATGACCCACTGACTTTGACCAGTACTTTGGTGTATGACCAAATACCTGCAAAACTAATGACATTCCCATCAGCCTCAGGTGTATTTTGTGTTTTGTGCTCATCATCAAATGTTAGCATGCTAACCCGCTAATCTAAAGTGTCAGATAAGCATTATACCTGCCAAACATTGGCTAGACTCTTACTGTTGCTGTATGTGTATTTGAGCAGGAAATAGTGCTGAAATAATCAGTCAGATAATTGATGAGTTAATAGACTGAAAAAAGTAATCAATTACAAGTTGGATAACAATTAAACATTTGAAGTCATTCCTTATTTAAACCAGTTATCCAGTGGACATGCATACAACTATTGATTTCAAGGACACATCCTCAAAGTTCTTCTTCCCTGCGGAACTACAAAGAATTTGAGTGGTTAAGCAACTTTTTGGGGGCCGGGTAATAAAATGATGGATGAAAATAGTGTAAGTGGTTGAAAAGGAAGAATGGTATAGAGGTTCTATTATAAACCCCATGCTGCTTTCTGGGAAAATAAAGAAGCGCTGACTCAACAGAGACCTTTCCAATCACATTCTCTCACTCCTCTCCACCTATGCACTCTCACAATGCGAAAAGCATTTTTTACTGTATACTATTGACGCCCTCCACCCAAAAAACAATATATTCAGCGTGAGAGGTAGGAGCTGGCAAACATCCCCCGGCTTCAAACACGGGATTGATTTCAGGAGGCTGAGAGATGGGGACCCTTTCCATTTCCATACAGCACTCAGCTATTTTCTCACAACCCTGTTCAACTCAGGGCACGATATGGCTTACAGTATTTCCATTGAGAGTGCATCTGTGTAACTTATGCCTGTGTCCTGCAAGTATCTCTTGTTTGATCATGGATGGGGGCAAGAGCCTGCACTGATGTGCAGTTTTGTTAGTAATGGTCTCACAAAGTGTTGACCAGTAAAAATAAGCTTCATCTCTCAAGCTCAAGCTAGATTTCTGTTGCTTTAGTTTTCCTTTAATGC
Organism: Sander lucioperca; assembly: GCF_008315115.2. NCBI lineage: Eukaryota > Metazoa > Chordata > Actinopteri > Perciformes > Percidae > Sander > Sander lucioperca. The sequence goes on from NC_050181.1 coordinate 17,463,093, forward strand.
CTCATTTTTTTTAATTAAGCTAGCCAGAGGACACTAATAAGGTTGCATTCATTACCAGAATGTTAAAAAAAACCTTAAGCTTCATGTTTGAGGCTAAAATTCTTGAAAATAAAGTTGTAGAGAAATTGGGAAGCTTTTAATCAACTTTAATTTTTATTTTGCCAAGAGGAATATCTGTGTCATATCTGAGTCAGGACATGACAAAAGAGGGAAATTCGATAATGGGGCAGTATTTACAGTAAGTTAACTTTTCCAACCATGTACTGTATGGGTCAGTTTTTTTTTCCTCAGCTTTGTAGGAAATGATTGGACATGTCGTGACAGGATATATGAAAATTATATATACTGTAAGAGTTGTTGTTGAACAATAGAAAGTAGTTGTACATTAAGTGTGTGTGTGTGTGTGTGTGTGTGTGTGTGTGTGTGTGTGTGTGTTTCAGAGGGCTCTCCGTTCAGCTGGTGGCTCGGTGGTCCCGGTCCCGGTCTTGTGCAGACTTATTGGGGCGGAGCTCATCCAGGAAGCCAGCAGTGTGTCTGCGGCCTGCAGGGCGACTGTGTGGACCCACAACACTACTGCAACTGTGACGCTGACCGCATGGACTGGTACTGAAATCAATACATATATAGACATGGTTATTATTACTGTATACGCAACTATAAGTGCATTTGTTTATGTCTTCATTTTGGTTTAACAGGCTCAAACCGTTCAGGTTTGACTGATAATTTGCACTGAGTGAAACACATATTTGACTCCTGTTGTTGATAATTTTGTCATAAGGGTGATGATTTCACTGTCTATTGATGTAGTAGACTGCATTGTTTTAAAGGCAGAGCCTGGGACCTCTGTTAGGCAGACACAAAACGTCACCTGTCTATACCAAAGACACACGTCATATATTTGCCCTTAATTTAATTATAAACCAGATTTTATCACATTTTGACACAACAACATCCTTCACCTACAGAAAAACCCAAAACTGAGGCTACTAAGTAGAGCTTTTACTCTGACTCTGGAGAAGCAGGATAGCTGTTCATTTGGCAACATGATTGGCTGTGAGCTATTCTATATCAACAACATTTCATTAACTGGATTGTTCCGATGCTGCAGGAGATTCTGCCGGATGTCCCTCATTCACCTTCCTCTTTCTTTGTGTTGGCATTCTAAACATCCTCTGAGCTAGAACCAACAATCAAATTATATTTATCTTTTTTTTTCCTCACATCCTCAACAGCCATTTTAATTCCAGAGCTTGCTTCCCTACGTGCACGTTACACCAAAACAAGTTCCTTCCCGAGGCTATTTTGCAGCAGCACTGTGGCTCTGTCCGGCGCATAGCGCCGCCCAAGAAGATTGTGATTGGTTTAAAGAAATGGCAATAAACCAGAGCATGTTTTTCTCCCATCCCGTAATGCTGTGTGGACTACCCAGACACCCTCCGCAGTGCTGTGGAGGAAGGTCTGGCAGTGTGAGACTAGCTGTGACCAGATGAGATCAGAGGAAAATTAAGAAACAGAACCGGCCTGTGGTTGCATTTTAAAATTGTGGCAGTTTGACACCTGTTACATTACTGTAAAAGTAAGTAGGTCAAACATGCCACATATATTCACAGCAGATGAATGTATGAACAATGTAAAGAATTAAAGGTCCCATGGCATGAAGATTTCACTTTATGAGGTTTTTTAACATTAATATGAGTTCTCCCAGCCTGCCTATGGTCCCCCAGTGGCTAGAAATGGTGATAGGTGTAAACTGAGCCCTGGGTATCCTGCTCTGCCTTTGAGAAAATGAAAGCTCAGATGGGCCGATCTGGAATCTTCCCTTTATGACATCATAAGGAGCAAGGTTACCTCCCCTTTCTCTGCTTTGCCCGCCCAGAGAATTTGGCCCACCCATGAGAAAGAGAGAGACATCATGGCTTTCAAATGAGCAAAGTGGCCGTTGGTCACAGGACCTTTAAAAATAATACTTACAGATGTAAAAGTTGAAACAAATGTAAATCAACTACTATAACCAATCAACTATTTTTGGTACTGTATGTTAGAATTGAATGTGATCTATTGAATGTGATCTCTTATTGTGTACTGTACATGGACATAACTTAAACAAATGCATGATATCGTACCATCCTCTTCTTACTTCAGTAAATGTAGGCATCACTGCCTGTTACTAGAGATGTTCCGATACCAGAATCAGAAAAGCCTCCGATACCACCTAAATTGCTGGTATCGGTAAGTACTGGAGTTTATGCACCGATCCGATAACACGTAATGTAGCCCCAAAGAAAATCTACTTTAAAGTAGTTTATTTATGTTCTTTTTCAGTTATGACTGACTGTCAAACTGAATAATAAAAGAAAGTTCTGTGGCGTTTATTGTTTGTGTTTGTTCATGTTTCACAAAGAGTTTAACAACAAAGATAGAAATCATATCACATCCATACAGGGATAGTAGTATACAGCTGTTAAAACATCATAAAATATATGACACGCTGGTATCAGTGTACACTGAAAAGAAAAAAAAAAAACTTGGATTAACTTAAAAAAATTGAAGTAATCAATCACACGAAATAGTTGACATTGACTCAAAGTAAATAATTTTATTTAGTTTAACCTGAAAAGTTTAACTCCAAGCAACCACCTTTTAAAGGTTGGGTCAAACTAATTATTTATACATCCGAGTAAATTAATTATTTTAGGTTGCCTCAAATAAAAAACTAACAGTTGTCATTATTTCAAATGTATAGTAAATCAAATTTGAAAAAAATTATTTTAATACATTTTGATCAATGACTACTCAGAACACTTTCCTTTATAACACATTTATATTTATTGTTTAGTAAATTGATAACATTTAACATCTGTTTCAAATGTATGAAGAGAAACAGTCTGCTTCAGCTGAACACCCGAAACGAGACTATTGATGTCATCAGAAGACAAATCATGGAGCTGTGAATAGTAGCACAACTCCTGAGACATCATGCAGTACCCATGGTGAATTTACCGAGACATACATTTTATAATTCAGATGTGAGCCTTACGGTAACGATCCATTTGTCCGACACGACTGAAGTGTGGTGTATATGTATGACGTCATACATCCATGGTTGATGCTCCACGCCCCTGACCGGCAGCTGATTGGACGAACGCGTGTCGTGGGTTTGGCTTCTCGAGAATTTCAACAGATCTAATAAAATTGCTCTGATCAAATGAATAAATTCAGTTTAATGTCCCGCTGCCAATTTATATTGTATCCATATAAAAAAAATGGATTCAACCATAAACACAAACTAGAACGTTTACTTTAAATGAAAAAACTAATAATTTTCAGCTATTTCAACGAGAAAATACACATTAAACGAACAACAGCAATGTTAGACTTTTTTCAGTGTACGGTTGTTTGTCATTCTCTTACATTTTGACCCATCCTGCTATCTTCATCCCACCTCAGTTCCGTCTTTCTACCATCTCTCGGTCCAAACTGTGAAACTGTTGGATGCTGACACTGTTTTTTACACACCATCCATCAGATCATCAGAGCACTGTGAGGATGGATGCATGAATGAATGAGATGAAACCTTTATTGCCCTGAGAGAAATTTGTTTTGCACTCAAGGGAGCCACATTGAGTATTAAGCACAGACAACAGTAAATAACAATAACAGTAAAAACCACACCAAACATCCAACAACATTGAAGACATAGAGGATACAGAAAACAGAGCATAAACAACAACAACGCAGCTATGGTGGTGACATGCAATCATCACTCCAATAGCTAAGATGAATAATTAAATAATCAATAGTGCACATGATAAAATGTATAGGTGCCTGTGTCTGATCTGTTCAGTAACTGAATGCTTCTCGGAACAAATGATGTAATGGCATGTTTGGTTTTTGTTGGGGGCATTCGAAATCTACGTCCAGAGGGGAGGGGGGGGAACTCTGAGCAAAGTGGGTGGGATGGATCATCCAGTATCCTCAGGGCCAAATTGAGGGTATACTGTTCTGTGAGTTTGGAGATGCTTTTAACATCGGATCCAGTAATTTTCGGGCCAATTTTAGCCACCTTGCCCCCCCCCCCCCCCCCCTCCCAATCACAGGATGTGGAAATGGAATGGAAAATGTCTCACCTGACAAGCACTTTGACGTGTAGATTATCGGAGGCGCATAAATCTGAACACGGGCGTAAATGGACAGAGCTGCTCACTCGCCTGTCCGTCTGCAGTGCTCTTTCAGAAAATAGCTGTCACAGATATTGGCATAGATGGAGTGTTGAGTGTCAGGGTGGCTATGATACGATCTGGCTCACCATTAAAATGTATTCCTGAAAAATTGTCTAAGACGCTGCACAGGTTGTGTCAGCTTATTAAAGTACTGTTGTAATTCAGCAGAACAATTTGCTACCATGTTTCAGCTGGCTAATTAGCACCATTTATGTCAAAGTTGTCCAATAACAATCTCTTTATCTTTGTTCTTATTATGTATACTAATACTTATTATTAACTAATTATATCAATGTCTTCCCTCTTTTCCTTCCACTTCTTCTGCTTCTGTTTCTTTATTTTTAATGGTTCCTTCTCTTCCTCCTTTATTGGTGTGAATGCTGAAGGCATTCACAACCTATGTTCTGCTACGTATTTTTATTATTTTCCTGTACCCTTTTTTTGCACATTAACTCCTTCCACATTTTTCAACATATAAACTTAATTATAACATCAAAACGTTCAGCACAATTAGGACATTCCTGCGTCTATACAACATTTCCTTAACTTTCATAATTTCTGAAATATTCAACGTTTACCAGGAAATTTTCCCCATTCAAGTGAATGGATGGAATTTTCCAATTTGACACAAATTTATACATTTTCAACTGCTTTCTACTCATTCATACATTCACCGAGAAACACCATTCAGACTTTAAAATGTTCCACCTCTTTCATACATTCTGGGTAGCGTCAGCCTTTCAACATATAGCATTCACACCGCAATTTCTTCAGAAATTGCATTCTCTAGTTTGTTTTTGCTCTTTTTCCATGTCTTCTTCTTTTGCAATTACTCTCTCTTATAACTCCTCCTCCTCCTCCTCCTCCTCTCTTACTCCTCCCTCATTAATTCTCTTATTTCCTCTCCTTGTCCTCCACCCTTTCTCCTCCTCCCTCATTATTGCTTCCCCTCTGTCTCGTTTCTTCATCTCTTCCCCTTTTTCTTCCTCCTCTTCCTCCTCCCCTTTTAATCTCTTCCTCTTGTTCTGTAATCATCTCCCCTTTGCTTCTTCATCTGTTTCCCTCCTTATCATCCTCATCATCTTCTTCTTCCCTTTCCTTGGTCATCTCATTCTCCTTTTCTTTTCCCCTTTCTCCTTTGCCGTCTCTTCCCCCTTCCCCCCCCCCCCCCCCCTTCTTTTCCATTCCTTTTTTCCTTTCTAATTACTAATTCTTCTTCTCTTACTTCTTCTGAAATTGTATCTCTCATTAAGGCCTGGACTTTACATCTGCCCATTGCACATACAGTATAATCTTTGTAAATTCTGCACTCAGCCCATTCAGCCTATTTTTTCTTATGCTATATTTCTTTTCCTGTATGTATTGTTCATTTCATATTCATGTTTAATATGTTTGTTTCTTTGTCTGTTCATGTATGGGCCTTTCACCAAGGCAAATTCCACATAAGTGTATCTTATTATGGCAATAAAAACCTTTCTGATTTCTGATTTTACTTCATCCTCTGTTACTCCTTCCTCCTCCACCCGTCCGTCGCCTCCTATTCCTTCTCCTCCTTCTTGCTCTTCCCCTCCACCCTCCCTCCTTTTTACACTGTTTGTATTTGTCTCTTTTATGTTCTTTTATGTATTTTTTTGTCATTTGAGAGTGCCCTGTCAAAGAGAAATAAGACAAAGACAATAAAGTTTTTCTTATCTTATCTTACCTCCCTCCTTCCCTCTCCTCCTGCAGGGCTGAAGACTCAGGCCTGCTCACCCATGAGGAGAGCCTCCCTGTCAGGTCTTTGGTGCTGGGTGACATCCAGAGGCCCGGGTCAGAGGCCGCCTACAGGGTGGGACCGCTCCGTTGTCATGGAGACGGTAAGTCCTGCTCTGGTTGCCTGGTTACACATGATGGAGAGAGGACAGAATCTTCCTATCCTGAAGAATCCCAGCTTTGTATGAAACTGTTCCCTGTCACAGAAACAGTGCACTATATACACTATATATACAAGTGAAAAAAAAAAACCTTAGCGTTGAACCCTGGGATAAAAAAAATGATTTGCCTCTCCCCGTTCACTTCCAAACATATTTTTTCTTAATTGAGGTGCCATGAGATCCACCTGAAGCGGAGAGACTTCGCCTCTCAATACCTATTTAAGCAATATTACACAAGAGGGGGTGTTTTTTACCATCATATTATTGGCACTACAAAACCTCGGCACAAGCGCCTCTGCCAGTAGTACCAAAAATTACGTTAAATTAGTTTTTATAATTAGACATATATTTTATAACTAGACAGGGATTTCTAGTCGGCCAGCTAACTTAAACTAACGTTAGCTTTGTAGCAGAGGTGGAAAGAGTTCAAACATATTCTACTTAAATAAAAGTACTATTACTGTGATGAACTTTCACTTAAAGATCTTGACAGTGTTTTCATTATCATGTTTCTCAGAGAATTTCTGGAACGCTGCGTTTTTCGACAAGGAGACGTCATACCTCCACTTCCCCACCTTCCACGGAGAGCTGAGCGCAGATATCTCCTTCCTGTTTAAAACCACGGCCTCGTCTGGCGTGTTCTTGGAAAACCTGGGCATCAAAGACTTCATCCGGATCGAACTGAGCTGTGAGTAGGAGCTGGAGGGTGGAGATGAAATCCGGATTAGAGTGATGTGTCAGTGAAACCTGGAAGCCCAAGTCTTAATCTGGATCTGTGTAAAACCCCCAGACGTAATCTGTATCAAACTATCCTGAAGGGAAATATATTGTTTATTTTAGGTTGGACTCAGCTGTCTTAAACTTCCTTTTCTGACTTTAACTAAATGTTACAGAAAGTTTAACATCTTAGGGAGGTTGTTTCAGCCCAAAGGTGTTGGATGGGGCTGAGCTCAGGGCTCTGCGCAGAGCAGTCAGCTTCTTCCACACCAAACTGGGAAAACTGCACGGGGGCATTGTGATGAAAGTTGGAAACATGTCTAAAATATCATCATATACTGTTGCATTAAAGCCCCCGATAGTTTTTTTTTTTTTTTTTTACAGTAAATCTGAAGTATCTCTCTTTAACGTTAAATATTCATGATTAAAGCCATAAGAACAACACTGTCGTTGCATCCAACAACACATTCTCACTCCCATCGCGTCAAAAAGCGACAAAAGGGACAGTTAGGTTTAGGAAAAGATGGTGGGTGGGGTTACAAATGTACAATTCAGTGACACACGGGACAAGAACGGGACATGAACCCCGGTCTCCTGGGTGAAAGTCCTGTGTTGTTGGACGCCACAATCTTCTGAACATAGTCATACTGAGAAATCCAGAGAGAGTTGTGTGGAGCTGATAGTCTTAATTAGCTTTGTAGCAACTCATTTGGCAATGGCTTGAATGTGACAGACGTTCATTAATATTAAAAAGTTAAGCACCAAAGCTTTACGTAAGCAATAATTAGAGTCAGGGTTCGAATTATCATTTCATCTTTGTGGGAGTCTCTTTAAAAAAAAAAATAAAAAATAGTCTATGAGCAGCAAATTTTGAGCATTAAACATTTCATTTCCTGCATTCAGGTGAATAAATTTTTATGCACCTATTCACCTTTTTCTCAATCAATGTATGCTGGAAATATCTTAATTGTGTTGACCTTGGGTCACATTGACCCGTTTAAAATTTTTGTTTTATATTAGAAAATATGGGACGTAGAAATAAGCGCTGAAAATGTGTAGAAGAAAAATGGAAAAATTTAAAACGTTGGAAAAAGCAAAAACAAATTGTGATAAAAAGGCGTCAAAAATGTCAGAAAAAAAAGGTTGAAGGGAAGACAACACAAGGGTTAATATAATTATAATAAAACATAATGGAATATATTACAAAAGGCTGTCAGGCATTCTGTATTGCTATTTATTCTCCTGTAGATCAACTGTCCTAATTATATCTGAGTCAGCACACATGTAGCCTCTAGAAGCATAATTTACTCCTCCCTCCTCTTTTGCGTCTTTTGTTGGGGAAGTAACCTACTTAAATGTGCACATGACAATTATTCACCTCAATGATACGTTATTCATTTTAATGGATTAATAAATCCCTGGACTGTAATATTTCAGATGTTTGAGCAAGATTTCTGCTCATGTTCAAAACTTTGTGCACATTCAAAATATAACTCATCTGTGCTCTCTGAGATTTGGAGGAGTCGTGATATTTTGAGAAAAATAAAGTTATAATATTTCAGAAAATAGTCTACCTGCATCATAGTCTGCTGTGCATTACGTGATTGCTCTGCTGATACGGTAGATCTCAGACCTTCTGACAGACTTGAGCCCCGTTTGGGTCTCTGGTCTCTGAATGAGAGAATGTTTAGGGAAGTGGCTGTACGCTGCTCTACATCGGGGATGGGAAACCGAATCTACTGCAGAAATTCACGGAGCACAAACGGGACACATCTACCGCAGCTCCCACTGGCTCCCACATAATTCGAACCCTGATTAGAGTTGAATTCAAGAAAGAAACATCCTTAGTTATTTTGTATGAAATGTGTCTGCTCCATCAGGACTTTGTTTGTGTGGTGTGATGTAAAACAAAATGTAAACTATTAGCTGTGTGCAGTCATTGAGGAACTGGTTCAAGGAAATGTCTCTGACACATAGAAGGTTAAGCCTTTAACTATAGGTTAAGCCTTTTTATGGCATAAGAATGCATTGTGTACCAGACAGATAAGCAGAAGAACAGTAAAAGACAGTTAAAGTTAAGAGAATAGAAGAGGAAGTTGCACTACACAGAGGCCCCGACCTTGGTGTGTGTGTGTTTATGAAAGATAACAAGGAGACACCCCCCTGTGAGGAGAGAATAAAAATACAGGGACAGTTTAGATCGGAGTTCATTCGAACAGAGATCTTGGTGGACTGAGTTTCGACTTCATGTCTGTCGCTAGGGAAACTTAGACTCTGTTTGTCATCCCACAATTGTGTTGTAACTTTTATGCTGGACTCAGTAAACTTTGTTTAACTGAACTCTTCGTCTAAGATTGATCCTTGTGTTCTGGTAAACTTAAGTCCAATGTAAGAAGGCGCGTGAATTAATAAATTGGAGTCAGATTTGACAGGCCTTAGGGCCTTATTTTTGACATAATTCCCTCTACAGTGATCAGATTTGACAGTGCTGGCAACACAGACAAACCCCCTCATCAGTCATCACACTTTGATTCAAATTCTGCTTCATTCTGATGAATCACGGTGACATCGCCTTTTTCCAACTGAACCACGAGCCCTAAACAGCATATGGTGGCATTTACTGCTTGCTACAGTAGCTTAGCATAAAGACTGAGGGAAACAACTGAATTAAGTGAAAATAAAAACATCTTTTGTGGCATACTGAAGAAGACGTATCACGCGTCTTTAACTCAAGATAAAGGAAATGTAAAATACATTTTTGTTCTTGGGGGAGTTATGTGCTGCAAAATCAGACCAAATCTGAGATGTTAATTTTTGCTTTGCTTCAGGGATGATTGAGTTGAGACTGAGAGCACACGGAGCTCTTCTTTGCTTCACTTCAGCTTTGTGTTTTCATTGCTCATATTTTCAGTTTCAGCTCTCAGTTCTCTGCAGAGCTTTCTAGCTGTTGCCCACAGAACATATCATTTAGAATATGACAGCAATAACCAAGGGTTTTTTATTTTTATTTTATTGTATGTGTACCACAACATCATGGTCTCGCTCCCATTGGTTTGTTGTCTTTTAAAATATGGCAGAAATACTCACAGGGGTGTTCTTTATGCTTGTGGTTATGCAGCTAGGTATGAGATATGTGTTTATGGGAAGACATGGTGTCTGGTGTTTAGTAAGTCGTGTATGTGTTATTATGGAACCCAGGCAACTTCTAGGCAAGACCACCTTCAATAGCATTCACACGCTACTATTGGCCAGGCGTCCATGCTTACGCAAGGTAACGGAACCCGATTTGTTCAGGTCCTATCCCCTGGCCAATCGGCTATCCTAACCTTAACCACTCAAGGTCAATGCCTAACCCCAACCAATCGGGCTGCTTCGTAGGGCGGGACTTGCCTAGGAGTTGCGTGGGATCCATAATAACGCATTGTGTAGCGATGGCTTAAATCAGTTATTAGAGTCATCTATAGTTGCTTTCTGAAGCTCAATCAGCCCATTTCACCAGTTTTGTTGAGTTTAGTTTGTAGCTTTATATATTGTGCTGCATTTTGCATTTTCTTAGAAATGGGATTTGAAGGGGGACACACACAGAATGTTGTACAGGGACACTGCTGCACCAACAGCCTCTCTCCTCGGGGAAATCATTGTCAGTGTTCATGTTCCAGCTCTGAATACTGCTGCTCTGTTTTGCCCGCTTCCTCAGAGAACAATTTCTAAATGAAGTTACCGTGTGATGCTGGGATATTGTTTCATCTTGTTCTGTGCTCACACAGTAATACATCTTCTCCTTCCAAAACACGAAAGATGAGTCTAAAAAATAGGAGTCTCTAAAATCGACTCCTTTTGTTGGAATGAACTTGACAGGAATTTGTCATCTGAGGCTGTCATCTGAAACTGTTAGATTCCAGAAGTAAAAAAAAAAATCTCATAAAACACCCAGCTGACATTTATAATAACTAAAACTCCAGCCTTGGAGCAGAGAATTTCTCAACAGTATGTTGTTTGGCTCACCTCACATGTCTGGATAAGGATGGTAGATATTTGAAAAACAATCTGATATTGTTGTTCATTCAATATTCATCTTTTTTTAGCTGCTTTTTACGAACACCATTTCCCCTGAGCCCTAGATGTTTGTGAGCCAAGTGCGTAACTTTGGGTTCAGTATTTGGGGGGGGTAGAGATCTCCAACTATCTAGGGAGGTCCCGGGAGATGTATTGAAAAAAGAGATAAAATCGTCAAATGGCGACAAATGTTGAAAAAGACTTTGAAACAAAACAAAAAAAGCTGACAAAAACTCAACCAAACAAAAAAGCAACCAAAGCCTTGAAAAAAATGTCGAAAAAAAGGAACAAAAGCCCAGTTTTGATTATTGTTGGGGGTTGTAACCCCCCCATCCCACCCCACCGTAAATTACGCCTATATTGTGAGCAACGACAAAAGAAGCGAGGCCCTTGGCAAGTCGAGGGGTCGCAGTTAGCGCAGATAAGAGGAGCGAGTGCTGTACACGTTTTTAAACTTGTTGGCAGAACTTTAAAAGAGAGCGTTGGTAAATGTTATTGATAAGGACAAAACCAAATGACAATGACGTAAATACTCGCACTGCCCACTTTTTCACGGAAGCTGTAGTTTTTTCTGTGCTAACAAAGTCATTGTTGTTGAACTTTCTTAAAAGGTTTAAATTTCTCAACTGCCATATCCCATTAGGAGGCCAAATTGCTATAAATTACCTGTATATAAATATTTAAATGCACTATATTTCAAGAGGGGAGGTGGGAAATATCTCAGTCACTTTAATACAGTGGTAGTTTATTTTAGTGAGGTAGGTTTTTAATCATTCATTATTAATTACAGACCACGGAGCTGCTGCAGCGCGCCGTCCGTGGTCTGTGCAGCTTCAGGTTTATAAAGGACGCGCTCTGCTGTGGGGATGCTGTTGTAGATGAGTCCCGTTTGTGCTCCGTGAATTTCTGCAGTAGTTTCGGTTTCCCACCCCCGATGTAGAGCAGCGTACAGCCACTTCCCTAAACATTCTCTCATTCAGAGACCAGAGACCCAAAAGGAGCTTGAGTCTGTCAGAAGGTCTGAGATTTAATTAATAGTTAGTTAGTAGAAGTTGATATTGTCATCAGTGTATTCCTGTGATGGTTGTGTTTAATGCCGGTCTGCAAATCAAACTTCCTTTAAGATGGTAATAAAGTTCAAGTTGACGAACCTCCACAAGACCATACACATCCACTATATTGACTGATACAAATGCTGTAATCAGGCTACTGATATACATGTATTTATTATCTGAATCTACAGCTGTGAGATGTGAGAACCACACATTTCCTTTGAAAAAAAAAAAAACATGCGTCTATGAGGAATTCTAAGTAATGACAACAATTCTGTCGGTGCGTCCACATGATACAAGCCTTCTGTGATCGCGCACCACCCCCACCCCTCCCCCATGCAGTTGCTAGTAGCCAAGGAGGACACGGAGGATTAAAACATGATGGACTCTTCAGAAGAGGTCATTATCTTCACTCGAGTTTCTCTGTGGGAAAGTCGCCGGACGCCACAATCTTCTGAACATAGTCACACTGAGAAATCCAGAGAGAGTTGTGTGGAGCTGATAGTCTTAATTAGCTTTGTTGCAACTCATTTGGCAATGGTTTGAATGTAACGGACGTTCATTATTATGAAAAAGTTACACACTAAAATTTAATTATGTTTAAAATGGTGTGAAATCCTGACCCATAATCCTGTTCCTTCATTCGTCTCTCTTACATATTTGTTTTCCGCTTTGTCGCCATCCTTTCCATGAATCATCCCTCTCCCTCTAACTCCCTCTTCTTGTCTCCTGTGTATCCCTCTCCCTCCTGTCAGCCTCTACTCGGGTGCTTTTCTCCTTCGATGTTGGTAACGGGCCGCTGGAGGTTCGCGTGGACTCGAGTGTCCCTCTGAATGACAACCGGTGGCATCGCGTCCGAGCCGAGCGGAACGTCAAGGAGGCGTCGCTTCGATTGGATGAACTTCCTGTCGCCACACAGGAGGCTCCTGCTGACGGGCACTTCCACCTGCAGCTCAACAGCCAGCTGTTCATAGGTGAGGGGGACGCAAGGGCGTAACTTTGGGTTCAACATTGGGGGTTGGATAATTTGGAGCATTTCAAATACTTCATTTCCTGCATTCTGGTACATTTTTCTGCAACAATGCGTGCCTTTTCTGCATGAAGTTATAGTGCAAATGTCTTTATTTATGTAAAAGATATTATAATAGTTTTTTTGGGGGGGGTTTTGATAATTGGGGGGGTTGTAGCCCCTCCCATCCCCCCTGTAAATTACACCTATGCGTGCCCTACTGTTTTTGTGTTTGTGTGTTGCTGTGTTTTCATTTGAGTCATGATTCCCTCCGGGTGTGTGCCACGGCTGACGGCGTTCCCGCAGCTTAAGCTGCTCAGCGGTAATGAGGGAGAAGCATTACGTGGTCGGTGTGTGCCAAGCGGTGCCAGAGTGAGCTGTGAGAACCAGAGAGAGACAGTAGCTGTGTATGAAACCATTCCCTGTCACGGAAACAGTGCATTATATAGTGCGTTCGCCATTTTGTAGTGGTGTTTGCATTCTCCCCCGTAAAATTTCATTCACTATGTAGTCCACTGTCAAATACCCACAATGCACAGCTAATTTCAATTCAATTCAATTTATTTCTAGTATCAAATCATAACAAGAGTTATCTCGAGACACTTTACAGATAGAGTAGGTCTAGACCACACTCTATAATTTACAAAGCCCCAACAATTCCAGTAATACCCCCAAGAGCAAGCATTTAGTGCGACAGTGGCGAAGAAAGACTCCCTTTTAGAGAGAAACCTCGACAGACCCAGGCTCTTGGTGGGCGGTGTCTGATGGTGCCGGTTGGGGGTGTGATGAACAGTGGCAATTATAGTCACAATAAAGATAATGGAACAGTGACTACAAATGGTAGTCGTAGTAGTTCTAATAATAATTTGAGCGTACACACGATGTAACCTACATTTTTCGAACTTTGTTTTGGTCTGTTTGTTCCGCAGCTTTACAAAGACAACACAAAATACAGAAAATAAGCAACTTTCAACACATACTCTCATGCAACACAAAGCATGCTTTCATATACATTAGACAAGTACCTATATAGTAAGCACATTAACTACTCCTTTCATTGGCATTTTTAATTGAACAACCCTGTCGGCTGCATTCTCCGCACAAAGTGTAGCACAGCCCTTGCACAATGAAATATTGCACAACTAATATATTGCCCCAACCTCAATAGCCTACGTATTGCACAAATGACATAATGCACTCACATGTTTTTCGTTTTTAAACAGTGTAAAGTTAACATGTAACATATATACAACCTTTTATTATTCTCCTGAGTGCTCGGTTTGTTTCAGGAACGTATGAGTATTTTCTGGTCGATTTGTTTACATGATGCTGGGCGCGCCCGCCTCCGTCACACAAATAACCGACACATCTACTGAGTGTCCGGAATCTGGTTTGGTCGTTCCCTATATAGTTCACTATTTAATAAACACTATATAGGGAATAGTGAGTGAGTGAGTGAGTGAGTGAGTGAGTGAATGAGTGAACGGTTTCCAACACAGCTGGTGTGTGCCCGAGTGAGCCAGTGTGCTGAGCCAGGCCAGGCCAGGCCAGGCCAGGCCAGTCAGGATTGTGCTGTGAAGCAAGTGTTTATTGAGATGTTTTGTTTGTTAAGATGACCTGCCACACAAAACCGTTTTTACTTGTATTTTTTGAAATCTGTTAGGTCCATATGTGTTTGTGTTAGGTCGTGAATGTGAAAATGAACTGCTACCTCCTCTGTCAGCTCTAGCCACTGAAAAGAAATAAGCGGAGAAATCAGGCCAATTACAAAAGCTGGTCAGTCTGACGTGGTGTTGCCTGAGCTCATTACTATTCATGAGCTCGCCCAGTTGCGCTGGGTAAAGGATGCTGATAGCCAGGCTCTCATTGGCTAGCTGTTAGCCAATCAGAGTCAAGCAGCTTAGCTCGTTGAATATTAATGAGAACTGGCACAAATCGAGAATGGCTTGAAACAAGGTAACCAAGGCATTTTTTCCACAAAAAAATGTTACAGAGTCCATGGTAGAACTTCAGACATTACCACAAAGTAATGTAATACGTGTGGCAGGGCACCTTTAAAGGCTTAGCTCTTTAGTTCACCTTTTGTGAAACATTCATTGTTTATGTAATTGTTAGTGTCCTCTGCTCCTAGACAGTAGGGATATAATAATGAGATACATGTGAACAGTTCCCTCATTAGTAGCAGTACTGTTGGCTTTGACATCTCTTCCCTATTTTTTCTAAAGCATGTCTCTTTCTTAATAACTCGCCTACACAAACAGGCACTTCTCTGTTTACATATACAAATACATGTATAGTATATCTTCTCATACATTATATTCTTTGTTCTCCAGTTCTCTGATTTATTAAGTGTTTTTCTGTCCATGTTGGTAAGTGTCCAGTTGGCAGATGATCCTCTTTCCTTCTGTAACATGTCTTCATTATTTCTACATTTTTGATTGATGCGCCAGCAATTCAGGCAGCAGCTCTGTGCATAACAATGATGTCCTGTTTAATTGAAAACCAATTAGCAGTATGTATCAGCTTAAATAGAGCTCTGACTGTCACAGTTGTGTTCATGAGTCAAGGAGGAACGTAGTTGTGTGCAAGTCATACTTTCAGGTAAAGATAGACAGTAATCATTTCTAGTTTATTACCTGCGCAGATGCTGCTGTGGCGGAGAAGAAAATGTCCTCCGCTTTGAAAATCACAGTGGTTTCACACATTCTAAGCCTGTTATTGACTAAATGCCACCAAGTGGTGCTATGGAAGATGTCATTATTATCAACAGATGGTCTAGCACTGTAACTCCCCCTCCACAACTAAGCCTGCCAGGGCGAGTTTAGACGGTTTAGAAATCAGTAGCAGCTAGTACAGGATGTGTATCTTCTAAAAAACGTTTCTTTCACACAGGCATGATCTAACATAATATGTTATCGGCTAAATCCTGTTGTTTTATCTGTTGCAGTATTGGATGTAGAAGGTGCTGAATATACACATGTATTCAATAGGGCTTCATCCACAGCTCTACTGTAAAGGAAAAACTCAGTCGCAGCACAATTCATGTTCACAAACGTGAAGCAGGTTCGGAAGACTTTGATGACTTACACAGAGGCATGGTTTCTGATCTGACCACGAACAATAACCATTTTTTAATAAATCAAGCATGCATCAGGGAGCAGTAATATCTAGTGTAGTGTGTGATGTGATTTCTTGCAGTGAGGGTCTTTAAATAATCTGTAAATGAAGCTGAACCTGTGTAAGTGATTCATTAGGCAGTCATGGAACCAACCATCAGTGAGCTGAGAATCTCTGAAACAAACTCCATCCATACTGCAGCCCTGTTGATGTCAACATCTGTTCAATACCACACTTTGAGTTCTCTCTGTGACCTCTCCTTAGAGCTATAGGGGGAAATAATGAAAATCCAACACTTATCAGGTGTTATCATTCTGCAAACATTGTTGTTTGTCATTTCACATCAGCAGACACACAGCGTGGAGGGAAAACAAACTATCAAACAGGGATGAGATTGGAATTCCAGGGAAATCCAGGTGAATATTGATTGGTTGAATAATCCGCTGTGATGTCACCACCATCAGCCTGAACCTGCATATGTTTACCTCTGAATTGTCTGTATAGTACGTTGGAGTGAGTCTCATAGATGTGTATGTTGGGATGGAAATGAGCCTGTATTTATCCCCAGATTGGTTTGTCAACAGTCTCACTCCCAGAGCGTCAAAAAGCAACGATTGGTCAGGTGCCTTTGGGCAAATTGTAACAAGGCGTAGTTTCTGAACCCAAGATGAGATTCTCTCTCTCCAGAGCCTCAGAAGGTGATATTACCTGAAAAAAAAAAATCTTGATGTGTGAATATGTCAATGTTCATTTCTGTGTTTGGGGCCTGTTGTGTAACAGTGGGCTCTGCAGGATTACTATGCACATATACAATATCTTTGTGTGCACAGTTTATTCATGAGCACACAGTCCACACAAGGCAAAGTATTGAGTTACAGTATTTGGATTCACAAGCCTCAGCATTGGCTTGTTTGAAACTATGAACCATCTTACCACATGCATTGTATTTATGAGTCCTGATTTGGAAAGCAAACTGCTCTATTGTTTGAATTATGAGCCGCTGTGTTGGTTTGAATAATTTACAAGCCATATCTCAATGTACACACTGTATTTATGAGCCATAATCCTGCCTTGCTTTATAAGGCACTGACTCCCATGTTTTGATTAATAAGCCACATTATTGCCCAGCGTGGATTTATAATCCACACCATTGTTCATTTTCCAATTCCTTTATTGCTGTTTGTATTGTATGTGCTAAAAATCCATACGCAGCAAATTTGCGTGAGCTCAACGATGAATGCAGAAATCACTTCCTTTGTGAAGGTTTATAAGCAATTATTTTGCCTTGTTTGGAGAAAGAAGCCTCTGTATATTTGAGCTGCATCGCTGTCTGTCCGACTGATGTGCTGGACACAGTTTACTCCTCTCTGCCGCTGTATGTAGACCAAGCGTCCTCCTGTACGAGGATTTGGAGGATTCCTTTGATCTTCGCTTGCTTCACATATCCCTCAAAATGCAGCAGTGTTGGCGTCAGATCATCCTGTAGTATATCATGTAAGCTGTATCCTGGCAGGTGAAGCTTAGCTGGTAATCTATGTTGACTGATGTTCTTTTGTGTTTTCTTCCTGTCCTCTCTGCAGTGGCATACAATATGCTGTGTCGAGGTATCTTTTCATTTCAACTTTACAAATTAGGGGTCGGTATCACTAAGTGATCTACTGTACAACAGAGGGTTTTTAACCCCTGGATCGTGGCCCAGGACCGGCCATTGGCCATTTGCTACCAGGCCATGAGGAAACAATATGTTTTAGCAGCAAAGGCTATGTTAATTTTTCCAATTATTTTAATTGAAATGTATAGTTTGTTTTGTTTTAATTACCTTGAACCTGGTGCAGTCATTTTCCAACTTGCATCAAGGTTTATTTGTATGTTTGCGGTTAATAGAGGGAGATCATGCCTGAACCACAACCTTTATAACTTGATAACATGCATGCACACCTGCAAACTGATTGGGAGTGACCCCCCCTGACTACCTTACAGTTTTAGATAATGTTGTCCATAGTCTGTTGTTCAAAAAAGGTTGAGAACGCAGTATGTAGTACTGTAGATGTGTCTACTAGTATGTAGACACATTGTTTTTTTTTTGAAAGCCCAATGTAAGATCCTTCCTTCGTGTTGTCTTTTGATTTCAACTTCACAAATTTCTCATATCACAGTGGAAAAGACATCGTAATTAGTGTGTTATGTTATTTATACTGCTTGATGCACAGATATGGTCTTTTCCCGTGTGCAGCATCAGCAAACCACACTGTACTGTACGTGCACTGTCTTTGATCATTTGGTCGGATCTCCGCCTCACATCTCAGATCGTCCTTTACTGTTTTATCTGTATTAGCAGACAATATTTCATGATTTCACATCAAGACTTTAATTCTCTTCTAGGCTAAGGCTGTGCTGTCGGACATGTGCTTGATTGTCCACAGCTCCGGAGCTTTGGATTCGTTCTTTCTATGTTTTGCTTTCCAAGCGTGGCGTTGAGGCTTGCACGTGCATCACTTTTGATGATTACTTTGATACTGATTGTTTTCCACTCTTGCATGTTCCAGCGTGCTTTAGCACACGCTGTGCAGATGTCATGCTGAGACTCGAGCGGTTGTGCTGTTTGATACGAGGTCTTGAGGGTCTTAACTTAGAGGTAGAGTTTATCTGTTTGGATTCTTTGATGTTATCTTTGATCTACGCCGTTACACTCTGTAAGTGTATCTTGTAAGCAGTAGTCTCCATTTGATGTGCAGAGAGTGTAATCCATGTTGGAGCTGAGGAACAGCAGGAAGTGTGGTTAAAACCCTCACCTCTCTGATACCATCCCTGTTAGAGATTTTGTTCTCTAATGACCTTTCTTTTCCCCGGTTAAGTCGCTTTGATCAGAGCTGGTGGTCCTCAGGGATCTGTCTCTGGTCCCTGCTGGAATCACAACTTTTACACATGCTACCATGTTAACCTTTATAGCAATGTGAAAGGTTGTTGCTACAAAGTTGCAAAGGAGGAGTGCTTTCTGGGTGTCTGTGAGTAAAAGTCCCTAGAGCTACCTAGAACAACCGAACCAGATCCGCCGACCGTATCGCCGCGCAGAAGGAAGGGTACTCATGGACGAGAGGCTCTTGCTCGTGACAGTGCGAGATTTTACCATTAACGGCATTCTCCTCGGCTGAGCTGTAACGTGAGCTAGCTCAGCTGAGCTAGCAGTATGAGTTAGCTATAAACACAAACTAGCAATGTCAGACCAAGAGGGACTTTTGCACGATGATATGGTTGTCGGGTGCGCTAGAAAGAAAATAGTTCCTACCTGAAACTGCCCACAGCCAGGTCTGTGGATTATCTTGAATAATCGTGTCTTGATTTCTGGAAAAAGACATTGCTGATGAGTTTTTCAAATGTATTTTGTTTTTGGCACTTTGAGCACCACAGGCCAAGCGCCATCTAGTTCCATTATAATGGAGAGAAGGCAGACATCCCTACGGCCAGTATCTCCAACACGCAACAAAACTATGTAGATTGATTAATAGATAAATAGCAAGTAAGAGGGAAAATATGTATGTAATGATTTTGGGGTAAACTGTCCCTTCAAGACAAATATAGCAGAATTTCCAGGACTTTTACAAGATTTTAAGGGGGGCCAACTTTTCCAGAATCTCAGCACGGTCTCTTGTTCACACAGGATTTGTTGGAGAAGCAGCACATGTGGAAGGAGTAGTGAATGTCTACATGGACATGAATGACCTTATGTTTCAAGTAGTACTGCTGTCGTGTTTCAAAGTGTGGTGACTTGTGGTTAACAGTTTCAGATGGTTGCCATTCACAATTTAATGTTTCCATAACGTAACAAACTGAATTATTATACAGAAAAATAGGTGTTACTGCTGGGTTACACTTGATTACAACACTGATTCATATACAAAAGGCATTTACATAAGTGCGAGCATACTTAAGGAAGGTCATATTAGTGTGTACATAAACATTGTAATTTCCCTTGTGGGATTAATAAAGTATAAATTATATAATAATTATAGTATAATGTATTATTATTATGTGAGGGTAGTCAGTGTGTCACCCTTATGAATGGTTATTTAAAGATTTCCATTTCCAAGCAGGTCAGTTTCTCATTACTGTATTCTAATCATTACAGTTTCCTGAATCGTAATACCTAAATGTTGAACAATGACTTTCAGTAGACTTAATAAGGATAAAAAATGACTCTTCATTGTGTTGTGTCAGAGGAAATGTCGATGCAAGTTTCATATCCTTTGTTGCTGCTGGTTCAATAATTCATACCAGTCAAATCAGAGCAGAGAGTGGAGGCCTGGAGGAGAGTCGAGCGGAGCTCAGTGATTTATTGGTGTGAAAGCTGCTGCTACTGAACAATAGGAAGTTGTCAGCTTCAAACTATGAGAGCAAAGAGCTGCCAAGTTTGTGCTCTGAACACAATAAGTTTCGATCTGTGATCTTTGCAGAAATAGGAGGTTGTCATGTTTGAAGTTTGCGAACAATAGATGTTGCATCTCAGAAAGCATATACAATGTTGAACATGCAGAGTTGTGATCTTAGCTGAAACATTGAACGGTAAAGTGAGCATACTGTTTGCTGCTCGTCCTATTAGACAGGCAATCAGCCACTGATCCAGTGAGCAGCCGGCGTGGCATTAGAAAGACGGACAGCAGATGAAAGTTATGCCCCCGATTCAGTTTTGCACCTACAGCTTGTTGCCTCATTGCCGTTTCATCGTTGTGTCATTTCATGAGAAGAGTGTTGACAGTTTGGAGCTTCTGGGGGAGCAGAGGCGACATGTGGATCTGCTGTACATGACAGGAGGAGGAGAAATGTAAAACTAGAGAGAAAGAAGAAATACTGACTTGTCAACACGGAGAAATAAGAGAAGGGCTGTGACAAGGAGTGTGATGGTGTGTTAAAGTAGATCCTTGGCTAAAAACAGGAATATTTGTCACATTCCCCACCCAATTTGTGCCAAGTCCCAATCTAATGTGCTGATTGGAAAATCTACACCAAGCAGAACTGTCACTGGGCAAGCAGTTGTCAATCTGAACTAAGTATTAGAACTTCATACATTATTCTTTGTAACTTATATTAAAAGAAAAACGTTGTTAGGTGACACACTAGTTAATGATTTCTCCGTAAAGAGCTGCGTAATAAATACACCTTTTCAAGGAGAGGTAAGTGCTCTCATTGCAGTAGTAGTCATGTCAGATTACGCACAAGGAGCAGGTTTTGAATTCAAATACTCTGATTTATCTTTTACTGTGCAGTTGTGCTTGTGATCCTTAGTAAAGTCATTCTACCAGGAGTGGGGTTCAAACCCACGAGGCCTTTTGACCATTGGATCTGAAGTCCAACGCCTTAACCACTCGGCCTGGTAGCAACCATGAATGCAAAGTGGTAGAGATGATTCACAACCTCTCTATCCTCAATCATTCATTGACCAGCCTCACAGTCCCACTGCTGGGTCATTCCTTTGGTCTGGATTTATACTGATTGGCTCCCAGGCATCTTCATCTTGCGTAAAGATTGATTGAGAAGTCACAGTATGTATTTATTAGGGGTGGGAATAAAAATCGAAAATTGTATGTATCATGATTCTTTTTGTGACGATTTTCATAATCAGTTCTTTTCCCTAGAATTGATTTTTTATTTTTTAGCCAGTGATTCACCTAAATATTTTCTGTTTATACCGTATCTCCGACGGTGACTACATCATATCTGTTTCCAGCAAAACAGACCAGATGCAGGAAATGCAGAAAATCCATGTTATGTTCTTCTTTATAAATGAAATAAAAGTCAGACTGAATTACATGTGATGTGCATTCTTTTTAGAAAAAAATCAGTTTTTAGAAATGTATCATTATATATTGTCTCTAGAAGTGTATACTCAATACTATCCAATCGCAATACTTTCAGCAATCGCAATGAATGAAAATCCCAATACACATCGTCTCATCTTTTTACATCATTGTTATATTTATATTTATGTGTCAATATTTTTTTTTTCCCACCCAATTTCTGCCAAGTCCCAAACTACAAACAGGATTTTGAAAAGTGAGGAGGACATGTCACAACTGAAAGTGTTCTCATTGCAGTAGCAGTCATGTCAGATAACTACACAAGGAGCAGGTTCTGAATTCAGAAACCCCATGAGTTGTTTTTTTACTGGGCAGTTTTGCATGTGATCCTTGTTAAAGTCATTCTACCAGGAGTGGGGTTCGAACCCACGAGGGCTTTTGCCCATTGGATCTTAAGTCCAACGCCTTAACCTCTCGGCCATCCTGGTAGTCATCATGAATATAAAGTGATAGAGATGATTCTACATCATCAGCTGAAGGTCTAATGTGTAATGCTAATGTTTATATCACAACCTCTCCATCGTCAATCATTCATTGACCAGCATCACACTCCCACTGCTGGGTCATTCCTTTGGTCTGAATAGAGCTCAACAGTCCCGCCCCTCCTCCTAGAGACCTTGGGTTCCGGAAGTAAATTTCCCATTCATTTCTCCCATTGACGTCTGGAAAGATCCGTACATAAAGAGTTTTAGACCATGCCTTAGGCTAACTAGCTACGACGTGACATAAGCATACAACATATAATTTCAACTGAAAAAACGAACAGAAAATCCAAAAAAAGTAAAAAGGTACAAGACTGTGTACATAGTTTCATTATTGAGCGAAGAAACTACTCATTCCATAAACCACCGCGCAACACTGAAGAAAGGAAGCTACGTTAGTTTAGCTAACAGCTAATTTGGCTAACCACTAACTGAGACAGTATGTATTAACTTTAAAAAAAAACTCAAAATTAAACCTGAAAATAACCGTTAAAATATATAACAGCTGTTACGTCAGCTGTAGCCTGCTTTACCCAGTGTTTAGTTTAGTTAACGTTATTTTAGACTGAAACAAGCTGTAGTAAGTAAGTAAGTAAGCTAGCAGTTAGCCGAATTAGCTGTTAGCTAAACTAACGTTAGCTTCCCGGTGGAGGCTAACGGCAGAAGCGTGGAACCGATCGTGTTTCGTGCGGTGTCGTCAATCCTCGTAAAACAGGATTATCATTTTGGGCATGCGCATGACGGATCATGCAGGCAGCTCCCCCTCCTCACCAGCATGAGTTCCACCAATCAGAGGCATCACTGTTGGATTGTGGGATTGTTCAGGATTGTGGGTAATGGAGTACTTATCCAAGACATCGTGAATAAAAGACATTTATCTCAAAACAAGGTTGGTGCCCCATGAACTTTTGGCATCTATATGAGCATATACAATCGCTGAGTCATGTCGTACCTGGTTTTAAGTCTACCATCGATGGTTACGATTTTATGGCTTATACTCCAATTTGTCAATGGAGAAATTGCATTGTATTTCTACTTCCGGAACCCGCTATGGGTGGGACTGTTGAGCTCTATTCATACTGATTGGCTCCCAGGCACCTTCATCTTGCATGAAGATTGATTGAGAAGTTACAGTATGTATTTAGTAGGGGTCAGGGGGGGAATCGACTGACTGGCTTGACATGTGATATGCATTCTTTTTTAGAAAACAATTTGTTTTTAGAAATGTCTCATGATATATTGTCTCTAGAAGTGTATACTCAAAACTATCCAATCGCAATACACATCGAGTTGGCACCCATGTATCGTGAAAGAATGGAATCGGGACAGAAGCATATGGTCCCAGCCCTAGTATTTAAATATACAAGCTTAGCTCATCTCTGCACACTGTGGTCTATGAACATCTTTGTGTTTGTAAGGGGTTATTGCTTTCCCACCCAATTACTGCCAAGTCCCAATCTAATGTGCTGATTGGCCATCTACACCAAGCAGAACTGTCACTGAGTGCTCATTTGTCAGTCTTGTCTCTGTATTAGAACTTCATACAGTATTATTTGTAACTTAGGAGAAAGCAATCCACATAAGCAGAGTGTAGGTAATACAGTAACTAATATTTGTCTTGTGAAACCTGCTGTTGTTTTTTTGTGTCACTTCTATAACTTTTCACAATATAGAAGGTATACCAGGAATGGGATTTGAACCCACGAGGCCAACTGTCCATTGCATCTTGAGTGCACCTTAACCACTCGGGTATCCTAGTAATGTTTACGTGTCTCTAAATGGCAAAAGAAAAACATTGTTAGCTGACACACTAGTTACTGATTTCTCCGTAAAGAGCTGCATAATAAATATTCCTTTTCAAGGAGAAGTAAGTGCTCTCATTGCAGTAGTAGTCATGTCAGATTACCGCACAAGGAGCAGGTTTGGAATTGGAAAACTCCATGATCCATTCTATGATTCTACGTCATCAGCTGAAGGTCTAATGTGTAATGTTAATGTTTATATCACAACCTCTCTATCCTCAATCATTCATTGACCAGCCTCCCACTCCCACTGCTGGGTCATTCCTTTGGTCTGGATTCATACTGATTGGCTCCCAGGCACCAACTTGATGCTCAACATGATCTTGCGTGAAAATTGATTGAGAGGTTACAGTATGTATTTTTAGGGGTAGGGATAAAAATCAAAAATTGTATGTATTGTGATTTTTTTTGCGACGATTTTCAAAATCGATTCTTTTCCCTAGAATTGATTTTTTATTTTTTAGCCAATGATTCACCTAAATATTTTCTGTTTATACTGTACCTCCGACGGTGACTACATCATATCTGTTTCCAGCAAAACAGGCCGGAAGCAGGAAATGAAGAAAATCCATGGCTGTGTCTCAAACTGCCTACTTCTGTCAGTACACTGCTAATGGTCACTGACCACTTACTGCCGTAGTACCCACTTTCGATGGTTAGTATTGTCCCAAAAGGAACACTTACGTTAAAACACTTACTTACTGACGAGTGGTCGGCTCAGCTCGCCGCCTCTCAAAATCTGACGAAAATCTTTCAAACTGACCTTTGTTGATCTGAAATGAAGACAGATTTATTATTTGTGTCCCCCTTCAGAAATTTTATGTTTATTGTCCCCCCCTAACTGTATTAATAATACAGCCACAATTATACTCGTAGAAGACGTGTTCACCGGGGAAAGCCTTAATACTATCATTAGTGTAGCATGGAGACTGTACCATTATCCTTCTTTTCAGTGTTTCTCTCTCGATTCAATGAAAAAGCTGGCTAAATTGACCGAAATATTCTTCTTTAAAACCATTTATTTTTAAGTTGTTTATAATCAAGCCACAAAAATACCTTAAAACATAATGACTTATTTTGAAAAAGTGTCCCCATATATAAAAGAAATACAATACTTTTGTAGACTTGTTAAATTAGCTGATCATAATGTAAATTAGTGAGCCACTGGTAAAGCTCATCTGCTCACCCTGACAGCCACACACCTCCAAAAATATGAACTAAGCTCAACACACTTACCTGAGACTCTCCACCTGACTGTCCCTGGTCTACCTGTTCCTCAGGTCTTTCTGTCTCCTTTGCCTGTGACATAGTGACATTAGTATTTCCATAAGCACCCATTCTTATAAAGATGTTACCAAATTGTCTTGATATGAGGACTTATTGTACTTACTTGGCGTTTTGGTGTAGGCCTACTGAAAAAGGATCTTATGTCTGTTTTTCTTTTCTCTGTCATTTTAAACAACACAAATCTTTAACGGCAGATGTCTAAATATGAGTTAGTTTCATAGGTTCACCACGTGGTCATATTATAATTATAAAATGATCTTGCGTCCTCCACATAAATATTAGGTTTCGTCTGGGACATCCATCCATCTTCGTCCGCTTATCCGGTCTCGGGTCGCGGGGGTAGCAGCTCCAGCAGGGGACCCCAAACTTCCCTTTTCCGAGCCACATTAACCAGCTCCGACTGGGGGATCCCAAGGTGTTCCCATGCGAGGTTAGAGATATAATCCCTCCACCTAGTCCTGGGTCTTCCCCGAGACCTCCTCCCAGCTGGACGTGCCTGGAACACCTCCCTAGGGAGGCGCCCAGGGGGCATCCTTACCAGATGCCCGAACCACCTCAACTGGCTCCTTTCGACGCGAAGGAGCAGCGGCTCTACTCCGAGCTCCTCACGGATGACTGAGCTTCTCACCCTATCTCTAAGGGAGACACCAGCCACCCTCCTGAGGAAACCCATTTCGGCCGCTTGTACCCTGGATCTCGTTCTTTCGGTCATGACCCAACCTTCATGACCATAGGTGAGGGTAGGAACGAAAACTGACCGGTAGATCGAGAGCTTTGCCTTCTGGCTCAGCTCTCTTTTCGTCACAACGGTGCGATAAATTGAATGTAATACCGCACCTGCTGCGCCGATTCTCCGACCAATCTCCCGCTCCATTGTTCCCTCACTCGCGAACAAGACTCCAAGGTACTTGAACTCCTTCACTTGGGGTAAAGACTCATTCCCTACCTGGAGAAGGCACTCCATCGGTTTCCTGCTGAGAACCATGGCCTCCGATTTAGAGGTGCTGATCCTCATCCCAGCCGCTTCACACTCGGCTGTGAACCGATCCAGTGAGTGCTGAAGGTCACAGGCCGATGATGCCATCAGGACCACATCATCTGCAAAAAGCAGCGATGAGATCCCCAGCCCACCGAACTGCAACCCCTCTCCACCCCGACTACGCCTCGATATCCTGTCCATAAATACTACAAACAGGATTGGTGACAAAGCGCAGCCCTGGCGGAGGCCAACTCTCACCTGAAACGAGTCCGACTTACTGCCGAGAACCCGGACACAGCTCTCGCTTTGGTTGTACAGAGATTGGATGGCCCTGAGAAGGGACCCCCTCACCCCATACTCCCGCAGCACCTCCCACAGTATCTCCCGGGGGACCCGGTCATAGGCCTTCTCCAGATCCACAAAGCACATGTAGACCGGTTGGGCATACTCCCAGGCTCCCTCCAGGATCCTTGCGAGAGTAAAGATCTGGTCCGTTGTTCCACGACCAGGACGGAATCCGCATTGTTCCTCTTCAACCTGAGGTTCGACTATCGACCAAACCCTCCTTTCCAGCACCTTGGAGAAGACTTTACCAGGGAGGCTGAGAAGTGTGATACCCCTATAATTGGCACACACCCTCTGGTCCCCCTTTTTGAAAAGGGGAACCACCACCCCGGTCTGCCACTCCTTAGGCACCGTCCCAGACTTCCACGCAATGTTGAAGAGGCGTGTCAACCAAGACAACCCCTCCACACCCAGAGCTTTAAGCATTTCTGGACGGATCTCATCAATCCCTGGGGCTTTGCCACTGTGGAGTTGTTTAACTACCTCAGCAACTTCCACCAGGGAAATTGACGACAATCCCCCATCATCCTCCAGCTCTGCCTCTACCATAGAGGGCGTATTAGTCGGATTTAGGAGTTCCTCAAAGTGCTCCTTCCACCGCCCTATTACCTCCTCAGTTGAGGTCAACAGCGTCCCATCCTTACTGTACACAGCTTGGTTTTCCAGAAGCACCTTGGTGCCGACCGAAAGTCCTTCTCCATGTCTTCTCCGAACTTCTCCCACACCCGCTGCTTTGCCTCTTTCACGGCAGAGGCTGCAGCCCTTCGGGCCCTTCGGTACCTTGCCACTGCCTCCGGAGTCCTCTGGGATAACATATCCCGGAAAGACTCCTTCTTCAGTCGGATGGCTTCCCTGACCACCGGTGTCCACCACGGTGTTCGTGGGTTGCCGCCCCTTGAGGCACCTAAGACCCTAAGACCACAGCTCCTCGCCGCAGCTTCAGCAATGGAAACTTTGAACATTGTCCACTCGGGTTCAATGCCCCCAGCCTCCACAGGGATGCACGAAAAGCTCCACCGGAGGTGTGAGTTGAAAGTCTGTCGGACAGGGGCCTCCTCCAGACGTTCCCAATTTACCCGCACTACCCGTTTGGGCTTACCAGGTCTGTCCAGAGTCTTCCCCCACCCTCTGACCCAACTCACCACCAGATGGTGATCGGTTGACAGCTCTGCCCCTCTCTTCACCCGAGTGTCCAAAACATACGGCCTCAGATCAGATGAAACGATTATAAAATCGATCATTGACCTTTGGCCTAGGGTGCTCTGGTACCAAGTACACTTATGAGCATCCCTATGTTCGAACATGGTGTTCGTTATAGACAATCCATGACTAGCACAGAAGTCCAACAACAAACAACCACTCTGGTTTAGATCAGGGAGGCCGTTCCTCCCAATCACGCCTCTCCATGTGTCTCCATCATTGCCCACGTGCGCGTTGAAGTCCCCCAGCAGAACTATGGAGTCCCCCACTGGAGCCCCATATAGGACTCCACTCAAGGTCTCCAAGAAGGCCGAATACTCCGAACTCTTGTTTGGTGCATATGCACAAACAACAGTCAGAGTTTTCCCCCCCACAACCCGCAGGCGTAGGGAGGCGACCCTCTCGTCCACGGGGTAAACTCCAACGTAGCGGCGCTCAGCCGGGGGCTTGTGAGTATCCCCACACCCACCCGGCGCCTCACACCCTGGGCAACTCCGGAGAAGAAAAGAGTCCAACCCCTATCCAGGAGTATGGTTCCAGAACCGAGACTGTGCGTAGAGGTAAGCCCCACCAGATCTAACCGGTAGTGCTCCACCTCCCGCATCAGTTCCGGCTCCTTCCCCCACAGAGAGGTGACATTCCACGTCCCCAGAGCCAGCGTCTGCTGCCCGGGTCTGGTCCGTCGAGGCCCCTGACCTTCACTGCCACCCATGTGGCAGCGCACCCGACCCCAGCGGTTCCTCCCACAGGTGTTGGGCCCATGGGATGGAGAGATGGATGCCACGTAGCTTTTTCGGGCTGTGCCCGGCCGGGCTCCGTGGCAAACCCGGCCACCAGACGCTCGCTGACGAGCCCTCCATCTGGGCCTGGCTCCAGATGGGGGCCCCGGGGTTCCTCCGGGCAGGGTCACTCCATCTCTTCCTCGGTCACTCATAGGGTTTCGTCTGGGACAGAGGATATATATTTAACTGATCAGCTACATAACTTCATATTGAGCAAAACACAACTGTAGATCTCCAATATTAACCCTAATATCAGTTCACACACATAACGGCTTATCGCCGTGGTAACATTAGTTGTAGTGGGTGCATTTCTATCCAACAAGCTATAAGCTAGGTAACGTTACATTATATTACACTAACATAGCAAACTTTTTTGTCATTAATTACTCAGCATCATTTCTATTTGATAAAAGAAAAACTTAATCCGATGTTTAATGTGAATAAAAGAGCCTTGAACCGCCTACTTACTACATACCGTGAGTCATACTGTGAGTCTGTGAGTCTAGTGCAGATCCTAAGGTACAGCAGGCAGTGCACCAAACCACTGTGAGGCAAGGGAGGGGAGACTCAAAATGTTTCTAAACTTAAAAAGCATTTTTTGGGGTGTGTGTTGTTTTACTGCTTACACAGATATTTTAAGTATACATCATTATGTTATTTACAATACACAGCATTGTTTTAATGATATTTCTAGGTGGGGACAACCCTTAGATGGGGGGGTCTTGACCCTCCCCCGACCCACCTGGGATTTACGCCCTTGCCCCCTGTCCCCAGTGGAAATTACGCTCTAGCTCAGTACTATCAAATCGCAACACACATTAAAATGACACCGCTGTATTCTATATTTTCACAATATAGAAGGTATACCAGGAGTGGGATTTGAACCCACGAGGACAACTGTCCATTGCATCTTGAGTGCAACGCCTTAACCACTCGGCCATCCTGGTGATGTTTACTTGTCCCTAAATGGCAAAAGAAAAACGTTGTTACCTGACACACTAATTACTGATGTCTCCATTAAGAGCTACATAAGAAACACACCTTTTCAAGGAAAAATAGGATAAAGGTATACCACAAAAGGAGCAGGTTTGGAATTCAGAAACTCTGTGAGTTATGTTTGACTGTGTAGTTGTGCTTGTGATCTTTGTTAAAGTCATTCTACCAGGAGTGGGGCTTGAACCTACGAGGGCTTCTGCCCATTGGATCTTAAGTACAACGCCTTAACCACTCGGCCATCCTGGTAAGAATCATGTATGCAAAGTGGTAGAGATGATTCTACGTCATCAGCTGAAGGTCTAATGTGTAATGTTAATGTTTATATCACAACCTCTCTATCCTCAATCATTCATTGACCAGCCTCACAGTCCCACTGCTGGGTCATTCCTTTGGTCTGGATTCATACTGATTGGCTCCCAGGCACCTTGATCTTGTGTGAAGATTGATTGAGAGGTTACAGTATGTATTTAGTAGGGGGGGGGGGGAATCGACTGACTGACTTGTGCATTCTTTTTTAGAAAACAATTCCTTTTTAGAAATGTCTCATGATGTATTGTCTCCCACGAGGACAACTGTCCATTGCATTTTGAGTGCAACGCCTTAACCACCCGGCCATCCTGGTGATGTTAACATGTCTCTAAATAGCAAAAGAAAAACGTTGTTACCTGACACACTAGTTAATGATTTCTCCGTAAAGAGCTGCATAATAAATATACCTTTTCAAGGAGAAGTAAGTGCTCTCATTGCAGTAGTAGTCATGTCAGATTACGGTGACTACATCATATCTGTTTCCAGCAAAACAAACCAGAAGCAGAAAATGCAGAAAATCCATGTTATGTTCTTCTTTACAAATGAAATAAATGTCAGACTGACTGAGATGTGATGTGCATTCTTCTTAGAAAAAAAATCAGTTTTTAGAAATGTTTTTTGATATATTGTCTCTAGAAGTGTATACTCAATACCAAGGATGTAACTTTGGTTTGAGAAGTGTGGGGGGGACACAAAGTAGGGTGTCCGGGGGTCCTCTGCCAGAAAAATGTTTTTGATTCGAATCCCATTTCCTGCATTTCTACATTCATTTACAGGGACAGAGGTGATATAAAATCCAGGAAATAATGAAGTTGACCATAATGAAATTATGCCAGAAAGGATAGCAGGCTACTAAACTATGTATAAGAAAAAGATGTCTTACTGTATTTGTTGCTTAAAATAGTGGCCAATGACAGAGGCTTATAAATGAAATAATATTAAACTAATTTGAAAGTGGGGGGGACACATACATGATTTTGAAAAGTGAGGAGGACATGTCCCACCTGTCCCCAGTGGAAATTACGCTCTAGTTCAGTACTATCAAATCGCAACACACATTAAAATGACACCGTTGTATTCTATATTTTCACAATATAGAAGGTATACCAGGAGTGGGATTTGAACCCACAAGGACAACTGTCCATTGCATCTTGAGTGCAACGCCTTAACCACTCGGCCATCCTGGTGATGTATACATGTCTCTAAATGGCAAAAGAAAAACGTTGTTACCTGACACACTAGTTACTGATGTCTCGATAAGAAACACCTTTTCAATGAGAAGTAAGTGCGCTCTCTCGCTACAAGCGGGTTTTGAATTCAAAAGCTAACCTTTATTTCATTCTGTGCAGATGTAGTCCTGATGATTGTTACATTCATTCAACCAGAAGCATGGTTCAAACCCACAAGAGCTTCTACCCATTGGATCTTAAGTCCAACGCCTTGACCACTCAGCCATCCTGGTAGTGATCATGAACGCATTACATTACATTACATTACATGTCATTTAGCTGACGCTTTTATCCAAAGCGACTTACAATTGCTATATATGTCAGAGGTCACACGCCTCTGGAGCAACTAGGGATTAAGTGCCTTGCTCAGGAGCACATTGGTTGATGTATTGCAGTGGGAATCGAACACCAAAGACATGTGTCATATCCACTGCGCCATCAACACCCCAAAGTATGCAAAGTGGTAGAGATGATTCTACGTCATCAGCTGAAAGTCTAATGTGTAATGCTAATGTTTATATCACAACCTCTCCATCGTCAATCATTCATTGACCAGCCTCACACTCCCACTGTAAGCACTGTTATTTAAAGTTGTGCCCATTATTTTTATAATTATTCATGTGACAGTCATCGTTACTGTTATATTGCTGTATGAAAACTGCTGTTAATATTGTTGTTAGAAGTTTGATGAATATATTTTGGCAATTGTTGAGATAATTAGAAAAGGCTGGTAAAGTTGCAAAAGGGCATTATATAAAGTGCTGTACATGTGTGCCAAATACACCAAAAATGTTTTTCAGGCTTCTGCATTTTTGGGTCCATAGAGCATGAGGATCTTTCACTTGCTGAGCCGACTGACTTCCTGCTGGCTCCCTGTATTTTACAGCTTTTCAAAACTTTTTCAGTTTTTATTGGACCTAGCTTTGCAAATTCAAATACTAAAATGTGACATTTTGGGATGTTTATGATGCTCGGAAAAATGTATTCACCTTTACAGCAGAATGTAATAACTCAACTGTTTAATTTATATTAAGTCTTAAAGTTGTGCATAATTAAGGGTGTGTCTCTTTGAGTGACAGGTGGCTTTCATCACAGGATGCGGGCATAGACTGTAGGCTCCATCTATTTTCCCATTTTTAGATTAGCCGAAATCAGGCACTGCCAAGATAGCGTCAGCCGGAACCACCAGGAGCACTTTAAGCTTCATTTAGGCTCTTTAGAAACCTGTGGGTGACGTCACAGAGTCTATATCGACGACGTTTCATTTCGGCCAGATTTCCATCACCATCTTGCTTTCTTTGTGTTGGAATTTTAAATTCCGGTGGATTTCTGAGGACTATGGTTAACTGCTCCTCAGATCTCTGCAGGGTAAATCCAGACAGCTAGCTAGACTATCTGTCCAATCTGAGTTTTCTGTTGCACGACTTTTTGAACGTACACATGTTGCACCAAAACCAGTTCCTTCCTGAGACTATTTTGCGGCGGCACTGTCGCTCCGTCCGCAAATTAAATTTGCTCTACCAGACATATCCAAGGCTTTTTTTAAGCATTTCAAGGAAACCTTTAAAAGTTTTTTTTGCGTCACTGCTGCGAAGGTTTCAAACCACTGACCTCAACAAACCGCCACTCTCTGTAGCCTCCTCTCACAGTTTCGTTCACTCTGCCGTTCAAATGAGCTCAAACTGACTCAACCTGCTGCACCCCACTGAGGAGGCCACTCATGAATATTACATTTGCTCATTGCACAATGAACCGTTTTCCCCATTGCTCAAAGCCACATACATGCAGGCGATCATGCATGAAGTCAAGTGAGTACATACACACATATGCACACACACACACAAACTTGTAAATTTCTCCTTACTGTACCCCAGCTACTGCACTGTAAGTATAGGTACATAACATACGCAATCATCGTCACACTTTCACTTATACACACATCCAACACACTGTGATTTGATGACTTTTGATGCTGTTGTGGTGTTCACCCGACACACATGGTGGGTGTTGCATGGGGGCTGCCGCCACCTGTTTTTAATGATGTTTATTTGGCACATGTCTGAGGAGTGAAAGGGCGGATGGTGTATGCGTGACTGACTGGCAGATGTTTAAGATGAGGGAGAGAACGCATCAAGCAGATAACTCCCACAGATAACCGAACAGTGTCACTACCCAACGTTCCACGAATGATGGTAACACGGCCGGGGCTTTGTATCTTTGCTGTTTGCATTTTTAAATGGGATGTTCTAATTTTTATTCTCTTATCTCGCTGACTGTTGAAGCATGTTTGCCTCTTCGGAACGGAGACAAATTTGTTAGGCCATCAAAGGACAGGTCTTCAGCTCGCACTAATGTTTCAGTGAGCTCAGCGCTGAAAAGAAAAACCAACCCTGAAGATAACTAGCAGCCTGTTTTTTTTTAGACATAAATCTGCTTGATGAATAAGAAAGTAGTCGTGTTTCAATAAAAGAGGTTGGAAAGTTGTTTGGAGAATGGACTGTCCTGAGTGCTAGTTACCAGTGGTCCTTGGCAAAGATAGGGGCCAGTATTTTATTTTGAAAGGGTTCCACTGGCGTTCATCTAACATGTGTCTGTGTACAATTGTATTTGCATGTAGGGTAGACAGCAATCAGTTTTTGGCGGATGACCACTTTTTGTCATATGACAACAGTAGCCAGTGAATCACAATTAATGATTTATAATCTTTCTAGTCTCATTGCAGTAGTCTATTTGTGCAAATGATTAATTCAATTCAATTCAATTTTATTTATAGTATCAAATCATAACAAGCGTTATCTCGAGACACTTTACAGATAGAGTAGGTCTAGACCACACTCTATAATTTACAAAGACCCAACAATTCCAGTAATTCCCACAAGAGCGAGCATTTAGTGCAACAGCGGCGAGGAAAAACTCCCATTCAGGCAGAAACCTTGAGTGGTGAGGAAATCTTCCTTTTAGAGAGAAACCTCGGACAGACCCAGGCTCTTGGTGGGCGGTTGTCTGCCGGTGCCGGGTGGGGGTACGATGAACAGTGGCAATAATAGTCACAATAAAGATAATGGAACTATGACTAGAAATAGTAGTTGTTGTAGTAGTTCATGGCATATCAGGGCACTGCAGGGCGTATCAGGGTGAAGCAGGCCATAGCGTGACGTAGCAGGGCGTAGCAGGACATAGCAGGGCGTAGCAGGGCGTAGCAGAGCACTACACGGCGTAGCAGGGCGCCTAGCAGGACCACGGCGACAGCTGCAACCATGATTTAGGTGCCAGCCTAATCCAAGGAAAACTGCTGGGCGAGAAAACATAGGGCTTTTACGCATTTAGTCGGTCTGCGATCATCTGCAATACTTTCTCTAGCTGTTTCAATACAGCGGCCGTGTTTCTTTTTTTTACAAATAATTTATAATAATAATATAATAATAATAATAATAGTTTCACGTTATCATACTTCCATAAGAAGCTGCTGCTCATTTTTTAAAGTATGAACTCATTTTAGCATCAGTAAATCTGTTATCGACCTTGCGGTCTGTTAAAGAAAGCCGTGAACGTGCATCTATCCAAATGATTTCATCCTGACTCGACCTAGTCTCTCCTCCTCAGCCTGACTCGACCTAGTCTCTCCTCCTCAGCCTGACTTGACCTAGTCTCTCCTCCTCAGCCTGACTCGACCTAGTCGCTCCTCCTCAGCCTGACTTGGCCGTCGTGAAACGCACCAAGCCAGGCTGCACAGATTAGACTAGGTCAAGCCTCGCTTTATAGGTTATCCTGGATTTTTTTAATTCTGCTTTTGTGAAACAGCCCCCAGGATGGCAAAAAGAAAACATTACTTGAGACACTAGCTACTGATTTCTCCAGTAAGAGCTGCATAAAAAATACACCTTTCATTGCAGTCATGTCAGATTAGCTACCTTTTATTGTGCAGATCTTGTAATGATCCTTGTTAAAGTCATACTACCAGGAGTGGTGTTTGAACCCATGAGGGCTTTAGCCCATTGGAGCTTAAGTCCACCCGTCAACCACTCGGCCATCCTTTCATCATCCAGGAGTCACAATATTAGCACTTTGCTGCCACATTAGATGTAAATGGGTTCTTTCTGGTGTTAATGACTCAGAGAAAGCTGATGGACAGCAAGAGCTTTAAAGGTTTTCACACTGACAGTGGAGTCTTCAGTTAAATGCACTTAAACTGTAGTTTCCAATTAAATCCCTGAGTGCTTTCTCTTGTTTGCCCTGAGATGGCTCATTTCTTTTTACCCTCGACTGCACTTACACCTCCTCAGCCCAAACACAACCTCCCTACTACTAACCTACCTACCTACCTACAATAACTCATTATTCCTTCACATAAAACTTTATTATGTAAATTTACACTAATAAAGCGCATGCGAGTGTAGTAGTACTCGAGATTGGTGTTAAGACCGGTCTCAAAACCACTTTTTCACGGTCTCTGTCTATCGACCGCAATTTTACTTCATTGGTACTTCATGGTTCAAACCCACAAGAGCTTCTACCCATTGGATCTTAAGTCCAACGCCTTGACCACTCAGCCATCCTGGTAGTGATCATGAACGCATTACATTACATTACATTACATGTCATTTAGCTGACGCTTTTATCCAAAGCGACTTACAATTGCTATATATGTCAGAGGTCACACGCCTCTGGAGCAACTAGGGATTAAGTGCCTTGCTCAGGAGCACATTGGTTGATGTATTGCAGTGGGAATCGAACACCAAAGACATGTGTCATATCCACTGCGCCATCAACACCCCAAAGTATGCAAAGTGGTAGAGATGATTCTACGTCATCAGCTGAAAGTCTAATGTGTAATGCTAATGTTTATATCACAACCTCTCCATCGTCAATCATTCATTGACCAGCCTCACACTCCCACTGTAAGCACTGTTATTTAAAGTTGTGCCCATTATTTTTATAATTATTCATGTGACAGTCATCGTTACTGTTATATTGCTGTATGAAAACTGCTGTT
Source organism: Sander lucioperca (assembly GCF_008315115.2). Classification (NCBI taxonomy): domain Eukaryota; kingdom Metazoa; phylum Chordata; class Actinopteri; order Perciformes; family Percidae; genus Sander; species Sander lucioperca. The sequence goes on from NC_050181.1 coordinate 17,499,433, forward strand.
AATATTGTTGTTAGAAGTTTGATGAATATATTTTGGCAATTGTTGAGATAATTAGAAAAGGCTGGTAAAGTTGCAAAAGGGCATTATATAAAGTGCTGTACATGTGTGCCAAATACACCAAAAATGTTTTTCAGGCTTCTGCATTTTTGGGTCCATAGAGCATGAGGATCTTTCACTTGCTGAGCCGACTGACTTCCTGCTGGCTCCCTGTATTTTACAGCTTTTCAAAACTTTTTCAGTTTTTATTGGACCTAGCTTTGCAAATTCAAATACTAAAATGTGACATTTTGGGATGTTTATGATGCTCGGAAAAATGTATTCACCTTTACAGCAGAATGTAATAACTCAACTGTTTAATTTATATTAAGTCTTAAAGTTGTGCATAATTAAGGGTGTGTCTCTTTGAGTGACAGGTGGCTTTCATCACAGGATGCGGGCATAGACTGTAGGCTCCATCTATTTTCCCATTTTTAGATTAGCCGAAATCAGGCACTGCCAAGATAGCGTCAGCCGGAACCACCAGGAGCACTTTAAGCTTCATTTAGGCTCTTTAGAAACCTGTGGGTGACGTCACAGAGTCTATATCGACGACGTTTCATTTCGGCCAGATTTCCATCACCATCTTGCTTTCTTTGTGTTGGAATTTTAAATTCCGGTGGATTTCTGAGGACTATGGTTAACTGCTCCTCAGATCTCTGCAGGGTAAATCCAGACAGCTAGCTAGACTATCTGTCCAATCTGAGTTTTCTGTTGCACGACTTTTTGAACGTACACATGTTGCACCAAAACCAGTTCCTTCCTGAGACTATTTTGCGGCGGCACTGTCGCTCCGTCCGCAAATTAAATTTGCTCTACCAGACATATCCAAGGCTTTTTTTAAGCATTTCAAGGAAACCTTTAAAAGTTTTTTTTGCGTCACTGCTGCGAAGGTTTCAAACCACTGACCTCAACAAACCGCCACTCTCTGTAGCCTCCTCTCACAGTTTCGTTCACTCTGCCGTTCAAATGAGCTCAAACTGACTCAACCTGCTGCACCCCACTGAGGAGGCCACTCATGAATATTACATTTGCTCATTGCACAATGAACCGTTTTCCCCCATTGCTCAAAGCCACATACATGCAGGCGATCATGCATGAAGTCAAGTGAGTACATACACACATATGCACACACACACACAAACTTGTAAATTTCTCCTTACTGTACCCCAGCTACTGCACTGTAAGTATAGGTACATAACATACGCAATCATCGTCACACTTTCACTTATACACACATCCAACACACTGTGATTTGATGACTTTTGATGCTGTTGTGGTGTTCACCCGACACACATGGTGGGTGTTGCATGGGGGCTGCCGCCACCTGTTTTTAATGATGTTTATTTGGCACATGTCTGAGGAGTGAAAGGGCGGATGGTGTATGCGTGACTGACTGGCAGATGTTTAAGATGAGGGAGAGAACGCATCAAGCAGATAACTCCCACAGATAACCGAACAGTGTCACTACCCAACGTTCCACGAATGATGGTAACACGGCCGGGGCTTTGTATCTTTGCTGTTTGCATTTTTAAATGGGATGTTCTAATTTTTATTCTCTTATCTCGCTGACTGTTGAAGCATGTTTGCCTCTTCGGAACGGAGACAAATTTGTTAGGCCATCAAAGGACAGGTCTTCAGCTCGCACTAATGTTTCAGTGAGCTCAGCGCTGAAAAGAAAAACCAACCCTGAAGATAACTAGCAGCCTGTTTTTTTTTAGACATAAATCTGCTTGATGAATAAGAAAGTAGTCGTGTTTCAATAAAAGAGGTTGGAAAGTTGTTTGGAGAATGGACTGTCCTGAGTGCTAGTTACCAGTGGTCCTTGGCAAAGATAGGGGCCAGTATTTTATTTTGAAAGGGTTCCACTGGCGTTCATCTAACATGTGTCTGTGTACAATTGTATTTGCATGTAGGGTAGACAGCAATCAGTTTTTGGCGGATGACCACTTTTTGTCATATGACAACAGTAGCCAGTGAATCACAATTAATGATTTATAATCTTTCTAGTCTCATTGCAGTAGTCTATTTGTGCAAATGATTAATTCAATTCAATTCAATTTTATTTATAGTATCAAATCATAACAAGCGTTATCTCGAGACACTTTACAGATAGAGTAGGTCTAGACCACACTCTATAATTTACAAAGACCCAACAATTCCAGTAATTCCCACAAGAGCGAGCATTTAGTGCAACAGCGGCGAGGAAAAACTCCCATTCAGGCAGAAACCTTGAGTGGTGAGGAAATCTTCCTTTTAGAGAGAAACCTCGGACAGACCCAGGCTCTTGGTGGGCGGTTGTCTGCCGGTGCCGGGTGGGGGTACGATGAACAGTGGCAATAATAGTCACAATAAAGATAATGGAACTATGACTAGAAATAGTAGTTGTTGTAGTAGTTCATGGCATATCAGGGCACTGCAGGGCGTATCAGGGTGAAGCAGGCCATAGCGTGACGTAGCAGGGCGTAGCAGGACATAGCAGGGCGTAGCAGGGCGTAGCAGAGCACTACACGGCGTAGCAGGGCGCCTAGCAGGACCACGGCGACAGCTGCAACCATGATTTAGGTGCCAGCCTAATCCAAGGAAAACTGCTGGGCGAGAAAACATAGGGCTTTTACGCATTTAGTCGGTCTGCGATCATCTGCAATACTTTCTCTAGCTGTTTCAATACAGCGGCCGTGTTTCTTTTTTTTACAAATAATTTATAATAATAATATAATAATAATAATAATAATAGTTTCACGTTATCATACTTCCATAAGAAGCTGCTGCTCATTTTTTAAAGTATGAACTCATTTTAGCATCAGTAAATCTGTTATCGACCTTGCGGTCTGTTAAAGAAAGCCGTGAACGTGCATCTATCCAAATGATTTCATCCTGACTCGACCTAGTCTCTCCTCCTCAGCCTGACTCGACCTAGTCTCTCCTCCTCAGCCTGACTTGACCTAGTCTCTCCTCCTCAGCCTGACTCGACCTAGTCGCTCCTCCTCAGCCTGACTTGGCCGTCGTGAAACGCACCAAGCCAGGCTGCACAGATTAGACTAGGTCAAGCCTCGCTTTATAGGTTATCCTGGATTTTTTTAATTCTGCTTTTGTGAAACAGCCCCCAGGATGGCAAAAAGAAAACATTACTTGAGACACTAGCTACTGATTTCTCCAGTAAGAGCTGCATAAAAATACACCTTTCATTGCAGTCATGTCAGATTAGCTACCTTTTATTGTGCAGATCTTGTAATGATCCTTGTTAAAGTCATACTACCAGGAGTGGTGTTTGAACCCATGAGGGCTTTAGCCCATTGGAGCTTAAGTCCACCCGTCAACCACTCGGCCATCCTTTCATCATCCAGGAGTCACAATATTAGCACTTTGCTGCCACATTAGATGTAAATGGGTTCTTTCTGGTGTTAATGACTCAGAGAAAGCTGATGGACAGCAAGAGCTTTAAAGGTTTTCACACTGACAGTGGAGTCTTCAGTTAAATGCACTTAAACTGTAGTTTCCAATTAAATCCCTGAGTGCTTTCTCTTGTTTGCCCTGAGATGGCTCATTTCTTTTTACCCTCGACTGCACTTACACCTCCTCAGCCCAAACACAACCTCCCTACTACTAACCTACCTACCTACCTACAATAACTCATTATTCCTTCACATAAAACTTTATTATGTAAATTTACACTAATAAAGCGCATGCGAGTGTAGTAGTACTCGAGATTGGTGTTAAGACCGGTCTCAAAACCACTTTTTCACGGTCTCTGTCTATCGACCGCAATTTTACTTCATTGGTACTTCATGGTTCAAACCCACAAGAGCTTCTACCCATTGGATCTTAAGTCCAACGCCTTGACCACTCAGCCATCCTGGTAGTGATCATGAACGCATTACATTACATTACATTACATGTCATTTAGCTGACGCTTTTATCCAAAGCGACTTACAATTGCTATATATGTCAGAGGTCACACGCCTCTGGAGCAACTAGGGATTAAGTGCCTTGCTCAGGAGCACATTGGTTGATGTATTGCAGTGGGAATCGAACACCAAAGACATGTGTCATATCCACTGCGCCATCAACACCCCAAAGTATGCAAAGTGGTAGAGATGATTCTACGTCATCAGCTGAAAGTCTAATGTGTAATGCTAATGTTTATATCACAACCTCTCCATCGTCAATCATTCATTGACCAGCCTCACACTCCCACTGTAAGCACTGTTATTTAAAGTTGTGCCCATTATTTTTATAATTATTCATGTGACAGTCATCGTTACTGTTATATTGCTGTATGAAAACTGCTGTTAATATTGTTGTTAGAAGTTTGATGAATATATTTTGGCAATTGTTGAGATAATTAGAAAAGGCTGGTAAAGTTGCAAAAGGGCATTATATAAAGTGCTGTACATGTGTGCCAAATACACCAAAAATGTTTTTCAGGCTTCTGCATTTTTGGGTCCATAGAGCATGAGGATCTTTCACTTGCTGAGCCGACTGACTTCCTGCTGGCTCCCTGTATTTTACAGCTTTTCAAAACTTTTTCAGTTTTTATTGGACCTAGCTTTGCAAATTCAAATACTAAAATGTGACATTTTGGGATGTTTATGATGCTCGGAAAAATGTATTCACCTTTACAGCAGAATGTAATAACTCAACTGTTTAATTTATATTAAGTCTTAAAGTTGTGCATAATTAAGGGTGTGTCTCTTTGAGTGACAGGTGGCTTTCATCACAGGATGCGGGCATAGACTGTAGGCTCCATCTATTTTCCCATTTTTAGATTAGCCGAAATCAGGCACTGCCAAGATAGCGTCAGCCGGAACCACCAGGAGCACTTTAAGCTTCATTTAGGCTCTTTAGAAACCTGTGGGTGACGTCACAGAGTCTATATCGACGACGTTTCATTTCGGCCAGATTTCCATCACCATCTTGCTTTCTTTGTGTTGGAATTTTAAATTCCGGTGGATTTCTGAGGACTATGGTTAACTGCTCCTCAGATCTCTGCAGGGTAAATCCAGACAGCTAGCTAGACTATCTGTCCAATCTGAGTTTTCTGTTGCACGACTTTTTGAACGTACACATGTTGCACCAAAACCAGTTCCTTCCTGAGACTATTTTGCGGCGGCACTGTCGCTCCGTCCGCAAATTAAATTTGCTCTACCAGACATATCCAAGGCTTTTTTTAAGCATTTCAAGGAAACCTTTAAAAGTTTTTTTTGCGTCACTGCTGCGAAGGTTTCAAACCACTGACCTCAACAAACCGCCACTCTCTGTAGCCTCCTCTCACAGTTTCGTTCACTCTGCCGTTCAAATGAGCTCAAACTGACTCAACCTGCTGCACCCCACTGAGGAGGCCACTCATGAATATTACATTTGCTCATTGCACAATGAACCGTTTTCCCCATTGCTCAAAGCCACATACATGCAGGCGATCATGCATGAAGTCAAGTGAGTACATACACACATATGCACACACACACACAAACTTGTAAATTTCTCCTTACTGTACCCCAGCTACTGCACTGTAAGTATAGGTACATAACATACGCAATCATCGTCACACTTTCACTTATACACACATCCAACACACTGTGATTTGATGACTTTTGATGCTGTTGTGGTGTTCACCCGACACACATGGTGGGTGTTGCATGGGGGCTGCCGCCACCTGTTTTTAATGATGTTTATTTGGCACATGTCTGAGGAGTGAAAGGGCGGATGGTGTATGCGTGACTGACTGGCAGATGTTTAAGATGAGGGAGAGAACGCATCAAGCAGATAACTCCCACAGATAACCGAACAGTGTCACTACCCAACGTTCCACGAATGATGGTAACACGGCCGGGGCTTTGTATCTTTGCTGTTTGCATTTTTAAATGGGATGTTCTAATTTTTATTCTCTTATCTCGCTGACTGTTGAAGCATGTTTGCCTCTTCGGAACGGAGACAAATTTGTTAGGCCATCAAAGGACAGGTCTTCAGCTCGCACTAATGTTTCAGTGAGCTCAGCGCTGAAAAGAAAAACCAACCCTGAAGATAACTAGCAGCCTGTTTTTTTTTAGACATAAATCTGCTTGATGAATAAGAAAGTAGTCGTGTTTCAATAAAAGAGGTTGGAAAGTTGTTTGGAGAATGGACTGTCCTGAGTGCTAGTTACCAGTGGTCCTTGGCAAAGATAGGGGCCAGTATTTTATTTTGAAAGGGTTCCACTGGCGTTCATCTAACATGTGTCTGTGTACAATTGTATTTGCATGTAGGGTAGACAGCAATCAGTTTTTGGCGGATGACCACTTTTTGTCATATGACAACAGTAGCCAGTGAATCACAATTAATGATTTATAATCTTTCTAGTCTCATTGCAGTAGTCTATTTGTGCAAATGATTAATTCAATTCAATTCAATTTTATTTATAGTATCAAATCATAACAAGCGTTATCTCGAGACACTTTACAGATAGAGTAGGTCTAGACCACACTCTATAATTTACAAAGACCCAACAATTCCAGTAATTCCCACAAGAGCGAGCATTTAGTGCAACAGCGGCGAGGAAAAACTCCCATTCAGGCAGAAACCTTGAGTGGTGAGGAAATCTTCCTTTTAGAGAGAAACCTCGGACAGACCCAGGCTCTTGGTGGGCGGTTGTCTGCCGGTGCCGGGTGGGGGTACGATGAACAGTGGCAATAATAGTCACAATAAAGATAATGGAACTATGACTAGAAATAGTAGTTGTTGTAGTAGTTCATGGCATATCAGGGCACTGCAGGGCGTATCAGGGTGAAGCAGGCCATAGCGTGACGTAGCAGGGCGTAGCAGGACATAGCAGGGCGTAGCAGGGCGTAGCAGAGCACTACACGGCGTAGCAGGGCGCCTAGCAGGACCACGGCGACAGCTGCAACCATGATTTAGGTGCCAGCCTAATCCAAGGAAAACTGCTGGGCGAGAAAACATAGGGCTTTTACGCATTTAGTCGGTCTGCGATCATCTGCAATACTTTCTCTAGCTGTTTCAATACAGCGGCCGTGTTTCTTTTTTTTACAAATAATTTATAATAATAATATAATAATAATAATAATAATAGTTTCACGTTATCATACTTCCATAAGAAGCTGCTGCTCATTTTTTAAAGTATGAACTCATTTTAGCATCAGTAAATCTGTTATCGACCTTGCGGTCTGTTAAAGAAAGCCGTGAACGTGCATCTATCCAAATGATTTCATCCTGACTCGACCTAGTCTCTCCTCCTCAGCCTGACTCGACCTAGTCTCTCCTCCTCAGCCTGACTTGACCTAGTCTCTCCTCCTCAGCCTGACTCGACCTAGTCGCTCCTCCTCAGCCTGACTTGGCCGTCGTGAAACGCACCAAGCCAGGCTGCACAGATTAGACTAGGTCAAGCCTCGCTTTATAGGTTATCCTGGATTTTTTTAATTCTGCTTTTGTGAAACAGCCCCCAGGATGGCAAAAAGAAAACATTACTTGAGACACTAGCTACTGATTTCTCCAGTAAGAGCTGCATAAAAAATACACCTTTCATTGCAGTCATGTCAGATTAGCTACCTTTTATTGTGCAGATCTTGTAATGATCCTTGTTAAAGTCATACTACCAGGAGTGGTGTTTGAACCCATGAGGGCTTTAGCCCATTGGAGCTTAAGTCCACCCGTCAACCACTCGGCCATCCTTTCATCATCCAGGAGTCACAATATTAGCACTTTGCTGCCACATTAGATGTAAATGGGTTCTTTCTGGTGTTAATGACTCAGAGAAAGCTGATGGACAGCAAGAGCTTTAAAGGTTTTCACACTGACAGTGGAGTCTTCAGTTAAATGCACTTAAACTGTAGTTTCCAATTAAATCCCTGAGTGCTTTCTCTTGTTTGCCCTGAGATGGCTCATTTCTTTTTACCCTCGACTGCACTTACACCTCCTCAGCCCAAACACAACCTCCCTACTACTAACCTACCTACCTACCTACAATAACTCATTATTCCTTCACATAAAACTTTATTATGTAAATTTACACTAATAAAGCGCATGCGAGTGTAGTAGTACTCGAGATTGGTGTTAAGACCGGTCTCAAAACCACTTTTTCACGGTCTCTGTCTATCGACCGCAATTTTACTTCATTGGTACTTCATGGTTCAAACCCACAAGAGCTTCTACCCATTGGATCTTAAGTCCAACGCCTTGACCACTCAGCCATCCTGGTAGTGATCATGAACGCATTACATTACATTACATTACATGTCATTTAGCTGACGCTTTTATCCAAAGCGACTTACAATTGCTATATATGTCAGAGGTCACACGCCTCTGGAGCAACTAGGGATTAAGTGCCTTGCTCAGGAGCACATTGGTTGATGTATTGCAGTGGGAATCGAACACCAAAGACATGTGTCATATCCACTGCGCCATCAACACCCCAAAGTATGCAAAGTGGTAGAGATGATTCTACGTCATCAGCTGAAAGTCTAATGTGTAATGCTAATGTTTATATCACAACCTCTCCATCGTCAATCATTCATTGACCAGCCTCACACTCCCACTGTAAGCACTGTTATTTAAAGTTGTGCCCATTATTTTTATAATTATTCATGTGACAGTCATCGTTACTGTTATATTGCTGTATGAAAACTGCTGTTAATATTGTTGTTAGAAGTTTGATGAATATATTTTGGCAATTGTTGAGATAATTAGAAAAGGCTGGTAAAGTTGCAAAAGGGCATTATATAAAGTGCTGTACATGTGTGCCAAATACACCAAAAATGTTTTTCAGGCTTCTGCATTTTTGGGTCCATAGAGCATGAGGATCTTTCACTTGCTGAGCCGACTGACTTCCTGCTGGCTCCCTGTATTTTACAGCTTTTCAAAACTTTTTCAGTTTTTATTGGACCTAGCTTTGCAAATTCAAATACTAAAATGTGACATTTTGGGATGTTTATGATGCTCGGAAAAATGTATTCACCTTTACAGCAGAATGTAATAACTCAACTGTTTAATTTATATTAAGTCTTAAAGTTGTGCATAATTAAGGGTGTGTCTCTTTGAGTGACAGGTGGCTTTCATCACAGGATGCGGGCATAGACTGTAGGCTCCATCTATTTTCCCATTTTTAGATTAGCCGAAATCAGGCACTGCCAAGATAGCGTCAGCCGGAACCACCAGGAGCACTTTAAGCTTCATTTAGGCTCTTTAGAAACCTGTGGGTGACGTCACAGAGTCTATATCGACGACGTTTCATTTCGGCCAGATTTCCATCACCATCTTGCTTTCTTTGTGTTGGAATTTTAAATTCCGGTGGATTTCTGAGGACTATGGTTAACTGCTCCTCAGATCTCTGCAGGGTAAATCCAGACAGCTAGCTAGACTATCTGTCCAATCTGAGTTTTCTGTTGCACGACTTTTTGAACGTACACATGTTGCACCAAAACCAGTTCCTTCCTGAGACTATTTTGCGGCGGCACTGTCGCTCCGTCCGCAAATTAAATTTGCTCTACCAGACATATCCAAGGCTTTTTTTAAGCATTTCAAGGAAACCTTTAAAAGTTTTTTTTGCGTCACTGCTGCGAAGGTTTCAAACCACTGACCTCAACAAACCGCCACTCTCTGTAGCCTCCTCTCACAGTTTCGTTCACTCTGCCGTTCAAATGAGCTCAAACTGACTCAACCTGCTGCACCCCACTGAGGAGGCCACTCATGAATATTACATTTGCTCATTGCACAATGAACCGTTTTCCCCATTGCTCAAAGCCACATACATGCAGGCGATCATGCATGAAGTCAAGTGAGTACATACACACATATGCACACACACACACAAACTTGTAAATTTCTCCTTACTGTACCCCAGCTACTGCACTGTAAGTATAGGTACATAACATACGCAATCATCGTCACACTTTCACTTATACACACATCCAACACACTGTGATTTGATGACTTTTGATGCTGTTGTGGTGTTCACCCGACACACATGGTGGGTGTTGCATGGGGGCTGCCGCCACCTGTTTTTAATGATGTTTATTTGGCACATGTCTGAGGAGTGAAAGGGCGGATGGTGTATGCGTGACTGACTGGCAGATGTTTAAGATGAGGGAGAGAACGCATCAAGCAGATAACTCCCACAGATAACCGAACAGTGTCACTACCCAACGTTCCACGAATGATGGTAACACGGCCGGGGCTTTGTATCTTTGCTGTTTGCATTTTTAAATGGCATGTTCTAATTTTTATTCTCTTATCTCGCTGACTGTTGAAGCATGTTTGCCTCTTCGGAACGGAGACAAATTTGTTAGGCCATCAAAGGACAGGTCTTCAGCTCGCACTAATGTTTCAGTGAGCTCAGCGCTGAAAAGAAAAACCAACCCTGAAGATAACTAGCAGCCTGTTTTTTTTTAGACATAAATCTGCTTGATGAATAAGAAAGTAGTCGTGTTTCAATAAAAGAGGTTGGAAAGTTGTTTGGAGAATGGACTGTCCTGAGTGCTAGTTACCAGTGGTCCTTGGCAAAGATAGGGGCCAGTATTTTATTTTGAAAGGGTTCCACTGGCGTTCATCTAACATGTGTCTGTGTACAATTGTATTTGCATGTAGGGTAGACAGCAATCAGTTTTTGGCGGATGACCACTTTTTGTCATATGACAACAGTAGCCAGTGAATCACAATTAATGATTTATAATCTTTCTAGTCTCATTGCAGTAGTCTATTTGTGCAAATGATTAATTCAATTCAATTCAATTTTATTTATAGTATCAAATCATAACAAGCGTTATCTCGAGACACTTTACAGATAGAGTAGGTCTAGACCACACTCTATAATTTACAAAGACCCAACAATTCCAGTAATTCCCACAAGAGCGAGCATTTAGTGCAACAGCGGCGAGGAAAAACTCCCATTCAGGCAGAAACCTTGAGTGGTGAGGAAATCTTCCTTTTAGAGAGAAACCTCGGACAGACCCAGGCTCTTGGTGGGCGGTTGTCTGCCGGTGCCGGGTGGGGGTACGATGAACAGTGGCAATAATAGTCACAATAAAGATAATGGAACTATGACTAGAAATAGTAGTTGTTGTAGTAGTTCATGGCATATCAGGGCACTGCAGGGCGTATCAGGGTGAAGCAGGCCATAGCGTGACGTAGCAGGGCGTAGCAGGACATAGCAGGGCGTAGCAGGGCGTAGCAGAGCACTACACGGCGTAGCAGGGCGCCTAGCAGGACCACGGCGACAGCTGCAACCATGATTTAGGTGCCAGCCTAATCCAAGGAAAACTGCTGGGCGAGAAAACATAGGGCTTTTACGCATTTAGTCGGTCTGCGATCATCTGCAATACTTTCTCTAGCTGTTTCAATACAGCGGCCGTGTTTCTTTTTTTTACAAATAATTTATAATAATAATATAATAATAATAATAATAATAGTTTCACGTTATCATACTTCCATAAGAAGCTGCTGCTCATTTTTTAAAGTATGAACTCATTTTAGCATCAGTAAATCTGTTATCGACCTTGCGGTCTGTTAAAGAAAGCCGTGAACGTGCATCTATCCAAATGATTTCATCCTGACTCGACCTAGTCGCTCCTCCTCAGCCTGACTTGACCTAGTCTCTCCTCCTCAGCCTGACTCGACCTAGTCGCTCCTCCTCAGCCTGACTTGGCCGTCGTGAAACGCACCAAGCCAGGCTGCACAGATTAGACTAGGTCAAGCCTCGCTTTATAGGTTATCCTGGATTTTTTTAATTCTGCTTTTGTGAAACAGCCCCCAGGATGGCAAAAAGAAAACATTACTTGAGACACTAGCTACTGATTTCTCCAGTAAGAGCTGCATAAAAAATACACCTTTCATTGCAGTCATGTCAGATTAGCTACCTTTTATTGTGCAGATCTTGTAATGATCCTTGTTAAAGTCATACTACCAGGAGTGGTGTTTGAACCCATGAGGGCTTTAGCCCATTGGAGCTTAAGTCCACCCGTCAACCACTCGGCCATCCTGGTGACCAAAACATTGTGGGAGCACTGGTTTTGATTGATCAGCTGAATGTAAAATAAAGTGTAATGCTAGTGTCATGCACTGTTTAAATGTTTTCAGGAGGCACAGCGTCCAGGCAGAAGGGATTTCGGGGATGTATTCGCTCCCTGCAGCTAAACGGCGTCACCCTGGACCTGGAGGAGAGGGCCAAGATCACACCTGGGGTTCGAGCCGGCTGCCCGGGTCACTGCAGCAGCTATGGCTCGCTCTGCCAGAACCAGGGCCGATGTGTGGAGAGAGACAACAGCTTCCACTGTGACTGTGGCCTGTCAGCATACACCGGAGTCTTCTGCCATACAGGTACACACATAAGTACATTTTTTCTGTTGCTGGTGAAGTTAGTGACTGAGATAAATAGCTCTGACATATTATCACCCTTCAAAGTTGTTATGGCTAACAGACAACAGTTGTCAATTCACACTTTCAAAAGACAGAGAGCAACATTAGCATTTTTTTGGAGTTGCGTTTGTGTTCACCTGATGAATGTATATTTAGTCCAATATTAAATCTTCTGTATCAAAACACAGATTTATTTGTGTGCTGGTCTGAATTCAAATACCATGAAAGAACTTTACTAAACTTTGCCACTTTTTTGCTTAATTTTCTTGAAACACTGTTGTTGCTATGCTACTTCCTCTGATGTAGCACTCATCTAATGTAAAAGGAAGTGGCAAAAGTTTAATATACCAACTCATATCTGCACAGTGTAGTCTATGCACATCTTTGTGTCACTCAGGCGTAATGTTTTTTCCACCCCCTTTGTGCCAAGTCCCAAACTAATGTGCTGTCATTGGCTGGTACTAATTTGCTGATTGGCCATATACACCAAACAGAACTGGTCAATGGGTGCTCAGTTGATCTTCATAAACCATTCTTTGAAACTTATGATGATGCAATCTACATGAGCAGAGTGTATGTATTACAGTAACTAATAGTTGTCTTTTGAAAGCTGCTGTTGTATTTTCATGTCACTTCTATAACTTTTCACAATGTTGAACTTATACCAGGAGTGGAATTTGAACAGTCCATTTGAACAGTCCATTGCATCTTGAGTGCAACGCCTTAACCACTCGGCCATCCTCATGAGATTAGCATGTACCTCTAAATGCCAAAAACCAATCGTTGTTACCTGACACACTAGTTACTGATTTCTTAAGTGCTGTATAAAAATGTCAAAGGAGCAGTCATAGGTATTAATACAGTAGTAGTGATGGCAGATTATCTACAAGGGTACGCATAGCATCTTTCCTTGATCCTTTTGAAAGGACAAGTCAGACTACCAGGAGTGGGGTTCAATCCCAAACTTTGATTTGCATTGAACATGTTAGAGATACATCCATGTCTATCACGTCCATCCAGGAGACCCGACACCTCCACCTGCCTCACTTCATGAGTGGAGAGAGGCAACCTGGAAATGTGTTTTAGAGGGATGAGACGTCCTTTCCTCTGAAGCGTCACGTGAATTCGTCAGCTGTTGGGGCGGACTTAACAACCCTTTCAGCTGCACGGCTTCCAGGAAGGCTGCTCTCGTGTTTCCTCGCCTACAGCTCCTCAATGATCCCTCCTCGATGCTCGCTCCTCGGTCCTCTGGGCAGAAATAAGAGCTTTGAGACGGCCTTCACCAAGGAGGGACAGAACAACTTCTGGTTCAGCTGAGGGCAGAGGAGCGAGGAGCTATTAAATAAGGCACATGAGATGCACTCAAGGTTGATACTGGTTTTCCGAGCAAGAGGTTAGGAGTTGCTAATCAGGATGACATAATGGTCATGGCCGAGCTACAGTGGCCTTAAGGGTAAGGCACTGGTCTCCTTAACCAGAGATTGTTGGTTTGATTCACATCTAGAGTGAAGATATTACACCGTTTCAATTGATACATGCTTATCTTGATTGTCACAACACCAAGGCAGGGTTTTTATAGAGGAATTTGTTGTGCCCCCCCAAAGAGGTTTTAGCCAGCTCCAAAGGAAAATCACCAGCACAAATTATCAAATTGTCAGAAATAACAGGAAAATGCATTGATTTCTGTCAAATAAGGTAACACAGATTCATTGCCTTTACTGTACGAGGTCCGACCATGCTTACTGCCATGCGTAGTCGCCCCACAAAGGCTGATTCTGAGTGAGAAAAACCCTGCAAGGTGTATATCAACAATCAGTCACAGCTTAAAGTCCACATACATCTTCCCGCAGAGGTGTCGGCCAGCTTCAAGTCAGAGACGTCCGTCAGCTACACCTTCAAAGAGAATCCATACGAGTTGAGCAGGAACAGCAGCTCTCTGCCGTCTTCCATCTACTCCGACATGACGCTGAGAGGAGAGAACGTCACGCTGAGCTTCAGGACCAACCAGAGTCCGGCTCTGCTGCTCTACGTCAGCTCCTACTACAGAGAGTACCTGGCCCTGCTCATCAACAAGCACGGTGAGGAGGCTTTTATTTTGAAAGGCTCGAGGTTGTGCTTCCAAGTATTGTGGGGGATGACCAAAATGGATTTGTATAGGGAAGGCAAAGATTCCATAATGTAAGGCACGCGCCTTACATTATGGAATCTTTGCCTTCCCTATACAAATCCATTTTAATGTACTGTACTGCCAAAAAGAAGAAAAAGACACGGCTCTTCTCTCGCTTGACACAGAGAAGGCCTTCGATAGCGTTGAGCGGACTTGAGGTTGAGGTTGCCCCCAAGGTTCACCTCTATCACCACTTCTGTTAATATAGCTATTGAACTAGCAATAGCAGTTAGATCTAGTAGGCAAATACAGGGGATTACAATTCACAACAGAGGCTTTTATTTGGAAAGAGTTTGTTCTTGTGGCAAGCTTGAGGGTGAGCGTCTTGTTTTGATTGAAATCTTCTTCCTTGTAATGGCCTCCTCCCCGTTTTTTTGTTCTCCCTTGTGGGGTTTCATTTATTTGAATTCTTTTTTAACAAGATTATTCAAAGCTGGGGATAAGACGTTTGTACTGAAGTTTCTTCAAATCTTATCTTAACTCTAAAGCCCCATTTGCTTTCCCTCATTCTCTACTCTTGTTTTTATCCACATTTTTCAAACCTCTGAGAGCACAAGTGTATTGAAGAGAGTTTCTTTTCTGGCTCTTTGTCTTCTCTTTTTTCAATTACTTTTCTCTGCTCCTATCTCCTCCCAGCCTCTCATCTCACCTCTCCTCCAATCCTCCTCTGACTCCTATCATTTTATCCTGATATCGTCCTCTCCTCCTGTCCTTCTTCCTCCCTTTCTCCTCCTCCTCCTCCTCCTCTGCTGTGCTACAGCTTTACCAGATCAGGATGTGTCAGATATTTCCTCTCTCTGGATTCACCCCGTCAGCCTCTACTGCCTTTTAATCCGTCCAGCCGGGCCTGCTATTATGTTTTTTGTCTCAGGCTGAAGAAAATGTGTTCACTGGTCTCATCACTGAGACCTGATGAGTGATGCTGGGGGAATAAAAGTTTAGTGGGCTGCTAATGGGTGGCAGGTTAGTGTTCTGCTGAAGGAAATAGCAGAAAACTTGCTTGAGTTTTATTAACTTTTGTGTAAAATAATTATGTTGTGAGTTTTAGGAGTAGTATGAGGCACTTTGAATTGAAAATTACATTTTCATCATCCAGGAGTCACAATATTAGCACTTTGCTGCCACATTAGATGTAAATGGGTTCTTTCTGGTGTTAATGACTCAGAGAAAGCTGATGGACAGCAAGAGCTTTAAAGGTTTTCACACTGACAGTGGAGTCTTCAGTTAAATGCACTTAAACTGTAGTTTCCAATTAAATCCCTGAGTGCTTTCTCTTGTTTGCCCTGAGATGGCTCATTTCTTTTTACCCTCGACTGCACTTACACCTCCTCAGCCCAAACACAACCTCCCTACTACTAACCTACCTACCTACCTACAATAACTCATTATTCCTTCACATAAAACTTTATTATGTAAATTTACACTAATAAAGCGCATGCGAGTGTAGTAGTACTCGAGATTGGTGTTAAGACCGGTCTCAAAACCACTTTTTCACGGTCTCTGTCTATCGATCGCAATTTTACTTCATGCCGTCTCTGCCTCAAATAAAGAGGACTCTGGATTTTAGTTGACCACAACTACAGGAATATCATTGATTTGCCTGGGCATTGTCTAATTTTATGTTATCATCACTGTGATTGGATGTAGAATGTCCTGCTTCCAATGCAACCAATAACTTGATCCCCCCCCCCCCTTAACACACACTCCCAAAACAGTGAATGCGGGAGACAGGAGGAGAAGTTCTGGCACTGGTCTAGTCTTGGTCATGACTCGGTCTCAACTAAAGGGTGACACAGGAATTAATTGTCGCTCCCATCCTATTCCAAGCCCACGAAAATACTCCCGTCATATCCCGATCAAGTGACTGCCCCCCCCAAAAAAATCATGTCCTGCAAAATCCTGAGAGAAAGACTCCCGAATCCCGTCCCGCTCCAGTTTTGTTCCCTATGTTGTCTAAAGTTATCAGACTCTGTTGCCCCCCTGTAGCGGCTAGCAGACAGCAAGCATGTTTAGTTACGTCTGTTTCTCTCTGCCGTTGTGGTTTTTTACATAGAACCAGGCTGGTTAAAGTTAACTTAACTGACGTTATAGAGGTACAAGCACTAAAGATAGCTAAATGTCAGCTATCGTAGCTAAAATTAGGCTGTGACAGCCAACGGCAGAGAGAAACAGACTTCAATTCAATTTTCAATTCAATTTTATTTATAGTATCAAATCATAACAAGAGTTATCTCGAGACACTTTACAGATAGAGTAGGTCTAGACCAAACTCTGTAGTTTACGAAGCCCCAACTATTACAGTGGTTGCCTCAAGAGCAAGCATTAGCAGTAGCTATTGCGACAGTGGCAAGGAAAAACTCCCTTTTTTGTTAGGAAGAAACCTCGGACAGACCCAGACTCTTGGTAGGCGGTGTCTGACGGCACCAGTTGGGGGAGTGGTGAATGGTGGCAATAATAGTCATAATAAAGATAGTGAAACAGTGACCACAATGGTAGTCGTAGTAGTTCATGTCATAGTAGGGTACAGCAGGGCGTTACGGGGTGTAGTGTGGCACAGCAGCCTGGGTGGACGCGGTTGGACGCGGCAGGACGCAGTCGGACACTGCGGGGAATCGCAGAGCGTAGCAGGGTGTAGTAAGTCCATAGCGTCAGCTGCACCCAGGACCCCGGTGTAGGTGCCACCCAATTCCAAGGCGATGTTCTGGATGAAGAAGAAGCAAAGGGACTCCGGGGAGAAAACTCCCCAGAGCTAGGTTAGTAACAAGCATTTCTGGGACTAAGATGCACACAAAAGGAGACAAGTGAAAAGAGAGAAGAGGGAGCGGCTCATTGTGTCCTTGGAAAGAGCTTCCCACAGCAGTCTAGAGTTATAATAGCATAACTAAGAGAGGCAGGCTAAAGAGAGGGGCCCTGGACCGGGCTCGTACTCTCCCCTGCCGGAACGGGCTTGTACTTCCTGCCTCCCTCTACTCTACTCTACTATGCTGCAACTCCTCACTCCCTAACTATAAGCTTTATCAAAGATGATGGTTTTCAGTTTATTCTTAAATGTGGCGACGGTGTCAGCCCCCCGAACCCAAGTTGGGAGCTGGTTCCACAGGAGAGGAGCCTGGTAGCTGAAGGCTCTGGCTCCCATTCTACTTTTAGAGACTCTAGGAACCACAAGTAGCTCTGAGTTCTGGGAGCGCAGTGCTCTAGTGGGACAATAAGGTACTAAGAGCTCTTCTATGTATGATGGTGCTTGACCATTTAGTGCTTTGTAGGTCAGGAGAAGGATTTTAAATTCAATCCTGGATTTTACAGGAAGCCAATGCAGAGAAGCTAATACAGGAGAAATGTGATCTCTTTTCTTAGTTCTTGTCAGAACACGTGCTGCAGCATTCTGGATCAGCTGGAGGGTCTTGAGGGACTTATTTGAGCAGCCTGATAGTAAAGAATTGCAGTAGTCCAGCCGGGAAGTAACGAATGCATGGACTAGTTTTTCAGCATCGTTTTGCGAGAGGATGTTCCTGATTTTGGCAATGTTACGAAGATGGAAAAAGGCTGTTCTTGAGGTTTGTTTTAAGTGGGCGTTAAAGGATAGATCCTGGTCAAAAATGATTCCTAGATTTCTGACAGTAGTGCTGGAGGCCAGGGCAATACCATCTAGGGTAGCTATATCTTTAGATAATGAAGTTCGGTGGTGCTTGGGTCCCAGCACAATAACTTCCGTTTTGTTTGAGTTTAACATCAGAAAATTGTGGGTCATCCAGGATTTTATATCTTTAATGCACGCTTGAAGTTTAGCTAACTAACCGCTTTCGTCTGGCTTAATTGACAGATATAATTGGGTGTCGTCTGCGTAACAGTGAAAGTTAATTGAGTGTTTCCTAATAATATTGCCTAGAGGAAGCATATATAAAGAGAATAGAATTGGTCCAAGCACTGAGCCTTGAGGAACGCCATGGCTAACTTTAGCGTATTTGGATGGTTTATCGTTAATATTAACAAATTGGGATCGCTCAGAAAAATAGGACTTAAACCAGCTTAGTGCGATTCCTTTAATGCCAACTAAATGTTCCAGTCTCTGTAAGAGGATGGTATGGTCAATAGTGTCGAATGCAGCACTAAGATCTAATAAGACAAGTATGGAGACAAGTCCTTTGTCAGCAGCAGTTAGAAGGTCGTTAGTAATTTTCACCAGTGCCGTCTCTGTGCTATGATGCATTCTAAATCCTGACTGAAAGTCTTCAAATAGACTATTTATATGCAGAAAGTCACACAATTGATTAGCGACTACCTTCTCAAGGATTTTGGAGAGAAACGGGAGGTTAGATATAGGTCTATAGTTGGCTAAGACCTCAGGGTCGAGGGTGGGTTTTTTCAGAATAGGTTTTATCACAGCTACTTTAAAAGACTGCGGTACGTGACCCGTTAATAAGGACATATTGATCGTATCTAGTAATGTGGTATTGACCACGGGTAGTGCTTCTTTAAGTAGCCTCGTTGGAATGGGGTCTAAGAGACAGGTAGTTGGCTTAGCTGAAGAGACCCTTAACATTAATTGTTGGAGGTCTAAAGGATAAAAGCCGTCTAAATAAGTATCAGGTCTTATCGTTCTCTCTAGCCCTCCTGCGCCCAATGGTGAGTCATTAGAAGCTGTGGGCAGAAGGTGATGAATTTTTTCTCTAACTGTTATAATTTTATCATTAAAAAAGGTCATGAAGTCATCACTGCTCAGAGCTATAGGAATAGATGGCTCAACAGAGCTATGACTCTCTGTCAGCCTGGCTACAGTGCTGAAAAGAAACCTTGGGTTGTTCTTATTTTCTTCTATTAGTATTGAGTAGTAGTCTGATCTGGCATTTCTGAGGGCCCTCCTATAATTTTTTAGATTATCTTGCCAATCCACACGAGATTCTTCCAGTTTGGTGGAACGCCATTTACTTTCAAGTTTTCGTGAGATTTGTTTTAATTTGCGAGTTTGGGAGTTATACCAAGGTGCTAGTTTCCTTTCCTTCATCATCTTCTTTTTGATAGGAGCAACCAAGTCTAAAGTAGTCCGTAGGCAGGCCGTAGCAGCGTCTACAAAGTTATCAAGTTGGGAGGGACTAGAGTTAACATAACAGTCCTCTGTTATATTAAGGCATGACATTGAGTTAAGTGCTGTTGGAATATCCTTCCTTAAATTTAGCTATAGCACTGTCAGATAAGCATCTAGTGTAGAAACTTTTATTTAATTTCGTATAGTCTGGTAGTAGGAATTCGAAAGTTATTAAAAAATGGTCTGATAATAAAGGATTCTGCGGAAATACTATTAAATCGTCAATTTTGATGCCATATTCTAGCACAAGGTCGAGGGTGTGGTTAAAACAGTGCGTGGCCTTATGCACACTCTGACTGAAACCAATAGAATCTAGCAGTGAATTGAAAGCAGTACTAAGGCTATTGCTGTCAACGTCCACATGATATTAAAATCACCTACAATAAGTACTTTGTCTGATTGAAGGACTACGCATGATAAAAACTCTGAGAATTCAGATAAAAACTCAGAATATGGACCTGGTGCTCGGTAAACAACAACGAATATAATTGGCTGTACTGTTTTCCATGTTGGGTGTTGAAGATTAAGAACAAGGCTTTCAAACGAGTTATAATTTAGTTTAGGTTTAGGATTAATTAACAGGCTCGAGTCAAATATGGCTGCAACTCCCCCTCCTCGGCCTGAGCCTCGTGGAATTTGGGTATTATTATGACTGGGAGGAGTGGCTTCGTTTAAACTAACATATTCGTCATGGCCCAGCCAGGTTTCGGTGAGGCAGAATAAATCAATGTGGTTATCTGATATCAATTCGTTTACCAATAATGCTTCTGATGACAGAGATCTAATATTTAATAGTCCACATTTGATTTTCCTATTCTGTTCTATCGTTGCAGTGGTTGTTTTAATTCCAATTAGGTTGTTTAGTATAGTATAGTGTATAGTGTTTTGTTTAAACGGTCTCAGTCGGGGGACAGACACGGTGGTTATGGGATTATGAATGGGTGATTGCTCTGAAGGGAGCACAGAGGGGCGTGTAGCGCTGTATCTCGGATTGTTGATTTTGGGAGAGTGTGTCTGGTCAGTGTGCTTGTGGGAGTGTTTACGGGATGTAAACAGTCAATCAGAGGTCTGGGTATGCAGGGCGTGGTGTAAATTCCAACGTAGCATCTGGCTTCCGCGTGTATTGGGATGAATCCCATCCCTGCTGAACAGGGAGCCACGTTCCCAAAACAGATTGAAGTTGTCAATAAAACCTATCTTGTGAATGCTGCATGTGAGCTGAAGCCAGGTGTTAAGGGAGAGTAGTCTACTAAAGAGGCCTGATCCGCGACCTAGAGATGGAAGTGGGCCCGAAATAAAAACCGACTTCCCAGTGCTTTTTAAAGCCTCAATGAGAGTGGTAAAGTCTTGCCTTGTGCGCTCACACTCCTGAATCTGAGTGGACATGTCGTTATGTCCACAATGGACCACGATGCGTTTGATAGAGGTCGGAAATGAGGGTATCAGGTCCATAACTTTAGCCAGGATGTCTGCAACTTTGGCTCCGGGAAAACAGTGTGTGACAGCATTATGAAACCGTAGGTCTCTAGTGATGGAGTCCCCAATAATTACTGTGGTTAGGGGGAAGAGCGGACGAGGAGTGGGGGGGTGTGGATAGCCGGTGACGGGAGCAAAACAGTCAGTGGGGTTTCAGATGGGCAGGGAAAAGAAGAGGAAGATTGCTTACCGTTCGGTAATTACTTTCAGATTGGGAGCTCCAGGTGAAGTCGTGAAAGCCGTTGCTGTAGAGGTAACATTACGGTAAAGCAGTGCATGGAGATGAAGCGCTCTGTTTTTCTATGCTGGTCGGCGTTCATCTTCTTCTCCAGCATTTAGCGGCAGATTAGAACACTTGTAGGCATATACTGCCCCCGTCAGGTCCGGAAGAATTGCATTCTCCGGTACCTAAGGCTGTTTAATGCGCATTGCAGTGTCATTTTTTTATTTGTTCTCCGGCTCCGTCCCGCTCCCGCCTGCCTCCGTTGATTTCTATGCTCTATTCCGTCCCTATCATGGTACCGACAGTGAGATTGAATCTTGTACCGCGGGACTCCTGCAGGAATCCCGTGACCCGTAAGAGTCCCGAAAAATTGTCACCCTGTAGTCTCAACCCCTCAAAGTCTTGGTCTTGACTTGGTCTCGATACACTCTGGTCTCGGCCTTGACTACATCACTGGCGCATGCTGTAAAAATATATCTTTTGAAGGACAAACTTTGACTCCTTATCCCTCTTTTTTGTTAAATCTGCATCCAATGTTCTGAATATTAGAAGAATGAATTGCATTTAATTAGATTAGCGTTGTTATTGATAGGGAATTAGTCTTAATCCTCTTCATATAGAAATCTTAATTAATAGAGCAACTGCTTTTTAAAAAATTCAGATTGATCTTTGAAGGATTACAGTTTTTTTCGATTGCGAAACGACACTGGTCACAACTGAAGCCACATGTGCAAAACTCAAATTACAGTCTACAATACCAACAGTCACCTGAGCTCAACAGTTCACATCTCCTGCAAAACTCATTCACAGCAACACACCTCTTCACACACGTCTCAGAACAGGCTCAGTGCAGAGAAACACTCAGAACTCACTGAGGGCGTTTTCACACCTACCTCATTTGGTCCAGACTTTCAGACTTTTCAGTTTGGTCCGAACCAAAATTGCAGGTGAGGACGGTGCCTCGGACCACATTTTGGTCCGATCAAAAGAGGCGGTCTCGGTCCATGGTCCGGTTCGTTTATAGTGTGAAAGCATTTTTTGGATGGTTCGGACTTTCGGACCAAATACAGGAAGTTCTGGCAGGCTCTCCTTGTGTTACAAGAAGCTCCTTTAAGGAATAGCTCGGTGCTTAGCCTGTATGTGAGAGAGAGTGACGGTGAATGTGCTCAGAGCAGACAGCTGTCAGCTATCAGAGCAGAGAATACATCAGCAGTTTACTTGTTAAGTGGTAGTAAATGTACAGTGTGGGTTTCCGTTTGTCTCTGAATAAATGCACCAGAAAGAAAGTTCCCGTGTCTCGCTTCTCAACATCACAACAAAACAAAAAGAGCCGCGGCAGTAGAGGAGAGCAGCAGTCAGTAGAGGAGAGCAGCAGTCAGTAGGAGAGAGCAGCAGGCAGTAGGGGAGAGCAGCAGTCAGTAGAGGAGAGCAGCAGTCAGTAGGAGAGAGCAGCAGGCAGTAGGGGAGAGCAGCAGTCAGTAGGAGAGAGCAGCAGTCAGTAGGAGAGAGCAGCAGTCAGTAGGAAAGAGCAGCAGTCAGTAGGGGAGAGCAGCAGTCAGTAGAGAAGGGCAGCAGTCAGTAGAGGAGAGCAGCAGTCAGTAGGAGAGAGCAGCAGTCAGTAGAGAAGGGCAGCAGTCAGTAGGGGAGAGCAGCAGTCAGTAGAGAAGGGCAGCAGTCAGTAGGAGAGAGCAGCAGTCAGTAGAGAAGGGCAGCAGTCAGTAGGGGAGAGCAGCAGTCAGTAGAGAAGGGCAGCAGTCAGTAGGAGAGAGCAGCAGTCAGTAGGAGAGAGCAGCAGTCAGTAGAGGAGAGCAGCAGTCAGTAGGAGAGAGCAGCAGTCAGTAGAGAGAGCAGCAGTCAGTAGGGGAGAGCAGCAGTCAGTAGGGGAGAGCAGCAGTCAGTAGGAGAGAGGGGGTTTGCTTACCTACAGTTAATAGATATATCTATTTTTTTTGTCTGTAGTAATTTATGTAATTCCTGGAAATGTTACAAACAAAAGGTGCGCGGAAGGCGCCGTGGAAGGCGCCGCGGAAGGCGCGCTGCAGCAGCTCCGTGGTCTGTGCCGCTGCTCGTCTCTATTGTTACAGCGAGAGTGGACACTAAGCAACGCACAGGTCTCCTTCAGAGCTCCATGTGTTTGAGTCTGACCCATAGACTGGAAACGTCACGTCACGGGAACTTCAAACTAAATCATTAGTTTGAAGTTTTCCCCCAGTTAGGAAATGATCGACAATAATCATCAATTCAATCTAATAATCAGGTTGGCAAGCAAACGTGTGGCTGAGGGGGTGCCCTAGGATGATCATGTTTAATAAAAACGTTTTATTTCGCTTGTCATTCTAATTCTATTATTAATGAGAAGTAGACCTAAGGGCGACACGGCACCCCCAACACATTTGACGCCCTAGGCAATCGCCTAGTTCGCCTATAGCAATCGCCGGCCCTGACCTACATCATCTCTAAATACTAATGACTGTGGTGTTCCCATTGCTTACACCTCCGTTACTTTGTGAAAAACAGTAAAAACGCAGTATTACTATAGTAAAGGAAGTGTTTTTCACATTTTCACAACCGTGTATGTAATGTCTGACATCTTACCTGGACATGTTGGTATCTTTGCTCTTTTACCTGTTCACTGTTTCTCTATACGGTCCAATGTATAACTGTTAATTCTTATTTGATGTTCATTTTCAAAAAAGGCTTCATGAGCTTTCCCTTTATACAATATATATAGCATGTGTTCACTAACAAGTCTAAAACAAGAAACCATTGCAATCACTGTGCAGACTATAGTTACAGTTTTGCACACGTTACTCCAGTTGTACCCACTGTCGTCTAGCAATCGGAAAAAAACTGTAAATACCGGTATGTGTTTACCCTGTTAGAAAGATTTAAAGATTACAGGACATGATAAGGCCAAAATTTTAGAAAAACAAAAACTTCACATAGAACTAACGTTTGAAATGCTAATATTTTAGGTGTAAATCGCTTATGTGTGTGTGTGTGTGTGTGTGTGTGTGTGTGTGTGTGTGTGTGTGTGTGTGTGTGTGTGTGTGTGTGTGTGTGTGTGTGAAGATGTGCTGGAGGTGAGATACAAGCTGGACGGCAGCCGAAAAGCTGAAGTGTTGAGGAGCAGAGTGAAGAGCCTGGCCAACGGACAACTACACACTGTTACCATCAGGAGACTGACGGACTCTGTGTCTGTGCAGGTAATGTCATCCCTTCATCCAGTCCTTGTAGCTAACACCTTAGTCTATATCCACGACATTCCACTTCCGGGATTGCTCCGGTGCCACCGGAAATTCTGCCGGATGTCATTCTTTTCGGCCGGATGTCCGTTTACTTCTTCTTTCTATGTGTTGGCGTTCTAACCTCTGGTGGATTTGTGAGGACTATGGTTAACTGCTCCTCAGATCTCTGCAGGGTAAATCCAGACAGCTAACTAGACTATCTGTCCAATCTGAGTTTTTTGTTGCACGACTAAAACTACTTTTGAACGTACACGTTCCACCAAAACAAGTTCCTTCCTGAGGCTATTTAGCAGAGGCACCGTGGCTCCGTCCGGAGCTTAGCACCACCCAAGACGATTGTGATTGGTTTAAAGAAATGGCAATAAACCAGAGCACATTTTTCTCACATCTCCCAGAATGCTGTGTGGACTAGCCAGACCTTCCTCCGCAGCGCTGTGGGAAAAGGTCTGGCAATGCGAGACTAGTAACACCTTAGCAAACCAAACAATAGGCTCCGCACACATCCAGCAGACACAGAGCCACAAGAAAATCCCTTTGGGTTCTTCTTTCTGGACATCTGACAAATATTCGTCCAATATTTACTCTCCTCCTTGCTTCGCTTTGGTCTTCTGCTGTTCAACATGTTCCCCTTTCTTCACCAGCTGCACACTAACTTTGTCTGTCTGCTGTCTGGTGCTGGGCAGGAAGCATTAACTTGAATTGTCTGAGCTAATTTGAAGAAACAGCTAGTCTGGCTATCACCAGCCCAAGCTCAATCTTTTAAGATTGGACTTCAGTCTGGGGAGTCTGCTCTGTCTGCTTCTACTGCACAAGAGGCGTGATCAACGGGCATAGTTCAAATGACTCTGTACGCAATTGGAGAGTCCATCAACCAATCAGACCAACGATCCGGGTGACGTACTTTCATCAATGGGTTGCTGCGATTCGGTGGCCGCCATGTTGAATGTAAACAAAAAGCTGCTTGCTGTCACTTCTCTATCGTCATCGTGTTAAACCCGCCAATAGCGCGCCAGGTGGATAAGCCAGTTTGTGATTGGTTCCCAAAGATTTGTGATGGGTGGTGATGGCGCAGTGGATATGACACATTCCTTTGGTGTGGGAGACCCGGGTTCGATTCCCACTGTGATACATCAACCAATGTGTCCCTGAGCAAGACACTTAACCCATAGTTGCTCCAGAGGCGTGTTACCTCTGACATATATATAGCAATTGTAAGTCGCTTTGGATAAAAGCGTCAGCTAAATGACATGTAATGTAATGTAATGATGGAAGCAGGATAGAATAATGTAAAGGTTTCCAGCCTGAGCTGCAGGGAGAAATCAAACCACCGGCAGATCGGGCTGGGTTTACCCAGTCTAGGAAACAGCCAGCTACTGTGTTATATGTGAAAGGCTGGGGAGAACCATGAGACCATACATTAAATGTGCTGTAAAGGCAAAACAATGAGCTAACAGACACCTAAATGGGACATATGCTAATTTTCAAGTTAACATGTTTAAATGTATTATGTTCAAAAAACACATTATTTTGCTCATTCTGCCTGTCTGAATATACACCATCTGTCTGAAACACTCTGTTTTAGTGCCTGTCTCTTTAAGCCCTACTTCCAGAATAAAAAAGCCCAGTCTGCTCTGATTGGTCAGCGTTTACTGGTCTTCAGCATCTGTGCCCTCGGAGTCTCGGCACCTCTATTGGAGCCAGGGAATGAGTGTAACGGCACTGTAGCGGCACTCTCTATATACAGCCTAGTATAGTTGTGACGTCACAACCATACAGAAGTCCTGACGGCTCGTTTAAAGGCACAGTTTCTGAATCCTGGCTGTGTGCGTTTTTCTTTGGATTGAGCATTTTGATACTTTCACAGTATTTATATAGCACTTTGACCTGCTTTATAATATAAAAGACATGGAAATCTCACTTTTTTTTCAATATGGGACCTTTAAAATCTCTGCAAAGCTGCAGAGTTGGATGTTAATTCTCAATCTTCTTGGTTTCATATTACACAGAGTCAATTCATTCAGTTGAGATATCAAAAATATTACTCAATGCAGGTTGAAGGACATTTCATAGGACCTCTAGGATGGACTATAGAGATGTGCCTGCTTATTGCAGTACTGCCTACTGCTTATTTCTCGAATAGGAAATGTTTTCTGTCAGCATGAGAATAGTCTAACACCTTGTCTACAAATGACATGTTTCAGTCATGTCTCACTGGGCCAATACACTTATTTTTATCAAAATATCTGCCTACGCCAGCCGCAGAGTAGCATAGTAACGGCCTGCAACAGCCACTTTGGTAACACTTTACTTTAAGTTCTCCTATTTAGCATTTACAACACACTGTAATGCAGTTGAACGCTGAAATAAGGACATTTTTATGTTTCAAGACATCTTATAAATTATTCTAACTGTGCCTCAGTCTCCACTAACAGTATGGGTGCACACAGGAGAAGTTATAGTAGACACATACATTAATAAACACTAATATCTGCCCACAGCTACATTATAGTGTGTATTAAATGTTAATATGCTGCATGTAAATGCTAAATAGGGGGCTTAAAGTTAAGTGCTGCAACATCTTTTTAGGCTTCAAGTCTTCAGGTTTTCTTTCGACTTACACACTCAAGTTCTACACGGGGTAATGGACTGCAAAACGCAGCAGCTGCTGCTGATGATGTGCTGCTTAACGTTTTGCCATGTTTGCCAAATGAGGCACGGTCTCAAGGGCTAATACAATGGCACATACATACAGATGCACACACAGGCAGACCCATCGACTCCAAGTGTGTACTCTGGTGCAGTATTGTGATATTCATCTCTATGATAAAGCCCCCATCAGCACTTCACCGTCCTGGATGCAGCTACGGCAGGGCAGCATCTTTATCTTCTGAATGCCTTATCTTGTTAACAACAGCCACAGGTGATATATGAGTTTAACAGGCAGCAGCCTGGATGTCTGTATAATTATCAACACCCTGAGAGGAAATACAAGGTGACCTGGCCTTGCATGGGCACAGCCTCCTGATTCACTGAGGCTCCAGTGAAATGTAAGGTGCATCTCATGTTATTAGTTTATATCATACTGAATTATCATATTCTTATATAATTATTATATCTCTGGAAACATACTCTAAAGGCAGAAGGTGATAGTTTAGTCTGGAGAAAGCTATCTCAACAGCTGTTTACATTGCACTGGGTCTGTTTTGGTCCCCAAAACATAAGTCAAAATTTTTTGGAGCACATATACAGTACAGGTTGAACCCCATCCTGCCATCCTCAGGCCAAAATGTAATATTTGCATATAAGATATCTACTGCTAGGAGCCTCTAAAGTTAGACATTTTCAAACGCAAATTCAACAAAAAAATTCTCCTCTTACAGATCGACCAAAACGCCAGAGAAGACTTCAACCTGACATCTGACGGAGAATTCAGCGCCATCAAGACGTTGGTGTTGGGCAGAGTGCATGGTAAGTGAGGAGGCTGTAAAAGCAGAGACAAGGCCTTTTATTTAGAGAGCACTCTGACCTACACTCATTTACATAACAGCTTTAAGACATTTGACCTCATCTGACGCACAGTTTCAGCTATTTGCACCAAATGGATATCATTAAATATGATTGTTATCTGAAAAAGAAGTCTACAGCAAAATGTAAGAACTACTTTTGCATGAAGTTTAGCATTGTGTTATGTTTATATTTCATTTCAGAAGAGTTCACAGTCTGAGCAGAACAGTTCAGGTGCTGCAGACACTCAAGTTGAGCTACTTCTGTTATGTCTAATCTAAACTGGACCACACAGTTTACTGCTAAAACAGAAAAAAAGATTAAATATCGGGATCAAATTCAAAGTGTAATTTCTTTGTTTAGAAAGACATTTCTTTCTTGCCTGTACTGTAAATGCCTAAATATTATAAGGATAGCCAGCTACAAAACATACTACTTATAATATAAGTGTGTTGTTGCTAATTCTATGGCTAAAGCAGACATGTTAGCTTGTATAAGTTAAGTTCACTTTCTACTTGTGACAAAAGTTGTGTCCAGAATCATTCATTTTCTGGTAGTCCAGAATGTAGTGCCTCTGCCATGTTAATAGTTGTTAGTTAATGAACACTATACAATAACATTGTTTTTCAGTTTATATTGAAAGAAATCCATTCATTTATCAGTGTTGATATTTTTTTTAAATGGGTGAAAATCAATCAAATCAATAATGCAAAATAATAATCTGCAAATCCAGATAAAAATCTCATGACATTATAACGTTGTCCATAGTTTGCTCCAATTATGCTGGTTTCAAGTTCGCTGTCCAAACAAATCTAGAAAACCATGATGCATAGTTGATTAGGTGTTGTGAATATTACGTGTAGCACCTTTCACTCTTTAATCCAACCAGGAGAGATGATTCAAAAAAAGAGAAACATGTTAGACAGCTTCTACAAGCTTTAGCAAGTATGGATATGTTGGGTCTGGGAACTCACCATTGGCAGGGCTCAATCCAAGGGGTGGGATAAACAGTTGTCTTTCAAATTCCCTCTGCACGCAATAGGATAGCGCTACAACCAGGCAGAACAACGAAGAAGGTAGCGGAGCTAGTTGATAGATTAAACTTTTGCCGTATCCGGTCGGCAAAACTTCGAACACATCTTCCTTTTTTCAGAATGACTTCAGTGCCATTCTTTGTTCTTTTCTCAAAGAAAAACTGAACTCCAAGTCTTCCAGAGTTGCGGCCAAAGCTGATTCAAACATAGACAGTATATAATGGACCAACCGATCCCGTGTCTCTGGGCGGAGACCAGTGAAGGATATTAGAAGCACTTTCCCGGTGATGGCTGAGCGTTACTGAGCAGCCTCCAACTGAGAGAGATGACGTAAATGTGACGTTAGCAACCTGTCTGAAAGTTGGAAGTCTTCTGGTAGCTGTGCCAAGAGAAATCTCAATCATTCCCAATCTAGCAGAGACGGAGAGCGTAGGTATATGTAAGGAGATAACATAGGCACAGGCTAATTATTGCTAACTAAAATGCTAGTTAACATTAGTGATTAAACTTAAACAGCTAATGTTAGTCCAAACTGCCTGAGAGCTTCTCCTGTACTATACGGTAATTCCTCTACTATGAGACAGTAAGTCGCGTGGTTATGACACAATCGTTAGCCTATTTTTATAAAAACGTCTGCTACAGAGCCATAACATGAGGTACAAGGTAATGGAGCCTTTTATACATTGTCGTGTTTCTTTAGAAATAAACAATAGACAAATAGAGTCTTTAAACTCAGATGTAAAGTTATTCTCTGTCAAAGTGACGTCAAAATGAATGGCAGTCAATGGAATGCTAACGGGGGGTGGTGCTTGTTAGCATCAAAATGGCGCCATAGGATCTACGGGTTGTTGACAGACGCTTATCCCCTTGGATTCAAAAGACCGCTGTTGGCCAGCAGCAGCAGCCATCTTCTTGTTTTCAAGTAGCAGGGAATTCACACGGAACCGTCGCAACTCTGCCTTCAATATGTTAAGCCCGCCCACCGCCTCTATACACAATGTGATTGGCCTGACTAGAGAATGGTTTTTCCAGCTTGCAAGCCAACTTGCTAGACGACCCTGGCTGCAACTTACATTTGCCGCCGCTAGGGTGCGTCTAGATTTCTAGGCTAGATATGTTTAGCATCAGTAAATGAGTGCAGGGTCAAGTTAAAGCAGGAGTATGCTTTCCTGTAAATCACATGCACAGATGTTAAGTCTGGGCCTCTGGAAGGGTTAGACCACATCTCCTGTGTGTGTAGTCCTGGACCTGTAAAGAGTTGGGGTGAGACAGTAACTGGCTCTGTCATGACTTATTCATGTTCTCTTTAAGCAGCTCCATCAGAGACGGACAGAGATATAAGATCTTAATAACACCAGGGGCTGAGAGGCCGAAGGCTGCAGTCACACCTATCTGATAAAAGAAATAGCTTTAAAGTGCCCATATTATGAAAAAATCACTTTTTCTGGGATTTGGGGTGTTATGTTGTGTCTCTGGTGCTTCCACACACATACAAACTTTGAAAAAAATCCATCCATGCTGTTTAGAGTGAGATACAGTTTCTGAATGTGTCCTGCCTTCAGTCTCTGGGTGAGCTGTTCAAAATCGGCACGGCTTGTGACGTCACAAGCCGAAACGAGCAGGCTAACCGCAACCATTAGCTCGTAGCGTTAGCATGCTAACGCTATGGCTAACGCTAGCATGCTAACGCTAGCATGCTACCTCGTTCTCAATAGCAAAGCACTGCTACAACACACACAAGTTCACCATAATCTACAAAAGAACTACTTCCATGTGCGCCCTTATTTAGAAGTCTCCCAGCTAATCCTGCCTTGTAACTGACCGAAGTTGTAGAAACAGCCTTTCTTTTACTGTCTATGGAGCTAGCTAGCTGACATGATCTACATCTGAGCTACTGGGCATGTGCAGTGCAATCAAAGATAGTACAGAAGAAGAAGAAGAAAAGAGGTCTCACTCTGTAGCTAAAACAGAGACCAGCTGAAAAGAGGATCTGCAGCAGTGAGAGAGAGCACTGCAGTACAACACGAATATGGTGTTTTTTGAAAATTAAACCATGTAAACCTATTCTGGTACAACCTTAAAATACAATTATGAACCTGAAAATGAGCATAATATGGCTGCTTTAATCTGAGGCATGCATCAAGTAATATCAAATAATGACCATAAGAAAATGATTGATTTGGCACGGATACAAAATGTATCTAAAAGTGTTCTGATTTGTTCATGATTTCTGTGCTCGGTGTTATTCGAGTGGCCCTTTACTAGAACATATTAATTAAAAAAGAAAGCATGCAGTGGTGTGTGTTAGTGTCATGTGGTACTCTTATTCATTTGTTGATGTTTCAAAAGTTTACAGAAGATTTTGATGCATTGAATTGCACACATGCACATGCTTGAATACGTGATATTTGGGTATTCTTTATTTTTCATTTCCTGGCTGAAAAAAATGTAATTACTTGCAGTTTGGGGCATGGAATTTATAAAAGTCTTCCATATTACCATAAGAGTAAAATTGTCATCAGCAGCTTCATTTCACAATGTTGTCTACTGGTTTCTGCCTCTAAACACCCATATCCATCCAAATCCATTGTTAAATAAATCAAAACAACTAAGTGTACAATAATACAAAATCCATGTGTCAGAGCAAACATGCACGCCACATATCTTAGGGAGTAACTAATTCAAATCCTCCAAGATCGTTTGTCCTTTTGGATGTAAAGCTCCAGTGTGTTTTAACCCCGTCATGTCAGTGTGACCGGTTCTCCCCTCTGTCCATCCAGAGGAGGCGAAGAGTCAGATCAGGATCAGAAAAGCAGCAGGAAAGTGGATTTTCTGTTGTTTCCTGCCAACCCTGTCATCCATCAGCCTAAGTAATGGACCCAGAAGGAACACAGAGGTTGGGGGGGGTGTGATGGAGTAAGGAGTGTGTCTGCTGAAAGAAGCGTAGAGGCTGAATGTTTCCTGCTGCTCTCATCAACATGCAAATGTGCCCTGGTAAAAAACACAGTCACCTCTCCGTCATGTGAACAGACACTGATGCAGCTGCTCACGGGGAAATGTTGCCTTTCACAGCTGCTGTTTATACTGCTGTGGAGGAGCGGAGGTGAATGATGGACAGCTCTGAGTCAATCAAATGAACAGATAGAGCGGAGAGCGCACATCAGTCTCAAGGAGTGATAGCTGCAGACTGGAAGCTGAATCATTGTCTGCTGTAATGAGGGTGTGAGTGTAATGTGTGTGTGTGTGTGTGTGTGTGTGTGTGTGTGTGTGTGTGTGTGTTTGTGTGTGTGTGTGTGTGTGTGTGTGTGTGTGTGTGCTAATCATTAGAGTCAATGTGCTGCCATGATTGTGCTGCTCTGATAACAGGGAAGTCAAAGAACCTGTCAGTGTATGTCGTGATTTGTATTGATCGACTCCTCCCACTGGTTTAGAGACTACAGCCTCTGCACGAAAGGATAAAAGTTCAATCACTAGCACAGATAAGTGATTTTTTTTTATTTCTGAGCTCTTTCTTTAACACTGAAGGGTTCTAGTGAGTGAGCATGTCCCCTGAAACCCACATTGCAAAAAAACCAAGCCAGCGTTCAACACTTCACCTTTGTGTTGTCCTCAGGTTGTATGGAACCACAACGTTCTTCGCAGGTAAAGTTAATGACTACTTTCATTGCATTTTGGGTGTTTTATTCAATTTTATTAGCCTAGAAATCTAGACGCACCCTAGCAGCAGCGAGCTAGAAAAACCAAACTCTGGCCGGGCCAATCACATCATGTATAGAGTCGGTGGGCGGGCTTATGGCTGCTGCTGCTGCTGCTGCTGCTGCTGCTGGCGAACAGCGGTCTTTCGAATCAGCTTTGGCCGCGACTCTGGAAGACTTGGAGTTAAGATTTTCTTTGAGAAAAGAACAAGGAACGGCATTGAAGTCATTCTTAAAAAAGGAAGATTTAAGTCTTCAGGTTTTCTTTCGACTTACGCACTCAAGTTCTACACGGGGTAATGGACTGCAAAACGCAGCAGCTGCTGCTGATGACGTGCTGCTTAACCTTTTTCCATGTTTGCCAAATGAGGCACGGTCTCAAGGGCTAATACACTGGCACACATACAGATGCACACACAGGCAGTCAAATTCAAAGTGTCATTTCTTTGTTTAGAAAGGCATTTCTTTCGTGCCTGTACTCATGGGCGTAAATCTGATCTAACAGTAGGGTGGGGGGACAATAATCATAAAATTTCTGAAGAGCAATTTTTGAAGGGGACAAAAATAATACAGCCACAATTATACTCGTAGAGGACGTGTACACAAGCCACAAAAATACCTTAAAACATAATGACTTATTTTGAAAAAGTGTCCCCGTATAAAAGAAATACAATACTTTTGTACACTTGTTAAATTAGCGAGCCACTAGTAAAGCTCATCAAATATGAATTAGGTTCATAGGTTCAACACGCGGTCATATTATAATTATAAAATGATCTTGCGTCCTCCGCTTAAATATCAGGTTTCGTCTGGGACAGAGGATATATATTTAACTGCAGCAAACCCACTGATCAGCCACTTCAAACACAACTGTAGATCTTCAATATTAACCCTAATATCAGTTCACACACATAACGTTAGGCTTATCACCGTGGTAACGTTAGTTGTAGTGGGTGCATTTCTATCCAACAAGCTATTAAACAGGGGTTTGTATTGTTTTACTACTTACACAGATATTTTAAGTATACATCATTATGTTATTTACAATACACAGCATTGTTTTAATAATATTTCTAGGGGGGACAACCCTTAGATGGGGGGGGGGGGGGGGGGGTCCTGACCCCCCCGACCCCTCTGGGATTTACGCCCTTGCCTGTACTGTAAATGGCTAAATATTATAAGGATGCTTCTTCTAGAGCAGTTTTCTTGTGTCTTTTGGAACAAAAAGTCATAATATCCAATTTGAGGGTGGTTAAATCATATTTTTATCAAACATAAGTCATCTGGTCAGGAACCATTTGCAGTACAGTGTTATTTAAATTTTCTCATTCTTCCCTCTCCAGAGTCTGATGATTTGGATCCCGACGTGGCCAGGTTGGCGTCTCTCGGTTTCACCGGTTGTCTCTCAGTGGTCCACTTTAACTCCATCAGCCCTCTGAAAGCTGCTCTGCTCCACCCGGACACCAGCCCTGTCATCATCACCGGACCTTTAGTCCAGTCCAGCTGCGGCTCCTCGGCGTCAGTCAATCCCTACGCAGCAGAGAACACACATCACCAGTCAGGTAGGAGGGGGGGGGGTTGTTTTAGGTTAGGTTTAGTTTTACTGGACAAACCAAGCCGTTCTCACTCCAAACTCATAAAATACTGACACCTGGTCAGTTGCTCTCAGCATCAGATACTGCCGTAAAAATCCACCTTTAGCGTCTGTATGGAACGCACCAGGCAGAGCAGCAGTTCGACCGCGGCGCTCTAAGATGATTAAGAGAAGTATTAAGAGAGACAATGGTAGAGAGTAGTATGAAAGACAGAAAATCTACACCATAGTACATGTCAACAATTAGTCTGTCTTACAGCTGACTTTTCTCATTTCTTCATTTTTTAACTGCTGTCTGTCAGAGGTGTCAAGTAACGAAGTACAAATACTTCGTTACCTTATTTAAGTAGAAATTTTGGGTATCTATACTTTACTGGAGTAATTATTTTACAGCAGACTTTTTACTTCTACTCCTTACATTTTCACGCAATTATCTGTACTTTTTACTCCTTACATTTTACATTTTACAGCTTCGTTACTCCTATTTCAGTTCGGCTTGTTTTCATTCCGGCTTGT
Source organism: Sander lucioperca (assembly GCF_008315115.2). Lineage (NCBI taxonomy): Eukaryota > Metazoa > Chordata > Actinopteri > Perciformes > Percidae > Sander > Sander lucioperca. The sequence goes on from NC_050181.1 coordinate 17,534,351, forward strand.
CATCGTTCAAAAAAACACACACAAAAAAAAAAACCTATCCAGATAAATCGCGCCATCCGGATAGAGTGAATTTGATTGTGATTGGCTGAGAAGTATAAACATATACCATTCCAACACCTTATTGGTTTGTATGCGATCCATCGCACCTGCACAGACCCGGTGCTAATACGGCACCGGTGCCAACGACCGTTATCTACCGGACTGAATAGCAATGCGGATTTCGGTGCCTTATTAGGTGCCACTTACATGCCTGCGCTTCTCTCTGATGCTCTGAAAACGGACGTTAGAGGGAACTGAAACATCGGCGCACGCAGGGGCGTCGCACCCGTGGGGGATGTGGGTGTTTTAACACCCACACTTTTCCCGGTGAGAGGGTTCAACACCCACACTTTTTCTGCAGTTTTTCCACAGTTTTGAACAAACGCCTTGCGTCGAACTGCTGCCGTAGCTACGTCGTAGGCTGTGTGTAGCGATTATATTGCCTGAGAGAACAGAATTGCGTCCATAGCAACGCTCTGTTTTTCATGGCAACGATGTGTTATACTTCGCAGCAGTCTTAACAGACCGCATTCTACATCGAGGAGAACTCGCAATTTTTACGTTAATCTTGATCGCTATAAGTATGTGAGTACTGTCGATAGCAAAAAAAACGAGCCGAATCGGTGCTAGCTAACTGGAGCTGCTGCAGCTAATGCCGAGAGCTCCCACTTAGCTAAAACGGCGGTTTTGGGGGCAGATCATAAAGAGTGCCTTTGTGCCTCTTAATAGACACAAAATACAATTAAAATGTCTGTGAAGTTGTGAAAACAACTTCACAGACGTTGTGAAAAGAAGTTGTGAAAACATCATCAGTTGCAGCAGTATCTTATTTACACATCCAGCAGTAATGGAGCAACACTAGAATTCGTTTGGAGTCCTGTTTCTGTTCACCTAATTCAATATTTACTCTCTTTTAGCTCTGTTTTTGGTCTCCACCGACCCCCGAGGGAAATAGCTGGCTAAATGCTCCACAGTGTAACTGCTGTGTTCACTGCCCCATCATTAATCCAAACCATGGATGTGAAGTTTCTGGATCCAAAAAAAGCCCAATTCTTCCCCATACTATGAATGAAAGAATTGCCCAGCCATATGCTCACTTGGGTCACCTGTGGTTGTTCACAGCAGATGGGAGTTGAAATGCAAAAAAAAATGAAAAGGTTATTCAGAGGATGTTATCGTCTTCTCATTTTAAATGTCTCTTCTCTTCTCTTAATGCCCAATAATTGCTGGCCGTTTCTTAACAATATGTTTTGGTAATTGTTGGCAGGTTGGCTAAAAGGCTGACAAAGATAAAAACATAAAATTAGACAAACTGTGCCCCTGGTAATGATGTATGGGTAAGACTTTATAATAATTAATTAATGCATGACTTGTAATGTAGTACTTCATGAACTATCAGTAATATATAAGGATTAATAGTATCTCATTCATGACTTAATGCAGGAACAATACATTAATTAATGCATCAATTACAGTATTTGAATCATTATGATTTCTGATGCATTAATGATGTTCATGACTTCAAATCACAGCAGTGTACATATATTCGGAAGAATTCTAGTGTTGTAATCATGGTTAACTAAACATAAATTCTCCATTACTTCATCATGTTTGTGGCCCTTCAAATAAAGTGCTGACCTGGTCCATCTTCAAAATTAATACATAGGATTAATGTGGCATTAAATCCATCTAAGTCCATCCATCTTCGTCCGCTTATCAGGTCGCGGGGCCAGCAGCATTAAATGTATTAAGAATTAAAGGAGTGTGTTGGCAAAATGATACTGAGATCACTACATGTACACAACACAGTATACTGCAGATGCATTTTTATAGTTGCTTTATTGACAACAACATAGAGCACTTGAACAGTAATGCCTGAGAACAATGCTCACCCAAGTAGGATATTAATGAATTTGACAAGACATGACATGAATTCATGATCATTCCAAGCCCCCAGGAAGAGCGCAGAGTCTAAAAGCCACCATGGGCTTAGCGGATAACGGTGGTACTGCACCCCATGGCCCAGAAAGACTTTTCACATAGACTTTGCATGGCGAAAGAAACGTCTATATTTCAGCGGATAATTTGTTTCTGGGTATATCAACTTACCAGCCCGAACACTGAAAGGGTCCTTGTTTAAAACGTTAAGTTTTTAACATTTTTAACATTCACTAGAAGCGAATCCAGAATTATTAAATTTGGCATGATGAATGCACATAGTGGACGCGAGCAGAGCCGCGGGACTGCGCCCGCCCGCTCACATGACTGTTCTCCCTAGCTCATGTAGCTAGCTGTAATAATGGATATAGCTAATGGTTGTAATTCACCATGTGTTCTATTAATACGTCCATGGTATTATCTTATGAAGTCATGATACATCCCAGGGATGTATGTATGTAGCTGCTGTAAAGCCTGTTAGCTACGTGGATGTAACGTCAGCTAGTTTCCCAAACTGGCGGGCTATCGGCTAGCTAGTTGCTAACATCAGGGGTAGCTAGCATGGCTGTATTAAGATCTATACATATCTAGCTATATGCCTACATAACGTTACTACAGACATAGTAATTACATCACCTTGGTTCTCTCTTATGATACATCCGAGGGCTGTATGCTGTAAAGCTTGTAACGTGAGCTGAAGCCATGGATGAGCTTTGTTCACGAAACTGCAGGCTACCAGCTAGCTAGCGCTAGTTAGTAGGTAGCTAGCTAGTAGCACAACATAATTATTAAATCTCCTTGGTTGTCTAGCTAAATACATCTATTGTTTATTTAGCTAAGCATGTAAACGATAGGGAACAACGAAGACACAGTGTTTAACGTTAGTGAATATTTTAGACAATGAAAACGGCGAGTTCATGAGTTCGCCACTTGTAAGAGACATGACAGAGAAGCTCATGAACGCATATGTTGCTACCGGTTGCTACGACAACGCAAACAAATTGTTGCTAGTGCGCATGCCCATCGTGAGCCAACCAGCGTTATGGGCCAACAATGCGGAAGAGCCGAGCTCCATGTTTGCTTTATGCGCTTTTGAGCACTTTCATTGGAATGTACGGGGCTTCCCGCCGAACACTGTATCCAGTTCTCTTAATACATCCATGGATCATTCGTGTACCATTATTATAAAGTGTTACTGATGCGTAGGAATCTGTGAGTGTGTGCCATTTTCTCCCCTTTGTTTCGGTGTGTGTATCTATTCTTGGTAGGAGCTGCTATTTCCAACTGTGTAATGGTCTCATTAAGTATGTACACCTTGTTGAGGAGACTCATGACAATGCACATGATGAGATAATTAACTTGGATCACAGAGGGGATTTGCCAGTGTCTTTCCTCTGTGTCTGGTTTTCATGCAGCTTCATGTTCCCTTAATAGAGTCCTTTGGAGAGCTGCTGCCGTATTCCCCGTCTGCTCTGAATGATGATACTGTGATGTTGTCTCTGTATTTCTTCCCTTTTCTGACTTGAATGCTCTTATTTTCTTTTCATGTTTTCTCTCCACGTCTTTACACTGTTCTTCTTCTGCACATGTCCTCGTCTAACTCTTGGTGCCCTCTCTCTTCTCTTCCATCTTTCCTTTCATTTCTTCTACATTTCTTCTTTCTCCACTGTAGACCAGTCTGGTTCAGTGGGTTCAGGTCAACCTTTAGTCAATGCCATCAGGACTGACTCGGCTCTGATTGGAGGTATGCTGAACTGTTTCACCTTGTTTTACTGGGTTTGTATTGGACTTCTCTCAATCACACTCAATATTTCATTTATGAGCAACATTCTGCTGAAAGCCAGCAAAGGTGTGATGGGCAAAAATAAAATCCATCCGAAGTAGAACGTGTTTGCTAAATTTTTCTGCCCAGCCAGTTTGATTCAAAGTGATGATTGATTCCTTTAAGCGTCTAGATAGAGAAAAGTGAGAGAGTCAAAATTCTTCTAAAAGTGTCCATTGAATTCCTGTGACTCTGCGTCTCAGTGCACAAAGGACCACTAATTAATCTAATCAAACCTCGGCTGAAATGACTTGCGGATCGAGAAGCTTTCGCTCTGTTATCTTCAAATGCAAACCAAAGTAATATAGTGCAAAATTGATTTCAGCTGTATTTTGGGATTGCAATTAAATGAAACCTTTTCTGAGTAATTAAAAGTGTCTGAACAGAAGAGTCCAGCCGGGTCCAAATGTGTTCAATTCTGTTCACTGTACATTTAAAGTTAGATTAGTAGAACAATCCAAACTGCAGAGCGAAAGAGCTGACATCCCCAGGGGAGGCAGAGATAGGCAGAAATCATCCCAGTAGTTTCACAATGCTCTGTGACCAAAGTCCCCTGTGGAAGATTTCTTTTGCAGAAAGTTGGCTTGTCAGCCAGATTTCACACACACACACACACACACACACACACACACACACACACACACACACACATCAATGTCACAGCTCTGCTCTGGTAGTTGTCAGCAGTGGGGAAAGAAGTGTTCAATTTATTTACTCACGTCAAAGTAGCAATATCACAGTGTAAAAATACTCCATTACAAGTAGAGATGGCCCGATACCATTTTTTGCTTCCCGATACCGATTCTGATACCTGAACTTGCGTATCGGCCGATACCGAGTCATATATTTTATTATGTTTTAACAACTATATACTACTATCCCTGTATGGATGTGATATGATTTCTATCTTTGTTGCCGGTCTGCCTCAGGTTAAACTCTTTGTGAAATATGAACAAACACAAACAATGAATGTCACAGAACTTTCTTTTATTATCCAGTTTGACAGTCAGTTATAACAGAAAAAGAACATACATAAACTACTTTAACGTAGATTTTCTTTACGGCTTTATTACCTGGTATCGGATCGGTGCATAAACTCCAGTACTTCCCGATACCGATACCAGCGTTTTAGGCAGTATCGGAGCCAATACCTGTATCAAATTTGACCCATTTGATATATAGAATATGTAGAGAATGAAAATAGGCTAGTCTTCACTTCAGCGTGTGGTATGTTTCTGGCGTAACAGTATCTGTGCTAAGCTAGACAAAAAAACAAACTACCTGTGCTAAAATGTATGTCAATCTTTTCATCTTACTCCTATAAGAAATTAAACAAACATATTTCCCAACATGTCAGAGTAAATGTCCTGCATCTTGCAGGTGTCATAGCAGCGGTGGTCTTTGTGATTGTGACCGGCCTGGCCATCACTGCCAGCTTCCTCTACCGGAGAAAAGAGACGTATCGAAACCAGGAAGTGAAGGAAGTCAAACAGGAAGACAGCCCAGATTTCCCTTTCAACAACCAGACTGACTCCCAGAACGTCTCCACTGAAAACCCAAAGGAGTATTTCATTTAACTTGGAGGCCTAATGAACTGAACAGGCAGGGGAGTCCTGCCACGCCTCAGGACATTACACTGCACTCAGAGACCCTGAGACACTTCAATGGCTGCTCAGAATACGGAAAGCAAAAAAGGAACAATGCACACAGTTTTGTCAGTGCTGGACTTATGAAGTGTTGATATCCATGTAAATATTCCAAAAATGTAAACGTGGAAGTGATGTCTACAGCTAACTAATGTCTCTGTCATGTTGAAAGGTTGCAAATACTCTTTGTTTTTAACGATTTAATGATTTCAGTTAATCAGGGCGCGTGGAATCATGACTGGATTGGTTTGGCTGATGCTAGGAGGATAATGAATGGATGTTTGCTTAAGTGGAAGTGGAAGTGTTTGACCTGTAATTAGCCCCTTATGAAGAGTACTTCTTTAAGAGTGGTTTGTTGGCGTGTAATTTGTCATGTGCAGGGCTTCGGGGGAGAAACAGTGTGCACTCTTTAGAGGCTGTAGAGCCTCAGAGCCCTGTTAAAATGAAAACTGTGTGAAAATGTGCTAGCATTGTCAGAGTCCTCCCCACCTGCAAACAAATACCAAGGCATTGTTTTTCTAACTCCAATTCAATGACATTTTATTTATAGTGTCAATCATAACAGGAGCTATCTCAGGACACTTTACAGATAAAGTAGGTCTAGACCACACTATAATTTACAAAGACCCAACAATTCCCCCCAAGAGAAAGCATTTGGTGCAACAGTGAAAAAAGGAAAAACTTCCTTTTAAACAGGCAGAAACCTTGGACAGAGCCAGGCTCTTGAGTAATTTTCTTCCATAAAATGTTGGTGTTAACAAGTGGCCTCTACATTTCAATTCAGTTTTATTCATAGTATCAAATCATAAAAAGTTATCTCAAGACACTTTACAGATAGAGTAGGTCTAGACCACACTATAATTTACAAAGCCCCAACAATTCCAGTAATTCCCCCAAGAGCAAGCATTTAGTGCGACAGTGGCGAGGAAAAACTTCCTTTTAGGAAGAAACCTTGAGTGGCGAGGACAAACCTCATTTTAGGCAGAAACCTGGGACAGACCCAGGCTCTTGGTGGGGGGCATCTGTTGCTGCTGGTTTGGACACAGAGCCACTGATACAGATATGCAGATATAGAGAAATATGATTCATCATAATTTTAGCAGTTGGTATGATGAACAGTGGCAGTAGTAAGAATAAAGATAATGGAACTATGACTAGAAATAATAGTTGTAGCAGTTCAGGGTGTAGCAGGGCAAAGTAGGGCAGGACCACGGGAGCAGCTTCAACCATGATTTAGGTGCCACCCCAATCCAAGGAAATCTGTGAGGCGAGAAAACATAAGGACTCCGGGGAATAAGTTCCCTGGAGCTAGGTCTTCAAAGTCAACATAGTCCAATCATTGGCTATGAGCACATTTGTCCTGTTTAAAAAATGTAAACTGCATTCTGGCAACTACTGGTCAAGAGACTTTTGATACCGTAGGGATTCATTTCCACTTTATTTTTACACCTTTCTTTCTTTTTCTTCCTCTCATACTTAAGTCTTTCTTTCCTTAGAATTATTTCTATTGTAACATGAAAGAACAACGAAAGCAGGGAGGAGAAAAACACCCATGAGCACTGAAAGTTACTGAAGTTCCCTTTATTAAAAAGGCTTGTACAGGTCGTTCACTCTATTATAAAAGTTCTCTCGTCCCTGCCGTTTGCCGCCTGCTGGTAGCTTTCTCTCCCAGCTTTCTGAACGTCTCTGAAGAGTAAAGCTTTTAACACTGACAGCAGCGCAGACTCTGTAACACTGGCTGTCTGTCACCTCGTGCACTGCACGCAGAGACAGCTCATGTGTTTTTTGAAATGCTAATCTGCTTCGGTCTGGCAGGTGGATTGTGACTGGATGGAAAGCAGAGAGACGATCAGAATGAGACAGAGAGATTATCTGAGAGACATCTACAAGCCAACATGGATTTAATAAAAACAGCGATTGTGCTATTCACACTTGTTGAAGATGAAGAAATCCCCCCCATGTGTTAATTCAACTCATGTGTAAAGAGCGCTGGATGAGAAGCAGAGAGAGGATCGACCGCAGCTGGTTATCAAACACACAGCACTATCTCTCTGCAGGACTCCAGAGCACTGATGGGAATTTAATGACAAAAGTTGCTAAAACTTCAAAGTGCATTATTCATCTCTTTGTTTGTGTGTTTGTTCTTTTGTTCCCCACCGTACAACAGCTAAAGCCACACAGTGTTGTCTTTAACCCTCTTTGCACGGGACTAGTACTACCTGGTGACCACTAGTCATTTGTAATAATTACGGAGGTTGTCTGTGATCTTAATCCCATGTGGTAATATTAGTCCATGCGAATCGACATGTCTGTGATTTGTTGGGGTCGCATATCAATTTTTCAAGGTTTTTGATTCCTGTGCACCTTTTCATCCCTCTTGCGAAGATGGATATGGGATGGTGGGGGGCTTATGACCAACCTAGCCTCGACCACTGCCCGACCGGAGACCTCCGTCCCCGAGTTGACGCGCTCCCTGCGGCTTCGTCTGAGGTCGGACGGTGATGCTGCGTGGGGGCCGCCGCTGCAGGGATAGGGTATGCACCTCTGGTAACCCTTATAAATTTAAGACAGTGTTAGGGAAAGGAACCTTTGCCCATATAGGGGCAGTTCAGTGGAACAAGTTAGACCGGCAAATTAAAGTCATTTCCAGCATGAACTCTTTCAAAAAGAGAATCAGGGCCTGGTTACTAGAGAGGGTAGCGGGATAGAGCAGGGGGCCAGTAACAGTTTTTATTTTATGCTTTTATGCTATGTCATTGATTATCACACACTCTGTAAATGTCTTGTCTTGTTATGATGTTATGTGTTGAGGACCACAATGGAAATAAGTCCTGGACTTTATTGTGTTTTTATCCTCAATTGTATTTGATGTCTTTTCATGTGTAAGGCATTTTTGATACAATAATTCAATTCAATTGGGCCTGGCCCAAAAAGATACAGAACCCCGACCCAAGTGCGGTGTGGCAGCCTTGCCCTGGCCTGCCTCCGCGCGCCTCTGGGTATCCATTTCTCGGGGTACAGATATGTCAGTAATTTCAAATAAAAGCTTTGCTTATCCGGATGCGGCACACAAAACTCAGATGTGGGGGGGTGATTTCTAAATCACACAGCAGGTCCCCAGATACTTATCCCGTGCGAATAGGGCTTTTGCCACATCCTTGATTCCAAAGATTAGATTCTTTGGTGAACAAGAGGCAGCGACTGTCCTCCATCCTGCGGCAGAACTGAGCACTCAATTGCTAAGAGGAACTCAACAGGTAACCTTGACAGCCAAACAATCTCGCAGACGGAGCGCAGCTGGAGCACACTGCATAACAATACAGCAAAATAAAATGTTTATCAAGATCCAGAGAGGAAACGTTGAATTTTTCCAGACAGCATTCACAGAGAACAGTGTGTAACGTTAGTAACGAGTCGCTGACGCGTGCAGTGGTGTGTGCACAATCTGTGAGGAAACCTTCAGCCTCAGTATAGTGTCACCGTGAACAACAACTTTTCTGACAGGCAACAGTATATCACATTTTTACATTTGCGCCTGTATTCTAGACCCTTTTGACTCTGCAATGAGAAACATCTCCACTTGTGGGTTACAGTTGATCAAAGTTGGACTCAATGCAAAATGTTCTCACTGGTTTACTTCCACTACACCTGGCGATGCTCATGAGTCCAGGCCTTAAGTCTGGTGATATTCTGCAATTTCCTTATTGTCATCAAATCCTACGAAAAGACTAAAACAAACTATAATCAACAAAGTAAATATCAATTGCTCCTACTAACAAGTTTTGTCTGTGTAGCCAACGCCTGATACCTGTAGCTTATTTCTCTGTGCCACACCGCTCCATCACTGCAGTGAGCCAAACTGTTTCACTAGGTGACGTGTTCCTCCACTGCTGAAAATAGTCCCCAACAAATGCATTGTTTTTTGTTGCCGGTTAGCTCAGTTGGTAGAGCAGGCACACATATATAGATGTTTATTCCTCCACGCAGAAGTTCCAGGGTTGGATTCTGACCTGTGATGGTTTCCTTCATGCCCTCTCTCTTCACTTCATTCATATCATTAAAGGTGGAAATGCCCATAATAAATCTTTTAAAAATGAATTTAATGCAAAAATGCATTGTTTACTCCCGTTTGGGTAACATTTGCTTAACTAGTGACCAATTGTTTGAGGAAATAATTAACCCTTTTTAAAAAAAATCAAACTATATATTTGTGACCTGCTTTTATATCTAATATTTACATCTTCAGAAGGAAGCAAAGGGTTTAGGACTGAGGCCACAGGCTCAGATACTATGGAGATACTGATTACCACATTGTTGAATTTGGTCTTTTGATGAGATTTGTTGACGTAGGGGGGAAAAAACAGAATAACGGCAGCCTTATCGTTTAAGAAGTGATTTTCTTGAGGGGAAGTGGTGACTCTCTGACAATGCACCGTTTAAGGTTGTAGTGTGTTCTGTGTAACTGTCGTGATGTTGTGAGTGTGAATGACATGCCATAGAAATATCCAGATTTGACCCATATTCTGGCTGTTTGGTTATTAACGAAATCCTCTGATGAAAAAAAAAAAAATGATGTGTTTTTGTGCTTTACAGATGGTTCACCAGAGGAATAAATGTTAGCAGGATACACTCTAATTGTGCTTGTGAACCACTTTGTTCTTACATTTACATGTGTGGAGGACTCTACAGAAAGCCAACGTGTGTCTCCACAACAAATTGAAAATAAATTTGCATCTGTTGTGGTGGGAATCTTTTCAAAAGAATTGCTCTTTCATTCCTTTTTGTTAAATGAAGCTGACACACAGCAAAGACTTCCCCCTCAACAACCACGACAATTTACATAAACTTGAATCTTTTATATTTGCTCCTTCAAACCCGCAGTGTGGGAGGATACACATCTGTCAGCACTGACATTTCTGATAGCTGTTAACGTTCTGCAGATGAGAGAGTAATGTAGAGCAGTGGAGCATCCAGGAGTAGAGGATATCAAAGTGATCCTCTGTGAAGAGACACTTAGCCTGTTTAAACCCTCAAGACGCCCGAGATGATTCAACTGCCTCAGATTAGTGATCCCTGGTTGATTCATTCAAATCTCCCCGTGGTGGTTGTTATCAGAGACAAGATGTGAAGCCGAGAACTGACATCTTCAGCATCATCAGCAACATCAAAGTGAAGAAAACTTCAACTGTGTAAAGGATCGACTAATCTACTGCCAAACTAGAATCGAAATGTGATAACAGATTTGGTCACGTCTTTTGGCAGTGCTGTGTACAGTTTATGTGGCTGATTAGGATGATAAATACCAGTGGGACACAGCTCCATTTCATTTCAACTTGAATATATCATTCTAGGATAGCATTTGAAAAGTCTTTGATGTGCTGAATCAACACATTTAATCTGATGTGGCGTTCATGCAGCTCATGGGATTATTCCAATTCACACCGTGGTGGAAGCTAGTGCACAGAGCTGCCTCTGTGTTGAAATAGTCTCGCATTGCCTAGTCTCACGTTGGCAGACCTTCCTCCACAGAGCTGCGGAGGAATGTCTGGCTAGTCCACACAGCATTCATGGATAGGTGAAAAACTTGCTCTGGTTTATTGGCATTTCTTTAAACCAATCACAATCGTCTTGGTTGGTGCTAAGCACCGGACAGAGCCAAAGTGCCGCCGCAAAATAGTCTCGGGAAGGAACTTGTTTTGGTGGAACGTGTGTACGTTCAAAAGTAGTTTTAGTCGTGCAACAGAAAACTCAGATTGGACAGATAGTCTAGCTAGCTGTCTGGATTTACCCTGCAGAGATCTGAGGAGCAGTTAACCATAGTCCTCAGAAATCCACCAGAGGTTAGAACGCCAACACATCCGGCTGAAAAGAATGACATCTGGCGGAATTTCCGGTGGCACCGGAGCAATCCCAGATGTGGAACGTTGTGGATATAGACTACGCAGTGCCAGCCCTATCTCCAGAGCTCTGTGGAATAAGGTCTGGCTACACCACAAATACATTCTGGAATAGGAGGAAAAAACACTCTGGGTAGTTTGCATTTCAATAAACCAATCACAATCATCTTGGGCACCGCTAATTCTAGAGGCAGCGACGGTGGCTCTGCAACATATTCTCAGGAAGGAACTTGTTCTGGTGGAACATTTGCACCCCGCAAAAGAAAACTCCACATACAATATTAAATGAAGTTAACTGTTGACACACTCATGTGAGCTATTTAAATTAGATGAACCTCATTGGCTCTTACCAGTGTATCTCTGTGTGTACTTCGTCCACAGCAATCCCACCAATCGGTCCCAAAACGTCCCAGTTAGAGAGGAAATGACGTAAACATATTCTTTATAAATCTTTACAATCATTCCCTGAAAGAACCAAGCAGGCCTGCCTTGTTGCACCATCCAAACTTGCTGAGCAAATAAAATCACTGAGATTGTAAATAGTTCCAAACCTCGGCATACATCCACTCATGCTGTAGTATTATTGCATTATGGTGATCATGCAACAGCTTATATTTTGTTTGTAAATCAGTAGATCATATACTGTACCTTTATATTGTGATATCTTCAGAGCTCTAAATGGCACCGAATGAAAAGAACAAAATTGATTCTTGACATGGTTTTATTTAATATTTCCTACAGAGAACCCAGTCACACCTCTGTGTATTCAGTACATCTCATTGCTCAATGCTGTGTCCCTGTTGCAGTGTTGAAAATGATGCTCCTCTATGTAACAGCGAGTTTTAATAAACTATCTAATAAAGTTTACTGTCTGTCAGCTCCGTCTTCAACGTCTCTGTGCTGATTTAATCAAATCACTCTTGTGTTTCTCACAGTGTAGGTGAGCTGAATAATTACACCTGTGGGTAGACAAACTAACAAGACCACCTAATGAAGAAACTTTTCTGAAATAACTTCTGAAAACACTGCTGTGTATAGGGGTGGCTATTTCGGGCTACATTATTTTTCCTCATGATAAAGCTATGTGACTCACAGTTAGAGCACGTCTCAGATCAGCAAGAAACTCTCCTGGATGAATTATCAGTTCAAAAGATTGACAATGGTGTTAGAAAATATCCAGCTCTGTCATTTCAAAAAAGTCAAACGTACAACTGCGACTATAAATTATGTTATGTGCACCGCTAACTTTGAGAAAAATTCACATTTGGATTATGTGTCATTTTTTTGTTTAGCTCTCAAATACAGCAACAATGAGCTTTGAACTGATTCGCTCCCGACTGCCTTCTTCACCATGGTAACAGCAGACGAGGCTCGTGGGTATTGTAGTATTTAAGCTGTTCAACATGCCAAGATAATTAAACAAATCATGATTTCACCGAAACAAAGTTGAAATCATTCAAACTGGTGCCCCTGCCATAAAGCAGGAGAGTTTTAATAAACCTTAAAGACATCAAGGTTCAAAGGAAAACATTTAATGAGGATGACTTCGCTAAGCTCTACCCCTGCAGTTACTAAAAATTTGCAGTCATTTTTGAAAAAAATTGGTCTGACTTGACTTCAGACGCATGTAGACAGAAGCCTTTCTAGCCGGTGTGGTCAATTTTACCAGCAAAAGTAACAACTGTTGTTGGCAGATTTTATTAGCTGTAACAGCTAGCTAGCATTAACTCTGTCAGTTGGTTTAAAACTGCAGCTGAGTTTTTAATGTTTCCGGACAGTACTTCTGTGTTGTTAGGTTGTATATTAGGCTCACATTGTTGATTTCCATCTTACCTCTGTCAGTGTCTATCAGTTAACTCAGAGGCCCAGTGTATTAAAGATACTTTGCAGATTTTAATCCTGCTCTGTGTCATCTTTGTGTGGTCAGTGTGTTTGGCTTCCTTCCGTGGCGCCAGCGCACGAACCTCAGAGCAGCCGAGGCGACCCTTCGCTTCTCTGCTGAGAGCTCGGTGCGCTGCAGCCATGGAGCCACAAACTGTTCATCTGCACACACTGCCATGACACAGAGCTGAATTTGAATCTGCAAAATATCTCTTTCAGTGTGTGTTCATCTGTTTCAGTGCTGTACACAGCAGGCTTCAGTGTCTGTTGACTTTGCTGTGCTTCTGTTGGACTGAGTTCGAGCCTGTTGAACTGTTGGCCGACTACCTCCAGGTTTGTTTCCCTTTTGGGACTCAAGCTGCTCCCATTTCTGTCTTATAATGTACTAGTGGCTCACAGAGAACACACAGTGGAACAGATTTTAGTTCATGACGACCTCCTGTTGGCTGTAGTGTGGAAAAATATGTAGATATTAGAGGATCTCGTCTCATCACACAGCAGTAGAGTAACAGTGGACTTTCTCTCTGCTTTGCCTTCATGTTTTGTCATGACGCTCTGCTGGAGGGAGAGCGTCATGACAAATAGGGGTGGTGATGGCGCAGTGGATATGACCATTCCTTTGGTGTGGGAGACCTGGGTTTGAATCCCACTGCGATACATCAACCAATGTGTCCCTGAGCAAGACACTTAACCCCTAGTTGCTCCAGAGGCATGTGACTTCTGATACATATATATATATATATATATATATATATATATATATATATATATATATATATATATATATATATATATATAGCAATTGTAAGTGGCTTTGGATAAAAGCGTCAGCTAATGTAAATGACATGTAATGAGGGAAGAGATCTCTTCTCTCGTAGCAGGCTGCTGGTAATTGCCCAGCCCACCTTCAGTTTATAATCCGAGCGGCTGTGGAGATGTTTCTCACTGCAGAGTTTGAATTCAATCAGATGAGTAATTAGATGGCAGAGTGTGTCCTGCTTATTATCAGCCCACCTGCAGCATGTAGGAGAGATGAGAGTCAGTCTGCGATCACTCCCCTCCTCTTCACGTTCCTTCATCTGGCGGAGGTCTAATAATCACACTTCATTCCATTCATGTGTGGGCTTTTTAATTGAAAAGATTGAAATCATATAAAATAACTATTTCAGTGAAATGTAATCTGTCATTTCCTTTAATTTATGCATCTCACCAATACTGTGTGATGCAGTAAAAAGCTTGTAAATGGACCTTTAATCTTAGTTTCCAAAGGTCAGGAATAAACAAAAAAAACCCAGAATTGATACGTTAGATGTATTTTTTCACTAGTCCTTGTGTTGATAGACCTGTAAGTCTATTTGTTGGATCACAGTTTGAGCTTTTATTGTGCATAATCTAGATCAGGGGTGGCCAGCCATGTAAAATGAGGAGTCTGGAGGTTTTCATTCGCCTGTGCCGGCATGCAGCCTGTTACACAGTGCCGAGGTCAGGGAAACCCACTTACAGTAAATGGAGTGCAGGCGACTCATTAGGCGGCAGGTTTCATTAAATCTCTATCAGCTGATAATGAAAGAGCAGCAGGAGAGATGATTTCACAACTAAGTGTTGGCAGAAAAAGCACAGTACCTTTTCATTTGAATTGAACCAGGACAAGCCATGTCAAATGTGTGTTTATTAGGCATTTTATGCCTTTATTGGTTAGCCGACTGTAGATAGGTGACAGAAAACAAGGGGAGAGAAGGGCTTGCAACAAATGTCCCTGATAGGACACAAACTATGGATGCTGCGGCTCCTGGTCGACGGATTATGGGACATGTCCATTGTCAGTTTCCCATTAATTTCTATGGGAGCAGCAATGCAATGCATTCTGGTAGCATTTCGGGGACTTTGGAGAAGCTCCTCATTTGCATAAAGTTGAATCAGCCAACTTCATGCAAATGAGCTGCAGCTGGCTTGGCTCGACGCCTCTCAAATGCTGATGAAAATCTTTTAAACTGACTGTTGAAGACAGATTCAACAACTGCATAGCCTATAGATGTTTTCAGGAACACGTTTCAGTATTTCGGTATTCGCCATTTTCGTAAAATAATAGATTGTATTCCAAATGAGCCGCCATTATGGTCGGTTTTCAAATGCGGGTGCAGACAGCGCCACGTGACGCTGCAGCCATGGCGGTTGTAGGAGGGTGTAGACTGTTTTATTTGCTTGTCAGTGGTCAATGACGAGAAAGTGACAACTGCTGGTGGCAAGCCCACTCGCGTGCAATGCTGGGAAGCGGGGCGATCTCTTCTCTGAAAACAACACGTATATGGACATGTACCAATAACCTCTCGGCCATCAGGCCACCCCACATGGTTTTTGGTTTACTTGAGACACAAGCCGGCACAAACTGGCATATGTGGCATGTCATCAGTGATTAGTTGGAAATAAAACCTGCACCACCCCTGCTATAGAAGAAAACATACTTCAATGATCCCTAAGGGGAAATTACATTTTTACACTCTGTTGTTATTACATATTACACACAGGCCCAAAATACACATGCACTAATGTAGAAATGTCAGAGTGAGGGGCCTGCCCATGAACAGGCGCCCCGAGCAGTTGGGGGTTCGGTGCCTTGCTTAAGGGCACCTCAGCAGCTGCCAGTCCACACTCCATACTTGGTCCGTACGGGGACTTGAACCGGTGACCCTCCGTTGTTTAAATGGTTCAAATAAAGATTTTTAGCAAGTTTGCCTTTATTTATGATAGTATGAAAGGAGGTGAGGACATGTGACAACGATTCCCGACTTTTCAAAAGAATGCATATGGTCAAACTTGTCTCATGCTCCTTTCTTCTTGCAATACTTCTATCATACACCTTGCATTTCTGTCTGAATGGGAAGCTTGATTGATTGAAACTTCACCTCGCGTTACACATCAAAAACACCTGGCACATCGGATCACTGTCCCAAAGCTGCAAGTCACATCTTCCACTTAAACACATCAGTTCAAACGTGCTAATTTATGCTGAGTAACCAATTTCTGTGTGAATGGGCCTTAATGGGTTTTGCAACATTATAAGCTTGTCATACATTCTGATTTGCTGCTGAAAGTAAAAATGTTGTTTTGCTATATAAATATAGACAAATGTAAGCAACAAATACAGCCAAACTACAGGATGAACATTAGTAAACATGCATGATATCATACAAAAACTTATGCAAAACAATTCATGTGATGTTCTATCGGTGACTGCCGGCTGGTCACTTGATGAACGGTCACATGACAGTTAAGTTTAGCGGTCTTTACAGTTAAATTTAGCCGAGAGTGAGATGAGTGAGCCCCTGTGATCACCGTGAGGGGACAGTCATTTTAGAGGCTGTTGCAGTTAAGTTAAGCCGACAAAATGTGAGCGTCACGCGGTGACGACAGTTAAGTTTAGGCACCAAAACATCAATATAGCTTAATTAAGGTTAGAAAAAAGATTGTGGTTTGGGTTAAAACACCGGTCCCCTTAAGTAGAACTCCTGGGACGAACACCTGTTTCCTGGCTGAAAGTCTTGTGTTTTCTCCTTAACTTCTTCCAGGGCATGAACTCCACTCCCCCGCTTGAAAGCCCTGTGTTTTATAACCCACCCATCTACCCCACAAACCTCCCTACGCTGATCTTATACAGCAGCAGTCAATGTGGTGCTAGTCTCACATTGTTAGACCTTCCTCCACAGAAAGGAAGGTCTGGGTAGTCCACACAGCATTCCGGGATGGGAGAAAAACGTGCTCTGGTTTATTGGCAATCACAATTGTCTTGGGTGGCACTAAGCTTCGGACGCAGCGACCGGGGCTCTGTAAAATAGCCTCTGGAAGGAACTTGTTTTGGTGGAACATGTGTACGTTCAAAAGTAGTTTTAGTTGTGCAACAGAAAACTCAGATTGGACAGATAGTCTAGCTAGCTGTCTGGATTTACCCTGCAGAGATCTGAGGAGCAGTTAACCATAGTCCTCACAAATCCACCAGAGTTTAGAACACCAGCACAAAGGAAGAGGAAGGTGACGGACATCTGGCCGAAAATGAGAGATATCCGGTGGATTTCCGGCAGGACACCGGAACAATCCCGTAAATGAAACGCCGTCGATACTGACTAACGTGGTGCATACAGCAATGAATACGTGGAATACAAATGAACCACAGTGCATTCACAGCCTGAAACATGAGGTGTGTTGAAGATTTAATCAACAGAGCATGGACTCCAAATGATCAATGCCTTTACTCTTTAACAGATTTAAGTCTTGACCTGCTTATCAGAGGGAATTAAAGCCAGCAGGGTTTTTGAGACAAAAGATTGTAATTAATAGTCAAGGTTGTCTGTCGAAGGCCTGCAGCCTCTTCCTCACAGCGCTCCGCCAGCCTGATGAGAGCGTGCAGACGGGAAACTGAAACTCTTTTAGAAAATCAATTTATTATTGGATAGTGAGGCTGCGAGGTGGCTCGGCCGGAATAACTGATAGGTATCAGGACAAACACTGACTCCTCTGTGTGGAGTTAGACTGAGAGGAAACGCTGGAAATGTTTTGGAGACAGAAGGTGACGAGTGCGAGGATAATCTTTCTAAAAGTACAGGTCGTCTGTCGGCAGCCATGTTTAAAAAGTTGTCCTCCACTGCTATTTCTCTGTCATAGATTAGCTCTGTTTCTCCACGGACCATTATTTTTTTACCATTATTAAGCAGTCCTTCCAGAAAAATGCAGTTTTTTTGTGATTGTTGTGGGCAAAAATCCTTGATTATGCGTCACGTTTTCTTAAAAAATGCGATGGAATATGCGGGATATTTATGCAATTTTATGCGATGAAATTGCGGGAACTTGCAAAAACTGTGGTTTCATCATGGCTTCATCGCGGGGTTTGCAGCTTTTCGATGATGTTCACATCGCGTAATTACGTCACTTCATAACGTTCCCATGGCAACAGGGGAAAATGTCTGCTCTTGTGTGAAGTAACCGCAACATTTTTGAACTTTCTGCTAAGACATGTGACTTTTTTGCAACGAAAATGCGGGGATTATGAAATCATGCAAGCCCCGCATATTTTGCGCGGAAATCGGCAATTTATGCGGCGAAAGTGCAGCGTATTTGAAAAAATGCGGCCCCCGCATAAATATGCGGACTTTGGCTGATTATGCATTGAATTATGCGATTGCATAATTGTTGTTAGAACATTTAGTCGATCAGAGGCAGCTGACAGCCATCCGTGTGGCACAACGCAGAAATTTACATCCGCCAAGATCCAAACTGCATAATACTTCTT
Source organism: Sander lucioperca (assembly GCF_008315115.2). Classification (NCBI taxonomy): domain Eukaryota; kingdom Metazoa; phylum Chordata; class Actinopteri; order Perciformes; family Percidae; genus Sander; species Sander lucioperca. The sequence goes on from NC_050181.1 coordinate 17,552,855, forward strand.
TTTACTTCTAGTATTGTCACGGCACAACCAACTCTGGGAACTTGATTACCCTTGTTACATGTAGGGATTAAAACAGAAGGTGGCTTTGCTCGCACATATGATAACTAAGAAAAGCTAACCTCTTAGCCGTCCGACTGAAAGTAAGGGTTTGAGGCCTACCTGCCGTTCCTCGGCTCGGCATGTCCTCAGCTTTGATGCCGACTAGCCCGTTCCTCTTAACCTCGTCAGTCGGTGCAGCGTTTAACAGTGTTATGACACTCAGTTGACATTTCATTTGTTTGACATTCAAAACGTGGACATAACATTAACACAAACTCTGTGGGGAAACGTCAGTTAAATCAGAAACACAATCCTCTGCTGCCGACGCTCTCAGTCAGTCTCTCACACTCCACAGCAGCTTCCCTTAGTCTGCTTCCACAGACCCTTTCAACCTGGGGGCGCGGGTAGGCCACACCCACCCTGGCAAGGCAAGGATATGCATACAATTGAACTTTGACCCTCTTGCTCATATATACTGTGCAAAGGATTGTGGGTCTGATTAGCCAGAAAACCATGCTGGCTTGCATACTGCCAAATCCCGTCCTGATGCAGTAGGTGATCCTGTTATTTTTGGCATAATGAATTTGACATACTATGTATTGGGACATACTAAATATGTTTTTCTGGCAGACGAAATGGTATAGTATGCAGGAATATTCCATCCAGGCATTTCTGACAGTCTGGCAAACATTTCACTGACTGACTGTTAGAACAGGACATGGTTAACTGCATGAGGAAAACCACATCTGGTGCTGTCAGAGGTCGAACAGAAGATTGGATATGTGTAAACAATGGTTAATCAGCTAGAGAATAACAAGCATACACAGCTTAGGATCTTGTCTCTAGCTGTTGTAGTTTGGGAGGAGTCAGTTCCCCTGAGAGATGTGTAGCCAGCAGCCTTACCAAGGATGGGGTGGTCATGATTTTATCTTTAGAATATAATCAACAAAAAGCTTGACTAAAGCCAAGAATTACTTTTTAGATTTAAGGTGTTGCCTGTGTGACTGCCTGGTATAGTTAAAGGATTGAAAATGCTTAAAGTGGCCATATTATGCTCATTCTCAGTTTCATAATTGTATTTTGAGGTTGTACCAAGAATAGGTTTACATGGTTTAATTATCCAAAAACACCATATTTTTGTTGTACTGCACATTTCTGCAGCTCCTCTTTTCACCCTGTGTTCAGGTCTCTATTTTAGCTACAGAGTGAAACCTCTCACTGCTGTAACATCTTTGTTGGGATTCGCACATGCTCAGTAGCTAGGTAAGGCTCACAATTGCTAGCTAGCTGTTTCTCTAACTGCAGTCAGTACAAGGCAGGATTAGCCGGGAGACTTCTTCTAAACGAGAGCACACTTCCAACTTTGCGTGGAATACCTGCAGAACAGGGACATGGAAGTAGTTCTTTTGTAGATTATGGTGAACTTGTGTGTGTTGTGCAGTGTTTTGCCATTCAGAACGAGGGGGCTAACCGCTAGCATGGTTTAGCCCCCTCGTTTCGGCTAGTTACGTAAAAAGCCCTGCCGATTTTGACCAGCTCACCCGGAGACTGAAGGCAGGACACATTCGGAAACCTGTATCTCACTCAAAACTCAAAACTTGTCTCTGGTGGAAGCACCAGAGACACAAAATAACACCCCAAATCACAGAAAAAGTGATTTTTTTCATAATATGGGCACTTTAAAACCTAAAACTAGTCCCTACGAAGTGGTGTCCGACCACGCAGGCAAAACTCCGCCGTCACAGAGAGGACCCAGACACAAAGAATCGAGTAAATGGACATAACAACGCACACTTTGGGAGTCTCTCCTCAAAAATATTCATGATTTTGAATTTGATTGTACACACATGAAGCGGCGAAAGTTTTTGTGTGAAGAATGTAAAAAAAAGAGAGTTTAAAGGTACACTGTGTAGGAATTTCTCCCATCTAGCAGTGAAATTGTATTTTGCATTCAAACAAATAGTGCTCTCTAGCGCCTCGCTTTTTCAAATGCGTGTTGCAACTACGGTAGCCGTTATGTGTCACGTTGCCTTTTTAATTCCCTTTTTCACTTTTTTTATGGCGACGAGGATTCCTTCTCCTGTGGCTTGGCATAAGTATGATCCTCCATTATGAACTAAAGTGCAGTGCAGGCTTTCAAATTTGCCGGGGCAGTGACAAGCGCCTCTCACTGATCTCCTTCTCCGTTTCAGCTGGTTTCAGTCACGTGACGCTGGCTCTGAACGAAAACGCGCCGTGGATTAGCTAGATAAGTAGCCTAGTGCTTTATGTCCCTCTCAGCGATTATAGGTTTTCAAAATGGCGGAATGACATGGAAGCCTCCTTGGACTTACCCGTCCAATATAAATACAGATAAGAAATTCTTCGCTTACGAGGATAAGTCAGATCATTGGCAGAGGTCATTTTACACCAATGAGGACATATTTATGAATGAAGACATTGATTTTAGCTAATAAAATACTTAAAACACTACACAGTGTACCTTTAAGAGTGAAGTTCAAACCCTGCTTACTTCCTAACCTTTGCATACCAGGGAAACGTAAACCGGGTGTGATTGTCGGATTTTCCGGAAAGATACATATGACTGTAGAGAGGAGTTTCAGACACTGTTCGACATATGACAAGCACTCTGTTTGAAACACACTGAGGCCTTAAACATTAGCTTTTATCATCCTACATTATTGTCCAAAATATGACTATAATGAACTCCTATACCCATGGAAAAGCCAGATTGATGAATCAACATATACTGATCTGTGTCTGTAGTCAAAAAAGCAAAACCTACATTGCAATTTTTTGGGGAATATTTCATCAAACTCAACTTTACATCTTTGGGCTGTCAATGAGATTGTTGTGCACCTTTGACCATTGATTTGACTTCTCCGTTTTGGTTCCCCTGGTGAAGTCAGTAGGGGTGTCGGACTGGGGGTGTAAAGGGGACTGAGTACCCAGGGCCCAAAAAGATGCTAAAATGAATAGCTGTGAATGTGGGGTGGGGCCCATAGAAAATTACTTTCTACAGCGCCCAGAATTTTGTGCTACGCCCCTGGAAGTCAGATGTTTTGGTAGTCAGATTTCCTGTCAAACATTAACAGACATCTAAAAAAAAGAAGCATATTTTCATATGATAAGATGTTAATTGACTGTTTTGTGTGTTTGGCGTCTCTCATGATGAAGTGAAGGCCTGTTTGACTGAAAGCTGAGATAATAACCTGGATGGTTTGGACATTAGAGTTCTAAGCTAAGCAAAATACTTGGTTTTGTGTTTTGTGTGTGGTTTTAAAAAAAAATTAAAAATTAAATGACAGCTTCCTTATCCTTTTTAGAAAGATAAACTGTTCTGCATTATGACTAGACTAATATGCAGCAAACTTTTCAGCTTAGAGAAGCAGTACTCTGCTGTAAGAAGTAGGGGTGAGAATCATCAGCAGCCTCACGATACCATATCATCACGATACTATGATGATATATGATACACAATGTCAAAATACCATATTATTACGATTTTAAACATATTGCAATATTCAGTGATATATTGCAATTTATTACTTTTTTTCCCAACTTCAAAGTTTTTTTTGAAATCATGTCCCCAAAAGATAACTTTGTCAACATCTGTTTTATCAAAAAAGATAAATTTCTCTGTTTGTTCATCTCACTTGAATGTTATTGCTGCAAAATGGGATTGTCAAGCAGACAAACTGACCAACACACATATAATAAAAGATCGATACTCGGCGTCTATTTATCGATACAGTATTGCCACGGAAAAAACCACGATACCATGCTGTATTGATTTTTCCCCCCCACCCCTAGTAAGAAGCACTACTTTCTTGTTTGCAGCCTCAGTTCATTTAAAGCATCAGCTTCCTCAGCTCTGTTATAATGTAACTTCATTCAGAAAAGATGCCTCCAGATTGCCAATCTTCTCATGTTTGCCTTAAATGACTTGGACTTGAGGCGATATGCAACGTGCCCAGCTCATGCTCAAATTTCCAAGATGGTTATGAAAATCCCCTATGTTTTCAATCATAAATAATTATCCCAGCAGGAAGCCTCCATTTTCCTCCAGGTATCACTTAAGCTGCTCCATTATAGTCAATATCATGAAGCTTTCTGCAGCTAAAGTCTCTCATTTACCTCGTGGCACAGCTCCCCGTCACACACACTTTTAGGCTGACGTTTACAGAAGCCTCCTTTTGGTTATCTCACACACAGAGATCTATTTTTCTGCTCAGCGGGGGCCTCTGTCTCATTCCCTCTCAAATTACTCTCTCTGTTTCTCTCTTCCTATTTTCCATCTTCAGTTTGCTGCTTTATTTCCCAGTCATTGTCAGCCTGCCTCTATTCAACCTTGTCTTTTATTTCATTTTTTTTTTTTTTTGCACACCAATTAAGGGTTTCACTAAGCAGCAGCCACAGCATTTATTGTTCAATTTAGCATCCACAGCATTTATTGTTCAATTTAGCATCGGTTTACCACCGTGGTGGAAGAAGCATTCAGATCATTTACTTAAGTACAAGTACTAATACCACACTGTAAAAAAAATACTCTGAAATAAAAGTCCTGCATTGAAAATATTACTTAAGTAAACATATGTAAGTATCATCAGGAAAATGTACTTAAAGTATTGAAAGTAAACGTACTCAATGCAGAAAAATCCTCCCATTTTAGAAAGTGTAAAGGATCCAAACAGTTGTGTGTTTAATGGTCTAATACTTAATTATAATCTTAATGTGTAAAGTAACTAGTAACTAAAGCTGTAACAGATGAATGTAGTGGAATAAAAAGTACAATATTTGTAGCGGAGTAGAAGTAGAAAGTGGCATGAAAAGAAAAGACTCAAGTAAAGTACAAGTACCTCAACATTTGGACTGAAGTACAGTACTGGAGTAAATGTACTTAGTTACATTCCACCACTGGTTTACCATTAATCCAGATGACAGTATAGCCTTAGCCTGGTCCTACCAGACTCTGGTACACTAGCCTGGTCCTACCAGACTCTGGTCCATTAGCCTGGTCCTACCAGACTCTGGTCCATTTCATGTGTACAGAGAGTCTGGCCTCTCTCCATTGACAAGTGTTAACTTCCTTGAAGGCGGGTACTCTGTTGAAGTTTAAAACTATTGGATCTGCCCAGAGCCACTCTGGATCTGCCATAACCAATCGCTAACGTTTGGTCGTGACGTCGGCTTAGCATCACTAGCGTTCGCCTTAGCCAACTACTTCACCACTAACGGAGCGAGCTGGAAAATCAAACTGTTCCTGAACCCCGTGGGGAGGAGAGCCACAACATCATGGCCACCAACACAACTCAGCAAAGACTGTTCTTGCTCGGGCTTTAACTTCTGGATATTCGGCAGCGTTGCCACAACGGACCGAATGGCTTCGCTCGCATCTTTCTCCGCCGCCATTATGGAACTACAACTCAAACTAGCACACAACCTCAACGTCATCGTTCTCAGCCACTCCCTCTGTTCACTGATTGGACCGGTAAATATTGGCCGGAGAAAACTCAAGAATATACCACAAACCCCGACGGAGTACTGAAGGAAAATGAAAATTGAGCGGAAGTACGTAGGAGGGCGGAGCCAAGCTAGTATAGCCTGGCAGGTTGTGGATATATATGACATTACCATGCCATCTGTTGTGTGTTTTGGTGCCTGATAAAAATGCTCAGAAAACACTTTTATTAAGCCGAGCTACACGGGAAATAAACTCTGAGGAGAACATGTTTTTTTCTCTCTCTTGTGACGGTGGGATTTGTATGTCAAACCACAGCAGGATAAAGTAGAGTATGGTAAAGCGTTGCAGTAATCAGTGTCTTCCCAGCCAATGCAGGGCAACCTAACGACGAGGCAAGAGAAAGGTTTTCTTGCCATAATTCAAAGCCAGTAAATGTCTACTTAAAGGAACATGAATAATGCATTTTCCAAATAGATTTATTTAACCTAAGATAGGTTTTTCTGTATTTATTTGTTTGTTCGCGCACGGAGCAGCAGGTTTGAGTCAGAGCTTCATTTCCCCACAGGGCCGAATTTGTTTTAGCTATCCTTGTTTTCAGTGATTGTTCCATAATGTAGGCGTCACAGCCCTGTGAGAATGCAGCCTTGAATAAAGGCAGTACAAATGAAATTGACTTGACTTGTAGGAAAATATAGAGCGTGCTTAATGCCGCACCAGACCAGATGGGGAATCGTTTCATCCGTTAAGTAGAAAACAACACCAGATAACTGCCCTTACCTTAACCCTGACTGCCTCATTGAAATGCAGCAGGAGTCGTGTGGCTATTAGTGAGAAATCCTCTCCGCATGCACAGTGACAAATTGAAGTTTAAGAGAGGATTAGAAAACAGCTGTGATTGAACGCTCCGTCCAGAGGAAGCGGAGATGCTTTCCTTCCCGTTCTCGACCCTTTGGTATCATTTAGTGCAGGGGTGTCAAAGTCATTTTAGTTCATGGGCCACATCCCCCTAATTTGATCTCAAATGGGGCAGACCAGTACACCATTACAATATCATCACATCTCATATGATGTTGTAGAGGAGATTGTACTTACAGCATTCGGTAATCAAAGCTCTAGTTGTTTACTGTCCGTGCTTTGTCATCATCACCACCTACACTGTTTTATTTGTTAGATTTGTAATTATATCTGTATTTATCCTGTGCTGCACCGTGCACTGTTACACTGTACTGTGTTACAGTCAGAATGATTAACTCACCGTGCACGGAAAGGAATTAATCTCGGTGGCATCCGAGTAACTTCAAACCCGTTGAAACAGCTTCAGAGATTAAAACCATCTATATCACCACCCATGCTGTTTTCAATCACATTTATCATCCAAATGATATTCACCACAAGCAGCAGACTGCATGTTACACCATATTAAAACCTATCCATCAGTGGATCTAGTGTAGTCACAGCTCCATCTCACTGGCTTGTATATGTAATCACAGCTGTGATCATCCATATTCAGATCACCTGGATCCAAATATCGACAGTGGGCGGCAGTGGTGGAAGAAATATCCAGAGTCTTTACTTCAGTAAAAGTACTACTACCAAATTGTAAAAAATACTCCGTTACAAGTAAAAGTCCTGCATTGAAAATGTTACTCAAGTAAAAGTATGTAAGTATCGTCAGGAAAATGTACTTAAAGTATTAAAAGTAAAAGTACTCAATGCAGAAAAACCCTCCCATTGTAGAAAATGTAAAGGATCCAAACAATTGTGTGTTTAATGGTCTCATCATCTCAGCTGGACTTGTAGGCCGTTATATTGTTGGCTAGTTTACTTTAGAATAAAACATCAGATTTTATAAACTACATGTGTTTTGTGTGCAGGAATCTTAATCTGTAAAGTAACTAGTAACTAAAGCTGAAGTATGATGAATGTAGTGGAGTAAAAAGTACAATATTTCTTTCTGAGATGTAACAGAGTAGAAGTAGAAAGTGGCATGAAAAGAAAAGACTCAAGTAAAGTACAAGTACTTCAACATTTGGACTGAAGTACAGTACTGGAGTAAATGTACTTAGTTACATTCCACCACTGGTGGGCAGCGAGCCAGTCAGACCGGCTGTTAACATCAGTGGCGGACTGTGTATTTTACACCTGGGCCTTCAGTACTATCCTACAGCAATTAAACCACCTTTGAATAACCTCGCCATGACACTAGGACATTATTGTGTGGACTGAAGTGATTTAACACAAGGCTAGAGAGTTTCAATACACTATTGCAGAGACATGAATACACGGTGACTGAAGCATCACTTTTAGGCAGTATGGCAGGGTGCTCCATCACATATAATCCAAATGAATGGAATTACCAAAGAAACAAAAACAAACCCACAACAAAATTCTAAATTTACTCACACGACAACCAATAAGCGATCGAAAACACAAATAACACTAGGGATACACCGAATCCAGATTTTTGGGGTTCGGCCGAATACCGAATCCACTGGTTAAGATTCTCCCGAATCCGAAACCGAATACCGAATCCTCCTCCCATCCTCAGTGTGACTGTCCTTCCTTTGCTGTACCTGAAGTTGCTGCATTTTGGCTGCTGTCTGTAGATTCCTTCATGCACAACTTGTATTCTTTCAGATGTTTCATACCAAATGTTTTAACAGCGGTGATGTTGTGTATTGTTTAGGGTCCTCGCCACCACCAGACTAATCAGCTTTGTAAATTGAACATGTAGCTGGACTTGAATGGCCTTCTTTTGACTGAAAGTACTGCCAAACAACTCTTTTTCTGCTCACAAGTTCCATTTCCACTTTCTCACAGCCTACTGCATTGAACGCTCCACCTACATAAACACCTTCCCGTAATCAATGGTGCCGTCATTACGTCGACCAGCGTAGCGCGCGTAGTGCAAGCATAGGGTTCGGTTCGGTGGAAAAAAAATTCTACCAAACCGAACCCTGTCACAAAGCTCAATATTCGTCCGAATCCAAAGCGGAATCCTGGATTCGGTGCATCCCTGAGTAACAATTAGGAATCAACAGGCTTCCCCACAAATTCCAACCAAGCAGCTGGGGCTCAACAACACACGTCACCACGCACACACGGAGGCACAGCGGCCACTGACACTGCTCAAACCTTCAACACCAGCAGCAACTACCTAAAGCAAGCAGTGATAGCTAGTACACTCATTTGACTAAAATGCAGAAAAATCCATTAAACTTACCAAAGCTGCTCATCATTTGAAGAAAAAGTACATCCTTTCTTTCATTAACTTTACATCTAAAACTCTAAACAAACTATATATATATATATATATATATATATATACTGTATAATTATAAAAATATAATTTTCTGATTCTGACAACCTCTTGGCCTGCAGAGAAGGCCTTGCTGGCCCTGACGGCCCGCCTCTGGTTAAAGGTGTTCCACTGCTCAGTTTCTCTGTAACACATCAGCGATGCTGTTCATGCCCCTGAGGTCCCAGTGATGGATTCTTAGTTTACCAGACTTTCAACTGCACGAGACCCAGGCGGATTCAGTAAATCCGGGAAGAGGCTGTCTTCTCTGGGATCTCTAACACTCAAACATCAGCGCAGCCAGATGAAAAACGACCATAGTGTATTCCTGAGTGGGACGATGAACCACAATCTGTATCACTTTGATCATCATGTACAACAAATGTGCAGGAATTTGTCTTCTGGGTGACACTGCTGAGATGTTCGGAGCAGTGTACATCATCAGCAGACAGTAATGGAACAAAATCATTAAACAGAGTCTATATATTGGTTCACTATATAGTCTTATGGGAAGCTGACAGTTAATATGCACAGATTTAAGTGCTGAAATTCAAAATTGTGATTTGTTTTTTAATGGTAAGTGGGAATCCATTTTATATTTTGCACCAAAATCAAAATCAAAACTGGGAAAACCTGATCAGGACCATTTTGATTATATATATTTGACATTGCATGCAGTGGCTGTTTCTTTAATACACATGGCCATGAATAAAACCCTTACAAGCAGATGCATGGCCAGCTGCTGTGCCCTTTAAAAGAAAGCTACATCTACTTTTTCACAGGTTTAGGGGTTTGACCAGTTCACAATACTACTTTATTTGAATACTTTTTAGAAGGATGGTGAGGTACATTTGTGCAGTAATGCAGTAAAATAGTGACAGAAATATGTAGACAAGCTACTTGCATAACAAGTCCTCCACAATAAACGACAAAATATATACAGCATTTAGAAGCATTTTCTGGACGATGTTGTAATATCAATGCAAAAATAATGAAGAGCAGAGATTTGAAATAATAATAATAATAATAATAATAATAATAATAATGATAATATTTATTTATAGGCTACTTTTCAAACTCCATGTTACAAAGTGCTTCACAAAACAAAACAAGCCATAGTCATAAAAACATCAGATTTGATGTATAAAAATGTGTAAATTTAAGACAGCACAAATCATGTTCAAAGCAAGAAATCATTTACTTCTCGGAAATTTACAAAAACTGTTTATGGAAAGGCAGGGTGGGTATAATCTGAGAGGAGAACTAAACTTTAATAAACTCAAAATATCAAAATCAGGTCTGTGGGCTGAGTTTGTAGAGTGGTTTGGACCAGGTGCTTAAACATTGTATAAACATAATAAAGTTTAAAAAGTTGTATAAAAACGTTGTATAAAAGTTATATAAAAACACTTTATTAAAAGGATATGAGCACGAAGAGAGATGATTGATAGGGTGGGCTAGTGTGATTAGGGTTAGGGTTGTTTGGTGCAAAATGTTAAAAATATTTGGTATATGTTTAAAATGATATATGCTTTTTGTGTATATTTGTTATCTTGCTATTATATAAAATACATAATATATACAGGAACTATTTACAGTTGAATGAGGGGTGGAGAAAAATAACAAGCTTCAGCTTCCTCCCGTTACCTTTCTGAACAGATTGAACATATTATTTGTAACACTTAATAGATATTGTTTTTCCTTTTGGTGTGTTGCTACGCACTTAATGTGTTTTTATATTTTATTTTATTGTCATTTTTGGTTCAAAATAAATATAAAGCTAAGATAAGATAAGATAAGACTAACCACCAAGAAAAAGGAAAAACTCTAGTATTTAAAGTTTCTCTGCTGCAAAAATAATTATGCTCTGTGCTCAGGATAACTTTGAAATAAACGCACATCTTGAAATAGTGTTTGAAATATTGATGTTGTGTTAGTGCACATAAAAGAAGAGGAGCTCTCTCCAACTTGGCCACAGTTTACATTAAACTGGTTGTACGACTTTGTAATATCTACGGGCAGGTCATTCCGGAGCCTCTGGGCCTCGATTTCTGTGGCTATTAGGCACCTGAATTCACTTGATTGACATCTCTTGAAATTTTTATACAGTATGTGATTATTTATGTTCATTATGACAGATTTACCTGTGTACTGTCCAGTTGGATTCTGTCATTGGCAGTTTGTGTAATTGTCACATTATTTTTAATCTATTGATTTGTGTACAACAACAGGTTTATCTCGTTTTTTTCGTGCTGGCTAGCACAAAATGGGAACCATCTATTCAGAAGTTGGGTTTCAGAAAAAAACAACGGGGAAAGGACGCCACACACGCCGGGAAGCGGCCGCGGGGAACGCACAACAATAACAGGACAGTTGTGATTAGGGAAACAAAACGCCACACGCGGGACGTGATCCCTGGTCTCCGGGGTGAAAGTCCTGTATTGTTTGACCCATCCACCACCCCAACCAACCTCCTTACGTGGATTTTTGGCATTTCATACTACTCATACCATATCTAATGTGATGATCACGAAATACGCTTCCCAGTGAAATACATTACTTTAGATTTTCGTGCTGGCCACCACGAAAAAAAATGAGAAAAACGTCCCCGTGAACACGAATCAATAGATTAAATAACGTGACCATTTCACGAACTGCCGTGAGACCAGGTTGTGTGTTGATGTGTGTCCTGTGTTGTGTTTACAACGTTGCTGGCATCTGGTGATGCTTTTTTTCTGTGTATGTGTTTTAGACATCCTGCTGCACACTACATTTCCTTTTCTAAGGATAAATAAAGTGAAACTTGAACTTGATTTCAAACGCTCTGTCCCCTTTAGTATTCAGCCAGGTCTCTGGAACAGACCTCTGCCCGAGGATCTCAAAGTACATATACCGGCGTGTATGGTACCAGGAGGTCTGAGATATTGGCAGGTGCGAGGCCGTGAAGAGCCTTAAAAGCGATCAGTAAAATCTTAAAATATATTCTTAAACATACTGGGAGCCAGTGTAGAGAGGAGTGATGTGATCATGTCTCTTGGTTCTGGTTAAAAGTCTGGCAGCTGAGTGCTGCACATTCTGGAGTCGATTTACAGATTTCTGATTCAAAGTAAAAAGATATCATTGATTCTGCAAGCCTTGGCCTAAAGTTCAAGATTGTCTTAAGTCTGGGAATAAGAATAGTAAATCCCATTTCATTCACATCCAACAGCTGTTTGAGGATCTGTTACACCTCATCCTGAGAGATTCTCCTCAGTGCCGCCTGTTGAAGGAAATGATTCATAATTCAGCCTTGTTTTGCCTCGAAATTCATTGGATTCTTGTTTATACCGCTCTCGACTACGATCACCTGTTTGAGATTGCTTTGTTTCAAAGGTGCAGGACATCTCCGGGGACTGACCTGGGAAGGAGAACAACAAGCTGGTTTTGCTTGTGGGCTTTTCATGTTCAGTCACGGTTCAGCCCAATACACAGCAACACAATAGAGCAGCTAGTTACATCACCCCTCCCAGCGTCTCTGTGCTCAACAGGCCTGCTGCTGTTTGACTGTTGTTTTCTGCTCCTGTCCCGGGGGAGGGGTGGTGTTTGATAAGAGTTGGCACGGCTCAACGCTCCTCAGGGTTTTCACACCTCTAAAAACAGTTTGATATGAACAAAAGAATAACTGCAAGATCAGGAAAGGAGGAATATTTGGTTTCTAGAAAGTACAAAAGAATGCGGAACATCTCAGAGATGCAACACCCCCAGAGTTTTCACCATCACAGCCCCCCTTCCTCTGGAACTCCCTACCCATATACATCTGGGACTGTACTGACCTACACTTTAAAATCCCGACACCTACTTCTTAGAATAGCCTTCACCCTACGATAATATCACATGTCATCTACTGTTAGTGGCTCGTTTTATTGTTTCACTTGCTTTTACTATGCTTGTTTTTGTGTTTTGTGTTGGTTTTATTGCTTCACTTGTTTTTATTGTAGCTAACATGCCAGTTTTATTGTGAACAAGTGTCTTAGGGTACTATGAAAAGCGCTATATACATAAAATGTATTATTATTATTCGTATATACAGTACTCCCCAGTCAGCATCCACCCCTTTGCCAGATTGTCGTCTGTATGTTGTATGACCTCTTGCTTGCATTCTGAGACCCACCTACCTGCCCTAGTCCGTTTGCTTTGGTCTGGCAGCCTTCCAGGTAAAAGGCATATTTCACAGTAGACATTTTGACTTGTCATAGTTTGAAAATTTGAAAATGTATCACACCTTTGTGACGAAAAGAGAGCTGAGCCAGAAGGCAAAGCTCTCGATCTACCGGTCAGTTTTCGTTCCTACCCTCACCTATGGTCATGAAGGTTGGGTCATGACCGAAAGAACGAGATCCAGGGTACAAGCAGCTGAAATGGGTTTCCTCAGGAGGGTGGCTGGCGTCTCCCTTAGAGATAGGGTAAGAAGCTCAGTCATCCGTAAAGGAGCTCGGAGTAGAGCCGCTGCTTCTTTGCGTCGAAAGGAGCCAGTTGAGATGGTTTGGGTAAGGATGCCCCCTTGGGCGCCTCTCTAGGGAGGTGTTCCAGGCACGTCCAGCTGGGAGGAGGCCTCGGGGAAGATTATGTCTCTAACCTGGCCTGGGAACACCTCGGGATCCCCCAGTCGGAGCTGGTTAATGTGGCTCGGGAAAGGGAAGTTTGGGGTCCCCTGCTGGAGCTGCTGCCCCGCGACCTGACCCCGGATAAGCGGATGAAGATGGATGGATGGATAGATGGATGGTTTGACAATTACAGGTGGAACTAATAACACTAACGGTGGCTCTGGAGGAGGCACAAAATAGAGAAATTAGAAGAGCCCCAGATCCTGAAATCAAAGAAGCAGGTAAATGAAGAAGAGGTTGATGTGGCTGATGAGAAGCAGCTGGACCCCTGACTCCCGCAGACCTGGCTCCACCCCTGCAATTAAGACACACAGACAGACAGAAGCTGTGTTGGAAACCGTTCCCTCACTCACTCACTGAGAACATCGTTGCGTCAGTAGATGCGTCGGTTATTTGTGTGATGGAGGCAGGCGCGTACGGAGCCCCCTAAGGCAGGGGTCACCAACCTTTTTGAAACTGAGAGCTACTTCATGGGTACTGAGTCATACGAAGGGCTACCAGTTTGATACACTCTTCTGAAATAACAAATTTGCTCAGTTTGCCTTTAGTTATATATGATTATTAATGATTAATGATACTCATCTATGTGAAGACACTGATTACGTTAATGATTTCTCACAATAATTATCAACAATGACTTAACAAGGTGGGAAACAGATAATGTCAACATTCAATTTTCATTTTTAGAACATCCCTGAGGGCTACTCATGTGGTCCTTGGGGGCTACCTGTTGGTGACCCCTGCCCTAAGGGGACATGCGCAAAAAAAATCTAAAGTTTAGTTTCATGTGCTCATGTGAAACTTTCATGTGCGCACGCGAAACCTTTTCATGTGCGCACATGAAACTAAATTTTAGATTTGTTTTCATGTGCGCCGCTTTGAAACCCATTTGGCGCTGTTATGAACAAAGCCAGTGCCACAGTCAGCAGCACTGCAGCAAAGAACTCCGGTTAGAAAGGATGGCGCCTGAAGATGAGTTTATATAGATGCCAAAAGGCTTCAATTTGTCATAAAGTCTACTAGGGTGACCAGACGTCCCGAAAAATTCGGGACAGTCCCGAAATCCAAGCAGTCGTCCCGAATCCCGAATCCTGCCCTAATTGTCCTGAAAATGAGAGCAAAGTCTCAAGAGCAGACTCTCGAGTAGTTATATAGTCTGATAGAACATTAGTCACGAATTTTGATAACACACATTGCTATTTTTCATTTCATTTCATTCATGTTGAAATGGAGGCTCAGGTTGGTGTCCCGGGACCCGATGAGCAAAAACGTCTCTGCAGGTACCAAGAGGACTGGGTAGGGAAATACCCCTGGATTACTGCAGTTTTACGTACAGTTTTACAAAGCGTTTTGTAATGTATGTAGGAAGGAGTTTGGTTTTTCAACTGTAAATGGTTCCCATTTTGTGCTTTCGGACCGTCTGGCGAGGTCGGTGACTTGAGTCTGTTCAGTGTGTCCCGTGCTGTCGGCCGTCCGAGGAGCCGTCGGCCTTCATTTTGGCCGACCCAACATGTTCAGTCGGAGACAGGGCAGTCGGGACTCACCCGGAAATGGCGAGCAGATGAGCCTCTCAAAATCTGACGAAAATCTTTCAAACTGACCTTTGTCAATCTGAAATGAAGACAGATTCAGAAACTGCACGGCCTATTTCTCTCTTAAAATGTTTTCAGAAACACGTTTTGGTGAACTATTTTAGTAAAATATGAGATCGTATTCTGAACAAGCCGCCATGACAGTCTGGCTGTGAATTTCCAGAGAAAAAAGACCCACGTGACGCGTTTGTCCAATCAGCTGCCGGTTTTCATTTTCTGGTAAATAATCAGACTGTTAATGGAAACAATACAGAGCAGCGCCGCCTGCTGCTATGGAGACGTATTACGTTTCGCGCACGTGCAGAGCGTATGCTCAAGTCGGCGTCGCCTCAGTGTGTTCTGAGGCATTTTTGGACCTCGGGGACCCGACTGATAAGTCCGACTGGCTTTTCTGCCAACGGTCGGCCGTCTGGTTGGTGTGTCAGGGCCCTAAAGCCCATGAGAAGGCAGCCCACAGCCGCTCCGCTGCCCTGCTGAAAATGTGAAGCAGAAACGCTTAATGTCAGATAACGACCATAATAATTGGACTTTGGGTTCGATTTTTTGACAGTTTTCAGTGGTTATGAGGAGCAATATGAGAGAGAAATGTGGGGATCATTGATCATTGTTTAGGTACATTAAACCACGTTAAGCTTTTTCCTTACAATAGGCTCTAATGAAGCAGAAACGCTTAATGTCAGGTAACGTCCATAATAATTGGATGTTTGGATCGATTTTTTGACAGTTGTCAGTGGTTATGAGGAGCAATATGAGAGAGAAATTTAGTAATCATTGATCGTTGCTTAGGTACATTAAACCACGTTAAGCTTTTTCACGTTAAGCGTTTTAAAATGTCCCGTTCAACAGCCCTTGGAGTTCTCGTAGAATTAATCGAACATCCTCTTTCCTTATGTTTAATCCATTCTCCTTGCATTTTGTAACTGTTCATAAATGAAAGTAATTTTCCGATCCAAATCGCTGTAGCCCTTGCTCTGGAACAGTTTACAAGACTTTAAAATCCGTTTTAAATGTCGTATCGAAACAATATAATGGTGACAACTTGCAAGCAAAGCAGCAATGTCCTTATAATGAAGACCTAGATTAAAATATAGTGCAACTAACTCCTGTACTGTAGTCATGTACTATAGCTAGAGATAGCTGTCACTGTCATGGCCCAGGTTACATCAATATACGGCTTTCAAATGCTAACACAAAAGTTTTGCGTGCTCACACGAAACTTTCATGTGCTCACGTGAAACATTCATGTGCGCACATGAAAAGGTTTTGCATGCGCACATGAAAGTTCCACGTGAGCACATGAAAGTTTCGTGTGAGCACATGAAACTAAACTTTAGATTTTTTTTTTTTTGCTCATGTCCCCTTAGGCGTGCCCAGCATCATGTAAACAAACCGGAACAAAAATACTTCTAATACGTCTCTGAAACAAACCGAGCACCCAGGAGAATAATAAAAGGGTATATTGATGTTGTATATTGCATTTCCACTGTTTAGAAACGAAAGCCCGCTCCATTTTTTCTTCTCAGTTTTTTAGCAGGTGCTTCTGCTTCTTCTTCTCTTCCGGGAAAACACGACCTCGTTGCATTGTGGGTTACAGGAGAAAGATGTAGGGTACATCGTATGTACACTTAGGGTGTTTTCACACATACCTCATTTGGTCCGGACTTTCGGACTTTTTTGTTTGATCCGAACCAAAATTAGAGGTGTGAAACCACGGTCCGGATCAAAAGACCAAATTTTGGTCGGACCAAAAGAGGTGGTCTCGGTCCGGACCAAACTGAACCATGGTCCGGTTCGTTTACAGTGTGAAAGCATTTTTTGGATGGTTCGGACTTTCGGACCAAATAGAAGAAGCTCTGGCAGGCTCTCCTTGTGTTACAAGACCGGGGAAGCTCCTTTAAGGAACAGCTCGGTGCTTAGTGTGTAGGCTACATGAGAGAGTGAGAGTGACGGTGAATGCGCTCAGAGCAGACAGCTGTCGGCTATCAGAGCTGAGAATACATCAGCAGTTTATTTGTTAAGTTGTAGTAAATGTACAGTGTAGGTTTCCGTTTGTCTCTGAATAAATTCTCCAGAAAGTTCCAGTGTCTTGCTTCTCAACATCACAACAAAACAAAAAGAGCCGCGGCAGTAGAGGAGAGCAGCAGTCAGCTGAAAAAACTCCGACACAGAGAGAGGATACGAGAGGACGGGGAAGCCCGTCTACAAACCAATCAGTTATAAGTATCTGGAGACGCAGCTCACATATGTGATGACGGCAGGACGTAGTTTTGTCACGTATAGATCTTTAGTGCGCTTGCATAACTGCAGTGTGAAACCAAAACTTACCGGATCAAATGTTACAATGTAACAAAAACATGAACCTTGGTCCGGACCTTGGTTCGGACTTTCATGTGTGAAAACACCCTTAAATTAGCAGTGCATAGTGGGTATTTTGTAGTGGACTATGTAGTGAATGAAATTTTACGGCAGAGAATTCGAACACCACTACAACATGGCAAACACACTATATACTGTACATAGTTCACTGTTTCTGTGATAGGGACACAGCTAGTGACAGAGAGAACAGAGGCAGCGGGCCTGACATTCTACTCGCAGTTGAGCTGATTGTGTGCATTCATTGTCATACAAAACCCTTTTTTAGTGATCCATACGTCACACAACTCCTCTATACTTCTGCCTCCTCAACATCTCAACATGTAAATGTTTACATTCATTTTTTACATCATTTACCTTGTTAAAGGTGCTCTAAGCGATGTCACGCGTTTTTTAGGCTACAACATTTTTTGTCACATACAGCAAACATCTCCTCACTATCTGCTAGCTGCCTGTCCCCTGAACACACTGTAAAAAAAATGCGGTCTCTGTAGACAGCCCAGGCTCCACAAACAGCAACAAAAACAAACTGCTCCAACCTGCACCACCAAACATAACAAACAGCAATGTGTGTTGTGTCTTCCAGCCAATAACCGACAAGAAGGATTTGGGGGTGGGGGTTGGGGGGTTAGTGCGCGGAAGCACGGAAAGGAGGTGGAGGGGACGGGATGAGGAGAAGGGAGGGGCGAGCTAGCCTCAGTTTTGTTTGAAAATACGTCAACAAGAAGTGCCGTCACCCAACATCGCTTAGAGCCCCTTTAAGCCACCTTAAAATCAAATGTGTTCACAGAAACCAAGAGATAAATTCACGTGTTGTCCACACGTGCTTGCACACACCAGCTGCAGTCATATCATCTCGGCTGCAGCAGTATTTTTCATCCATTGGTTCTTTCCTTCCTTTTAATCAATGAAAACTAGTAAAACCACCACAGCAGATGGCAAAGATCAGCAGGAATGTGCCGTGCGACACCAAACCACTTTCTCTGCCCGGATGAAAAGTGTCTTTAGTGTATTTAACACACATCACGCAGACCCATGGCTAATTATAGGGAATACATTATACTCACACGGCTGAAAGAAAACACCTGCAGTCATAATGAGATCTGATCCATTATTCATCTCAGCATTATTTCGCTGTTTATTCACATCCGCTGCAGTTGGAGATCGCGACTCTTTCCATCATGTGTGAAGAGTATTTCTATTTCCTGTAAATGACATCTGGACCAGCCTGCTGTCTGTTGAACCGTTACACTGACTCTGCACTACACACAGGCCTATACATGCACTAATGGAGAGATGTCAGAGTGACTCCTATCTCTGTCAGGATGATTGTTACATTCTATTTATTATGTCACATCCAGTATGAATTCTGCTGGGACGGTTTTATTTCATTTTAAGTCTGCTCCCATCATCGTGCTCTGTAACACCCTAGCATATGTCCAAGCCAATGCTTCTGTGGCTTCCGCACTGCAGCAGAAATATTACTGTACACCACTGCCATATACCACGTTTCACCGGCATATACTGATTATTATTCTTACTGATTCTTGACATAAGCCACTTCCATTTATAATACGCTGCTGCTATGTGACTTTAGCGTCTTGTCACTCACACTCCATTGACAGATAACCACTTTTCCCCAGGCTGTACTGATGGTGTCAGGAGCCATGTTCTGGTACTGTGTTGTTGCTGTGTCACCAGCACATGGCACATGAAAACGCTGTGTCACTCCTCTTCCTCTGTCACAGGAATTTGACAGCAACGAGCCTGTCCCGCACTCGAAAAACAAACTTTGACAAGCTGCACCACGGTGAGCTTTATGCTTCATTGAACGTATTTTACATCACCATGCTTTGGTTTTAATTCTAAGTATATGATTGCAAGGGCCAATTCCACATAAATCAACATTTGTATAAGAATGATCTCCTAAGCTAGCCTTTCGAACAATTTTCATTTTCCTTCAGTACTCCGTCTGGGTTTGCGGTATATTCTTGGGTTTTCTCCGGCCAAATATTTAGCGGTCCAATCAGCGAACAGAGGGAGTGGCTGAGAACGATGACGTTGAGGTCGTGCGCTAATTTCGAGTTCCGTAATGGCGTCGAAGAAAGATGCGGTCCGTTGTGGCAACGCTGCCTAATATCCAGAAGTTAAAGCCCGAGCAAGAACAGTCTTTGCTGAGTTGTGTTGGTGGCCATGATGTTGTGGCTCTCCTCCCCACGGGGTTCGGGAAAAGTTTGATTTTCCAGCTCGCTCCGTTAGTGGTGAAGGAGTTGGCTAAGGCGAACGCTAGTGATGCTAAGCCGACGTCACGACCAAACGTTAGCGATTGGTTATGGCAAATCCAGAGTGGCTCTGGGCAGATCCAATAGTTTTAAACTTCAACAGAGTACCCGCCTTCAAGGAAGTTAACATTTGTCAATGGAGAGTGGCCAGACTCTCTGTACAAATGAAATGGACCAGAGTCTGGTATAGGGTGACCAGATTTCCCGGAACTAAAACCGGGACACCTTGTGCATGACCGTAGTGCTCATGGACGCACACACTTTTTAATGTGAACATGTGCCAGCCCAGGTCAAACATAGACACAGATTAGACACAGTTTGGCCAACAGCACACGTAGGCCTACTGCTCACAACATAATGGGGTATCTCAGTTAATATTCATGAATTTTCTTGTCAGATAAATTGTCTTTTCAGGAAACCGTGACCTGTAGTAGTGAGTGATTGGGAAGTAGCCTACTACTGCAATCAGAATGAGAGAATGAGATTTTTATTTCATTGTTTCCAGAAATAATAATAACTGAACTGTGCGTACTAGGAAGTAATGCAATCATCATGAAAACAAATTATTAGTGAATATTTAATATTATATCTATATTAAAAATTGACAGATAAGAGGCATTGCAACGTTTACAAATACATTGCGCTGGCTGCACAGATTATGCAGACACAGACCACTACGATTGACTGACACACACACACACTGTTAAAATCATACGCTGGACGCTTTATTAGTCTTTCTACATGGGTTTAGTTAATGATCGGGCTATAATAAGACCACGTCGGCTATGTAATCGCTGACAACGGGGACAATTTCATAGTGGTTGGTGTAAACCAGGACATTTTAGCGTCCCGACAGGCTTTTGTCGGGACTCGGGACACGCAACTCAAAATCGGGACTGTCCCGGTCAAACCGGGATATCTGGTCACCCTAGTCTGGTAGGACCAGGCTACTCCTAAGCAGTAAAGTAAGTTTTTTGGGGGCATTTTAGGCCTTTATTTTATAGGACAGCTGAAGTCATGAAAGGGGTGAGAGGGGGAATGACATGCAGCGAGTTAAACCTGCAGCCGCTGTGTCGAGGAGTAGATCTCTATGTATGTGGCACGTGCTCTACCAGGTGAGTTATCCAGGCGCCTGTTAACTTCTGCATTTAATAAGGTCTCTGTTTGGGTTCTTTGGGGTTTTCTATGTTATGTGTGGTTGTAGATGTAATTTATCATTACAAGAAAAAAAGACTTCAAGGATGAGGACCAACTGATTAGTTGGGAAATGCAAGTCTGGTAAGAGCTGGGTAACGTTAACATTTTTTCAATACCTCTAACAATACCCTGACTTTGATACTTTGCTACTACTACGTGAGCCCGTCTCTATGGTAACGTAGAGTTATTCCTGCGTGTCTCTACGACGTGTAACGTTAGACAGCCAATCACAAACATTATTAGATCTTGGTAAGAGCATGCTGCATGCTTATTGGCTCACTGACTGATGAGATTTGCTCCTTTGGGATTGACATTTGTTATTGAATGACGAGGCATTTTTCGATACTCGATACTTTAGAGGTGAATTTGGTCAGTGCCTAAAAAGTATTGAATTCAGTACCCAGCCCTATGTCACTTTTCCACCTCCATTAAAGAGCAATACACAGCCGCTCTCCTAAGCTTTCCGATGGGAAGCAGTCAGGACTGTCTCCTACACAGCAGATGAGACAGATGGGGATAAAGCCCCAGAGCAGCTATAGTCCAACACACACTGATAGATCTTTACAGGCCACTTCAATCCTCTGTGTTAGTCCACACCGCCGTAGGCTCATTTTTCCATCTGATCCACAGGGCCAGATGAAAGGCAATCACCGTGGCCCGGCGCTCTGTGTTTTCACGTGAGAAGGTTGGATTATGTTGATTTCCCCAGAGCCCCACATCTCCTCGGTACGGCCCTTTGTTGGGTCATTTCTGTCCAGTTTCTCAGACCTCCTCATTACTCTGCAGCCCAATACCAAAAACATATGGATCCACAAATAATTCTGCAACTCCATTTATTTTTCTCCAACAATACTCCTATAATACCTGCTACTTTTCTGCTTCTCATTTACTTTTTATATTCCTCCCTGCTGTTAAACCACCAGCAGCCATCAATCACAAGAATGTTTGTTTCTCATTCAGTCTGCAGTCTGTCACGGCTGCCTCTTCCCAGAAGGCCGCTGGCTCACAGCTTGTTACTGTGTACCTTTTGCTGACCACCCATGACTCTGTGTGCATGTCTCGGGCCCCGCCCCAGTGGCTCATGGGAAATCATTAATCCACTGTCTGTGAACAAACAGAAGTATCTTAGTCCATCAGTTAATACGTCGCCTTGCAACCAAGACCCCAAATGCACTCCCACTCAGTCTTAATTAACTGTACGCAATCAGAGCACACCAACACTGCTGATATCATTCTCTCTTTGTCCAAATGTTTTATAGAAAAGCTTTTTCCAGGCCTTAATCTTCCAGGATTCAAGAGGGGAATAAGGGTGCTAATGATGCTCAGTGTAAGTAATCATGCAAAACACAAATACATAAAATTCAGTGTTAAAATGATTCTTTTTAAGGGTTTTCAGGGATTTCAACAAACAACATGTTACCGAAATGATTTAAAAAAGATACAATTTTCCAATCGTGACACTTCCTCATTGTCTGTTTGCTTCATGTTTTGACTTTTGAAACCCACATTAAATTTCAGAAGAGACTCTAATCACCACTTTCCAGTCTCCTGAGCTCAGAGTTTACGCCAGCTGCAGTAAACAGGAAGATAGGGTCTCACTGTGCATGCAAATGAATCTGAGCGTGTTGAAGTGATCCTTATCAATTGCCAACTGTCAACCACTGCGTGTCCTTACACAAACACAGATGTTCAGCTTTGTGACAATGCATTTTCCTGCTGATCCTGTATATTTTTTTTTAATTTATATTTTCCTGTTGTTAAGACTGCATGACATGATCCCATTCTCACTCCCATCGCGTAAAATACAGACGCGGTCAGGTGCCTTTGGCGTTGTTATTGACGCTAAAAGTCTCCTTTAACGTCAGATCTAAACACGCTTCATCTAAACGCGCTTGGTTGGGACTATTGGCGTCACTTTTGACGCAGTTAGGTTTAGGAAAATATGGTGGGTGGGCTTATAAAAAGGTACGTTTCCGTGACACGCGGGATAAGAACGGGACAGTTGGGTTTAGGAAAATATGGTGGGTGGGCTTATAAAAAGGTACGTTTCCGTGACACGCGGGATAAGAACGGGACATTTGGGTTTAGGAAAAGAAGAACGGGACAGTTGGGTTTAGGTAAAGAAGAACGGGACAGTTGGGTTTAGGTAAAGAAGAACGGGACAGTTGGATTTAGGTAAAGAAGAACAGGACAGTTGGGTTTAGGAAACGAATAACGGGACAGTTGGGTTTAGGTAAAGAAGAACAGGACAGTTGGATTTAGGTAAAGAAGAACAGGACAGTTGGGTTTAGGAAACGAATAACGGGACAGTTGGGTTTTGGAAACATGACATGCGGGACAACCCCAGTCTCCTGGGTGAAAGTCCTGCGTTGTTTGACCCATCCACCCCACAAACCAACCTCCCTACACAGAATTTCAGGCTTTCATACTACTCTCTACCGTGATCTCACAGCGCCGCCTAGCTGCTGCTCTGCCCGGTGCATTCACACACGCTAAAGGGTGATTTTTGCGTCGTATCTGACGCTGAGAGCCACTGCCCAAGCGTCAGTATGTTTCGAGTTCGGAGTGAGAATGGGTTGGTGAAAGCATGTGCTGGTCATGTGTTGTAGAACTTTGGTTTCCCAATGATTGTGTGTACATGGAAAATAGGATATTCACCTGTAACTATAGGAGAGAAGGCAAAAGTCTATATATCATTGCTTCAAACTCGTCAAATGCTTTGTGTGTTTTATTTCTGAGTGCTTATATATAGGTTTCCAAGGCATTTCAAGAGGGTTTTTAAATAGTTTATTTATCTTATGAAGGAGAATTTTCCCAACATATAAAATGAACTCATCCTGCAGTTTATCACAAACATTCAACATCAACACATCTGGAGATACATGGTTTTCACTGAACAGGAAGGGGATGAAGAATTGTATTCTGTAAAGTAACTAAAGCTGTTGGACAAATGTAGTGGAGTAAAAACTACAATATTTCCCTCTGAGATGTAGTGGAGTAGAAAGTATAAATTAGCAAAAACTAGAAATACTCAAGTATACACAAGTATAAACATTGATTGTACAGTACTTGAGTAAATGTACTTAGTTATTTCTACCAATGAGAATTGGTCTGACATGACGTCTTCATCTCCAGAAGCAAAAGAATATTTTTTAGTTTTCTGTGTCCTTTCAGCAGACTCACTGCACTGTAATCAACTAATTAGTATCCACGCATTAATGTAAAGAACATGGTGCGTCCCAATAATGAAACTATATGCAAATCATTTACAGATGGATGGTGGTAGAGAATACGCATTAGAACTGTAAATCATCCTAAATGCTTGAAATACTTTGTTGAATATTTAATTTACTATATTTTTACTGTAATGTGACTAACACGTTCATCTCCATCTGACCTTTTCTAGAGTTCACATATTTTCCTTCCCGCGCAGCACATCCACATTGTTTTTTAATCAGCAGAACAATGCCCAGGCAGCAGCTGTAGACATGAAATGTACTATCTTAAGGTTATATTAGCATAATATATATATATATATATATATATATATATATATATATATATATATATATATATATATATATATGTATGTATGTATGTATGTATATATACAGTACAGTGCTGCTTTGTTTGCCTTAAGCAAACACTGATTATAATTAGTGATTCAGATTACAGTTTCTACTGCAGTCTGCTGCAGAAGATAAAGGGCATATTTGTTTGTGTGTGTGTGTGTGTGTGTGTGTGTGTGTGTGTGTGTGTGTGTGTGTGTGTGTGTGTGTGTGTGTTTGACCTTGTGCATCGTCATGTTGTGATGTTGCCGATTTGTTGTTCAATGTGTCTATGTGGTTGCATCTGTCCCGATCAAATTAACAGGACATGAAATGACATTTTTAAACCCAACAGGAAGCTCCGTTATGAACCAACATGCAGCCTTTTGTTACCTTCACTCACTGTTCTCCAGAGAAAAAGACAGCATGCACATAGACACTTTGTTAATCTCTTCTCGCTCTGACCCCGCTGCTCTTTGCTCGCCAGTAATGGATCATATCCACGCTAACAAGGGCCATGAAAGAGAAATTAGACTCGCAGAATGGAGACATTTTAACTCTGCAATCTGCATAATGAACTTTAAGCTGCTGAACCCCGACTGTGACTTTCTCTCTGCTTCATTTTTTCTGTTCCTTCTCTCCCGCAGCAGGCTGCAGCAGGCTGATAGCAGGCCTTCAGTCAGAGAGGAGACAGACAGTGAGTGAACTTCCAGCTGTGTCTCTGAAGCCACATCAGCCCTCCTCCTCCTCCTCCTTCTCCTCCTCCTCCACATCCCTTCTTCTGTCTCTTCTTGTCTCACTCTGTCTCCTTCCTGCTCTTCTATAAACCGCTGTCACTCCTAGAATGTCTTTTATTCCTCTATCCTCTTTAATTTTCTCATTGTGTGTTACACACCCAGTCCTCAATCCTCCCATTTCAGGAACTACAAACGATCCAAACAGGTGTGTTTAATGGTCTAATAATCTCAGGTGGACTTGTAGCCGTTATATTGTTGGCTAGTTTACTTTAAAATTAAAAGCATCATATTTTATGAACTACATGTGTTTTGTGTGCAGGAATCTTAATGTGTAAAGTAGTAACTAAAGCTGTCAGATGAATGTAGTGGAGTAAAAAGTACAATATTTCTCTCTGAAATGTAGCGGAGTCGAAGTAGAAAGTGGCATGAAAAGAAAAGACTCAAGTAAAGTACAAGTAGCTCAACATTTGGATTTAAATACAGTACTGGAGTAAATGTACTTAGTTATATTCCACCACTACACTATCTTAGTATTTTTGTCACCTAAACTTAACTAGTTCCGTTTCACCATGTTTACTGCGTGTTATAACCCGATTATCGGCCATCTGACAGTCTGGCGAGGTCGGTGACTCGGGTCTGTTCGGTGTGTTCCGTGCCGTTGTCAGTCGGAGGAGCCGTCGGCCTTCATTTTGGCCAATTTGACTTGCTGAATCGGCCGGTGGGCAGTCGGACTCAAGGACCAATCTGATTGGTGGAGTGCTTAGCCCTTGACTAGTGAATCAGTACTTCTTCCACAAGAAGAAGCCCGAGAGCTGACAACACCAGTATCTTCTTATTACTAGCCATCGTATTTTCTTCCGTTCAGCGAGTAATGACAACAAGGATCCTTCTTGACTACTATCAACACTCTCTGATGAAAACAATGACTGACGACTAGGGTTGGGTACCGAAACCCAGTTCCACTATGGAACCGGTTCCTACGCAACCGGATTATAACGCAAATTTTGGTTCCTCATTTTCGGTTCCACTTACGGACACACTTTCTCTGTAGTCTACCGTTAGTTAGCTACCGTAAATGTAGGCTACTTTTAAAATGCCATATTTTCCCTCTGGGTTCACCAAAACAGACGTAAAAGCATATTAACCATTCACTGCACGTGATCGCTAGTAAACAAAGTTTTTCAAGAATCGGTTTAGGAATCGGAATCATTTTAAAAGTACCTGTTCGGCATTGGAATCGTAAAAATCCAAACGATACCCAACCCTACTGACAACAGCGTGCTCTGTGTTTACTAGCGACAATATAGACTGCTGTTATGGAGACGTATTACGTCTCGCGCAGAACGTACGCTCACGTCGGTGTCACTGCAGTCCCATGTTGAAGTGTCCTTGGCAAGACACTGAACCCCGAATTGCTCCCAATACTGTGCTGTGGGAGTGTAAGTGAGTGTGAATGTTTATTTGATGAGACTTTGTACGGCAGCCTCAGCCACAGTGTATGAATGTGTGTGAATGGTGAATGGTTCCTGTACTATGTTAAAGCACTTTAAGTAGTCGTTGAGACTAGAAAAACTCTATGTAAGTCAGTCCATCAGAATCAGCTTTATTGGCCAGGTTTGCGTAAATAAACAAGGAATTTGACTCTGGTTAATCAAAAGGGATCAAACTTTATTCTTAATCGTCACATACACACAGTACAATGTAGTGAAATTCTATTACTGCATTTAATCCATCCTAAGTATTAGGAGCAGTGGACAGCTATACATACAGCATCCGGGGAGCAACTTGGGGTTCAGTGTCTTGCTCAGGGACACTTTGACATGTATCCGGAGGAGCCTGGGATTGATCCACCAACCTTGTGGTTGAGGGGCAACTACTCTACCTCTAGAATCTTTGCTCTCAAAGTACAACACTCACTTAACATATAAAGAATAAAAACAGAAAGGACAGTAAGAAATATAAAAAATATTGTTAAGTATACAGTTTAACAATACAATAGAATTTATAAATTTACAAAAAATATACAATAACAATTGAAGATAGGGAAGGAATAGTGCAATATCAGTCTGAGATTTAAGATTTAAATATAAATATAGTGCAAGGCAATTCAGTGCAATGGTAATATATTAATAACAATATTGTAATTGTACGATTGAAATATACATGAGGTAGTCCAGTACATTCAGTGTTGTTTGGGTATGTGTTAGCCTTGCAGGAACTGTGAAACATTTCCATGTGAAAACAGCAGAGTCCAAATGATCATTCGAGAGTGGATGGTCCTGTTGGGGTATCAGTGTTTTGGACTTGTTTCTCCTCAGTGGGAGTTCATCCAGAAGCTGCTGTTGAAGCTGAGATTATTACAGCTGCTGTTGTTCAACAGCCTGAAGCTGTTTGTCTGATCATTAGCTCACCAGATGTCTGTGCCAACACATTAAGAACACCCTCAAAACACTTTGAAAAACTTATATTTTTTTGGCATTTTGGTTAAATCCTAAAAAGAAAATTAAAAAGCTGGAGTAAGGTAAGGAAAAAAAGGGGTTAAGAAGAGTTTATGTGAGATAGTGGTTGTCTGAGAGGAAGGGAGAGAGAGAAAGCTGACAGAGGAGGAGGAAGCTGGAGAAGGACTGTCAAGGTGATTTTTTTTTTTTTTTTTTTTTGTGATGCTTCCCAGAGGACCTCTATTCATCTCTCTCTCTCGCTCTCTCTCTCTTTTATCGGCATCAAATAGAAATTCCCTGGTTACGTTTAGACCTCCCGGTTCTCTCCAAGTCGTTTGGCATTTATATTACAGCCTGCAGAGATGCTGCAGAATGTCATTATCTCTTTATCCCTTATCTACATTTCTGGCTGTTTTTCATCTCCTGCTTACATACAATCCAATCAGAGAGATTGATCTGTAAACTTTAGCAGCATTACACCCACAGCCAGATTAATCTCTCTCTCTTTTGTGGACATGGAGTCAGAAACAGACCTGTCCATCACGACAGATGAATTAAGCTTTCAAACTTTAGAAACATGACCTTGTTATGCCTTTGACCACCTGTTACAACTACAAATCCTGTTCTGGCCTGCTCTAACCAGTATGTGGAGTTTAAAGCAAATCAAGTGCATTTCTATACACACTCTTCCCAAAAGTATGTGGACACCACCTTTTGTCTGGGGCAACTTTTCATGTGTAGGTTTAGTGCAGTGTTCTGTTCCTCTCCTGTTCAACAAGACAAAGCAAACTCCATAAAGAAATGGTTTTCTCAGTTTGGTGTGGAAGAACTAGTTGTTAAGGAAAAACTCAGGAGCAGCACAACTCATTTCACATACTGTACATGAAAAATGTTCGGGAGACTTTGATGAATTACACAGGATCATTTAATGAACACTCAATTGAGGAGAATTTAGGATCACACAGTACAGTATTGGTGCCGTCCCAACTCTCTGAAGTTCCTGTCTTCCTGAAGGTGTATTTAAACTCAAGCTGGAGGCGTTAAGTTTAGCTAAACCTTCAATTACTGGCGCCCAAATATCTCAGCACAGACAAAATGTGTCATGTGTTTAGTTTCTCTATGGCCTTGGCGGGGTGAGCAGCACTGTCTTATCATAGAGCTGCTACGTCTCTTGTCATCTATGGAGACACAAAGTTGAAGTATTCCTCTGCCTGAGACAGGTTATTAAGACAATTGGACACTGAGCTGAATGAGACCTCTGGTACCACTGTCTCAACTTACATAGCATGAGCTCATAAGCAGGAAATTCCACAACAGTATCTTACCATGTACAATGACAATAAAGGCTATTACTATCTATCTATCTATCTATCTATCTATCTATCTATCTTGACTGGTCTCCTCTGACCTCACCCCCATCCAACAGCTTTGGGATGAACTGGAAGGCTGACTGCCAAGTGAGGCCTTATCACCCAACATCAGAGTTGGCTAGCTCTATGACTTTAGGGATCACTATGTCAGTTGGTCGGTCCACTACTGAAATATCTGTATAACTATTGGATGGATGGCTGTGAATTTTTGTACAGATGTACCTGTATATGTTCTCAAGAGAATAAATCCAAATGACTTTAGTGACTGCCTGATTTTTCCTCTAGCGCCACCTGCAGGTCAAAATTATCTTTGCCCAATACTTTGATTTATGATTTAACACCTGCAGAACTGAAAGCATTCCCATCATCCTCAGCTTTATTTTGTGTTTATTGCTAATTTGCAAATGTTAGCAAGCTAACACACTGAACTATGATTGTCAACATGATAAACATTATACCTGCTTAAATTCAGCATGTTATTGTTGTTATTGTGCCCACGTTAGCACGGTTAGCATTTTGCTCAAAGCTGTACGCTAGCATGGCTGTAGATTCGTAGTCTCATTTCCACTGGCAGTGTAAGACTTGTGACTTCAACTATGATACAGATTTCCTTCTGTTGTATTTATTTTTGTTAAAGCTGCACTAGTCTGGAACAACAGAAGTACATTTCCAGGATAACTGCCCGACATCGCGCTGGATGTCCCTCACCTTCCAGCCGTGTGTTGCTGTTCTCAAACTCTGTTCCCTTACAAGAAACAACAAACTTTGAGCTAGCTAAAATGTCAAGTTTTGAAGAAGATGTGGATGGTGCAACAAGGCAGGCCTGCTTGGTTCTTTCAGGGAATGATTGTAAAGATTTACAAAGAATATGTTTAGGTCATTTCCTCTCTAACTGGGACATTTTGGGACCGATTGGTGGGATTGCTGTGGACGAAGTACACACAGAGATACACTGGTAAGAGCCAATGAGGATTGACCATGTATCAGCTAATTTAAATAGCTCACGTTACTGTATTGTGTCAACAGTTTAATTAATAACTTAATAACTTAATTTAATATTGTACGTGGTGTTTTCTTTTGCGGGGTGCAAATGTTCCACCAAAACAAATTCCTTCCTGGGACTATTTTGCAGAGCCACCGTCACTGCGTCCAGAGCTTAGCGCCGCCCGAGACAATTGTGATTGGTTTAAAGAAATGCAAACAACCCAGAACGTTTCTTTCTCCTATCCCAGAATGCATCTGTGGTGTAGCCAGCCCTTTCTCCATAGAGCTGTGGAGATAGGTCTGGAAATGCGAGACTAACTAATCAATTAAGCGTCTTTCAGCTCATTTGTTGGTTTTCACTCTAATCAGTTTGTTTCAGACAGCCAAAACTATTTTAAAAACCCACTATACTGTGAGCTACCTGTAAAGTGGTGAATATGGTGGAGCATTAGG
This sequence comes from Sander lucioperca, assembly GCF_008315115.2. NCBI lineage: Eukaryota > Metazoa > Chordata > Actinopteri > Perciformes > Percidae > Sander > Sander lucioperca. The sequence goes on from NC_050181.1 coordinate 17,583,273, forward strand.
CAGCTAAAGAGGATATTGGTGGAGACCAAAACAGTGCTATATTAGACTTATATTTGCCAGGTGGCCAAAAACAAAATGAATGATGCTCCTTGCCTCATAATATGTCACTGTTGTGTTAACAGCTTGATTCTATTTCCCCCCCCAGAAAAAAAATCAGACATGGCATATTTCATATTTGCTAAATTGTTACACATTTGACTTTACAAACGTGTACTTCTGCTGCACACTTGGTCCTGTTTCTATTTGTATACACTCGTACCTTTAAATGTTCTCTCTAAAGATGATGCAAACCAAACATTTAATGCATTAATTACTGGCTTTCCCCAACATTTAGAGACATGTTTCACACTTGTCTCTGAATGCTGATTACATGATTCAAGAAAAAGGACAATGGGATGTTTCATTGATGCTAAGCGCATTGTCTTTGTTAAATGAGACAAACACGCAACCTTCAGTCGTGCTGCCTTCTCCAGTTGAAAACAATCTCACAACCACTCCTGTTGTGTTTGCCAAATGGAATGAAAAGGAAACTTGTGCTTTCTAAATGCCACAGAGCTGAATGGCTCATCAGGGAACAATAATAAACATTGCATACTCAAAAAAAAAAACAGACACATGCTGCTAAAGGAAATTAACAGCTTCACAAGGGTCATTTGTGTCTGGTCTCATCTCAGTTTAGGAGACTCACACAGGCAAGATTGTTACATCCTCTGTAGGATTTTTTCTGTGTGAAAATGAAGTCAGAAAATGCAAAAAGGCTTTGTGCCTATAGATGAACCACACCAGAGACTCAAAACAGCCCTTATGGAAACAAACAAGGACGAAGATGATCTGATTTGGATAGTCTGGGGACAAATGAATCATATATCCTAATCCATAATATCCTGCAGCATCTTCTCTGCCTGTCTGACCTGCGCTGACGTGGGTCAATGGACCAGATAGTTTTGAACTCACAGGGAGAAGAAAACAAAAACTGAGTTTGGTAACTTGAGGAGAAGCTCTGCAGGCTGACTGTCAGAGACACTAATTGTGTGAATGCTGATTCAGCAGCATTCACAGTATTGTTATTCTTTTCTTTATTATTCATATTATTGTGTGAATGCTGATTCTTCCACTTCCTTTATGTTGGCGTTCTAACCTCCGGTGGATTTCTGAGGACTATGGTTAACTGCTCCTCAGATCTCTGCAGGGTAAATCCAGACAGCTAGCTAGACTATCTTGCAGTGGCTCTGTGCGGAGTTTAGCGCCGCCCATGACGATTCTGATTGGTTTAAAGAAATGCCATTAAACCAGAGCACGTTTTTCTCACATCCCGGAATGATGTGTGGACTAGCCAGACCCTCCTTCAGCGCGCTTTGGAGGAGGGTCTGGCAAAGTGAGACTATATGAACACTGACAAAACATTATGGTTAAATTATATATACACTTACTCACTGACTCACTCACTCACACACTCACACAGACACGCACAGACACACACACACACACACACACATACACAAACACACACACACACACACACATACGCAGACACACACACACACACACACACACACATATGTTTGTTTCACTATCTTTGTGGGGACCCGTCATTGACATAATGCATTCCCTAGCCCCTTACCCTAACCTTAACCATCACAACTAAATGCCTAACCTTAACCCTTACCCTCACCCTAACCATAACCTAATTCTAACCCTAATCCTAAAACCAAGTCTTAACCCTCAAACAGCCTTTTAACCTTGTGGGGTCCAGCATTTTTTTTACCACAAGTATACTGTATTCCCCGGTTTTTGGACCCCACGAATATAGTAAAACAAGCACACATACACACACATACACATACGCAGACACACACACACACACACACACACACTGTGTATGACAGGTGTCGAGAATCAATCAGATTGGATAAAATAACATTAATTCAGTTCTGATTTGTCAGTGACATAGCAAACTAATCCCAGAGGAGAAACCAATCAGAGACCACTTCAGGTCACATGCTTGCTAGAAGTTGAAAGATGTACATACACATTCATTAATCCAGCATTGCTGGCCCATGAAACCACTTTAAACATCATATGAGTAAACAATTTTAATTTCAAAATAATTTTGTTGTTCAACTAACTAACATTTGTTTTTTCTAGAATAGTGATGGGGGTGGCGCCCTAGCGCCCTTTAATAACAAGCCGTCACTGGAGCTAAGAAATTCTGTGTATGAAATGGGTTGAGAAATGGAAACGTTATAGTAATATTCAAGAAAAAATACTGCTCCCTGTTTACTTGTTGCCATTAAAACGGACTTACGGCAGCTATGATTGGCCAGGCGTCCATGCTCGCTTGAGATAACAGAACCGGATTTGTTCAGGTCCCCTGACCAATCGGCTATCCTAACCTTAACTACTCGGGGTCAATGCCTAACTTCAACCAAACGGGCTGCTTCGTAGGGCTTTATTATTATTAATATTAGTCTAAATAATTCATCATTTCTGCTTCTTTAACTCAAGAATTAGGTATAGTTTTCTATAAATGAGGTTTTTAATTGACCATGAATTCCAAAAATAAGTGTAAAACTATAGTGCAGTGATAGTAAGTTGGTGTTAGTGGTGTTTATACATGGTAGTGAAAAGAAGCGTTAAACGTCAAAAAAGCACCAAAAACATGAAAACATGTGATTTTCAGTTTTGACCCAGAAGACAACACAATATACCCTTGTGTTGTCTTCTGGGTCAAAACTGAAAATTTATATTCATTAAAACAATTATCACTTTTCCACATTTCCTACAACTTCACCTTCTTCTTACACATTTTAACCAGCAATCCAGTTTAGCTTTAGCCCTAAATTTTCAAAAAAAACTTAAAATATTCCACATCTTTTTTACATTAGTGGTGTTATTCAACTTGTCAGTGAAATTCATATTAAATAAAACCATTTCCACTTTTCCAACTATTCTCACTACTTCTTCTTATGGATTTAAGCTATTAATCCAGTTTAGCTTTAGCAATTTAGCTTTTCAGCATTCGCACGCATTTTCTGCAGGAAATGCATTTTCTAGTTGGTTTTGCTGCCCGAGGTGGAAACCGAGCGGCCGGTCTGCTGAATCCACGGCTGCAGCTGTAAATGAATCCGTTGAACATGACGCGACTATCCAGTAGAAGTAGACGAAAATCTTTCAAACTGACCTTTGTCGATCTGAAATGAAGACAGATTCAGCAACTGTATGGCCTATTTCTCGCTTAAAATGTTTTCAGAAACATGTTTTGGTGGACTATTTTCGTAAAATACTAGATTGTATTCCGAACGAGCCACCATACTGTCGTTTTGAAATTCGGGAGTAGCCAGACCCACGTGACGCGTTCGTCCAATCAGCTGCCGGTCAAGGGCGTGGAGCATCAACCATGGATGTATGACGTCATGTCAACACCACGCTAGAGTCGTGTTGCCAAAGTGGATCTGGCTTCAGAGTCAGACTGAAGCAGGGGCGGGGCTAGAACAGGGGCATGTGTGCACATGTGAAATATGGTTGACTGTATCATCTGCTCAGATACAGAGTTTTTGCTTCTCCTTTCACTCTTGTGATGAAAATAATGTCTATCTGTGTTTTCAATTGACGATGGCTGCATTTTATCCCTTAGAAATGGTTGCTTTTCATTTGTGTGCGAGAGAGCGTGTGCACATGCTTGTGAAGAGACAGAGAATCCAATCCAAAACGAGCTTCACTTCGGAAAAGTTGCAACTTTTTTTTTTTTTTTATTGTGGCACCAACACACTTGTGTTTCTCTCCCAAGTTTGAAAACCTTGACAACCATAGAGTTTAGTTTAGTTTATTATAGGATGCCCATTAGCTGTGCTAAACTACATTTAAAAACATCCATTATACTATATATATATATATATATATATATATATATATATTACAGTCTACATGAAAACAAAAACTTTCTACAAATTCATTCTACAAATATGATGCTCCTTTTTTTCTTTTTTTTAAAAAATGTTTTTTTTTTTTATTAACATTGAACTCTGTGTTAAATTAGTCAGTAACAGTGGTAAAGAATTGGATGTTTTCATCGCTCTACCTACTACTGAGTGTTTTAAGAAATGAGCGTTTGCCCTGGGGATTAAAAATCTCTGGTGGCATATATATATATATATGACGCTAAATTGTGTTTTTAATTGACTATACCAATATGATGAAGTGTTTTTGGATTGTTAAACTTTCCATGTTGAAGGTGGAAGGGCAGCAATTAACCTGTCTTCCACTTTTAGCCATGTTAGTGCTGTATGGACACTGGAGAGCAAGTGTGGGGAAAAAGTATAGAACTCTTATTGTAAATATTTTATTATATATTGCTTTGTTAAGTTTAGTCTTGTAAATGTCTGTCATATAATCAAGAACATCAGACAGATGTAACCTCACTATGTAATTTTACTATGGGATCCAGATCATGTACAGGTCCCACACATACTGTGTATTCACTTTTCTTTCTAAGAAACATACATTTAGCAAGAATCAATATCAATCATGTATCAATATGGGTGTTTATTCAATACACATTGTGTTGATGTTTTAATTTAGTGAACCATGTTTAAGCACAATTTAGGCTCAGCAGTCTCAGAGAGGAGACTTTTGTGTCAGAGAGACAGGAAGTGCAGGTTGAAAGCGTGCCGCTTTGTTCTGTACTAGCTGAAGTTTACTTAAATCTTTTTTTTTGGGGCATCCGCCCATCTTATCTGGCAGTAAGAGTATTTCTCTAAAACCCAGTAAACCCAGGCCAGCTTCCCTCATCTAGGACAGTTTAACACCGAGTTTGAGCTTTAAGAAAGGTCTTGATGGGAGCTCTCTTTCTCCTCCATTTGTTGGGGGTTGAAACCCGGCTTTGAGCGAGATTTAGCTGGACCTGTGAAGGGTTAGCTGCTCTGTGCTCTGTCTCAAGCTTGTGAAGGGTTAGCTGCTCTGTGCTCTCTCTCCAGCGTGTGAAGGGTTAGCTGCTCTGTGCTCTCTCTCCAGCTTGTGAAGGGTTAGCTGCTCTGTGTTCTCTCTCCAGCATGTGAAGGGTTAGCTGCTCTGTGCTCTGTCTCCAGCTTGTGAAGGGTTAGCTGCTCTGTGCTCTCTCTCCAGCGTGTGAAGGGTTAGCTGCTCTGTGCTCTCTCTCCAGCGTGTGAAGGGTTAGCTGCTCTGTGCTCTCTCTCCAGCGTGTGAAGGGTTAGCTGCTCTGTGCTCTGTCTCCAGCGTGTGAAGGGTTAGCTGCTCTGTGCTCTCTCTCCAGCGTGTGAAGGGTTAGCTGCTCTGTGCTCTCTCTCCAGCGTGTGAAGGGTTAGCTGCTCTGTGCTCTCTCTCCAGCGTGTGAAGGGTTAGCTGCTCTGTGCTCTCTCTCCAGCGTGTGAAGGGTTAGCTGCTCTGTGCTCTGTCTCCAGCGTGTGAAGGGTTAGCTGCTCTGTGCTCTGTCTCCAGCTTGTGAAGGGTTAGCTGCTCTGTGCTCTGTCTCCAGCGTGTGAAGGGTTAGCTGCTCTGTGCTCTCTCTCCAGCGTGTTACAGAAGGGCTTTCTGTCAACCTTGTGTTTTTAAAAACAGCAGAGGAGTCTGAGCAGCTGAAATGTTGCCGGGTCTTCCATTTTATTGTCTTTCCTTGCATCAGAGAGGTCAGAGCAGTGGTGGAATGAAAGTACATTTACTCAAGTACTGTACCCAAGTATAAGAGGTACTTTATTTCAGAGAGAAATATTGTACTTTTTACTCCACTACATTACTCTGACAGCTTTAGTTACTAGTTACTTTACACATTAAGATTTCTGCACACAAAACACATGTAGTTTATAAAATCTGATGTTTTATTCTAAAGTAAACTAGCCAACAATATAACGGCTACAAGTCCAGCTGAGATGATTAGACCATTAAACACACAACTGGTTGGATCCTTTACACTTTCTACAATGGGAGGAGAGTTCTGCATTGAGTACTTTCAATACTTTAAGTACATTTTCCTGATGATACATACTTTTACTTAAGTAACCTTTTCAATGCAGCATTTTTACTTGTAACAGGGTATTTTTACAGTGTGGTATTAGTACTTTCACTGAAGTAAAGGATCTTACTGAACTGAATAGTACTGTAAGTCCACAGCAGCAGCAGTCTGTCTGGTCTCCTCTCCCCTCAGGCTGTGTTGTAATATTCAGCTCACTGTACTCAAATCCAAACTCTGCCTGTGGTTACGAGACAGGATAACACGGTGATTACTTCAATAATGTAATACTCCAGTAGTTCACTATAGGGCTGTGCATAGGCTTAGTTTATTTATTTATTTATTTATTTATTTATTTATTTATTTATTTATTTAGTTATTTAGTTATTTATTTATTTAGTTATTTATTTTTTAAGTGGTAGATTTGTCCCCCACAAAAAATATGAAAGACCCCAAAAGAGGTACAAAATAACTGTTCAGGGGGCTCAAAACATGAATATAGCCTACCCTTGTTACCTGTAAATAAATGTTACTAAAAAACTACTGAAACACCTGTGATGTTTAGAATATGCAGGAAGTTTTGAACAATACAGGATAATAATAATAATAATAATAATAATAATGAAGAAATTGCACCATAAATTGATGCAGACAAGGCACATATTGTTGAATAAAAATTCACCAGAATGCAGAAATTGGAAGTGTTTGACGCTCAAAATCTCTTGGGGATGACGTAAGTGATGAAAGTAAAAGTCCAGCATTGAAAATGTTACTTAAGTAAAAGTATGTGTATCATCAGGAAAATGTACTTGTATTACAAGTAAAAGTACTCAATGCAGAACTCTCCTCCCATTGTAGAAAGTGTAAAGGATCCAACCAGTTGTGTGTTTAATGGTCTAATCATCTCAGCTGGACTTGTAGCCGTTATATTGTTGGCTAGTTTACTTTAGAGTAAAACATCAGATTTTATAAACTACATGTGTTTTGTGTACAGTAATCTTAATGTGTAAAGTAACTAGTAACTAAAGCTGTAACAGATGAATGTAGTGGAGTAAAAAGTACAATATTTCTCTCTGAAATGTAGCGGAGTAGAAGTAGAAAATGGCATGAAAAGAAAAGACTCAAGTAAAGTACAAGTACCTCAGCATTTGGACTGAAGTACAGTACTGGAGTAAATGTACTTAGTTACATTCCACCACTGGTAATGTGGATACAATGACTAAGTCTTTAAAGGCAAATAATAGAACAGCTAGAACAGTCTAAGTTCATAAAATGACATCACTTTACTGTAATGCAGACAACACGCCACAATATGATATCTAAAATCTACGACCACATCTAGTCACGATATCGATATAATATGGATATCAGAATCAGAATCAGAATCAGAAAAAGCTTTATTGCCAAGTACGTTTACACACACAAGGAATTTGTCCTGGTATTGTAGGTGCATGTCACATTAAAGCAACACGCACAGACACACGAGTCGCCATATGCGGCGCCATCACAACTCTCTTAACTCTCACACGGACAGATACAGCATGACATGAGGAGAGGAGAGGGGAAAAAAAGCAACTCTCAGACTATCCTCATAAAGATAAGAACAGTGTGGGAACAGGAAAACACACCTCAGCACGTAAGCACACAAACAGTACATTTGCACTGCTGCACAACATAACATAACATAACATAAATGTACAGTTGCGAAGGCGTGGGACTGGGGGTATAGGGTAGGGGGGGGGTTTGGCCTGCTGAGAAACGCACAGCCCGGCAGCCCCACTAGTGTCTCAGTCCGCAGAATGTTATATCAAAAACACAGCACATTACCGTGGTGACACCCTTGAACAGTCCAGAACCGATACGACAATCAGCAGGCAGTGGGGAAGACGGGGGAGGAACCAAGAGCATCTCGCTTGCAGAGCCCCAACAGGGTGACTGTTTGTTTCAAGAAACGGCCTTGGCAAGGCCGTTCAGGATAAGGGAGCCGAAAGATTACATTTGTTTAGTCTACACGAATGGCTGCTCTAATTTAAACATTCATTCTATTGTTCAACTGTTCAACTGGTCAATTTTTCTTTCCAGCACTGATAATCGCTTTTTCATCAGTGACCTTCTTCATGATGGTATCCAAGCCGTGGGTCATTACCATGTTGTTTTCCATCACGCGATTAATAGTCCCAGTTTGCAAACTGATCGCTTTTTCAACAGCTTCAGTCAGGCCAGGCAGCTTCCTTGGGCTTTGGACAGCTACCAAAGTCTTTTTAATTTCTCGATAAACCAGGGCGAAGCATCCTCCAATCAGCAGCAGTACAGTTATCATGGTTCCGAATAGGCAGATATCCTCAACGTCCTCCACGGAAAACGTTCCGTCAGGACATGCTGGCTCACCCGTACCAGTGCTCCTCCTTGAGAATACAGTGTCAATTATTTTGGGTATTTGTAGAGCCAACAGACAATATAAACAGATATATTGTCCAGCCCTAGTTCACTACAAGTTGAAACAGTGAATGCTGAAATATTTTATTCAAAATCCGATTTTCTTTCTGGTACAAGACAGATGGCGAGTCCTGGAAAACATAAATATATTCCAATCATTTACTGCAAAGTTGCCTCAAGTTGCACGACAAACTGAGAAAACGAATATTGGAATATTGATTCCTTCTTCTAGAATAAAACCCTGACGGTGAACACTGGCAGCAGAGGTTTACTTTGTAACACCCAAGTGATGTGCAGAGGACATTAAAAACCAGACAGGTTCTGGTCATTCTGCTGGAGAAAACAGGAGGAAGGGATGAGGGAAAGAAATGAGGGATAAAGAGGAAAAGATTACAGAGCTCAGCAAGCATTTGATAGACTGTGACAAAAGAGATTTGGGACTGAATTTACTAAATGATGCAGGTAACATCAAACTATTTTAGAAATCAAATCTGGTGGTGGTGAGATGTCAAATCTCGTACTAGGAGAATGTCCAGCTTCTTTTCTGGTGTTAACATTGGGAAGGTTGCTATATTTGTTTGGCTATTTTCCAAAGTGTAAATCTCCAGCATGAACCATACGTCCAAAAAGCTACGAAAAGTCAAGCACCGTAATTCGTATGATTTATACATTTTTTTGTTGTTGCTGTGTGCACCACATTGAGTGCTGCTGTATAAGACCGTGTAGGGAGGTGGTCTGAGTGGATGGGCGGGTGTTAACACACGACTTTGAAGCCAGGGAGCGGAGTTCAGTTCCCGGAGAAAACAAAAGACTATCACCCAGGAAATGTATGTTCCTTGGGAGTGTTTTAATATAAACCAGGATCTTTTTCTTTTTCCTAAACTTAACTAGTCATTTCGGTGCCTGAACTTAACTTTCGTCGCTGCATAACGCACACTTTTTCATGACTAAACTTAACTGTAATCTCCGCCGAAATGACAGCAGCTCGCGGTGCTCTGTACCCAGCTCACAGTCACCTATTCTCGGGTAACCTAACCACCATCAATGACCGGCAGCTCGCAGTGCTCTGTGCCCAGCTCACAGTCACCTATTCTCAGGTAACGGAACCACCAACTACCACTAACCTGACGGAGCACCATGCGGAGCGCCATGCGGAGCGCCAATGCGGAGCCGGGGACACCAAGCTCTGTAGCGGCTTAAACAACTAGCAACTGCCGCTCTGTAGCACAGAGCTCTGTAGCCGATGTCACGTGACCAGTCGGAGGTCTCCTAGTTTTCGTATGATATCATACGTTTTGGTGTGTATAACTTTTGGTACGATATCCTACAAATCCGCTCATATGAATGCGTTGAAATCTCTCAGTGAAGAGAATTTTTCCCAGTGGAGGAGGAAGTGCATCTCTTGTTTCTACCTCCTCTCTCTCTCTCTTTCTCTCTCTCTCTTTCTCTCTCTCTCTCTCTCTCTCTCTCTCTCTCTGCATTATGAGCCCTTTGACTCTCTAAGACTCTTTAATAAGTATTAAACTGTACAGAAAGGTGGCCTGATATACCACAGTAAACATTCATTACGTATTTAATCAGAAGCAGCTTTCTTTCAAATCCAGCTTTTATTACAGGTCTGTCTCTCTTCTCTTGTTTAATCCCTTAAATCCATTTTGTTTTCTTCTTTTGAGCTCCATTTTCCTACCCTTGTGTCTCCCTTTGATAACATTTACAGGGAAATAAGCAGTTCGCTGCAACACATACTCAGAGGATTCCCATTTAAAGACACTTCAAATCATCTTAAAGCATGAACCCTTCCTCACCGACTCTCTCAGCAGTTTTCACAGGACACACAAGGACAATCCTACGACTGTGGCCGAGTAGATAAACCTCTGTAAACGTTTTCAATATTTTTGCAATGTAAAAGATATTTGAACTACATCCTTGGCTAGGACAAAGACAAGCCATCGCTCACAGCGGTGCATGCTGGGTAATGTCACTGTCCTTTCGTCTCTGTCATTTCACCATGTTCTTCCACTTTCTCTTCCATCTAATTCTGCTGGAGAGAAGACGAGTATCGCCTTGACGACTGTGATATTGGATGTGATATTTTTGTGGCGTTAGGGTACACAAGGCAATCTGCAGCTGCTTTTTACTGTCCTGCTGCAATTGTTGCAAAAATAGTTTTGAGTCTCTGCTGAACAACAATGCAAAGGCAGGCAGACGGGTTGATTGGCTTCCAAAAAAGGCAGACAGCCTCCCAGTTCTCATCTAATCCGTAAAAGAAAATGTAAAAAAAAAAGTGTATGGGAGAGGAGACGCAGCACAGCGACCTGCGAGTCTCACGTTGGCAGAGAGGAGAGCGCTGCTGCAGCTTAGAGATTACTGAGAGAGATGGTTGACTGGGCTGTCAGACAATGATGCATATATACAGTAAATGAAATGTCTGGAGGGCTGGGAGGTTCTGATAAAGGCTCATAACAAATACATATACCCGCATACACAACGTATTCCCACAGCGGCATGAGTAATGAGTCACAGGCTCGGGGGAACGCTGTGTGTTGACATGGCTACTTTACTACGTGCCCATTTAAATAGAGACTGTGCTGAGAATCCCTACACAGTATATTTATACAGTAGAATATATAAACCATGTTGCCTTCCATGTTTTTTATCGAATGAAAAATGCCTTATGGAAAAATCGATTATAATGAAATGTAAATGTAATTTGTACGTTCAACGTCATCGGATTTTCTCTTTAATCGGTAAACGGCTTATGGGATAAACGCTGATGGAAACATTATTTGCTGACTAAATAATAAGTTGCGATTACGTTGTAAGTCATTTTACGGTTGCAACCCGCCATAAAACAAAGTTTTGTCATTTCCGTCACATATTTCCACTTTCTTTGCAGACATGGCGCGTGTCAACAAAGACAGATATAAGTGGACGAACGAGGAGACAAGAGACTTCTAAAGTTTAATTTTCAAAAATCTAAGAAATGCCATAATATATCTGCATTATCATAGCGATGTTTTGATAGCGTCGTCGTTGTCTTATTACAGCTGGCACATGAGCACTGTTACAACTTGTGCCATATGAATCATTTGTAGGTAGACGGCCAGTCAAGTTTGGCTAGCAAACTTTGTTCGCAAATGTTAGCTTGAATGTTGTGCGATTCAGTGCGAAAATGAATGGAAACACCTTAAAATGTCTAAAATCTATTCGATATACCAATTTGACCATAAAACAGCACGTGATGTCATTATGCACAGGTTTGTATTTGCTTTAAAGCCGATGGATAGACTGTCTCCCTGCTCGGCTGCTTTGGTGACAGGCGGCAAACTCACTCAGCAGGACAAATAAACCTCAGCAGGCATCTGCCATCACACACACACACACACACAGTAACACTGCTCCCTGCTGGATCAGTTATACCTCTGCTGGAATAAAACTGCTGAGAGGTCGGTGTTTCCTAATAAAAGAATATACAGAAAATGAGCATCACACACTCACAATGAGGAATAAAAACCCTAACAAAGGTGGTAGGTCGTACACATTTGTTATTTCTATATGTCTATCCAGTCAATACATCGTTCAGGTCTCTCACTCAGGGACACAATTCAGCCTTTATGGTTTATTGGACTGCATTAGTTTTTTTACCAACAAATCAAAATGAAGCTTCACAGCAGAGATGATAAGAGACAATCAGCTGCGTGCGTGCGTGCGTGCGTGCGTGCGTGTGTGCGTGCGTGTGTGCGTGCCTGCGTGCGTTCATAGACATCGGAAAAACATTTTTCCAAGTGAAAACGTCATCATTCACGTCCCTTCCTGTGGGAATCAGAGGTGGGAAACTGGGGCTAGATTTTGCTAACCGAGTTTCCCAGTTGGTGACGCGTTGTTGACAACTGACGTTTGATGTAGGCGACTTTGGTTCACTGAACATATCTCAATGACAATAAACTGTTTATTGTGGACAAATGCCTTTGCCACGAAACATACACAGACATAACATGTTTCAAATTATTCATAAATTCGCCCATGTATAAAAAATCAACACCTTATCCGTGTCCTTTCCCGTCCGTTGTCCTGCAGATGACACAAACACATGTCCATGTGCTGTTTCTATGCTCGTATAAGAAAACAGCAGCAAATCTTTTGTTATTGTGGCCTCCATGTTTTCACACACCTGATGCTCTAGGCTACGGCCAACAGTTGGTGGCAGTCATGCAACAAGTTGTTATGCCAAACGCCAATATAACAGAAGAAGAAGAACAAGCATCCCGACCATGTGATCTGGCAGTCGGAAAACAACGTAATCACGGGGGCGGTCCCTGTTATTCCCAGGTGGCATGAACACAACCATAGACCTTTTTCACGGCAGACATGTTGACATGTCATAGTGGGAAAAGCACAGGTGTATTCAAAACCATTAATGATGGCTGCATTCCACTTAGGAGAGGCCCTGGTATTGTGCATGCTGACTCACTTGTTGGGTTTAGGGGTAATACCCTAAACCCAACAGGAAATCCGCCATTTTGAATTGAAAGTTGTTTTTGGCCATTTCCACATGTCATACTTTAACAAACTCCTCCTAGAGATTTCATCCGATCGACTTCAAATTTGGTCTGTGCCATCTAAACACCTTAAAGATGAAAAGCTATTAAAAGAAAAACTTTTCTTCATAGGGCGTGGCCGTGGCGGGGCAGCCATTTTGTGTGTTTCGCCAACAAAACAGGAAGTGGGTGTAACCTGTGTACATTGCCCAATCAGCTCAAAAATGTTAAAGATTCATAAGAGTCCAACTCTGAGGACATCTAGAGACAGATATTTACTCAAAGTCATAGCGCCCCCTAGTGGCAACAGGATGTATGCCTAAAAGTCAAGGTGCTATACTTCAACAAACTTCAAATTTGGTGGTTGCTCTTTCAAGACCTCAACGATGAAAAGTTATTAAAATCAAGACTTTTGTCGAACAGTGTGGGCGTGGCGTAGCGGCCATTTTGGGCATTTATCGATGAACGAAGAAGTTGTTGTAACTTGAGTGTACGTTGTCATATCTGGCCGAAATTTCTCACGTTTGCCAAGAGTCCATGCCTGAGGGCAAAAATTTACTTTTGGTCATAGCGCCCCCCGCTGGCAACAGGAAATCAGCCTTATATGACAAACATCATCCGATTTACATGAAACTTATAATGTGTGGTCTACATGTGATAATGAGCCGGCCCCTATACTTTAACCATGCCCACTTACTCAGGCCACGCCCCCCTTTTTTTTAACTTTTGAACCGTTTAAGGTACAGTCTTGTATGAGGTGTCATTGAACTCAGCAGAGAGGTCCTTTGTCATTGGTCATGGTTTTGCCCATCCCCTATGCTTAAGCCACGCCCCCTTTCATAACTTATGACCCGTTTGACATAGACTATTGTGTGAGGTATCATTGAACTCAGCAGAGAGTTCCTTTTTCATTGGTGATGGTTTGCAATGTCAGACGGTTGCGCAAATACACGGGCGCATGGAGCGGCGTCCACCAGTAACCCCGATGCGCAAGGAGGTGCGAGGGCCTGTCCAGCGCTGCTTGCAGCTTTAATTGTTGTTGACTTTTTTCCTGTGATATTTCTTGAGGAAATCTGTTTTTTAAAGTGTCAGTTGTCAACATATCTAGCTCTTATTTATGTTTACTATGTGCAGATACGAGGCAAAAGAGAAGGACAACAAAGCCAAAACAACTTTAAATCTGAAGCATGATGATGATGAGCCAGCTGATGAGGGGATGGACAGGAGGACTCTTACAAACCTCCTTTAGAAATACAGTTAGTTTTGATTTTTGTGAAGTTTTTACTCACTTGTTTGATCTAATATAAAAAAGCTTTTTTCTTAATTAGATAGGGACAAAGAGTGAAAACCTGAATAACTGCAGTGGTCTTAAAATATTTATCAGATCAAGTTTATTTATGTAGTTCATTACATACAAAATGGAACCCAAACTGCTTGAAAAAAAAGGAATTAATGCCATGAAAAAAACAAACCCTCCGACCGCTTATTCTGGCCGTCAGCATCAGTGTTGCTGATCAGTGGTGCTTTGATTGACAGGTGTGATGTGATTTCTGAGCATCCCAACTAATTTTGACAAATAGCTCGGCGTGTGCAGCATCACGAACTGCAGCGGCGTGAAATGAGCTTTAATTACTGGCAGTTATTGCAGCTCTGACGGTGTTTGAGGGTTAGGGTTTCGCCCCAGCAGACGTCGAGTCATGTGGTTTGTTGTTGTTGCTGAAAGTGAACACCTCTAAACATGTGTGTAGGGTGTGTGTATGATGTATCAGTTATTGTAGAGATATCGGTAATTGCTCCAGCACATGCTTGACCTCCTGTGCTTTCCATATCTCATCTATAAAACGTAAGCTCTAAATGACAAGACGTGACCGGTGATTAGAAATAAAGGTTTCTCATTATTTTGTTGGATTCAAAGCTAATTAAGACTATCGGCACAACACAACTCTCTCTGGATTTCTCAGTATGGCTATGTTTCGAAGATTGTGGGGTCTGGTGATTTTCACTCGCAGAAACTCGAGTGAAGATAAAAGAGTCAATCACAGAAGGCTTGTATCATGTGGACGCGCCGACAGTCTTGTTGTCATTACTTAGAGTTCCTCATGGGGGAGACAGAAACTACACACTATAGCTTTAACTGCATGTTTTAGTTCAGATGTCTAATGTGTGAGTTCAGAGCTCAATCATTTTTTTGGGTTGTCTTACTTGTGATTTCCAAACCCCCTGACTCAAACTTAACTTGCTAAAAGTGCTCATATTATGCTTTTTAGCGTTCCTTTATTGTGCTATATATCATTTTCTACACGTTATAGGTTTACAAAGTGAAAAAGCCCAAAGTCCACCCCAAAGGGACTTACCATCTCCAACAGAAAACACTGTTCACAAACTGCTCCAAACAGCTCTATTGTAGTCCAGCCTTTACTTCAGAGACAAACGTGGTCACTTTGGAACACATGTTATAATGCTCACCTAGCTGCTAGCATGGAACGCCCTCATACTCTGCTTCTGACTGGCTAGTAGTCCTTACCTAGGTACTGTCAGGGCACGCCCTCATACTCAGCTTCTGACTGGCTAGTAGTCCTTACCTAGCTACTGTCAGGGCACGCCCTCATACTCTGCTTCTGATTGGCTAGTAGTCCTTACCTAGCTACTGTCAGGGCACGCCCTCATACTCTGCTTCTGACTGGCTAGTAGTCCTTACCTAGGTACTGAGCATGTGCGACTCCCAACAAAGATAGAACAGCAGTGAGAGGTCTCACTCTGTAGCTAAAACAGAGAGCTCAACACACAGGGTGAAAAGAGGAGCTGCAGCAATGTGCAGTACAACAAAAATATGGTGTTTTTTGAAAATGTAACCACATAAACCTATTCTGGTACAACCTCTAAATACAATTATGAAACTGAAAATTAGCACAATATGAGCACTTCATCCGAAAATTCTGCCTATTGTCTTATCAACGCCTTGTTTTGAATCTGAACAGGCTTGAGCCATTCAACTCATTTTAATTGGTTTATACTACGTGGTAGTGTAAACTTTATAATCAAGATCAAACACCAAGGTTATAATTTGTAATTATGTCACACTGCTTGGCTAAAATCAAAGAGATAATATTACTGCTGCAATATTCAATCATTTCCTGTCCAATATTGACTGACAGTCTGTCTGCTGTTGGTGTTTTGTCCCCTGGCAGATTGAATAAGACACGACAATAAACTTCAATATTTAGTCAAACACAGTTTATCAGGAAGCCTCAGGACTTGAGTTCATCAATATCTTTATCAGGACAGAACACGCTCAGCCTGTAGATTAACAGCTTAGATTCAGAAAGCAAAACTTTAAAGAGAAACTTAACACAGACAAGAAGGGTTAACCATTACCCTAACCCTTTAATTAGAATTAAAAAAATTGACAATAAATAAAAATATGAATACATTATAATTAATATCTTGGCACACAAGATTTCAAAAAAATCATATTGACAATCAAATGTATTTATAAGTCATAAAATGTATAAAAAATAGTGTAAAATCACGTTTTCCTAAAGCTTAAAGGGCGATATCATCAAAGTGCTTGTTTTGTCAGACCAACTCAAGATATTAAGCAGACAGCAACGCTGGTACTGTTTTCACCGTGTGTGTGTGTGTGTGTGTGTGTGTGTGTGTGTGTGTGTGTGTGTGTGTGTGTGTCGTCCCAGAGACACCGACTGTAGCAGGAACAACCAGAGAGGCCGGTGTCTTTTACCTTTCCGTGTGTTCATACAGTATTTCTTTCTGATTTTGTCACCACGATAACATTAAAACCGTGCAAGATGCAGTCTTGAAACTTTACAGCTGTGTAGTAAGTAACATACTGACGCTTGGGCAGTGGCTGTCTGCATCAGATATGACTCAAAAATCACATCATCGTGTGTAGAACGCCCCGGGCAGAGCAGCAGCTAGGCATCTGACCGTGTCCGTATTTTACGCGATGGGAGTGAGAATGTGTTGGTAGTTGAGTTAAGAAACTCTGGCTGAGGTCAGAGATGGCTGTAGTCCTAGCAAGGGTGCTGAAAATAAAAGGGGTAGAAAGTAGGGAAGGAGCCTACTCTATTCTTTTTTTTTATTCTTTATTTATTGGACAATGGGAATATTACAGTTCAGGAAGTGTACATAGATAATACATGAACTCAGGGTAGCTCCTCTCATTGCCCTTTTTTCTGTCCCTTGTATATCTCACGAATATTTCAGAACTATTTGACAAGAACAAGGGATATACGGGTTATAGCATATTTACCACATGAGCGTTTGTCAGATACCATATATACATATGAAAATAAAAAGGAAAAGGAAAAAGATAAGAAAACATGTTTAAAGAACTGGCAGTATTTTCTTCAATAATCATATAAATAAACAATACAAGGATATATATATAGATCGGTTAGGCACACCTCTGTTTGATAAAAAGCATTAGTGTGATCACACTCCCAGTGGTTGTGTCTGTCGTATATATGAGGTCCATTCAGTCCATATTTTAACAAACTTGTTTATTTGTAACCGATGTGAGAATGTGATTTTTTCCATCACATGTATGTTATTGATTATCTCTGTCCATTCCTCTGTTGTGGGAGGGTCAGGTTGTAACCAGTGTCTAGTAAGAGTTTTCCTACCAGCTGATAACATGACACCAAACAGATACTTATTAAAGTGAACATTCATATTTAAATGAAAATCTGTATTTCCTAATACAAGGGTACTAAACTGAAAGGGTATGTTAATTTGGAATATATTCTCCATTGTTCTGTGTATCTCAGACCAGAATTGTACTATTGCTGGACACTTCCAGACTACGTGCCAGTGATCAGCTTCCTGTTTCCCACAGAGTCTCCAACGCTTGAAATATGTATTTTCTGCTTTGGGGTGATAAGAAATCTAATTAAACATTTCTATCCAAACTCTCTCCACATACACTCACCTAAAGGATTATTAGGAACACCATACTAATATCGTGTTTGACCCTATCCTATCAATATGGGCCAACATTTCTAAAGAATGCTTCCAGCACCTTCTTGAATCAATGACACAAAGAATGAAGGCAGTTCTGAAGGTGAAAGGGATTCCCCACACCATTACACCCCCACCACCAGCCTGCACAGTGGTAACAAGGCATGACGGATCCATGTTCTCATTCTGTTTACACCCAATTCTGACTCTACCATCTGAATGTCTCAACAGAAATCGAGACTCATCAGACCAGGCAACATTTTTACAGTCTTCCAACTGTCCAATTTCGGTGAGCTCGTGCAAATTGTAGCCTCATTTTCCTATTTTTAGTGGAGATGAGTGGTACCCGGTGGGGTCTTCTGCTGGTGTAGCCCATCCGCCTCAAGGTTGTGCGTGTTGTGGCTTCACAAATACTTTACTGCATACCTCGGTTGTAACGAGTGGTTATTTGAGTCAAAGTTGATCTTCTATCAGCTTAAATCACTCGGCCCATTCTCCTCTGACCTCTAGCATCAACAAGGCATTTTCGCCCACAGGACTGCCGCATACTGGATGTTTTTCCTTTTTCAGACCTTTTCTTTGTAAACCCTAGAAATGGTTGTGCATGAAAATCCCAGTAACTGAGCAGATTGGAAAATACTCAAACCAGCCCGTTAGGCACCAACAACCATGCCACGCTCAAAGTTGCTTAGATCACCTTTCTTTCCCTTTCTGACATTCAGTTTGGAGATCAGGAGATTGTCTAGACCTGGACCACACCCCTAAATGCATTGAAGCAGCTGCCATGTGATTGGTTGATTAGATAATTGCATTAATGTGAAATTTAACAAGTGTTCCTAATAATCCTTTAGGTTAGTGTATAGGAATTAGTACATTTCCCTTGAAATTCACAGCAGCTTGACCACTCTTCCTCTGAAATGATCAAGTTACCTTCATTCTCCCATCTATTTTTTACGTATTCTGTGGAGTGTGTGTTTTTAGTCATAAAACCTCTATTCCTATTGTGTAATCCTCTTATATTATTTATATTCTTTTTTTTTACCTTAATAAATACTACTTTGCACCACTGGTGCTGCAATAACTCTCCTTGAACACTGTGCTCGTTACCTGATGATGCTGATCATTTGTATTTAACCCTTGTGTTGTCTTCCCGTCCATCGTGAACTTGTTGTCCTTCCGGGTCAAAATTAAAAATGACCTTTTTTTTTTGGGCGCTTTTTCCGACGTTTTTGTCACTTGTCAACCCTTTTTTTTTCGTGGTCAATTAACCTCATTTAAATGACACATAGCTAATTTTTTTGTTTAAAAGAAAAGCATAAATTATGAATTATTATGACTAATAGTTCGGATCAGACGATGTTGAGTGAATCGCAGACTGACTCATGTCAAAGTTTAGTCAAGATACTGTTTTTAAAACCTTTTTTTTTTTTTTTTAAATGCTATACAATTGAATAAAACACCAAAAATTCAATGGAAGTAATCATTGCTTTTACCTGCGAAGAACATTGTGGTTCCATACAACGTTCATGCAAGCATCCATGTTATTTTTGGCCAATGGCCAAGGCTGATATCGATACAAATATTTGGTGATTTAAAAATCCGATATATCGGCCGATATATATATTTTTTTAAAATCCAGAAATGCGTAACAAAACATAAACAGATTTCCCTAACATTAGTTATTTGTAGTTATTTATGAGTCCTCACTAAAATAATATGAAAAATAAACTTGTTTGTTTTATTGTCACAACAGAACAGAAGAACATCAAAATATCTTAAAGTTCTGATAAATAAAATGTATAAAAATACAAACTTAAGATATGAAAATTAAAGTCCTTTGAACAAAAACACAATAACAACAACACAAATCAAAGAGTGTTGCCAACATGAAGGTTGTAGAGCGCCTTCTGGTGGACAGACTATGCAACGCCAACACTCAGAACATGGTTGAAGGGGGTTTCGTCCGTTTTTATTTTATTTTTTAAATATTCATTTATCGGCCATTATAAATGCTGATACCGATAGTTTGGAAAATGCCTAATATCGGCCGATAATATCGAAAAATAGAGCCCGAAAATAGAGCCCGACTGATATATCGGCGGGCTCTATTTTCTAAGCAACACTCTGACCAATGATCTGCAGTCTGCAGCCCATTGGGCTGACTACAGCTTCTTTACTTTACTTTAATCCTTCATCATAAAACCGTATCCGGGTTCCCACCTTAATGCACACAATGGCGTTTTCTGTGGACAAAGCCATCAGCGTAATGGTGCGTTATGAATATTCATAATAACTAAGTCTTCAATTTGTATAAAAGACTCCCACAAGACATATGTATGCCTTTTATTGTGCTGTGGTTTGCTTTGGGTAACCGCAGCAATTAAAAGGTTCATTATGAGCGCACATTTTCATTACCTTAACATTACACTGAAAAATGTACTTGTGCTCTTCCCAGTCACCTAAGGGAATACTTGCACGGATGAAAAAATAACTTACATATACATTGCTCATTTGGCGCTGATTTAAGATGAAAGCGTTCAGATTGCACAGTGTTCGACCCCCCCAAAGCTGTTATCTCTGCTGGCTGATTCTCACCACCTCCCTATCTCATCACCTGCTTCTTTTCTCTGTAATTACACATAATTGGTTTTCTGTACCAAAAATCATTCATGCGGATAACCTCTCTCTTGTCTCAGTGAGAAAAATGAATGTTAGGTTACATAGATTTATGCCTCAATGGAGCTTGGTTGGTCTACAGCACACACGTGCCACATTCAGGCGACTGTGTGTGTGTGTGTGTGTGTGTGTGTGTGTGTGTGTGTGTGTGTATGAGATGACATAAAGTGAAGAGTAGTAGTTTTAGAAATTTGAGAGACAGTTCTCAGGGATCCAGGTTCACGCTGGAAACACTTCATCAGAACTGTCAAAAATACAAACAACTGTACATTTTACAAACAACTGTGTAAAGTTTACTGTAGTATTGGCCATAGTATAGTCTATATCAACGGCGTTTTATTTCCGGGATTGTTCCGTTGCCGCCGAAAATTCCGCCGGATGTCCGTCACCTTCCTCTTTCTTTGTGTTGGCGTCAGGGGCGTAGCACAAAATTCTGGGCCCTGTAGAAAGGCATTTTCTATGGGCCCCTCCCCACATCCACAGCTATTCATTCTAGCATCGTTTTGGGCCCTCCTCACATGAGGGCCCTGGGTACTCAGTCTCCTTTTTCCCCGCAGTCCGACACCCCTGGTTGGCGTTCTAACCTCTGGTGGATTTGTGAGGACTATGGTTAACTGCTCCTCAGATCTCTGCAGGGTAAATCCAGACAGCTAGCTAGACTATCTGTCCAATCTGAGTTTTCTGTTGCACAACTAAAACAACTTTTGAACGTACACGTTCCACCAAAACAAGTTCCTTCCTGAGACTATTTAGCAGAGGCACCGTGGCTCTGTCCATCCTTAGCACCACCCAAGAAGATTGTGATTGGTTTAAAGAAATGCCAATAAACCAGAGCACGTTTTTCTCCCATCCCAGAATGCTGTGGGGACTAGCCAGACCTTCCATTTTAATGGCACAGCATATACAATATACTATACCTGGGTTAGGGGGTAGAGCGTACAATATACTATACCACACATCAATGTGTAGGCTATGTGATGTGTAAATAAAGTATGAATGTGTGTGTGATGTGTGAAAAACATATGAACGTGTGTGTGATGTGTGAATAAAGTATGAATGTGTGTGTGATGTGTGAATAAAGTATGAACGTGTGGGTGATGTGTGAATAATGTATGAATGCGTGTGTGATGTGTGAATTAAGTATGAATGTGTGTATGATGTGTAAGAGGCAAATTGTAAAGGGCTTTGTCCGGTAAGGTAGAAAGGCACTATATGAATGTAACATTTCTAAGACATACTATACTATGGTTTTTTTATGACACTTTTCTTATGACATTTAACAAAATGAAAGGTTTCACTTTTAAGAGAAAGTATTTATTGGAAACAGGCAATAATTTCTAGGACAAAATCAGACAAGTACACATCCTGAAATGTGAACTAAGTGAGGCAGGAAACCTAAACTCATCTGTAACAGTCAAAATGGTATTTGTAAGTGAAAATAGTAACTAGAAACATAAACACATAAGAAATTGTTCCCCTCTCCTCCTGAGTCATATGATCCTTATTCATAGTTAATTTCATGACATACCAGACTTGAACACTTTCTTCTCTGGTCTCAGTGAACTGTTCAAACTGTCAAACGTATTCACACACCTGTTGTTTTCTGTTTCAGGTGAAAGCTGAGTGTGTGTGTGTGTGTGTGTGTGTGTGTCCATCCATCCATCTTCTTCCGCTTATCCGGTAACGGGTCGCGGGGGTAACAGCTCCAGCAGGGAGTGTGTGTGTGTGTGAAACCTAATTTCTCCTCACAGTTCTATGAATCAATACCAATCATAAACTATTTTTACTTTTCTCTCTTCTGAAGCTCAGAGCCAAAAACAAACGTCCTCTAGTTCACCGGTGTTTGGTGTCAATAGAAGTTTACGAGTGTTAAAATATGTGGTTCTTAAAAAGGTCAGTGTCAGACCTAGATTTTTTTTATCCAGTTGGAAACAAGTTATTCAGTCGACAGCAAGAAACGTGCTTTTGATGATCTAATACAAGGGGAAGGAAAAGAGTTCACTGTCTATTTAGATCTGTTGAATCTTAAGTTTTACAGCAGTGTCAAAAATAAAAGTAATCTGTGTTGCACTACATTTTCCTCCTGTGAAAGCACACTGTATTGTAAAGATACTTTTGTAAAAGTCAAAATAACTTTAGAGATCTCCATTATAAAGGGTTTAAACAATGTTTTCCATGCTTTTTCAATGAACCATGAACAATTAATGAACATGCACCTGTTGAACAGTCGAAAAGACTTGCAGGCGGTAGGCAATTACGGTCACAGTGAAAGAAAATTAGGAAAGTAAAGAGACCTTTCTACTGACTCTAAAAACACCAAAAGAAAGACGGCCAGGGTCCCTGCTAATCTGCGTCAACGTGCCTTAGGCATGGTGAAGGAGGAATGAGGACTGCAGATGTGGCCAGGGCAATACATCGCAATGTCCCTACTGTGAGACGACAACGCTACAGGGAGACAGGAAGCACAGCTGATCGTCCTCGCAGTGGCAGACCACGTGTAACACCTGCATAGGATCAGTACATCCGAATATCACACCTGTGGGACAGGTACAGGATGGCAAAAACAACCTTAAGAACTGGCCAGTCTGGTGCAGTACATGAGGAGGAGATGCACTGCAGTACTTAATGAGCTGGCCAGTCTGGTGCAGTACATGAGGACCACTGCAGTACTTAATGCAGCTGGTGGCCACACCAGATACTGAGGGCTACTTTTGATTTTGACCCCCCTTTGCTCAGGGACACATTATTCCATTTTTGTTAGTCACACGTCTGTGAAAATTGTTCAGTCCATGTCTTAGTTGTTAAATCTTTCAATATTCATGCAAATATTTGCATATGTTAAGTTTGCTTAAAATATAAAAGCAGTTGAAAGTGACAGGACGTTTCTTTTTTTGCTGAGTATATGTAGTCAGTAATGTAAATGTGTAACTGGTTATAATTAAAATAAATTGCTTTAGGGCACAAAACATAAGAATCTAAATCTTGATATACTATTTTATACTTTAACATAAATCAGATGTTTAAATTGTAGTGGGTATTTGAAAAATTAGTTTATTGTAACGTTTTAATCCCTGAGCCTTAAATCTTGAAAGATTATTTTTTGGGCATTTTTATTTGACCAGATAGTGACAGTATATAGACAGGAAAGGGGGGGGTGGAGAGGGAATGACGTGCAGCAAAGGGCCACCGGGCGGATTCAGCCAGGGCTGCTACATGGGGCGCACACTCTACCAGGTGAGCTAGGTCGAATAGACGTTATTTTTTTCATGAGTTTGTCGTGCAAAATTTTTTTTTAATGTGCTCTGTGTTCAGATCATATGGGATGGATCTCCATGGTTACTACTTCATGTCTTTGGACAACTCGCTAACGCACGTTATAATGCTCGCCTAGCTGCTAGCGTGGCACGCCCTCATACTCTGCTTCTGACTGGCTAGTAGTCCTTACCTAGCTACTGTCAGGGCACGCCCTCATACTCTGCTTCTGACTGGCTAGTAGTCCTTACCTAGGTACTGTCAGGGCACGCCCTCATACTCTGCTTCTGACTGGCTAGTAGTCCTTACCTAGATACTGTCAGGGCACGCCCTCATACCCTGCTTCTGACTGGCTAGTAGTCCTTACCTAGCTACTGAGCATGTGCGACTCCTAACAAAGATGGAACAGAAGTGAGAGGTCTCACTCTGCAGCTAAAACAGAGAGCTCAACACACAGGGTGAAAAGAGGAGCTGCAGCAATGAGCAGTACAACAAAAATATGGTCTTTTCTGAAAACTAAACCACAAACCTATTCTGATATAACCTCTAAATACAATTATGAACCTGAAAATGAGCATAATATGAGCACTTCAAGTAAAAGTAGTAATACCACACTGTAAAAAAAATACTGTTACAAGTAAAAGTCCTGCATTGAAGTATCATCAGCAACATGTACTTAAAAAATTAGAAGTAAAAGTACTCAATGCAGAAAACTGGTAACTCCCATAGGACGTGAATGCCACGTGTGTAACAGTGTGAAGGTGAAATAGCAAAACTCACTGCTACTGCGAAATGAAAGCAAGTTTTATTTTCTCTCACACGTTGGCTTTCAGAACACCAGCTAATATCCCAGTAGTGAAACGTGTTCAGATTCCTCCCAAGCAGCAAGATTTAATCAGATGCATAGTTAATATGTCTGGGATTAATAAGAAAAGTGTGTAAACGACAGAACTCTGTAAACAAACCAACAGAATTTCACAGCTTTATGACTAAACGAAAAGTAAAAGCACACGTTTCTACTTTAAAAACCAAACGGAGTAGAAAAATGTTTAACTGACTGATAACTAAAAACTTATAAATGTTTACGATTCACAGCTCGTTAAACTCATCTACAGTACCCATCAAAACAGAAAACATTTAAAAAATAAGTCTTGTTTAGCATTTGCACTAGTATGGGAAGATTGCAAACAATTGCCTTCTTTGATAATATTAGTTGTTGTATTGTTTTCACAGTTTTACAGCTAAAGACACTGATGTTGATCCCAGGCAGACGCTCCAGAGTAAAGGCACGAACACGATGCAGATTGTCCTTTTGGGGGGGGGGAGGCTTTTAGGTCCAAGATCCAATCACTCTTCACTGACGTCTGATCAGAAAACACTGTGGGGGGAGGGAAATAATGTGCTTATTATATACAGCAACTTTATATTTCACTTCTGGGTCTGTCAGTAATATTTTTCCATTATGTTCTACTGTGATACAAAGGTAATATCACAAAAGCGTTTCAGTAACTTCAGACCTTCATAAACGGGAGGTGAAAACGTTCAACTTACCCACATTTAATCAGAGATGATCGACTTTTTGGAGGATTTCTTTTTCTGGAAATATCAGAAAGAAAAAAAGAATTTGGTTAAAATATAAATAAATGTAGTAATTGAGTGAGCCTAATGCCCTGCAGGTTTTTGATCTTAAAGTGCCCATATTATGAAAAAAACACTTTTTCTGGGATTTGGGGTGTTATGTTGTGTCTCTGGTGCTTCCACACACATACAAACTTTGAAAAAAATCCATCCATGGTGTTTAGAGTGAGATACGGTTTCTGAATGTGTCCTGCCTTCAGTCTCTGGGTGAGCTGGTCAAAATCGGCACGGCTTGTGACGTCACAAGCCGAAACGAGCAGGCTAACCGCAACCATTAGCTCTTAGCGTTAGCGTTAGCATGCTAACGCTAGCATGCTACCTCGTTCTCAATAGCAAAGCACTGCTACAACACACACAAGTTCACCATAATCTACAAAAGAACTACTTCCATGTGCGCCCTCATTTAGAAGTCTCCCAGCTAATCCTGCCTTGTAACTGACCAAAGTTGTAGAAACAGCCTTTCTTTTACTGTCTATGGAGCTAGCTAGCTGACATGATCTACATCTGAGCTACTGGGCATGTGCAGTGCAATCAAAGATGGTACAGAAGAAGAAGAAGAAAAGAGGTCTCACTCTGTAGCTAAAACAGAGACCAGCTGAAAAGAGGATCTGCAGCAGTGAGAGAGAGCGGTGCAGTACAACAAAAATATGGTGCTTTTTGAAAATTAAACCATGTAAACCTATTCTGGTGCAACATTAAAATACAATTATGAACCTGAAAATGAGCATAATATGGCTGCTTTAAAAACATGCTCCCAACACTTTTTCAGCCAAATGTTTAGCTTCTTGTACATGACAGTCAAACATATATACATACATGTGGCAATTATTAAAGTCTGATGTGTCAGACTGATCTCAATAAGTGGTGTATGTATGACACGCCAATTCGTATGCCATTTTGGCGACGCATACTCACTTTTTAGCGTGTTTATCAACTTCGTTTGGCCTCCATTGACTTACATTACCTTGCGATTGCGTGTCAATTTACACCGTAGCGAGTAGTACGAAAGCCCAAAAATCCGCATAGGGAGGTTGGTCGGGGGTGTGGATGGGTCAAACACAGGACTTTCACCACTTCACTTTCTTCTTTTCCTAAAGCCAACCCCGTTATTGTTTTCCTAAACCCAACCGTACCGTTCTTCTTTTCCGAACCGAAACCGTCCGAAAAGCGATTATACATCTTGATAACACGCCAAAATGGCATACGAATTGGTGTGTCATACATACGCCACTTATTGAGATCAGTCTGCAACCCGTCCGCTGTATACGGCGTAGACATACACGCGGATAGCTCAAAATGCGTACTGATAACACGCCACTTAGCTTTAGAAAGTGGCGTGTATGTTTACGTGAAGTCATGATGCCACGTTGGATGTGTTGGCGTTTCTTACTGTAGAAGTAGCTTGTTGGTCTGCAGCTGGTTCCGTCTCTTCCAGTTTCTCCTTTAATCTGTTCTTCTCTGCAAACATCAGGCAGCACAGAACACACGACACACAATAACGTCACCACATGCTGATGTTCATAAGAATGCAAGTCAATAAAATATATATTTTCTAAATCAATAATTGATGTCAGAACCGCTGCAGCTCAGGGCGTACTCGCACTCGGCCCGGTTAAACCTGGGGCCGAGCATGTGTGACCCCAGAGTCCGCTTCCTTTGACTAGTACGATCGCTCCGTACCATGCCTGGGCACGGAACGCTAAACCGTGGGCACGGTTCGGTTGGACTCAGGCACAGTACACATCAGCGTGATCGCTAAATGTTCCGGTCTGGTTGTTGGCGGTGGGAACTGGGGGAATACAAGCTCTGGACTTCAGGCTCCAGGGATCGGCTCCAGGCTTGTCAGGACACATGATACTTTGAACCCTCTGAGGTCTTAGCCCTTTTTTCCATCTTTTGTCCGCCTGGTCTCCTTGTGTAGTCATGATTGTATAATCTCAACCCTGTTATGACAATCAGGTTCTAGACATTTCTTTCAGGAGAACCTGGGCTAGGATCTGCATGCCGCAGGAATGTCACATGAATGGATACACTGTTAAATGTATAAAGACAAAAGAAAAGAGTAAACGGAAATGAAATCTTACAGAAATGTATGTTGAAATCACACAGAGCGTTGCATTCCCCCCCCAACTCATTTCCTGGTTCTCCTTCTCCATAAACATGAAATCAAGGAGAGGGTTAACTTCTCCTGCTCCAGATCTCCCACCGTGGTCAGAAAGAACAGAGGAGACACTTTGTTTCTCTCACTAGGACTCTAGAGTCACTACTCACTCTGAAGATAATCACCGTCACTCTCTCACTCATTCTACCACACACACACCCACAGACACACACCCACACACACACACACACCCACACACACACACACACACACACACACACAGCTATTCTCTTAAACAGATCGACGCACACACCAATGCACACACACCCTGCTATTCTCTTGAAGAAAGAGATTGACGCACACACCAGCGCAAGTATAAACTTCAGGCCACTTACGTAGGCTACGGAGAAAGCTCTGCGTGGAGCCTCCACAGAAACATAAATCAGCCTTAATCAAGACAGCCTAAAGCCCATGTTATCTGTTAAAGACAACATGGTCAGTCTTCAGCACAGAGTGACATGAACTGGGAACTATTTTCGCTAACAATTTTACGTGAAGGTATCTACATAAGAGTGACATGACACTGTCATGAACACATGTCACTAGGGCTGGGCGATAGGGAGAAAATCAAATATCACGATATTTTTGACCAAACACCTCGATGTCGATATTGTAAGGTTGACAATTGGTGCTTTCACAAAATATCTTCCACATTTAGATTTTTGATAAATAATCATCAGTAATGTTGATATAATGACTAAGTGGGTAAAGGCAAATAATAGAACAGCTAGAACAGTCTGGTAAGTTCAGAAAATAACATCACTTTACTGTAAAGCAGCCTTTAAAACCAGGATTAGACAACACTTAGCATGTAACGATATTACAATTCTTCAAAATCTAAGACGATATCTCTCATATCACGATAAATATAATACTGAAATATTGCCCAGCCCTACATGACAGTCATGACACATGAACCCTAACCATAACTTGTCTAACCATAACTTGAATGACACTGAAAGAAGTGTTATGTCATAAACGTTTATGACTTGTTTAGTTGACAGTGTCATGTCACTCTTATGTAGATACCTTCAAGTAAAGTGTTACCCTATTTTCTAACATTTTCTTGATAAAACAATCAATAAAATGGAACGATTAACAATGATAGTCTCTTACTCTTTTTCTTGGCCGGTCCGTCCTGGCTCACAGCGACGGGCACGGGAGCCGTCTCCTCGCCTTCTCCCGCCTCCATCTTTTTCTTCTTCTTCTTCTTCTTCTTGATCTCCTTTGAAAGTGGAGACCAGTCGACTTCAGGAGGCTCAGCAGGCACAGTGCTGCCTTCATCCTCCTCCTCCACCTCCACTAATCTCTTCTTTTTCTTCTTTGGTGGCTGGTTTTCCTTTGAGGAGTTCTCTTCTTGTTCCGTGTTCATTTTCTTCTTCTTTGGTGTGTCATCATCCTGCTGAGCAGCATCAGGGGTCTCCTCCGCCGCCCCTTTCATCCGTTTTAGTCTGGGGAAAACGGTAAATGTTATATAAATGTCACATTATCCTTATTATTCCATAATTCTTACACATTGCCTAAATATATTTATGCATTTGTTATTGCCCCTTTAATACTGTAACATTTAATCAAAATACACATTATGCATTTCTTTTTATACTGAGTTAATGAATTATTTTTTTTTCTATGTATGACCAAAAAAAGCTTTTGGGCATTCCTACGGTAAAGATATTTTACTTTTTGATGCCATTATATGTTGGAAGTTTCTACCTCTCCATTGTTTTGCCCTTTTGTTTGTGTAACTATTTAAGTACTGAAATACATTTCTATTTCCAAAAATATTCTATAGCTCATTATGTGGTTATTTCATTAAATTTGAATCTGAACTACGTACACTTACAACAGCTGATAAAGTAGTACTAACAGTGTACATAATGGGAAGTTTTAGACATAAGGATGCCAAAGGAAAAAGTCCACAGACTTCTTGGCGATCTTCTTCTCCTTCCACTTCTGATTCATCATGGCCGTCTCCTCCTGCCTGTGGCGCCTCAGCCTCTTCGCCAGGCTCAGTCTCTTCTTGGGGCGGTGTTTCTTTTTGGCCGAGGAGAGCTGAGAGGAGTCGCCGTCTAAAAGGAGTTCGGAGAGGAAGAAGTATAGTCAAGTAAGTGCCATTAACGGACATTCACACCCAAAAAAAAGTGATCCGGCGACCTGCCGGGGGGCATTTGTGTGACATCCTGTTGTGCTCTGTAACCCCCCCCCAACAAGGCACAATTAGACTTTATCTTTCACAATTACTGTTTCCCATCAGTTTGTTTATAGATTTCGACGTTTCCAACCGCACTTGAAGGAAGCTTCATTTCACCGGAGAGAGAGAGAGAGAGAGAGAAAGAAAAGAGAGCAGCGAGGTTGTTGCAGCAATTGATAATCGGCCGTCAGACAGTCTGGCGAGGTCGGTGACTCGAGTCTGTTCGGTGTGTTCTGTTCTGTGACGTCGTCCGTCAGAGGAGCAGTCGGCCTTCATTTGGCCGAGCTGACATGCTCAGTCGGAGACAGGGCAGTCAGGACTCACCCGGAAATGGCGAGTGGATGAGCCTCTCAAAATCTGATGAAAATCTTTTAAACTGACCTTTGTTGATCTGAAATGAAGACAGATTCAGCAACTGCACGGCCTATTTCTCTCTTAAAATGTTTTCAGAAACACGTTTCGGTGAACTATTTTAGTACAATATGAGATCGTGTTCTGAACGAGCCGCCATGACAGTCTGGCTGTGAATTTCCGGAGAAAAAAGACCCACGTGACGCGTTCGTCCAATCAGCTGCCGGTTTTCATTTTCTGGGAAACAATACAGAGAAGCGCCGCCTGCTGCTATGGAGACGTTTCGCGCACGCGCAGAGCGTACGCTCAAGTCGGCGTCGCCTCAGTGTGTTCTGAGGCATTTTTTTGGACCTCGGGGACAGAATGTCGCCTCGGATTGTAATGATACCGTGGTATTACAATTACTTTTTTAATTTATTTATTTATTACTTTATTAATATTGATGTTTTAGGAGTTTGAGCCTCAGAATATCATTTTAGAAACTCATACGGTTTGTTGTGCTAGTATTTAATCCTAAAGGTAACTACAAACTACAGCTGTCAGATAAATGCAGTAAAGTAAAAAAAGTACAATGTTCTCCCCTGATATGTAGTGTTGTAGAAAGTAGCCTAAAATGGAAATACCCAATTTGTACAACTACAAACTTGCACTTAAATGCAGTACTTCAACCGACCAATACTGCTGAATAAAGGAGCTGATGTATATTTCTGTGTACCTGTGGCCTCCAGATGCTTTGCTGTGTCTCCGTCTCCCCCTGCTGTTCTCTCATCAGACTGCACCTCCTCGCCCTCTTGTCTGCCCTCTTTTTTCCTCTTTTTCTTCTTCTTCTTCTTCTCATCTGTTGCCGGACTCACGAGACTCTCCTCATCCTCCACTCCCGCTGCCTCGCTCTGCTCCTCTTCTACATCTTTCACCTTTCTCTTTTTGATCTTCTTGTCTGAAGGAGTGACGGGAGCCCCCTCATCGTTCTCTTCCACTTCTTTCGGCTCCCTTTTCCTTTTCTTAGCCTTCTTCTTCTTCTTCTCTGGTGAAGTGGCCTGAGACATGTCCTCCTCCTCCTCTTGCTTCTGATCCGTCTCTTCCTCTGCCACCACCTCCTCCGCTCTCTTTTTCTTTTTGCCAGTCTTGGTGATCAGAGTAGTATCGCTGGACGTATCTGCGGTCGATGAGTCTGTGCTCGGGGGATCTGCAGTTGGCGTCTCTACATCCTTTTTGCTCTTGTTTTTCTTCTTCCTCTTCTTGGGAGTTGGGGGTTCTTGTCCGGACTCCGTCGCCTCCTCAGGGAGCGGTTGGACAGTTTCTGGCTCGGCCGCCTCGCTGTCGCTGACTTCGATGTTGAGGATGATGTTGACTTCTGGGTCTAGTTGCTCTTCTGCTGTGGTGGAAGAAGTATTCAGATCCTTCAGTAAATGTACTGATACCACACTGTAAAAATACTCCAAGTAAAAGTCCTGCATTGAAAATGTTACTTAAGTGAAAGTATGCAAGTATCATCAGGAAAATGTAGTTAAAGTATTAAAAGTAAAGTAAAATCCTCCCATTGTAGAAAGTGTAAAGGATCCAACCAGTTGTGTGTTTAATGGTCTAATCATCTCAGCTGGACTTGTAGCCGTAATATTGTTGGCTAGTTTACTTTAGAATTAAACATCAGATTTTATAAACTACGTGTGTTTTGTGTGCAGAAATCTTAATGTGTAAAGTAACTAGTAACTAAAGCTGTAACAGATGAATGTAGTGGAGTAAAAAGTACAATATTTCTCTCTGAAATGTAGCGAGTGGCATGAAAAGAAAAGAACACTGCTCTTCTGCCTCTTCTACCACACACACGTTTTTGGCTATCTTGACTTCATCAGGGTCATCATCAGTGTGACTTATAAGTGTGACTTAAATCACCATTGGTACTAAATTCACTAAACATTTTAAAAACATCATATTTTACTTCTAAAAAATGTATTTCCTCCTGGTGGATATAGACATTTAAAAGAGAAATATAAATGACCACAACTACAAAATTACGACCAACTTTCCAAAATAATTCCAAAGTAATAAAACACATTCAGGGTATATTCATGAATATTAAGAGATTTGAAAATACTGTGTTTAACCAATAATCAGTACCTCCAGGATTACGCAGCCTTTTTTTGAGATTGTTGCAGCCCAAAATGCCTGATTTCGCAGAAGCTTTTGTAAAAGGTTGCGATAAAAGTTGCGATGTCTTTTGTATGTTTGTTGCAATGAAGTTGCAGGAGACAGTGACATTTGCGATTTTTTCTTTTTGTATAGTTCTTTAAAAATAAAAAGGAAACTTGTTTCGGGGAGAATAAAATTACTCTGGGCTGAGTTTTCCTAGAAAACCAAAAAGGCTCAGGATGCTGCAAATGTTGGTAAAATATGAAAATGGCTGGTGGATTTAAGACAAAAAATAATTTATTGAATGAATCAAATCTGAACATATTTGTCAGTGGCTTGTTGATCTTTACATTGTTAGTTAATTTCCTATCCTTGCCTGGGACACATTCATACGGTTTGATAAAGTACTTATTGGACTTTAACTTATCATTGCACTTACAATAATGAGCACAGCTGTCCTCAAATTAGGTCATCGTGTCGTCTCATCTCTGGTTTTTCCTGCATCCACCGTGTGTGTCTGTGTGTGTTTGTGTTTGTGTGTGTGCGCGTCAATAGCGGGGGGAACTGTATGAGCAGCAGCCCCGCGCCCGCCTGCTGCAGAGAGCCGACAGGATTGAAACAGCAGCCGCTGACTTTAGAGTGAAAAATCGTTACAGCGTACATTAATGTTAAAATGTATACAGGTTGGCCGGACAGTCTGAAATGTTTTGCACGGTCTTTCGCTGTACGTTTTGTTGGTAAATGTGAGATGTTGGAGTCTCGTCTTCATATCGGAAACCAGCTCTCTCTCACTCCTGCTTGGTCATTGGCTCTCAGAGTCACATACTGACGGCACGTGGGACTGCTGGGATTGGTTGAAGTCGCGGGAAACTCTGGTTATTGGTCAAATTTGCGGAAAAGTGCCAGTGATTGGTTGAATTCGCGTGAATTGGCGCAATCGCGACATCGCGAAATCCTGGAGGGACTGAATAAGAGTTTGAGATAAAAGGGTTTTGTTTGGTGTTAAAAAGGTTGGGTTGTATACTGTATGTTTTGGGTAGGATTAGAGCGTGGTGTACTGGAGGAGAGTACAGTAACTGTTACCAGTGTTAGAGATGGGGTCCTCTGGGGGGGGTGGTGATGTCTCAGTCTGGTCTTCAGGCTTCAGCGGGGGGGTTAGGTCACTGCCCTCTGTGCTCTGAGTCAACACACACACACACACACACACACACACACAAACGTATTACTACTATAATTATTACCAATTGTTTTTGTATATGTTCTTGTGTTTAGATTCAAATTCTCTTCTAACAAGAGAAGAGATTTTTTTAGGCCATTTTAGGCCAGGACAGCTGAAGATGTGACAGGGGAGAGAGAGAGAGAGGGAATCACATGCAGCAAAGGGCCACAGGTCGGAATCGAACCCGCGGCTGCTGTGTGAGCCTTAGTACATGGGGCCCACGCTCAACCAGGTGAGCGATCCAGGCGCCCCACAAGACTAACTTGTTGTCAGGTTAGTCTACAGCCAGACCACGACAACACTCCCTCCAACTAAATGTTTTAGGGTACCTTAGATTTCTCCTCATTTTCCTCCTCTTCATCAGGATTTTCAGAATCAGGGTCTGAAAAAAGATTAAAATACACCATTATGCCATTATAAAATCTAATGTATTTTTACACACCACAGACTGTTCACCCCACTCCCCTCTGGGAGGCGTTTCAGATCTCTCCGCACCCGTACCAGCAGGTTCAGAGGAAGCTTCTTTCCTGCGGCTGTCACCCTACTGAACTCTTGCTCTGCATCCCAGTGACAACCAACCCCAAAGGGACTTACCATCTCCAACAGAAAACACTGTTCATGAACTGCTCCAAACAGCTCTATTGTAGTCCAGCCTTTACTTCAGCGACAAGACACGTTGTAATGCTCGCCTAGCTGCTAGCGTGGCACGCCCTCATACTCTGCTTCTGACTGGCTAGTAGTCCTTACCTAGCTACTGTCAGGGCACGCCCTCATACTCTGCTTCTGACTGGCTAGTAGTCCTTACCTAGGTACTGTCAGGGTATGCTCTCATACTCTGCTTCCGACTGGCTAGTAGTCCTTACCTAGGTACTGAGCATGTGTGACTCCCAACAAACAGCATAGTATTGTGATATTTTCCGTGGCAATACTGCAGCGATACACAGACGCCAAGTAACGATCTTTTATTATATGTGTGTTTGTCTGCTTGATAATCCCATTTTGCAGCAATAACATTGAAGTGAGATGAACAAACAGAGAAATGGATCTTAAAACAGATGTTGAAAAAGTTATCTTTTGGGGACATCATTTGAAATTGGGAACATTTTGAAGTTGGAAAAAAAGTAATAAATTGCAATACATTGCAAATTAATGCAATATGTTTGAAATCATAATAATATCTTATGGTGACATAAGTATCATGATGATATGGTATCGTTAGGCCTCTGGTGATTCCCACCTCTAATGTTTACGATAGGGCGATGTCAAACATCTGTAATATGTAAAACATATTTCCACTGCATTTAACACAGATTACAAGTGAGATTACAGTTTTTTTAAAAAGGGAGTAAAATTGGCAATTAGTCAAAAAGATATCATCTTAAACTGCATATGATAGTGGGGATGTGAACGTGGATTAATGTTCTGTTGCTTACCTTAGTACATTGGGTACCAAGACCCCACCGGTATCTACCTAAACGACTGGTATCTACCGGACCTAAGAACAACGCGGATTTTGGTGCCACTTCAATGTCTGCGCTGCTTTCTGATGCTCCAAAACAGACGTTAGAGGCAACAGAAGCATCGCTGCACGTGACGCTAGTTAGCGTTACACTTGACAGCAGGTAACGTTAGCTAGCAGCTGGATTAAACACGCTTAAAATGCTGACAGCTAAATTGTGTAAAGTGACAGTATTTCACTGTAGAGGATTCCAACCCCGGGACGTACAACTGCCTGCTGCTGTCGGAAAAACAACACAGACGGTGCGTTCACTTGAAACTGGTAAGCCTCGTGGTGCATTCAAATACCCTTTTCCCATCTAGTTGTTGTTTTGTCGTTTATCAGCAATTTACTTGTGAAATAAGTTATTACAATATTAAAGGGGGTCTAAGCGATGTTGGGTGACGGCACTTGTTGTTGACGTTTAATGTATTGTCAAACAAAACTGAGGCTAGCTCACCCCTCTCTCCTCCTCATCCCGTCCCCTCCCTTCCGTGCTTCCGCGCACTAACCCCCCAACCCCCACCCCCAAATCCTTCTTGTCGGTTATTGGCTGGAACACTGTTATGTTTGGTGGTGCAGGTTGGCCAGTTTGTTTTTGTTGCCGTTTGTGGAGCCTGGGCTGTCTACAGAGACCGCATTTTTTACAGTGTGTTCAGGGGACAGGCAGCTAGCAGATAGTGAGGAGGTGTTTTTTTACAGTGTGTTCATGGGACAGGCAGATAGTGAGAAGATTTTTTTTTACAGTGTGTTCAGGGGACAGGCAGATAGTGAGGAGATGTTTTTTTTTTTTACAGTGTGTTCAGGGGACAGGCAGATAGTGAGATTTTTTTTACAGTGTGTTCAGGGGACAGGCAGATAATGAGAAGATGTTTTTTACAGTGTGTTCAGGGAACAGGCAGATAGTGAGGAGATGTTTTTTACAGTGTGTTCAGGGGACAGGCAGCTAGCAGATAGTGAGATTTTTTTACAGTGTGTTCAGGGGACAGGCAGATAGTGAGATGTTTTTTTACAGTGTGTTCGGGGGACAGGCAGCTAGCAGATAGTGAGGAGATGTTTTTTTACAGTGTGTTCAGGGGACAGGCAGATAGTGAGGAGATGTTTTTTTACAGTGTGTTCAGGGGACAGGCAGATAGTGAGATGTTTTTTTACAGTGTGTTCAGGGGACAAGCAGCTAGCAGATAGTGAGGAGATGTTTTTTACAGTGTGTTCAGGGGACAGGCAGATAGTGAGATGTTTTTTACAGTGTGTTCGGGGGACAGGCAGATAGTGAGATGTTTTTTTACAGTGTGTTCAGGGGACAGGCAGATAGTGAGAGGTTTTTTTACAGTGTGTTCAGGGGACAAGCAGCTAGCAGACAGTGAGGAGATGTTTTTTACAGTGTGTTTAGGGGACAGGCAGATAGTGAGGAGATGTTTTTTTTTACAGTGTGTTCAGGGGACAGGCAGATAGTGAGGAGATGTTTTTTACAGTGTGTTCAGGGGACAGACAGCTAGCGGATAGTTAGATGTTTTTTACAGTGTGTTCAGGGGACAGGCAGCTAGCAGATAGTGAGGAGATGTTTTTTTACAGTGTGTTCAGGGGACAGATAGTGAGATGTTTTTTACAGTGTGTTCAGGGGACAGGCAGCTAGCAGATAGTGAGGAGATGTTTTTTACAGTGTGTTCAGGGGACAGGCAGATAGTGAGGAGATGTTTTTTACAGTGTGTTCAGGGGACAGGCAGATAGTGAGATGTTTTTTTACAGTGTGTTCAGGGGACAGGCAGCTAGCAGATAGTGAGGAGATGTTTTTTACAGTGTGTTCAGGAGACAGGCAGATAGTGGTGAGATGTTTTTTACAGTGTGTTCAGGAGACAGGCAGCTAGCAGATAGTGAGGAGATGTTTGCTGTATGTGACAAAAAATGTTGTAGCCTAAAAAACATGTGACATTGCTTAGAGCACCTTTAATAAATCATAAAATTTTGACCATATGGCCTTAGCAATAAACAAGCCATTCTTTAATGTCACCGACTGTCGTTTTTATTTATTTATTACTTCTTTTTTTTAAAGTATCGGTTCAGGCACCGTTTAGAATTTCTCTTTTTTTTTTTTTAAAGATACCTAATCCTGTTGTACACTGGTACAACGTGTCCATTGCTTACTTGTGTCAAGCGTTTGTTGAGAAGGAAATATGAAGGTATCAGTAGAACTATATTTTATTTATAATGTGGAATTAATAACCCCAGGAAGAATAGTTGTTACCATGGTAAAAAATCTATTTACAGACTGCTGAAGTTATTAATTGTCTCTTGATAACATCAGACCACTCTCGTTTCTTTGTTTCCAAATGAATGTCGCTCATAAGCCTTTGTCACAGCAGACATTTTGACTCGTCATGGCGACAAAAGGACAGCCAGAACTAATTACTGTTCAAGCAATTGTTGCAACGCAGCGATTAGTAATGTTATCAGTTACACCTGAGTTTGACAAGTCTAAGAGCCAGCTGAGAGACATGTCTCTTCAACTTTAATTTCTGCACCAAAGTCATGGATTCATTTCAAACACTTTGGTAAATGAGGTGCTTGTGTTCCAGATGACTAATTAATTGCTCTAGTTTGCTTAACGAGCTCTGACAAGCTTTACAAAACCCTTTGAGATGTTAAACAAGTGACTAGCGTTGTGGAAAACTTGTCTGAACAGAGCTGCCAGGGCTGTTCAAACTCTTTCCAAGTGTTGGCGTCGAGTCCAAGCACATCAAGGTAAAATCTTAAACTTTATGTCTTACATTCCCCCCTTTTTTCCCCCAAATAAAATTAAATGATCCAAACGTTTTGCATTTAAACGGCTAGAGACACAATGCTGCCAACAAAAAACGAAATACATTACGTATCTTTTTCCTCCTTAATAAAATGGCACTTTTGGAAATGTATTTCAAGAGCGGTGGAACATTTTAATTGGTCTGTTCATCCAAATTACAAAAACAAACAAATATTCATAGAGACCACTCTTTCAGCATAAAGTACGTCCTATAAATCGAGGAATCTTTGTGCGTGCGTGCGTGTATGTGTGTGTGCGTGTGTCTTCCGCATGTGCAGTACAGCAGCGGGGCGGGGAGTGGCTACATCCCTAGAAGGCTCATTGATTGCGGTTCACTGGCTCTGCTACAAACCCCGGTCTCCTGGCTGAAAGTCCGGGGTCAGCCCTATGGTCCCACAGCCCAATGGTCCCACAGCCCAATGGTCCCACAGCCCTATGTTCCCACATTTCTAGGACATTTTCAAAATTAGGTGTGTTAGGTGTGTTCCTACATTTCCCTTCAATCCTCCCACAACATTTTTTAAGGTTAGGGGGATAAAATCTGATACAAATTTATGAAAAAGGAAATGTGGGAACATAGGGCCTAATTTTGGAAAAAAAATCTTAGAAATGTGGGAACTGTGGGAATATAGTGCTGTGGGAACATAGGGCCTAATTTTCAGTGAAAAAAGAATTTGGTTGCTGTTTGACCCATCCGCCACCCCAACAACCTCCTTACACATGATTTACATTCTTTCATCGGTATTCATGCTAGAGCCCTGCGTGGGACTTTTTTTGTAATCCCGCTTCTACCATTACCACCCGCTCCCACAGTGTGTGTTCTGCTCCTGCATCCTGTATTCTATCAATTCAATAAATTAAAATACAGGCCATAATAATGTAGACATTTTAGAGCTGAAATGATTAAACAACAAAATAATAATTACAACTGTTTTTGTAATTCATAATTTATGTTACTGTTTATTGAAAAATTCCAAACAGTCCATCGTTCCAGCTTAATTATGAGGATTTGCTTCTTTTCATTATCTTATTTGATGGTAAAAACCAAAACAAGCTATAACTTTAACTTTTTGTTTATCAACCTTGCAATGACTTGTGTGTGTGCAACAACTGGTAATATCATTTTTTTAAACTATTTTTAGTGTGGAAACAAGCGTGGAATACTGTGTGATTGCCAAGACTTTCATAATAAAATGTAAAACCATCCCGTGGTCTTTCATCAGTGGCTTTCAAAAGCTCTGCCGAGGTCGTAAAAGGAAAAAGACCTCTGAGCAGTTTCTTCACAACGGCGTGTGATTCTCGTCAGCGCGGTGAGAAAGAGACGGAGAAGATGCCATACATAACATGTAAAGAACAACCTGGTCATCACACGTCTCATTGGTTGTTCCTACCTGCGGGGGGCGGGGCTTCCCTCTCTGTCTGCTGGTCATTGGTCTCCTGAGGTGTCAGGTCAGCCGTGCCGGGCTCGGCCTGGCCGGGCTCCTGCAACAGGAATCAACAGGTCAACAACAGACCTGCCCATAGCACGCACTATGTATTTTTTGCACATTCTGCACTCAAGCCGTGCCTCAGCCTCTTTTTTTCTTATGCAAAAGTTATTTTGTATGTACATATTTGTTTCTGTATTCATTGTTCATTTCATATTAATGGTTAATATGTATTAGGGCTGGGCGATATGACCTAAAAATAAAATCCCCGATTTTAAAAAAAAAAATCCGATTTAAATCGATTTTTTCTCCCCCTACTTAAAATCAATCTGCAGATGACAAAGAAATTGTTCAAAACAAGTTTTAACTTTATTTTGTTTTGACTCACACACACGCACACACATGGGGCATGTATACCATTATGATTATTCATGCCAATTTTGTGGAAATATAAATTGGTTTGAGTGTTTTCCCTTTTTTTGGATGGGGGGTGCTATATATTCAACAACAAACAAACGGATGTGTGCGATAAAGCTGTTTTCACACATACAGGTAATTCACTTCTCGTTCCTCGCTAAAAGTTCAAATCATTTTAACGTTATTGCGCAACCTTGCCCCTATTTTCACCTGTTGCTGAGTAACGTACATTAACATCCCATGGTCTCTTGAATGTAGCATACCTGTAGCAAGCTCCTTCATAGTAACGAGCGGTAAAATAAACGTTGAAGAGGAGCTCCGGGCTACAGAGCGGCGATTGCTAGTTGTTTAAGCCGCTACAGACCTCCATCACAGCTTGGTCGTATCAGCGGCATTTAGTAGATGTGTTGAGCCGCAAAAGAGTTCCTCAACACCGCCTCTGGTGCCCCGCATGGTGTTCCGTCAGGTCAGCGGTAGCTGGTGGTTCAGTTATCCGAGAATAGGTGACTCTCAGCCGGGTACAGAGCACCACGAGCTGCCGGTCATTTCGGCGGAGATTACGGATAAGTAAGTAATGAAACTACTAGTTAAGAAAAGAATTAATGTTAGTCCCTGTCGCTGCCATGTTGTTTGTGTATCTCTATGGCAAACGCGCGGGGCGAGGGCTGAGCCCGTTCGGAGCTATGGGAGCCCAGAGGGGAGCGTCGGCGGATGTTAAGGAGAAAATCGATTTTCATTTTAACAAATCGACGTTAACTACACATTCGAGTTAATCGATAAAATCGATTTATCGCCCAGCCCTAATATGTATGTTTGTTTGTTTGTATGTTTTGTATGCACCACTCACCAAGGCAAATTCCACGTGAGTGTAACTTATTGTGGCAATAAACCCCTTTCTGATACAGCAGACAGGGAGAGTTTCTCTTACTATGTTGCCTCATTTCTTTTTTCTCCTCCCTAGTGTATACAGCAAAAAGCTGAACCGAGTTCCAGGACTGGCATGTGGACATTAGCTACAAAATGAGACCCAGAGATACAGTGAGGAAAATAAGTATTTGAACACCCTGCTATTTTGCAAGTTCTCCCACTTAGAAATCATGGAGGGGTCTGAAATTGTCATCGTAGCTGCATGTCCACTGTGAGAGACATAATCTAAAAAAAAAATCCAGAAATCACAATGTATGATTTTTTAACTATTTATTTGTATGATATAGCTGCAAATAAGTATTTGAACACCTGTCTATCAGCTAGAATTCTGACCCTCAAAGACCTGTTAGTCTGCCTTTAAAATGTCCACCTCCACTCCATTTATTATCCTAAATTAGATGCACCTGTTTGAGGTCGTTAGCTGCATAAAGACACCTGTCCACCCCATACAATCAGTAAGAATCCAACTACTAACATGGCCAAGACCAAAGAGCTGTCCAAAGACACTAGAGACAAAATTGTACACCTCCACAAGGCTGGAAAGGGCTACGGGGAAATTGCCAAGCAGCTTGGTGAAAAAAGGTCCACTGTTGGAGCAATCATTAGAAAATGGAAGAAGCTAAACATGACTGTCAATCTCCCTCGGACTGGGGCTCCATGCAAGATCTCACCTCGTGGGGTCTCAATGATCCTAAGAAAGGTGAGAAATCAGCCCAGAACTACACGGGAGGAGCTGGTCAATGACCTGAAAAGAGCTGGGACCACTGTTTCCAAGGTTACTGTTGGTAATACACTAAGACGTCATGGTTTGAAATCATGCATGGCACAGAAGGTTCCCCTGCTTAAACCAGCACATGTCAAGGCCCGTCTTAAGTTTGCCAATGACCATTTGGATGATCCAGAGGAGTCATGGGAGAAAGTCATGTGGTCAGATGAGACCAAAATAGAACTTTTTGGTCATTATTCCACTAACTGTGTTTGGAGGAAGAAGAATGATGAGTACCATCCCAAGAACACCATCCCTACTGTGAAGCATGGGGGTGGTAGCATCATGCTTTGGGGGTGTTTTTCTGCACATGGGACAGGGCGACTGCACTGTATTAAGGAGAGGATGACCGGGGCCATGTATTGCGAGATTTTGGGGAACAACCTCCTTCCCTCAGTTAGAGCATTGAAGATGGGTCGAGGCTGGGTCTTCCAACATGACAATGACCCGAAGCACACAGCCAGGATAACCAAGGAGTGGCTCTGTAAGAAGCATATCAAGGTTCTGGCGTGGCCTAGCCAGTCTCCAGACCTAAACCCAATAGAGAATCTTTGGAGGGAGCTCAAACTCCGTGTTTCTCAGCAACAGCCCAGAAACCTGACTGATCTAGAGAAGATCTGTGTGGAGGAGTGGGCCAAAATCCCTCCTGCAGTGTGTGCAAACCTGGTGAAAAACTACAGGAAATGTTTGACCTCTGTAATTGCAAACAAAGGCTACTGTACCAAATATTAACATTGATTTTCTCAGGTGTTCAAATACTTATTTGCAGCTGTATCATACAAATAAATAGTTAAAAAATCATACATTGTGATTTCTGGATTTTTTTTTTTAGATTATGTCTCTCACAGTGGACATGCACCTACGATGACAATTTCAGACCCTCCATGATTTCTAAGTGGGAGAACTTGCAAAATAGCAGGGTGTTCAAATACTTATTTTCCTCACTGTATGTGTCCAACAAATATAGAAACATACAGTATAGAAATGTCAACCATTAGTGCACCTTTACAGCGCTGTCTTCATCCTCTGAGGCCTCGGTTTGACTGGCGGCTGTCTGTTCAGCTGCAGAGGTTTCACCTGGGGCTGCTTCAGTCTCCTGAGGAAGGAAGACTCAACATGTAACACTCCGCTTCATTCATTTATCTTTTTACTGTAGGGAGGATTTAAAGGATCATTTTATTTTATTGTTCATTTGTGTTTTTAGTTTATACGTTGGGTCTTTCATAGTCTATATCGACGACGTTTCATTCACGTAGTGACAAGCTGCTCAGCAGAACTTACTGTAGTGTGAGCTGTTCTGACAACCAGATAAAACTCATGTGGTATTGCTTATAGTGGTTAGACAAAACATGTGTAGCAATTACTCCTTCCTTATTACATATACAGGAAATAATTTAACTTATTTCTGCAAAAAAAAATCTTAATGTCTAGTTTTTATATAGTAGTATTGATCGATAGGAGTATCGATAAGTATCTGAACATTTTCTTTCCCGCCAACAGGTTTGCCGACATTAAATCCCAAACCTCCACATGCCAGAATATAAAGACTGACTCAGCAGAGAACTGCGTGCACTGTTTCCTACTGGAAGCTAAACAGCACAAACAATGCACTTCAGCCAGTCACAATCCTCTGCAAAATAAGATTCAGATGTGCACAGGGTGAGCTGAGGGGAAAAAAGGCTTGGCTGTGCCAGGAATCAACAAATACTCCACTTTGTAGGAGTTGTAGTTAAAACTGATGAACATTTCAGCTCATTTATGTAGCAGTTTGGTGGAGTAGAATGAGAATATACAGTACAAGAAGCTGTACTGGCTCAAATCTAGGACAAACTTAAATGGTGGACACCAGCAATTCAGAAAAGTTATGAATGATAAAGAGCAACATGTAGCTGGCATATCTTTACGGAAAAGTTGGAGTGATATCCTCTTCTGTACAAGGGCAGGAAAAAGAAAATGCAGGCATTAAGATCCGAGAAACTGTGGCCAAAGGACAGGTGAGTAGATTTACGTGGAAATGAACTGCCAAAAATGAAAGAGATGAAAATCTTGGCAGCACTTGAAAAAGTATGTGTTATTTATGTTTGTTGGCGGAAGGATGTTACACAGTCACATAGTTTGGATTCAGCCTCAGGTCACTAACCTGCTTCAGCTCATCGTCGTCCTCTTTATGCTCTGC
Organism: Sander lucioperca; assembly: GCF_008315115.2. Lineage (NCBI taxonomy): Eukaryota > Metazoa > Chordata > Actinopteri > Perciformes > Percidae > Sander > Sander lucioperca. The sequence goes on from NC_050181.1 coordinate 17,626,812, forward strand.
GCTGCTCTCAGCGGCTGGATCCGGGGCCGGGAGCCCATCCCAAGCCCGATCAGAGGCAGCTTGTCTGGGCTCGACCGGGCCAGGGCCAACCTCCTCCTCAAAGTCCGAGCTGGAACTCTCTGCCTTGTTAGCTGCCTCAGCAGACACGTCAACAGGAGCTGGCTACAAAATGTGTACAGGCAGGCAGTCAGAACACACAGGAAGGCTAACACACATGTCCCTGCTACCTCTCCCCACAGAATTAAGGATCTCTGCCAATGAGAATAGAGATGATAACCCCTATTTTCGACCAGGCACCTCTGTGCTGCGTTCCGGACGGGTCACAACCCCTGTGAGCAATCGCGGCCATTTAAGTCAATGTTTGATAATCCACCAGCCGTGTCACGGCGCGTCCCAGCAGCGTGCGTGAAGCAGCTCTCCGCTCCGCTAAAGACTACCGCTAAAGCCAGGTCTATTTTCAGACCAGCCGCAGGGCGTTCAGACAGCCGGGCAGGAAACAGTGAGAGTATCCAGTCAGTTCACCAAAAAACACCCCCCAAATATCGTTTATGCCGCCATAAACCACGGACGACGAGAGCTCCATCTTGGAGGTGGAAAAATACAAGACATCACAGATCATTTTTTATAAAAGACAACACCAGAAAAGAGAAGACATGGAGTTTTTTTTTAGATACTTTTTTTGGCCATTTTAGGCCTTTAATACCACAGGACAGATGAAGACATGAACGGGGAGAGAGAGAGAGGGGGAATGACATGCAGCAAAGGGCCGCAGGTCAGAGTCGAACCCGCGGCAGCTGCGTCGAGGAGTAAACCTCTATATATGTGCGCCTTCTCTACCAACTGAGCTAACCCGGCCACCGACATGGAGTTTAACTGTAGGAGTGCTTGGAGTGGAAGGTAGATACTAGCTTAATAAACACGCGATTGTTCTGTAAAGTACTTGTAGAGACAATATACGGTAATCTGCGAGTCGGGCAGCAAGACGTTCCCCTTCTGAGATGCTCCTGGTGTGGTATGGCGGAGGACGGAACAAAAAAGGAACGCAGTCGGAACGCAGCAAAGTCGCACCCAGTGGAAAATGGGGGTAAGGGCCCTGACACACCAACCCGATTATCGGCCGTCGGACAGTCTGGTGAGGGAGCTGTCAGCCTTTATTTTGGCCGACCTGACATGCTCAGTCGGAGACAGGGCAGTCGGGACTCACCCGGAAATGGCGAGCGGATGAGCCTCTCAAAATCTGAGGAAAATCTTTTAAACTGACCTTTGTCGATCTGAAATGAAGACAGATTCAGCAACTGCATGTTCTATGTCTCGCTTAAAATGTTTTCAGAAACACGTTTCGGTGAACTATTTTAGTACAATATGAGATCGTATTCTGAACAAGCCGCCATGACAGTCTGGCTGTGAATTTCCGGAGAACAAAGACCCACGTGACACGTTCGTCCTATCAGCTGCCGGTTTTCATTTTCTGGGAAACAATACAGAGAAGCGCCGCCTGCTGCTATGGAGACGTATTACGTTTCGCGCACGCGCAGAGCGTACGCTCAAGTCGGCGTCGCCTCAGTGTGTTCTGAGGCATGTTTTTGGACCTCGGGGACCCGACTGATCAGTCCGACTGACTTTTCTGCCGACGGTCGGCCGTCTGGTTGGTGTGTGACGATATTCTGTCTTTTTAACGCCAACAAATCTCATGAGATTGAGCCTGAGGGTTCCTACTGAAGATGTGCATCTTTAAAAACTGGTCATGATTTGTATCCCATGTATTTTGTGTTCCCACAAAAGCTGGGCACTGTAGTCTTTAGCAAACGTGACTCAACCTACAGTAAATGGTGCATTTGTTGGGGACTACTTTCAGCTGCGGATTTGGTGCCCTGGTGACTTATTTCAGCAGCAAGATGGTGCAGGTGGGATTGAGTCAAACTACAGCGTCTGTATTCATGGTTCTGTGTTCTCTGGCACAGAGGAATAAGATAGATCAGGCTTCGATTCATGTTTAACTAAACATTGTGAAACTACAAATCAAAAGCACACAAAGAAGTATCACAAAAAATAAACCCTAGTCATGTCGTCAAACATCTTTGGCAGAATGTATTAATCTTGTCTTCGGCACGCGGGCCAGATGTAATCTGACCAGCTGGAGAACTAAATTTAACCACAAATAAAAACTCTTCTCTGCTTTTAATTGAATTCTGTTTAGTGGAAACATATTTGTTCTGTTAAAAGTGAAGTGCAGTGTTGTGGTTCTGAACTCAAAAAAAAAAAAAAAAAAGCAAAGCAATCAGGGTATGTAGGTACGCAACCCACCCACAGAAACACACAATTTGTCTTTTTTAGGTTTCTGTCACACAGTTTCTGTTCAAACAGCATTATGTACTGCATCACTGGGCCCAAAGAAAAGAGCAGAGACAAGACTTGGCGCGCGCGCGCAAACACACACACACACACACACACACACACACACACACACACTTGAAATAACAAACGAACACAAACTAACAGATACAGACGCGGCAAGTAGACATGAAAAGTCTGTGTGTATTTCAGAGGCATATAACAACACTGGAGCTACTGTCCATCTATCAGCACATTATTACAGTGACTGGGCAACAGCTATGCGTGTGTGCGTGCGCGTGTGTGTGTGTGTGTTTGTGTGTGTGTATGTATGTGTGTGTGCATGTGTGTGTGTGCTTGTTTTACTATATTCGCGGGGTCCAAAAACCGGGGAATACAGTATACTTGTGGGGTCTGCACAGCCTTGTGGGGCCCAAAATGCTGGACCCCACAAGTTTAAAGTTCTGTTTGAGGGTTAAGACTTGGTTTTAGGGTTAGAATTAGGTTATGGTTAGGGTGAGGGTAAGGGTTAAGGTTAGGGTAAGGGGCTAGGGAATGCATTATGTCAATGACGGGTCCCCACAAAGATAGTAAAACGTGTGTGTGTGTGTGTGTGTGTGTGTGTTAGTTTCCTGCTGCTGCGGAACATTCAAGACTAGTTACTATTTGCTACTTTTTTAATTTCCCCATCATGACCTCCGGTTCTGGCTCCATGCGAGTGGCAGCCAGCCCAGCAACATTTGTTCTGTTTTTAAAGGGCACTACCTCCAATTTGACACTGTACAAACACATCTACATATCAATATGCAACCTTTAATTCATAAATCAATTAATCACAGAACCATAATTAGTGGATTTCTTGTATTGTTGGCAAGACGACGACGACAAGACAAAAAAGTACTCTTTGACATGTAAGTCTGACAGTTTTCACTAGATGGCCACAACCGCCCGTTCATTGTTCTCCATTTTTCTTGCCAACGTCACTAAGAGTGCCAATCTCACCTCCTGGCAACGATGGTGAACAGCTGCACTTTGTTAACTACAAGACTACGCAAGATTAGGGGTAGAGGGATACCATCAAACTCTGGTTCAAACTAGAATAAAACTGTGAAAACAAAAAAGAAATTTGACTTTCTCTCTTTTCATCGAGCTGCAGCAGCAGCGGGTTAAATGCCTCAAGATGGTTCAGGGATCCAAACCACCATACCATACTGATACACTGTCATGTGCCAATGTTTTTTTTTCAGATATGATCCGTGATAAGGTGCTCATATCTGCCTCTCTCTGCTCACCTCTGGCTCTGCTTTGGTCTCCTCCTCTCTCTTTTCTTCACTGTCTGAGTCGGTTGCTTTGGTTTCAGCTGCAGGATGCAGCAGCTGCTCAGAGACCGACTCAGCATCTCTCCCCTCACAGGGGGGCTCTGTGTCGGATGACTCAGCACCATCTGTCTTGGACTCTGAGGCAGATGCACACAATACATACAATGGTTAAGGGGTTATAGCTAAAACAAAAAATTATACAGCAAAAAGAACATTTACCAAGTGGAGGTTTTGCATCCACGTTGTTTTCCTCTGGGATGTTGGAGGGTTTAGTGTCTGCGCCTTCCTCTTCCTCGCTGGTGGCAGGTTCTGGTTTAATGCTCTTCTTCTTTAAAGCAGGGTCTTCTGTCTCCTGCTTGGCATGCTGGGCTAGAGAGCACAGCCTACAACACACACACACATTTTTATTTCTGGCTGATTTTGGAAACCCTTCAGCTGATTTAGAGAGACTGGAAAGTGATGCTGCAGGCATATTTTCCTGGAATCAGGAATCCAAATCCATACTGCATACTAATCCTGAGCTTGAGTTTGGAAAAACTCAAAAAGCAGAAAAACTCAGAGCAGACAAGAATGCTTACCAACTAAGATTTATTTTAGAGTGTGATGGATACTTTTCTACCACAATGCAATGCACGAAGGAACTGGAGGAGCTGCTCACAGCTGGCAAAGATTTAAATAAACTGTGGATGTGGCAAAAAAAAGCTCCAGATCCAAGACCTTGGTACACAAAAACAAGTTATCAGTCTTAAGGGGAGACACCCCAGGCAAAACCATCATTTTTCAATTTTGAGTTTTTGGGCTATTTTACTTCCATAGCATCTTCATCTTCTTTCAGACTATTGGGGGGGGGGGGATCCAAAATACACATTTAGGTGTTTATTTTACTACACTTTGTGTATTTGCACCTGTGAATTTCTCCTAAATTCAAAAGTTAGCATTATATAATGCATCATTTGCATATTTTAACAAAACATTTCAGAAAAACTATAATAAAAAAATATGTCTTAATGTAAGTATTCATGTTGATATGTTAGTTTAATTTGTTTACCCTATCACCTGTAATGTCTTGCAAAATGTCTGATATTTTATAATCCATATCTTCAAAAGTCGGTTTTTCAAAATATGTGTTATTCTCAGACTGAGCCAGAAATCCCCACTTCAGCAGCACTCATACACCAGCCTTTCCAGTTTCACTCCTATCTATATTCTCAAGGTTTTTACAGAGGGGTTTGTTCAGATATCATTCATATAGTAATTTATATAACATTTTACACCTAAAAACGTAGCGACAATTGATTATTTTTATGGCTGTTGACACCATATTCGGATTTTTGCAGTGATGAAAGGAGATGTCCAAAATCCCCCTCTGTAAAACCCTTTGACTCTAACATGTCAACTAAATAAAAGAAGAAATTGGAACCTGGTTTTATCAATGTTCAGATGTCTGCTCTGGAAATGTATGCCAATTAGCGCACAAGATAATGCTTAATTTCCATATTTAAACATAAAATTCCAGAAAACTTTTAATACAAAGATATTTGTCTTAATGTAAGTAATCAACTGGGGAAGTTTCATGGTAATATCTATTAGTTCATTTGATCTTTTCCTATTCAGCTGCAGTGTCTCCCCTTAAGAAAGACATTTTGCTTTCTTTGTGAAGTTTAACTTTCAAATTCAAAGTATTTTTGTATTAACTGCTAAAACAGCATACTGTGACACTTGTGTGTAGTATGGATTTTGGGACACAGCTCCAGTCTTGTAGCATTCGTCCGTCCTGAATGTGTTTCTGACGGATCGTGTAATGCGTTTGAGGAAATAAATTCCTAAGCGTTTCCGGATGACGCGTCACGCAGCCAAGAACTACAGATGTCTGTGAATGTTATGATGATGATGATGTTAGAATAAATTCTGACCGGGAGGGGGGGGGGGGTTGTTTGTATGTGACTGATGAGCAGAAGGAAGAATTAGCTCATTTTAAAAACAGAGTACACAAATGTGGGGTTTGCATATTGTGCTTTGATTTAAGCGTTTCATAATTCACGTTTACTACCGAGACGAGCACCACAGAGATAGTATCTCGGAAAGAAAAGGTCTAATAAAGGGTTTCTCAGTATTTTTTTTCTAAAAACAGCTGTTGGAAAAAAAAAAAGTTCTAAGGAGGATCTGCTTACATTCAGACCAATAGGATAATGTTTCATTGACTGGCTTTGATTTGTATTATTTTTGTGCAAGATTCCCAGTGGGAGATCACAGACATGGGCTGAGGTCATTCATTCATTAATCCTTTTCAGGGTAGCAGGGATTTGAATCCCAGAATGCACTGGGCAGAAGGCCAGGCAGTCATTCACAGAGAGACACACAGCACAAAAACAGTGACATCCTGTTTACAGAGACAGTCTGGAGTCTCCAATCCACCTAAAAGCAGCGTGTCTTTGGACTGTGCTACCTGCTGAGCCAAAGCTAGCACTTTTAATATACAGTGAATTATTGGCCGCTATCATTGCACAGTGTATATTCAGAGTAGGTCCCTAGTTTTTTTTTTCCCCACATTTTCATTTATTTTTATGAATTATGCGACTGCACAGCACTTTCCCACTGGGATTAATGCTTTGATTCTATGTTAATTCATCTAATATTTCTTATGATAAGAAGTTATTTAAACGTGTTACTATTTTCTGTACATATAGCATGTATATCTGAGCAATATGTAAGTATTGTCATTACTGGTGCATCTATGAACTGTTTAAGTGATTGTATAAACAAGAAAAAGGTCCACACTTCCTGCAAGGCGTAGTAACATGTTAGACTTACTTCATCCAGCCTGTGTAGATATCATGTAGGTTGGAGCTCTCCTCGGGTGTCTCCACCTACACACACACACAGACAGAGACACACACACACACGCGCACACACACACACACACACACACAGACAGAGACACACACACACACAGACACACACACACACACACAGGCACCGACACACACACACACACAGGCACCGACACACACACACACACACACACACGCACGCACACACATGCACACACACACACACGCACACATGGACACACGCACAGACACACACACACAAACACGCACAGACACACACACAGGCATACACACACACACAGACACATGCACAGACACACACAGAGACGCACACACACGCATACAGACACAGACAGACACACAGGCACAGACACACACACAGACAGAGACAGACAGACACACACACACACGCGCGCGCGCGCGCGCGCGCACACACACACACACACACACACACACACACACACACACACACACATACACACATACAGACACACAGGCACCGACACAGACAAACACAGGCACACACACACAAATACATTTAAAACCTTCTAAACGTTCTCCAAATGTGTTGTAAAAGCACATTTTACCACTTTTGACTGATTCCCTGAACGTTGCATCTATAATCAAGTGGCTGGACGATATCCCTGTAACACAACTGTGAAAAAGAGTTGAAAGGGAAAAAGCTAATTTCCTGTGGTTGAGGAATGCTTCCACTTTGATGCCACACCCCCCCCGAAATGAATCCATGCAGAAACATACAAGGCTAGCAATATGAGAGTTTGTGAAGAATTCAAAGTTCGAACAGGAAGGGCATGACGCTCACAATATTAAAAGAATATGGCATCTGTGGGAGGAACTTCCTCTAAGTGTGAAGATAGGTTGGAATTTTGGGAATGTCTGGTAAAGAATGGCGTTCAGACCATTTTCTCTGTTCCTAAAACCATCAGCAGAAACTTTTGACGTTATTTTTAGCCGACCAGCGTGAAACCTAAAACGTGTGACTGACCACAGCTCAGCTTTCCCAAAAGCAGACACAAGACATTAGTACATGGAAGTGGAAGAACAATACTATAATAGTGACATTATAAAGGGAGCATTTATGAAAAACGTGCAGAACAGTGACTTCGTATATAGGTTGCTTATTTAGCAAGCCTGAACAGTAGAGATTTTAAATACATTTTGATTGAAATCTACTTTATTGAATATCCTGAAAAAAATAAGACAATTGAGCAGTGTGTAGCTTTTGTTACTAGTGCGTGAATCATGACTATGACTCGGAACTTTTAGGGCTGCAACTAACAATTGTTATCAACTTATTACTGTTCATTTATATTTCCCATCACAATGTCCTAGAGATGTTCAGTTTGCAATGCTATACAGTAACAGAGGAAAGCAGCAACTAGTCACACTAGAGAAGCTGTAACAAGCACATGTTGGCCACTTCTGCGTGAAAAATCAATTACAGTTCAATAGTTGCCACTAATTTACTGTTGATCACCTGAACGATTAATCGACTAATTATGACAGTTCTAGGATAAAAATTGAAAAACCTGTATCACTTAAACACCAAATAAATGTAAGGAGCTTTTGAATGGGGTGTGGGTGTGCAGCAGCAGGCCTGCAGCAGGCTTGTTTTCACAGCCATGCTGCTGCTGTAACATTATGTTCTTTTCCTCCAGGAGGCCTGAACAAGGAGCCATAGGCTTTCAAATGTACACACACACACACACACACACACACACACACACACACAGACAGAAGCTGCATGCAATTTACTTACTGCAACACTTGGAGCAAGAAAACACATTGAAATCTGATTTATTGAATTCAGGTTCTTATATAACATGCAACACGCACATTAGAGCTAAATAGATTGCAATAAAATCATAAATAGAATGAAATGAGGTCGGCTGTACACTGAATCAGGCTGTTATTGTAGAAGAAAAGGATCAAAGTTGTTACCTGAGCAACGTGTTTTTCCAGCACCTTAGCAGCTTTCCGGTAGCCGTTAACCTTCAGGTGCTGGAAGATTAGAAAGAGCAGAGCGGCGTCGTCCTCCGTGCCCATGCTGTCTGACTGCACACTCTCACACGGCTAGCACACGGGACAACAACTGGAATATTATTCAGGGATTATTAACAGTCCACTTCATGCTCGCTGTGCAGCGTGTAGCCATGAGCCTGTGACGACGCCCCCCTCGAAATGCAGCATGGGAAGTGGAGTTTTTATTTTATTTAAAGGGTAGCAAAGCATCTTCTGAGATGCACCAATGATGAAATCTGAAAGTGTGTAATGAATATATATATATATATATAATATTTAATGTGAGGCTCTTTGCTAATGAAGCAACAAGCAATTGTCCACTTCTAATTGGATATACATTTTAAAAGTAAAGTAAGTCGGCAGCCAATTAATGGACTTTGGTAACATTTAATAGGATTTTTGACTCACTTTAACATTGCATTGCAGACTGGTCAGACACATTCTAGTTTCTTCAGTTCTATTATTGATTTAAACCTGTTAGCATAGTAAGCCCATGTGGGTATCGCATGCTAACCTGCTAACAAAAGTCATTCCTGGTAATCTCAGTATGCTTACTGTCATCATTCACAATGCTAATGACAGGACAACTCAATTAATGTATTAATAATTTCCATTCTAATTCAGTTATTGGCGATATTTAACTTGTTCGTTAAGGCGCTCTCTTGTTACCTGGCGGTCATTGGTCCAAAGCCCGGTCCAAAACGGCCAAACAAGAAGTGAGAGCTTCCAATGGGCTTTATAGTAGGGGAACTGGGACTGTACCATGTTGAGAAGAGTGCAGGGGTAGGAGTTCTCATTGTTTCAGGGAATAGTCTTTTTAAGTACCCTAAACAACTGATATTATTAATATTTCTGTGTTAGGACAATAAGAATAATGATTTTCGTTGTTTTTATATATCAGTGTTATTTTATTGCCTTAATAGATTACATTTGTTTTTTTCTGTAGAATGGCTTCCTGGTTGGACACTCCTCATTAACAGTAGTTTATTGGTGAAGTTGGTTTAGTTCAGGTGACAGGTGCTGCTAGCTGCCCAATAGCCATTCCCCTAGATATTATTTTTTGTGTTAACTTATGGTTCTCCATAAGTAATAATAATACATTTAATTTATAACGCACTTTACATGTAAAACAAATCTCAAAGTGCTACAGGGCAAAAGCATCAGTATAAGTTTATTATTATTATTATTATTAGTTTAATCTTTTTTCATTTATAGTTATTTTTAACTCTTATTTTAACTCAAATAAATCATACACAAGATGATTACTCTGGTTTCTGTGTGTTCTACCACCTCTCAGCCAATCCTTACACCCACCATGCATAAAGAAAAATCTATTAAGTACTAATACCTCCATGCACATTTTGGTCAAGAAAACTCACTCATGGTGAGTCAAAATTATGAGTTTGTGCTTTGATGGTAACCTATGTCAAAACTTTGCCTTAGTATCTCATAATTCTGACCTATTAAGTACATTTTTGACATACTAGCTCATACTTTGAGTTAGTAGCTCATAATTTGGACTCAGAAAGTACTTTATTATTTGTGCCTAACAGGCTTCCATAGCCTCCATAGGTTCCTTAAATCCCCATGATAATAACTCTGAATGCTTAAGCCTTGGTGTTTAAATGAGCAACTAATATTAGTTTAATAGAGAAATTTGACCAATTAATAGTGGTTTATTAGAGAAATTAAAGACATTTAAGTGCTAAAATATTGTGTTTTAAGTATGGGTAAAGAACAGCTGTTTCCATCAGCTACAACAATGTCAGTCAAGTCAGAAGAAGTAAGACCTTTACTGCTGTTAGAAGAAGTCTTTTCACCAGAACAAGAAACGAGTTTCCCTTCATTCTTTACGCCTAATTTACATTAAGGTGTTTTAAATAACCACTGTCAGTCATCCATCCCATCAGTTCATCCAGCCATCCATCATCGTTAAAAAGAGTCCCAAACAGAATTTCACAATCAGGATTTCTGTTCGTAACTTTCAAAATAAAAGCACTGACTGAATGGGTTTTACAAACACCATTTGTGCTGCTTAAACCAATACATGTGAATATATAGCCTCACTGTGGACACTTAATGCTGTGTTTCCCCCCTCCAAACCTTTTACATTTATAAATGTAATATACTTAATTGGGTTAAACAATGTTAAACACATCTGCACAGACACTTCCTGTCCTGATAGTGACTTTCTGTGGAGTAATTAATGCCAATTTTATACTTCACGTGTTTATCTTCATATCTTTAAAAATGTTCTATTTCCCGTTGTGGCCTATGCATAGCTATAGGCTATATCTTTTTGTTAAAACTCAATTGACCATAAATCTTTTTTTATCTTTATCTCATTATAATATAATTAAACATCTCTAATTAACATATTCTTAACAATGTTAACCATTGTGTTGTCTTCCTGTCGACCATGACAAAGACAACTTTTAGTTTTTCTGGGTCAGAATTTCAAATTCAAACAATTTTTTTGTTTTACATTTTTGGTCGTCTTTTGGTCGACACTTATGCCGCTTTTCCCGACGTTTTTGTCACTTTTTTTCAATGTTGTTTTTACTTTTTCAACGTTTTTTGTCACTTTTTGTCGATTTATTTGATAAATTATCGCTATGTTTTGTAAAATTGAATAAAAACCCAGAATTCAGTAAAAGTAGTGAACTGATCATTTATTTGACTTGTGAAGATCGTATGAAACCATCCACGTTATTTCTTTTTGAAAAATTGGTTGAAAGAAACCCAAATTTCTGATATAGAAACTTTTTGAAAATGGGTCAGATTTGACCTGAGGACATCAGGAGAGTTAAGAGTTGTGTTGTAGCCTATACCTGTTATTACCCCACTTCCCATTAAGAGATAATGTGAGCTTTTATTTCTTGATTAATCTGACCTATTTCCGGTTTGTCCCATTGATGCAGTTTTGCGTCAGTACAGTTGGTTGCGTAAAGAGAGAAATTCCTGGATTCCTCCGGAGTGCCAGCTGGCCCCTGGCTGTAAACAGGCCCAGCGGAGGTTGTGTCCGGCATCACACAGCCACACACCGGGAGTCTGTAACGGTGACACTACTCACAATATACAAGAGTCACATTAACGCAGTGTACATCCTTAAACAAAGGGTGAATTACGGCTTTTTATTGTTTTCCCTGCGCCAAGTTACACAGATAGGCTACCACAAAGACTGTAGCATTTCAGCCTTCAAAATAAAATCACGATAGGAAAATGAAGTCTAGGTTTGAATCTTAGTAGCCTATATGTAAAATGGTTTCTTCAGTTCTATTATTGATTTAAACCTGTTAGCATAGTAAGCCCATGTGGGTATCGCATGCTAACCTGCTAACAAAAGTCATTCCTGGTCATCTCAGTAGGCTATGCTTACTGTCATCATTCACATGCTTACAGAACAACTCAGTGTATTAATAGACCTACTTTCCATTCAAATTCAGCTATTGGCTAAACGTGTAAAATGGTTTGAACACATAAAATGAACAATTTTGTATTAATGGATACATTAAAACTATTTTTAGAATTAGAAACATTTGTCTTTTGAGTTGCTCTGAATGAATTCATGTTGCTCATGTTTCTCTGCTAACTTAGATTGATGAACAAAGCGATGAGCTTGAAAAAAATATATTCACGTATAAAGCAAACTGAGGAAACAACGAAATCTATCCAAACTAGAGTGTAGTTAGCACAGTTCCCCACTATAGCATTAGCGTTTTTTTAATTGGTAACTAGCAATAATATACAACTGGAAAAAATAGGGGCGTTTAATTTCTTTAGCCTACATTTTTGCTGACAGAGAACATTACCATTTCTCTCATTTCAGGATTATGTATAGCCTATTGTTCGCCTTAGCTATAGGCCTACTTTTTAAATATGGATATAACGGTTACAGTTAGCTAACGGTTGTTAACAGTTCATTTGGGAGCCTGTGTAGATCACAACGTTAGTCTATTAGCCTACTGTGTATGTGGATGTTTATATTTATATTTATTTATAATATCGGGGGGTGTTTTATTTTGACAGGTCAGACCGGTAGTGTGAGCGCGGTGCTGTGGCTCTCTTGACTTTTGGTCGTATTTCATTGGCAGTGTGGCCGCTCAGACCTCAGACTGAAGGAAGGTTTTGTGGAAACTTGAGGACATGCTGCGTCTTCTGCGAACGTCACGCACACCAAACTTTGTGCGACCTGAAGAAAGAGCCGAGGAGTGGAGAATGAAGTGAAGAGGAGCGGAGAGGAAGAGGAGAGGAGGAGGAGAAGAAGAGCCGTTCACTCTCATTGATCCAATATCGAGGTATTGATTCAGGCCAGGCTAACAGAATAGATGTGTGCATCCCATCAGAAATGGGCTGATTTTAAAAACATCACATGGTGCTGTTTGGATTATTGGCTGGATTGAACTGTTATGTCAGACTTTGAATACTTCTATTGACAGTTGCTGTATTTCTAATGGGGTTCAGTGAATTTGTAACTTGATACAGACTGCAGACTTTATCACAACACATTTAATGCACGACCAGTCTGTGCTTGTACAGTCTGAACTAACACACACAAGGCTGTCACAGGAAAGGAGTGCATGTCCAGCACACACAGGGGGACGGTGTGTGTGTGTGTGTGTGTGTGTGTGTGTGTCACTTCCACCAGTAATGGAAGCTAATGGGAAACCAGTTGAGACATCAGTACAGTAATCCCCAGCTCTCTGAAGGAGACAGCTGCTTTTAGTCAAGTCTTACATATGAAATCAACAGTTTGCTGCTCTTGGATTTGACGCTTGTAAACATGTCATTTCATGATATATATCACTATGATTATAGTAATTAGGGGTCGACCGATACTGTTTTTGTCCGATCCAATACCAATTATAAGTAGTTAATGACCTTGATAACCGATATATGGAACCGATACAGCGGGAGGGTCAAACTCAACTTCACTAAGGGCCACACTGGAAAATAAGAATCACATCAAGGACCAGGCATGTAGAGTTTATTGACACGCCTTTATTTAATCAAAAAAGTCAAATATCTTGGACTGTTTTATTGCATGTCTCATATAGTCTCCTCACTTACAGTTTGGTCGACATAAAGCCCTAAAAAAAAGTCACTTAACCCTCCAAATCTGACCTATTTTCAAAAGGTTTCTATATCAGAAGTTTGGGTTTCTTTTAACCAAATTGTCAAAAAAAAAAAAATAACGTGGACGGTTCCATACAACGCTCTCCACAATTAAAATACATGATCAGTTCACTACTTTCATTGAATTTGGGTGTTTTATTCAATTTTATAGCAGTTGAAAAAAAAGTGATAAAAGAAAATTGAAAAAAGTGACAAAATGATGGAAAAAGCTACAAAAATGTCAGGAAAAAAACAACAAAAATGTCAAAAAAAAGCGCAAAAAGAATCGACAAAAACATCTGAAAAACTGATAAAAAATGTCAGGAAAAAAGCTTGAAGAACATTGGGAGAAGTGACAAAAACTTTCCAAAAAAAGTTTGACCCAGAAAAACAAGAAGTTGCATGGTCGACGGGAAGACAACACAAGGGTTAAAAAGTTCCTTAGCCATCATAGTAAAAGCGCCCAAAAGGTACACAAAAACGTTTGGAAAAAAATATCTGTAAAGCCCAGATTTGGCCCGCGGGCCTCGAGTTTGATGCGTGTGTGATACAGTATGCGTTTACAGTAAAAATGAAAATCTTTTAAGGTGTGGACACACAGAGCCGACGGCCAAACGTCAACAGAAAAGGCAGTTAGGCTGATCAGTCTCCTCGAGTTGTTCCAAAAAGTGCCTCAGAACACACCAAAGAGACGAGACGTGATATGTCTCCATAACAGCTGGCGGTGCTAATCTGTATTGTACTGTACTGTAATGAAAACCGGCAGCTGATTGGATGAACATGTCACGTGGGTCTTGTTTCTCCGGAAATTCAAAGCCAGACTGTTGGCGGCTCGTTCAGAACACAATCTCATATTTTACTAAAATAGTTCACCGAAACGTGTTTCTGAAAACATTTGAAGAGAGAAATAGGCCGTGCAGTTTCTGAATCTGTCTTCATTTCAGATCAACAAAGGTCAGTTTAAAAGATTTTCCTCAGATTTTAAGAGACTCTAGTCACGCTCATCCCACTCCTCGTTTCCGGGTTAGCACTCCACCAATCAGATGGGTCATTTGAATCCGACTGCCGGCAGCGCCCCGCCGATTATACATGTCAAATCAGCCAAAATGAAGACCGACGGCGGCACGGAACACACCGAACAGACTCGAGTCACTGACCTCACCAGACTGTCCGACGGCCGATTATCGGCTCTGTGTGTCCACACCTTTAGTCCAAATTAACATTTTGGAGTGTTAGAAACTCCAACACAAAAGTTTGTTTAAATGCTTTAAGCACTTATTTAATAAAACTGAAACTCTAAACATAATACGCAGTCAAAAAAAATGAATAAAAAACAAAACTAGCTTCTGAAGTCTTAACGTGCTATCAGTGTGTCTGCAAGTGTTGCAGACTGCTTACAGAGCTGTAGCCGAGCCAAAGTAGCGCACTTTATAGTTAATTCACTTCATTGGTTATCAGTAAAATAAAAGACTGATACAGATAATCTGCAAATTGCCAAATTATCAGCCATGATAATCGGCAAGGCAGATAATTGGTCGATCCCTAATAGTAATGTAATGTAATTGTATTCAAACAGGCCCAATGCACCGTGAAACATGAACCATGTATAAGAACAAGGAGAGATGCATTGTACCAAACATCAGAATATACAATTTTACAAACACATTACTAATTTACAATAATACAAATTTGTAAAGTTGCATCAGTAAAATGATCATGGGCTCAACCATTCCGAATCCGAATCAGAATCAGAAAGGGCTTTATTGCCAAGTACGTTGCACATACGAGGAATTTGTCATGGTGTTGTTGGAGCATGTCACACATACAAATATAAGAAGGATAAAAAGATATAAACAATATAAGTATAAACATATACACACAGTACGTATTAATAACGATAAAATAAATTTAAATAAATAGTAAATAGTAATAGTAATAGTAAACATCCTAATACCAGTCCCCCCACCCCTTCCCAACTACATATAGAGATGTATACCATCTGCTTTCCCTTCCTTTTACAGAATACCAAGCTGCATGTTGAACTGCAGCCTTCCCTGAGAAAATAAAGGCTTAAAGGCTATAAGCCTTTAAATACCTGGAAAATCCAGCGGTGGAAGAAGTATTCAGATCCTTTTCTTAAAGGTCCAGTGTAGGATTGGGCATCGAGAACCGATTCCTACTTGGAATCGTTTAAAAAATTACGATTCCAGTGGAATGTTTTCTTTATTGGAATCGTTTGGAGGATTTGGTTTCAAATCTGATCATGGGTTCCAAATTTAACATGCGCAAGTTTGGTTTCCGACCAGCCAGGCTCTTGTTGTGTTGCAGCCTTGGAGCTCAGTAAGCAGCGCTCTAGTCTGGCTTTATTTTACGTTGAAAAAGCCCGGTAAACCTGCAACCCACCATTGAATCAAAATAAAACTTTCCTCTTATTTGTGAAATAAGCATGTGACCCGTTTCAACTCCACCCCTCAAAGAATCGGAATCGAGAATCGATGAGAATCGGAATTGGAATCAGAGTTGTTAAAATCCTAACAATGCCTAACCCTAGTCCAGTGTGTAACGTGTTTAGTTGTTCATTCTCAAAATCTGTGTTGCCCGTTAGCAAACTTGTCCTTTTTCATGAATATTTACCTCCACCATCAATTCCAAGTATTCCTATTGGCTTGAAATTTAACATTTGCATTTGCATGAACTGGGGTAGACGCTCCATATTCATGCCTCATCTTAAAATACATTAGCCAGTAAGGGACATACAGGACATACTGCTCCGCCTTTCATGTTTTCTCTGTCACATGATGAACTCACAGCTGCTGCTAATGCTGCTAATGGGTATCGTAGCTTCCTGAAGAAGGAAACATGGAGGACCACACGTATTCAAAATCCAAATTTCAGGAACAGGAGTCTTCTTCTTCTTCACCCAGAAAAAGAAAAAGGAGATTGAAAAGAGCAAGAGACCGTCTTTTTGAAGCGTGAAGGCTACCGTAGCTGTAATATCTACTTTGAACTGCGTGGTGCGAGAGAGTTGATTGATATATGATGTCAACGCTAGATGGGAGAAATTCCCACACACTGGACCTTTAAGTAAAAGTACTAATACCACACTGTAAAAATACTCTGTTACAAGTAAAAGTCCTGCATTGAAAATGTTACTTAAGCAAAAGTATGTAAGTATCATCAGGAAAATGTACTTGAAGTATTAAAAGTAAAAGTACTCAATGCAGAACTCTCCTCCCATTGTAGAAAGTGTAAAGGATCAAACAGTTGTGTGTTTAATGGTCTAATCATCTCAGCTGGACTTGTAGCCGTTATATTGTTGGCTAGTTTACTTTAGAATTAAACATCAGATTTTATAAACTACATGTGTTTTGTGTGCAGAAATTTTAAAGAGGCGCTATGCAGTTTTGGCTATTTCTTCGCTGTTTTCTCCCTTTTTGCTGGCAGGTTTCTCTATAGAGCTCCCCCTACAGCTTCAGGATAGATATTTGGCAGCTCCTATGTTTACTCGTGTCTGACTCCTCTCTCAGTCAGTCTGCCGTTTCCTCTTTCTCTGTTCCTCCGACAATGGTTTCCTAGCTTTCTGCTTCTTTTTAGCCGGCTCAGCCATAAGAACAGTGTGAAAAACTCCATCACTACCTTGTTAGCCGGTTCCTGAATGGGCGTATGTGTGCAGTGCCATGAAGCAATTTGTTACATCGCGAGACCTGATATCACGCCATACTTCCTGACGCTGAGGCCGTCGGCTCGCCAGCCGAAAGTTGCAAGGGTGGTTTTTCCGCTCACAGGCACTAGGGGGGAGCGAGACGACCGAGTAACTAGTAACTAAAGCTGTCAGTGTAATGTAGTGGAGTAAAAAGTACAATATTTCTTTCTGAAATGTGGCAGAGTAGAAGTAAAAAGTGGCATGGAAAGAAAAGACTCCAGTAAAGTACAAGTAGCTCAACATTTGGACTTAGGTACAGCACTTGAGTAAATGTACTTAGTTACATTCCACCACTGGGGATATCTAATCTAAAGTAGTTCATCAGCCCTGAAATGTCTACTGAGAGAGGGCTTAAGTTGTGTATTTTACTGTAAGTACAACCGTGCTCCAACAACATCTGGCAGCATTCCTTCGTTGCTCACTGGCAGGGAATCAGGCCTTAATAAATCACACACACTCTGTCAGAACTTTGTTTGTTGGAAACTTAAACTGGATGTCTGTCGGGGAGGCTCTCTGAAACAGGCACAGGGTCTTACTGTCTTTGAGAAGCTGAATTTTTTTCTGTTTTGGTTTGTGACACAGATATGGCTGGGTATCATTCAATACATTTTCGATACCGATACCGATACTGTGACTTTGATACCGGTTCCTAAACAATACTTTTTTTCAGTACCAATTTTATAACACAAAAATAAATCACAACATTTCAGCACAAATCTTTTTAATTATGTTTCAGCTCCTTCTACATGAGCCGTCTCTATGGTAACGTAGAGTTTTTCCTGCGTGTCTCTACAAGGTGTAACGTTAGACAGCCAATCACAGACATTATTGACATCTTTTGGTTCTATCCCTGTCATGTGACCCAGATAATGTAATAACACAGGTACACAGCCTATGACGTAAACCACGCCTCTTTATTATCATAAAACATAGTTTTCTTCTTAAATGAACATAAAATTGACTTTTACCATCAACAGTCATACCCATTAGGACCTTAGCTAATGTTAGCCATGCATTGCGGTTAAACAAAAAAATGGCGATTATGTAAAATAGTTGCAATTAGACAGTTATGTAATAATTGTTACAGGCCTAATCACAGTATATTTTGGATATTACCATATACAGTTATGTATAGAGTAATAGAAGATATTATACATGTTGCACACTCCTACACTGTGTAGTAATAATAACAACTTTATTTGTATGGCACCTTTGAAAACGCAGTTACAAGTGCTTCACAACAGCAAAAATAAAAACCAATAAAATTACAATAAAATAAGAACACAAAAGTAGGAATAAACTAAAATAAAGTATACAATAAGATATTAAAACAATATAATTGATTATAAGATACACAGCTAGGAATTATTAAATAAAAGCGCATTTTAAAAAGTGTGTTTCTAACCCTCCTGTAGTCCTCGGGTCACATTTGACCCATTTTCAACGTTTTTTTATATCAAAGATATGGGTTTCTTTCAACCAAATTGCCCAAAAATAACATGGATGGTTCTATTCAATGTTCTTCACAGGTCAAATTAGTGATCAGTTGGGTGCCCCATAGCTCAGTTGGTAGAGAGAGGTTTACTCCTCGATGCAGCGGGCCCAGGTTTGACTCCGACCTGCGGCCCTTTGCTGCATCTCATTCAGCCTCTCTCCCCTTTCATTTCTTCATTTGTCCTGTCAATAAAGGCCTAAAAATGGCCAAAAAATAATCGTAAAAAAAATTTTTTTTGGGTGTTTTATTCAATTTAATATCATTTGAGAACAAATTTAGAAAGTTTCAGAACAGTGACTAAACTTTGACAGTCTGTGATTATCCATGAACATACATGTTCCTCTGATCTTAACAAAATAATTCATCATTTTTATTTTTTTAAATTCAAAATTAGGCATATTTTCATATAAATGAGGATTGACCAAAAAATCTTTGTTTAAATCTAGTGGTAATAAGTTAGTGTTAGTGGTGTATATATTAGTGGTAATAAAGAAAAGCTCCATAAATGTTGAAATAAAAGCGCCAAAAACGTCAAAAAAAGCATTAAAAATGTCAAAAAAGTGGCAATTTCCAATTGGTCTTTAATTGATTGATCACAGTTTTGTACAAACTGATTGAATTGATCGGTTTAAGGAGTCCCAAATATCAATCTCGGTGTAGCAAATCTTTGCTGCCGGGGGCCCTGATAGCAAGACCCGCTCAGCCCTGGTTTACAATCTAGATCTTGGAATCCCTACAAGGGGCCCACCAGAGGATCTCAGGCTACACTTAGGCTCATAAATCAATCCTTTACATACTCTCACGGCCTTCAAAAGTGATAATTAAAATCTCAAAATGGATAGACTAGAAGCTCCGTAAAATACAGAAGGAAATGATCAAAGAATAGTGAGAAAGGTCCCATTTAAACTGGTCTGTTTCTGCTCTCTCTCAGGCACTTCAGGCTAATATTCTTATCACTTTTTATTGCTATTATTCCATTCCAAAGACTGTAAATAGTTCAAAATGCCTCCTCAGAGTTTTAGCTCTCTCCCCACCAGATGGATGTGTTTCAGATCACAGTTACAGCCAGAGTTGGCAAGTCCGTCCCAAATGTGGTTTTATGATCTGCAGTCGGAGCGCCAGTGATGGCATGCGTGTGTGAGTTTGTGCCGACTGAAACATTTTGAAGCTCTACTTCCCTGGTGTTTTGTTCATGGAATCTGCTCAATTGTTATGTCAGGGTTGTTGTTGTTGTTGTTGTTTGCAGGGCTGGTGCAGTAAAGATGCAGGCTGCTGCCGTGGCTCTGACTCTGCTGAGTGTGTTCATCAGCCTGGGCCGCTTGTCTGCTCACCGGGCCAAACCAAACCAGACACAGAACCACAACGACTCAAACACTCCCAATCAAGAGACAGAACCCAAGACCAAGAACCAGCCGCACATCATCTTTATCCTCACAGACGACCAGGTGTGTGCGTGCGTGTGTGTTCTTGTTTAACTACATTTGTGGGGTCCAAAGAACAAACAAAGATAGTGAAACGCACTATGTGTGTGTGTGTGTGTGTGTGTGTGTGTGTGTGTGTGTGTGTGTGTGTGTGTGTGTGTGTGTGTGTGTGTGTCACATCTCCTCTACGAATCAAATATGAAATATACAGTCTATTATTAATTAGTTAATATAATTAATTACCCCCAGGACAACATATGGGATAATGTTTACATAACAACAGAGGATTTCCTACATCGCACACCACAAATTCTCCACAATTTAATTGTTTTATTATGGCATATAATTGGGTACAAGCGGCCGAAATGGGTTTCCTCAGGAGGGTGGCTGGTGTCTCCCTTAGAGATAGGGTGAGAAGCTCAGTCATCCGTGAAGGAGTAGAGCCGCTACTCCTTTGCGTCGAAAGGAGCCAGTTGAGGTGGTTTTGGGCATCTGGTAAGGATGCCCCCTGGGCACCTCCCGAGGCCTCGGGGAAGACCCGGGACTAGGTGGAGGGATTATATCTCCAACCTGGCCTGGGAACGCCTCGGGATCCCCCAGTCGGAGCTGGTTAATGTGGCTCGGGAAAGGGAGGTTTGGGGTCCCCTGCTGGAGCTGCTGCCCCCGCGACCTGACCCCGGATAAGCGGACGAAGATGGATGGATGGATATAATTGGAAAAGTAGGCCAAGTTAACAGTTATTGCATATTTTATAGCAGTAAAATATGTTCCCCTTTATGAGGGAATAAAATAATGAAAACCCTGAATCAATTAATTGATTGATCACAGTTTCGTCCTGAACCTGGCCACAGTACATCTCTGTCATGTATACATACAGTATACAGATCAGGAAATGGCTCCTACATCCAGGGAGATATGGAATCAGAGGGTCTGTGACCATCTGGGAGAGAGTATCACAGAGGGGAAAAAGGACTTGCCCAAGTAGTATTTAAACCGTCAAGTTAATTCTGTCCCTGCACATGGAAAGGCCAAATGTTCGGTGTAAATCATCCAAACATTCAACAGAACTCTGTCATGCCTCTAACGCAGGGCTTCAACGACATCGGCTACCACAACCCGACCATCAAGACTCCCACTCTGGACAAGCTGGCGGCAGAGGGCGTGACGCTGGAGAACTACTACGTTCAGCCCATCTGCACGCCGTCCCGCAGCCAGCTCCTCACCGGCAGGTACACAGCAAAGTTCAATATTTACGGTGTAACAGATAAAACATGTCATGGAGCATTATCACATGAGAAAACTGCTCTATATTCTTATGCAAGGATGAGAACATGGATATGAATTGCCAGCAATAAGGGTTTTTCTTTTAAAGAGCTCATATTATGCTTTTTGTCTTTTTCCCTTTCCTTTATTGTGTTATATATCTTTTTGTGCATGTTATAGTTTTACAAAGTGAAAAAGCCCAAAGTCCCCCCCCAAAGGGACTTACCATCTCCAACAGAAAACACTGTTCACAAACTGCTCCAAACAGCTCTATTGTAGTCCAGCCTTTACTTCAGAGACAAACGTGGTCACTTTGGAACACACGTTATAATGCTCGCCTAGCTGCTAGCATGGCACGCCCTCATACTCTGCTTCTGACTGGCTAGTAGTCCTTACCTAGGTACTGTCAGGACACGCCCTCATACTCTGCTTCTGACTGGCTAGTAGTCCTTACCTAGCTACTGTCAGGGCACGCCCTCATACTCTGCTTCTGACTGGCTAGTAGTCCTTACCTAGCTACTGTCAGGGCACTCCCTCATACTCTGCTTCTGACTGGCTAGTAGTCCTTACCTAGGTACTGTCAGGGCACGCCCTCATACTCTGCTTCTGACTGGCTAGTAGTCCTTACCTAGGTACTGTCAGGGCACTCCCTCATACTCTGCTTCTGACTGGCTAGTAGTCCTTACCTAGGTACTGTCAGGGCACGCCCTCATACTCTGCTTCTGACTGGCTAGTAGTCCTTACCAAGCTACTGAGCATGTGTGACTCCCAACAAAGATGTTACAGCAGTGAGATGTCTCACTCTGTAGCTAAAACAGAGAGCTCAACACACAGGGTGAAAAGAGGAGCTGCAGCAATGTGCAGTACAACAAAAATATGGTGTTTTTTAAAAATCAAACCATGTAAACCTATTCTGGTACAACCTCTAAATACAATTATGAACCTGAAAATGAGCATAATATTAGGTCTTTAATAAGGATGGAACATTGAACAGTCAAACGCAGAACATTTATCACAAAAGCTAAAAAGAAATCTGCGTTATGTTCATGTTCTTTTCTTCTTTACAAAGTAAATAAATGTCAGACTTAAATGTCTCATGATATATTGTCTCTAGAAGTGTATTATCCAACTTTTGTTGTTGTTGTTGTTAGAGAAGGACAAGAAAATCCCAATACTCAATGCTATCTAATCACAATAAATGAAAATCACAATGCAAATCCAATCAGCAGCCATGTTTGGTGAAAGAATTGAGTCGGGACAAAAGCATATCACCCCAGCCCTCTGCAGTCTGGTAGAAAGCCAATAACAAGTCTGTTTTTTCCCTCCAGATATCAGATCCACACAGGACTCCAACACTCCATTATCAGACCCAGCCAGCCCAGCTGTCTGCCTGCACACATGGACACTCTGCCTGAGAGGCTGCGCCAGGCCGGCTACACCACACACATGGTCGGCAAGTGGCACCTGGGCTTCTACAGGTGAGGGAAGACCAGGAGCATCTATTCTATGGTCACTATTAAACAATAACTTCACCCTAACCTCAACACTCACGTTGCCCCCCCCCCCGCGCGCTCCGACATGTACCGGTTTAATAACATCGACCATTCTCTGGGATATGTTTTCATGCTAATTGAATGTGACCAGTTTTAGGGCAAACAGCTAATTAGCTTATAACGCTAGTCATCGGGGCACGGATAAAGTACACTACATTTCTTTCCAGAGCAGCTCCACTCAAAAAGAAGAAGAAAAAAAAGAAAACAGAAAAGTACACACTGAGTTAGACAACAATTACACGTTTAGGACAAAGATAAAGACATCAACGGCCATGACAAAGAAACATGTTTCATGATATCCTCAGATCCAGATCTTAATCAGCAGCACACTGATGTTGGTTTAGCAACAGGATAGACTGATGTATAAACGAGTTCTTAAGCCTGTTGTGTCTGAACGAAGGGACTCTAAATCGCCTGTTAGAAGGCAAAAGTTGGTATTCACAGTTTAAAACATGCATGGATTCAGAAGAGATGCTGTTAGCAAGCATGAGCATGCTCTTCCTGTGGATTGTTTGAAAGGAGTGTGGAACAGGTTGACCAATGAGCTTAGCGCAAACTTTGAGTTGATTAGGCAACACTATTCTTCATCTGCTCATTGCCAACTACTTCACTCAGCTTTTCATTTCTTTATTCCCAACGAGTCAGAAATTTAAATGTTGAATATTTGATCATTTAGTTGATGTTGCCATACTGGAAACAGTTTGTATGAGGGTTGAAAAGCCTGCTGTCATAAAGAAAGGGAAGACGCATACTCATTTAAATGTGGAGTAAATGGCGCACACATTCAGACTATCTCTCCTCAAAGGGATTCATAGTGTAAACATGAAAAAAAATTATTGTGCCAACAATTAAAAAAAAGAGCGTTTGAGAGAGAAGTTAAAACTCTGCTTACTTTTCCACCTCGACACACCTGCCAATCACTGCATGAAGTGGGTGTGGATGTTGGAGAGTAGTTTGGAAAGTTACAGAAATTGCCGGACTCAGCCCCCACCCCACCGCCAGTGTGTGTGTGTGTGTGTGTGTGTGTGTGTGTGTGTGTGTGTGTGTGCGTGTGTGTGTGTGTGTGTGTGTGCATGTGTGTGTGCATGTGTGTGTGTATGTCTGTTCATGTGTGTGTGTGTGTGTGTGTGTGTGTGTGCATGTGTGTCTGTTCATGTCTGTGTGTCTGTGTGTGTGTGTGTGTGTGTGTGTGTGTGTGTCTGTCTGTCTGTCTGTCTGTGTGTGTGTGTGTGTGTGTGTGTGTGTGTGTGTGTGTGTGTGTGTCTGTTCATGTCTGTGTGTGTGTCTGTGTGTGTGTCTGTGTGTGTGTGTGTGTGTGTGTGTGTGTGTGTGTGTGTGTCTGTCTGTGTGTGTGTGTGTGTGTGTGTGTGTGTGTGTCTGTTCATGTCTGTGTGTCTCTCTGTCTGTCTGTCTGTGTGTGTGTGTGTGTGTGTGTGTGTGTGTGTGTGTGTGTGTGTGTGTGTGTGTGTGTGTGTGTGTGTGTGTGTGTGTGTGTGTGTGTGTGTGTGTGTGTGGGTTAGGGTTAGGGGTTAGGGTTCCGGCAAGCACTGTGGTTAAAGCATGCAGACACCAAGTCTGCATCCTTAACCCTAACCCCTAACCCTTTAGCCTTGCCCCGCCTTGTGGAACACCACAACAAACTGCTAGTGCTAGAAAGGGTTTTATGAAAATGAGCATCTAGTACATGAATATATGCCTTGTCTTTTCAGTCATTGTGGTCATCTAAAACAAGAAATAATCCTGGTAAAAAGCACGCAGCGTTGCAGTTCACTTCATTTATGCCAAGCATCCACTAGAAGACTGTGAAAAGGCTCCATCTCACATCTAAAGACTATCTTGCATAACATCTCTGAGTTTTTAGTCTCAGACTAAAAGATTTTACTACCAAGACTTCAAACTTAGGATAGTATCAAACACAATTTTTGATCCAAACAGGAAAAAGACTTAAGACAGCATGGGCTGACTTTTATGACCACCTTACACTTAACGGTTGAGACGACAGGAGCTCGGCATTAGTTGAACCGTCACTGAAACAGCTGGTTGATAAAGGTTTGAAACCCAAATAAGCAAAAGAGATGAAGCATCTTCTCAACGCTGTTCAAAAGTAGTAGTGATCATACTGTGATTTGTAGTTTGTTATTCCACTAGAAGCACAATGCAGTGTACTGTTTTCATGGCTGGGTCCCTGTTTTGTCTGTTTGGCGTTCACATTCCTGCCCTCGATTTGACACTATTCCACTGATCGCTGAATGTAATACTCAAAGAAATGCACAACAAAACAATCACAGCTAGATAAACAATACCGGTTTTAAAACTTAAAAAAAAATCAAATGTCTGTGCAAATAGTTCAACATTTTTAGGACAAGGACCCCTGAGCTGAAAAAGCGACAGAGCAGGTGCCCCTTAGGCTACAATATATAATGTATAAAGTTATAAAGATGCATATTAAACTGGTCCTACAATAACGTGTAGGGCGGCCTAGAGCCTTCAGATATATCTTTTTTATGGTGCATAGTGCATTTAAATTCTAAGCTATTAAAATAATAATTGTTGGAGCGGTCTCTAGCTCACCCAGTAAGAGCGTTCGCCCCATGTTGGCTGAGTCCTGCAGCGGCCCGGGTTTGTATCCGACCTGCTGCCCTTTGCTGCTTGTCGTCCCCCATCTCTCTCCCCCTTTCATGTCTATCTGATGTCACTATAATAAATAAATAATAAATAATCTAAAAAAAAAATAATATTATTATATTATCAATAAATTGTTGACATGAATATATTTATACATAATGTTAAAATGTGGAACAGTGAATCCTTAAGCTTAACTGTATCTGTGGATGGCTTCCTTACCTATAGTATAATGGATATTTTCCGACATATATATATATATATATATATATATATATATATATATATATATATATATATATATATAGGGTTGGGTACCGAAACGCAAATTTCGGTTCCTCATTTCGGTTCCAACTGAAATATTTTCCCTCTGTCGCTCCGGACAGCGGCATACTCTTTTTTTCTTTCTCCCTTTTCTGCCGAGTGGCGCACATGCCCACCTAAGTACTTAAAAACGTTAGTAATTTGTTAAATTTAAATAAGTTTCAATTTAAAAAAAACTCCATAAAAGAGCCTCTCTTTGACGTCATTTTTCAGTTTTTCAAGAATCAGTTTAGGCATCGGAATCGTTTTAAAAGTAAAACGAAAAATCCAAATGGTACCCAACCCTATATATATATATATATATATATATATAGATATTTAAACTATCAAACAATAATTTGGTGGCCCCCTGCAGCAACTCTGAGGACCCGGACCCCCTGTTGAAGATCTCTGGTTGAAGCTGCTAGTGTAGAACAGTATAATAGAAATGTGATGCTCAGGTAACTTCATCTGTCTTCTTTCCTCCAGGAAGGCATGCCTGCCCACCAGAAAGGGTTTTGACAGTTTCTTTGGTTCTCTAACAGGAAGTGTGGATTACTACAGGTAAAAGTGTATTATTATTATTATTATTATTATTATTATTATAATAAGAGTAGGGATGCACCAAACCCAGATTTTTGGGGTTCGGCTGAATACTGAATCCACTGGTTAAGATTCTGCCGAATCTGAAACCGAATACCAAATCCTCCTCTCATCCTCAGTCCATGAACACAGTAAACTCATTAATGAAGTAAACAGTGACTGTCCTTCCTTTGCTGTACCTGAAGTTGCTGCATTTTGGCTGCTGTCTGTAGATTCCTTCATGCACAACTCGTATTCTTTCGGATGTTTCATACCAAATGTTGTAACAGCGGTGATGTTGTGTATTGTTTAGGGTCCTTTAAACAAAGATAAATCAGCATTGTAAATTGAACATGTAGCTGGACTTGAATGGCCTTCTTTTGACTGAAAGTACTGCCAAACTACACTTTTTCTGCTACAGAGTTCCATTTCCACTTTCTCACAGCCTACTGCATTGAATGCTCCACCTACGTAAACACCTTCCTGTAATCAACGGTGGCGTCATTACGTCGACCAGCGTGACCAGAGTGCAAGCGTAGGGTTCGGTTCGGTGGAAAAACATTCTAAGGTTCGGCAGAAACCGAACCCCGTCAAAAAGCCCAATATTCAGCCGAATCTGCAGCCGAATCCTGGATTCGGTGCATCCCTATATAAGAGTGAACCAGGACTGATTAGAATTTTTGTTGTCCCTATATGTTTCTATGACTAACATGTCTCCATCTGTCTCCAGTTATGGGTCCTGTGATGGCCCAGGCTTGTGTGGGTATGATCTCCATGACGATGAGGGCGTGGCGTGGGGCCAGGAAGGGAAATACTCCACCACGCTGTTCACGCAGAGAGCTCGCAAGATCCTGGAGAGTCACGAGCCCACGGACAGGCCGCTCTTCCTGCTGCTCTCCCTCCAGGTATCACACTGTGAGAAACCTCTCTGGAACAAGATTCAAGTTTAAGTCCCTTAAAATCAGGGCAGAAGGAGAGAAAATATCTTCTTTTTTTTCATGAATAGTTGCAGAGAATAGGTCAAATACAGTTAGTTTATGTCTGGGTGTGAGGGAGTCCGAAACGTTGGAATAACATTGAGGCCACATTAAAGTCGTTGTTGTCTATGAGCCTCAGAATCTTATTTACAGACTGTTTGGCCCACATGGACTTTCAACCACATTTAATTAAACGCAGGCCAGACAGAAAATGTAACTTAGGGTGTTTTCACATATAGTCCTCTTTAAACGAACCAAACTCAGTCCTCTTAAAGAGGAAACCAACAGAAAAGGGACTCAGTTTGTGTTCCCGGTGTCAGT
The DNA here is from genome assembly GCF_008315115.2 of Sander lucioperca. Lineage (NCBI taxonomy): Eukaryota > Metazoa > Chordata > Actinopteri > Perciformes > Percidae > Sander > Sander lucioperca. The sequence continues at coordinate 17,654,691 of NC_050181.1, forward strand.
TTACTTGAAAGAAGACTCAGTTCTCTTTGTGGTCCACTTCAGCTCTGACAGGGCCTCAAAGCTAAAATACATAAAAGGCTAAAGGAACCTGAAAGGTGTCTTGTTCACAATGCACAGGTGAAGAGAACTGCAACCCAGTCTTAAAGGGAACCGTACTCAGACCATCTCCCGAGGAGTCCTGAGTACGGTTTGTTTTAGAGGGGTCTGAGGGCCAGATGTACATTTGTCAATGTAGCGTTATCAGTGCCATGGCTAACCCGCAGAAAGCTCACTCTGTGATACTTCAGCTTACGTATATTTACGCATATTTACCAAACCTGCAGTTCATCGTGTAATCAGTGCCTTTTTCCGCCCACTATACCGTAAATTGCGCTGTAGCAAAGTGTTAAGTACTGGTGCTATGATACGGCTGAGTGCAGACTGAGATATTACCACTGCTGATGCTCTGACTGTTTGAAATGATCCTGATGCCAATATTTGTAATGTAACAAGGAGTTTAACAACTGCTGGAATGGAATGTGAGTAATGGAACGTTGAGTCGGAGATTCAACGTCATCTTTGATTTCAGCACGTCTCCTTGGCCTATCTTCGTTTTGCTCGGATTACTGCTGCCATTTCACCAGGAGGCATATGCGAAGAAACCCACTTGCGCCTGGTTTACACCTGCTTTTAAGAGGCGGAGAATTTTCACTGCAAAATAGAGGCATGCTGTCACGGGCGGTTTTTGTACATACCGCGGAATACATAATTAGGTACACTTTACGCTTCCCCTCCCATCTCTTTATGAGAAACTCCCACTTTCCCCTTGGCCCTCCCGTGAATGCATATGCATGACACGGAAAAGCACAATTTGCCATTTTAGTTCATGCGACAGGCAGTCTGCGATTTTACCTCGATGCGGCCTGTTTGTACATACCTCGCCATGCTTTTACGCGCACGTTGCAAAACAAATACGCCTGAAGTGGACACAAAAAGCGTTAGTACATCTGGCCCTGAGTCCCTTTGGAGTGTTCACATCTGCGCAAAAAATGCTGACTAAAAGGTCTGAGTTTTTTTGGAGGGCTGAAATTGACCAAGAGTAAACTCAGAGGAGTTATATTTATTGATTGTTGATTTTGTGTAGAGCCATGTTCATTTGATGTGAAGTTTTAGTGGTTTGAGAAAATCTAGCTGATGTCCTGACAAGGAACAGCAAAACAAAGGACTGTTTTACATCCCATTTTCACCAGTAGGGACAAGGGAGAACACTGAGTTCCAACTTAAGTAAGTGTTGCGGGGCATTCTGGGAAATCACATGATGAAAAAGTTGTAGTCCTTACCTAGGTACTGTCAGGGCACGCCCTCATACTCTGCTTCTGACTGGCTAGCAGAGATGGCAAAAGTACTCACTTCCCGTACTCAAGTAGAAGTACAGATACTTGTGTTAAAAAATACTCTGGTAAAAGTAGAAGTACTGATTTAACTTATTTACTCAAGTAAAAGTAACAAAGTACAGGCTTGGAAATTTACTTAAAGTATAAAAGTAAAAGTAGCTTTGCGAATGACAACCATTTTTTATGCAAAGATACCTGGACCACACAAATGTTACTAGAGTGCAAGCTGAGAAACGTCAGTGGACATGGAAAAAAGGCTTTTTATATGCCATTGCCTACATTTTAAATGGATGTCTGCCAACACTTGTGTCTGCCAATATGTCTAAAACATTGCATATATGATTATTGTGACAGAGACTGGGACTTCAGGTTAATAAGATTCTGACTGAGTAGCAAGATATTAATTCAGTTGTGATTCTGTGAGAATTCACAGATCCAGTTTCTCTTTTTTAATCTTTCCCTTAACATTTAAAGGAATCTACATGTATGTGTGTGTGCTCAAATATGGCTTCTGGAAAGAAAATAAAGGATAAAATATGAATTACTAAACATACATTTATTAAGTTCCCCATAGTTGCGCAGCACATTGGCCAGGAGTCATTCTTGATGCCTATTATCTCAAACATCTCTCTCAGATAAGGCCATGGATGTCTTGCTGCTTGTCTGCCGATTTCTTCATTTTCAATCATGTTGCCATCCATACTACTATGTGCTAACGTTACCACCATCAAGATGCAATGATTTTCCACGAATGAATGCAAAATGCAGCCAAATCTGTCAAGTGCAACGTACAGCATATTCCCATCCAATTAGATTGAATGTGGTATTGATGACGTGGAAATAACGGTAACTCCAGTGAAATTATTTGAAACTTGTTAGTAAGAACTAAATTTGGACTGTATTTAAAGCTGATTCTGGTTTCCAACTTCGCCCCAGGTGTGTCTGTTAAAACACGGACGGAGACAACTTACAACCTAGGTAACAGGTGAAGAACACAAACAACAAAATCACTAGCTAACTTACTTTAAATTTGCAAGAACTATAGACCAATACAACAACAGGCTTAAATGAACTGACAACATAAGTTATACGACTTATAGTTCTTAAGGACGCACACACACGATCTCAACTGATCAGGGCTGGACTGGGACAAAAAATTGGCCCTGGCATTTTTGGCCCAGGCGGCCCACACCCCCCGTGATTGGTCAGACACATTCCCTGCAGACAGTCCTCTTAAAATATGCGTGCATTCTCTGATATGAGTTGCCTAGTGTTCTGCGTTCATGTGATAGTTTTGGATCCTTCAAGAGGGGTCTCAAGACTTATCTGTTGGTCTTACACTTAAATTATTTATTAATTCTTAGAGTTATGATTTGTATATTTATGGTATTTGTTTATTTTTTTATTATTGATATTTGATATGGTATTGCCATTATTGTTATTATTACTATTTTGCTTGATATTGGCTTAGCAACTTTAAAAACTGTTTTCTGTTCATTTTAACTATTGTAAGATTGTCGCTTTGGACAAAAGTGTCTGCTGAATACAATAACCATAACCATAACCCTTCCCAAAAGCTACAATAAAGCTGAGAGTAGTATATGCCCTGGAAAAGAGCACCAATACATGAGAAGCTAATTAAGCAATTCAAGGAACACTGATGCTTGTATCAACACTGATTTTATAGATCACACAGACTGTCAGCTACCCAACAGGCCAACCGCTAGCATTTTCAATGTAAGCTTAAGCAGTTAAGTTACCTGACAGCCACTAACTTTAATGTTACAGCCAAACTGCTTGTTGTCGTTATGACATGAGGCGCACATAACGTGCGCGCACACACACACACACACACACACAGCCTCCCTCCCTTCCTGAGAGTCCCTGTTAATTTGCCTACTCCTTACCACATCGTCATCTACTCTCTCTTCCATCTTTTCCTCACTCGCTCCCCTGGCCCTGTCATGGTCACTCTCCTCCTGATCGGCTTCTTCCCTGTCATGATGTTGTTTCTGCTTCTCTGTATAGCCAGCCACCTCTCCTCCTTCCTCTACTTCAGGTAATGCTGATGTTGAAGCAGCTACTACAGCCCCAAACATGTCAGAAATGTTGGCACATTTTGAGGAATCCGCCTGTAGATTCTTATTCTTTTTCTCCCGTAATTTCTCGGCACCTCCCTTGCGCTTTGGTGGTCGTTCATCCATTTTAACGTGGATGCTAAACTTCCAGCATAACTATCACAGCTCGTGTCTCAGGGCCGGGAGGCGTGGCACTGGCCCTAGTGGGATTCGTAAATTTGCGGCCCGCTAGGAGTTCTTTATGGGCCGGCGCGGCCCAAAAATGCGTCGGCCCACCGGGAAAATGCCAGTCCAGCCCTGCAACTGATTATCCTCCGGACAGCTAGTCTCTTTTTATTTTTGCTCCGTGTGGCGCGCGCGCCCGCTCGCGGTGTGAGGCGCGTGTCTGTGCTATTCTCCGTCATGACGACCTCTTGTACAAAACTAAAGTAACGAGCCAATTTTGTAAAATGTAAGGAGTAGAAAGTACCGATATTCATGTTAAAATGTAAGGAGTAAAAGTAAAAAGTCGCCACAAAAAAATATAGTAAAGTAAAAATATCTGAAAAATCTACTTGAGTACAGTAACGAAGTATTTGTACTTCGTTACTTCCCATCTCTGCTGGCTAGTAGTCCTTACCTAGCTACTGTCAGGGCACGCCCTCATACTCTGCTTCTGACTGGCTAGTAGTCCTTACCTAGGTACTGAGCATGTGTGACTCCTAACAAAGATAGAACAGAAGTGAGATGTCTCACTCTGTAGCTAAAACAGAGAGCTCAACACACAGGGATGTGTTGCAGCAATGTGCATTACAACAAATATATGGTGTTTTTTGAAAATTAAACCACATAAACCTATTCTGATATAACCTCTAAATACAATTATGAACCTGAAAATGAGCATAACATGAGCACTTTAAGTTCTGCACCAATAGATAAAAAAAGAAATACAAATAACCAATTAAAAAAATGATGAAATCAAGTGTACAAAGTGAACCCATTGTAAATGCACTGTGTAAATGTATTTCTCCAGGCAGTTCACACTCCTCTCCAGATCCCCAAGTCCTACATCTATCCGTATCGCGGCATGGCCAACGTCGCCCGGAGGAAGTTTGCTGCCATGGTGTCCACGGTGGACGAGGCGGTCCGAAATGTCACCTACGCTCTGAGAAAGTACGGATACTACCGGAACAGCGTTATCATCTTCTCCACCGACAACGGCGCCCAGCCCTTCACTGGAGGGAGCAACTGGCCGCTCCGAGGCCGAAAGGTACAAATACCTTATATATTTTGCATTCTGTACATCAATTTCACTGCAGAATTCAGTTTTAATAATATCTCCTACTTGCCAGCACAAAAACAAATTCACCTTGACTTTTTGTCGTTCTTTTGTTGTTTTTTAAAGTTACAGAAACATGTATGCAGTCCTTCTAATGCCAAATAAGGAGGAGTTTACCTATTAGTATGAGATGTTTAAATAACATTTATCTTGGATTCCCCCCCCCAAAAAATAAAGTAATACTCATAACATTCTCCTCAAGTGCCTGCAGATATTCACATGATGTGATATAAAATGATGCTGTGAATTATCAGTGGTGCATATAGAGATCTCGGCCAACTAACGGGACTGGCTTTGCCAACTGTAGCTGAACCTCCTGCCTGTGTTTCCAGGGTACGTATTGGGAAGGTGGAGTCCGTGGCGTGGCGTTTGTTCACAGCCCCCTGTTGAGACGCAGGAGACGGGTCTCCAAAGCTCTGCTCCACATCACCGACTGGTTCCCCACACTGGTGGGCCTGGCCGGGGGAAACACCAGCCAGGTCAGTGCAACTCACTACCTTTATTTGAACATTGTAGCAGGACTCGCTGCCATTGTGGGTTACCCTCGGCATAGTGTCGCATTGCCAGACCTTCCTCCACAGCGCTGCGGAGGAAGGGTGGCAGGTGGAAGGAACTTGTTTGGTTCAAAAGTAGTTTTAGTCGTGCAACAGAAAACTCAGATTGGACAGATAGTCTAGCTAGCTGTCTGGATTTACCCTGCAGAGATCTGAGGAGCAGTTAACCATAGTCCTCACAAATCCACCAGAGTTTAGAACGCCAACATAAAGGAAGCTCAAAGCAACGGATATCCGGCTTAAATGAGTGAAATCTGGCGGAATTTCCGTCGGCAACGGAGCAATCTTGGAAGTGGAACGTCGTTGATATAGACTACCCTCAGCTCAGATCACAGCCAAGACAGACAATTTCCAAGCAACAGTATTTATTTTGACTGCTCACACACTTTAAACATAACTTTCCAATCATAAACGGCGCGCCCCTGTCTGCCCGGATACTGCCCGTTGCTCACAACTTTATAACAAAGAACAAACAGAACAATATCTCACAGCCCAGTCATCTGAAGAGAGAGTGTAATTAGTACAACAACAATCAGCTGAGACAATTAACTCACCTGGCACTGCTCTCATCGTGAGTAACCCCACACCTGTCTCTACTGCAGCTGATTGCAGACCACGCCCACCTCTACAAACATATGTAGCTAATATGTTATTTGTCCCATTTTTAGCACTTTTGAACGTTGTCTTTGTACTTCATTTTTTGCTTGTAACTTGTATGCTTTCTTAGCCAGGTCTCTTTTGTATCAGGATATTAAAGGGTAAATAATACCATGGGAAAGGCACTCTCACTCTGAGTGCATTAGGCCCCATTCAGACGTCAGCCGTCGGACGATTCGGCAGAAAAGCAGGTCTTTCCATTCATTTTGAGTGGGGGTGTGCGTTTAGGTGGGGGTTGAAAAAAAAAAAAAAAAACGCAAAAAAAAAATACAGCGGGCCTGCAGCAAAAAGTTGAGACGGTCTCAAATTTTAGAGAAACGCAACCCGACATCACGCTGCGGTGGCCAGTCATGGAACCGGAGATCAGACTGGTCGGTGAGTTTTGAGGCTGAGAGCATCCCGTACAGGAAACGGGAAACATCACTGCCTCTATCTCTGCCACAAGAACGTTTCAAAACACTATGAGGGTAAAAAAAAATGACACACGAGAACTGAATCACTCGGGAGTTTGTGTAATAGCTGAATGTTTCCTGCAACAACAAAGCACTCGCTATATCTCGCTGCGGCAAATCGCCAGATCGCTGTTTCCCCGTCTGAGTGCATCCTTACCCCCATTTTCCACTGTGCTGCATTCTGGCTGCGTTCCGTTTTTGTTCTGTCCTCCGCCACGCGCCATACCACACCGGGAGCGTCTCAGAAGCGGAGGGGGGGCAGAGCAAGTTGCAGCAGATCAAGTATCAATCATCACATCCATACATATATTAAATAGATAAAAAAAATATATTAGGATTGGCATCTGAACCATTTTTTCAGTGCCTGCTTAAAACCTCCTAAATTACCTAAATTACTCTTAACTCCAGGAGGTACAAAATCAGTAGAGCTGCCCCTGGTGGAGTAGCTGTGAACATCTCTCACTCTGTTAAAATAATTGATTCAGTATTTGGGGACAGCCCCATGTACAGTCCTATGTACCATGCACAGGTGAATCTGAGAGACTCGATCTTCTACTTTCAACCACCCCATAGTCTCAAAATGAGAAGTGTCTAGATGAGATCTCATGGGGAGGTTCAGAATAAGCCTTATAACCTTATGACATTATTCATTGTCACGGTTAGAGCTGAATGTGAAGCTCCGTCTACATTAACCGTCATTTTGGCCTCAGACTTTACCAGATTACAGCGCTACTGTAAAACTGTCTATCTACTATCATGTAGATACATTTGCTCTTGACCTATTATGATAAGTGCACAACTGGCTACATATACACTTTGTGTTTTAGTTCATGAATTACTTGTATTGGCAAGTCAGTGCAGTCTGTGTACAGCTGCCAAAAAGCCTTGTTGTCATAGTATGCAAGTAGGTTTCCATTGCCAAAGCAGATAAACAAAGATAAACAATCGACAGTATCTGACTAATCCAGAAGCTCAATAGCCACTATTACCAAAGAAATTCATTATTATTTCTGTGTGGTAAATTAATGAATTCATTATATTAGAGTATTTCTTCTGGCACCATTAATGCAGGGAACACGTGGATTGTAATCAGAGTTTTCCAGTTCCTGCTGGCACACATTAGAGCTTTTCCTTTCTATAGTGTAGTGTATTTGTTTCCCTGTCAGAGTCCCGGCCTGGATGGTTTCGATGTTTGGCCCACTATCAGCGAGGGGAAGGAGTCACCTCGTCAGGAGATCCTTCACAACATCGACCCTCTGCACAAACCCCCCGCTCAGACCATGAAGTGGGACGTCAGCACAGAGCAGGCATCAGGTGACTACCAAAATAAAACGTCAAAAGGTGGCGTACTAAAAGCTACTTCAGTCAGGGCGTCACAACATTTCACTTGTGAGATAAATTACAAAACTGCACATGCATGGCAGTAGGCTGGTAACTGGGGATACATTTGTCGTACTGTGTATTTAGTGGAAACAGCATGGGGAGTGATAAGCAGGGTAGTTCAAAGGCATCATTACATTTAACTTTTTCTTGTTGATCAAGCTTTTCACCGCATCTCACGGTGTCATTGCTCAATTGTCATGAATATTAGTGATATATATTTATTCAAGTATATGGAATATTTGTATCAATTCTTACCTTGCACTTTTAATGTAGCGCCATCAGGTCAAATATTTAATGTTTCCAACCTTTTATGTACAAATACCTGCAAAAACTCATGATGACATTCAGCCTCAGCTGTACTTTGTGTTTAGTGGAAATGTTAGCATGCTCCTACATTAAACTGAGATGGTGACAATGGTGAGCATTATACCTGCTAAATATCAGCATATTTATTTATTTTTTATATTATATTTATTGGAATTCTTTCAAAATTGACACACCATAACACCACATACATAACCTACCATACACATATACATAACTCTTATCAGGATATCAGGATCTACATACTGTATATGCACGTGTACCTGTACACACCTATACACATACACACACATACAACCATGTTTAAGAGAAAAAAAAGAAACAATACAGTAGCATGAATCAGTTACTTGGTAGACTTCTGGGTAGATGATTCTCAAGGTATTCAGTAAATTGTCCCCATAGTTTGTAGAAGCTCTGAATGTTCCCCTTGTTGGCGTGTTAGTTTTTCCATGGCTAAGCAGTTGGAGAGGTTCTTAAACCATAATCCCACTGAAGGTGCCTCAGTGCTCTTCCATGAGGTAGTAATACAGTGTTTAGCCTGTAGTGAACATACATTGATTCTTTTTTTATGAGCACTTGACAGTCTTGTCTCTAGTGGAAAAAGACCAAGGATGAAAATCTTTGGGCACACAGGTAGCGTAACAGAGGTAATGTCAGACAAAGTCTGTGCAACCTTCTCCCAGAATTCTCTAATTTGTTAGCAGTTCCACACAATGAAATAGTGTACCCTCTTCTAGGCCACATTTAACACATAGGTTTGGGTTATTCTTATTAAAACGATGCAGGAGGGAAGGAGTTATGTAAGTGTGCATAATCTATTTAAATGGTATTAGTTTAAATTTGCTGTTGATAGTCTGTGTCTGAGCTGTTCTTCCAGTCTACTTCAGAGATTTCCCTGCTCAGGTCGCGTGACCACTCCAGCCTTTTGCTATTTGAGGATTCTTCAGGATTATCCACAAACAATTTATATAGGAGGGACACCTGGCCACGGCCCAAATATCAGCATGTTAGGGTTCAGCTCAGAGCACTGCCTCAGTACATGCTCACAGAGCTGCTGGCGTGTTAACAGACACTTCTTGTTAGACATGCAAACAGCACAGATAGGGAAGTTCTTACATCAGGTTTGCAGAGTGTTTGCCATTTGATGCAAATGCTTAATTTTGAGATGGGTTTATGGCATTTTGAATGCAGTGTTTAATTTTGAGGTAGATGTGAGGCATTTTGTGTGTGCAGTTTTGGGAATTGCATATATAGTTTTGAAAAAAGGAGACATAGTTTTGAAAGCGTGTGTAAGCAGTTAGAAGCAATTGTAATCCCACAACGGGGAAATTCACAGTGTTACAGCAGCAAGGGAGGGGGGGGGAGTACAAGAAGACACTCTAGAGATAAACAAACAATAAATGAATATAAGCAACGAGAATAAATAGTTGTATAGTAAATAAACAAACAGTTGTATTTAACGTTACAATATTGCACAGTCAATTATTGCATGGTTTATCAGTCCTTGTGTGTGTGTGTGTGTAGTCCCTCTTTTATGGAAGAGAGACATTTGGCGCCAAAGAAAGAAGGAGGACAGAAATTAAGATGAAAAGGGAATAAAGTCAGGAGGGATGTATGGCAGGAAGACATCTAAGCAGCAGCTCCTCTTACAGACAACTAAGCAATATAAATATGGAATAAAAGTAATTTGGCTAGTGTTTGCTTCGTATTCCTCATTCGTCTAACTTTTGTGTTTTCTTTGATTTGTCGGTAGGCAAACCCAAAGGCCCAAAGAAGCCAAAGAAGAGGAAGATCCTGAAGCAGAAACCAAAGCAGAAGGCAGCGTTCAGGTTGAAGACCACCAAGAAACCTCGGACGTTTTCCCATCATGCTGCTAAGCCTAAAGCCAAGCCCCTTCCCAAAGCCAAGCTTAAGCCCCTCCCAAAATCCAAACTTAAATCCAAGACCAAAGTCTACCCTCAGAACCAGATAACATCCCATTATAATCCACATCTGAAGTCCCACTCCAGCAAGTCTCCGTCAGTGTCAGGAACATCCCGCCCTAAATCTCAGCCTCACGTCCAATCACGTGTCAAGTCAAAATCCAGACGCAACACATCCCAGAACCTGTCCCGGGCAAGAACACCTCGACCAAAATCCAAGACACAGCCCAAGCTACATTTAAAGTCAAAGTCCAGGCGGACATTATCCCAACACCAGAACATGTCCCAGCCAGGGACGCCGCAGCCAAACCCCCGTCCCACTCCCCAGCTCAGTCTCCAGCCGGTGTGGGACGCGTCGGTCCAGGCGGCCATCAGAGTCGGAGACTGGAAGCTGCTGACAGGAGACCCAGGACACGGAGACTGGGTCCCCCCACAGGTACTGCAACACATTAGGGCTGCTCCATTATAGAAAAAAATGATAATCACAAATTTTTTTGTGTTATCAAGACGCATACTCGCTTTTTAGCGTGTTTATCAATGCCGTTTGGCCTCCATTGACTTACATTACCTTGCGATTGCGTGTGAATTGATGCCGTAGCATGTAGTATGAAATCCACGTAGGGAGGATGGGTCAAACACAGGACTTTCACCCAGGAGAGCAGGGATCGCGTCCTGTGTGTGACGTTTCCTTCGTGTCCAGCGTGTGACGTTTCCTTTCCACGTTTGTTCTTTTCCTAAACCCAACCAGTTCTTCTTTTCCTAAACCCAACCCACGTGTCACGTTTCCTAAACCCAACCGTAGCCTTGCGATAACACGCCACGTGGCTTTAGAAGCTGTGACGTTGCAGAATGCCGTCCGCTGTATAAAGCGTAGACATACACGCGGATAGCTCAAAATGCGTACAGATAACACGCCTTGAAAGTGGCGTGTATGCTTACGCAAAGTCATGGTATCACGTTGGATCCCTAGGTGCTGAAATCCAAATCGCAATCACATTTTATTAATTGCACAGCCCTTTAACACATTCAGACCCATTTTAACTCTCTTCTGTTTCAAACTCATCATGAAGAACATAAATAATCACACACCCTAGTTTAGTTTAGTTTATTGGTTTACACATATACAAATACTACAGATTAATATACACATAATCAATAAAAGATGTGATGGAGAGATGCAAAAAACCCTCAGAAGAGTTTAATCTGGGTTACTCCAGGGTCACTCCAATGCATACTCCAATTAAAATAGAAAGATAAACTAAAATAGTTCTTACAGTGTAAGTTCTAGCTTTCTCTGATGGTAAAGCATTCCATGTCATTTAAACCATCCTCAGGTACTTCCCACCCTCCCTGGACGCTGGTGGAACCTGGAGCGCACCGACTCGGCGCTGCCCAAACCCTCCACCCTGAAAAACGTCTGGCTGTTCAACATCACGGCCGACCCGTGCGAGCGCCAGGACCTGGCCGACCAGAGACCAGAAGTGGTCCAGCGGCTGATGGCCCGGCTCGCCCACTACAACCAAACCGCCGTGCCGGTTTATTTCCCGCCCGACGACCCTCGAGCCGATCCCAGCCGGCACAGGGGGGCCTGGGTGCCCTGGGTGCACGGAGACGAGGGCGAGGAGGGGAAGTACCACGGAGTGTACAAGAAAGGGAAGAACAAGAAGAAAAGGAAGAAGCCCAAGTGCCCGCTGTGCAAGCTGCAGGCGTTCTTTCTGAAACTGAACACCCGGATGATGTCCAATCGGATCTGAGGTGTCGACTCCAGGCGTGAAACCATTGTGTCAAAGACGTTGCATCTTTGTTCTTCCTAAAAACCAGGGAAAAGTGGTAGGCAGGGGAGTTAATTCCACTAAACAACATGTCCTTTCACTGGCTTCACTTTTCTACACGCGCCTCTAAAAATCAAGTCCAACCAGTTTATGTTTTCACTGACTTTTAAAGGGTCAGTTCACTCAAACCACAACATGTTCTCTGATTTATCCCTTGTGATATCTGGCCATGCAGTAGGGCTGAACGATTTGGGAAAAAAATCAAATTGTGATTTTTCTGCCAGATATAGACCTTTTTCACGGCAGACATGTTGACATGTCATAGTAGGAAAAGCACAGGTGTATTCAAAATCTTTCATTCCACTTAGGAGAGGCCCTGGTATTGTGCATGCTGACTCACTGAAATATCTCACTGGGACACTTGATGGAATTGAGCCGTCGTTAAGGTTATCAATTTCAGCTGTGCTTTTCCTACTATGACAAGACAAAATGTCTGTTGTGAAAAAGGCCCATAGCGATTACGATTCGATTTGCGATTATTATTTTTTAGCTACATATTGCACCTTCTACGGTCATGTTAAATAAAGTTAGGACATTTCTGTAAACAATCTGTGATATGTAGCATCATTCCAGCATTTATCTAATGAAAAAAACAGTAAGTATAATAATGAAAAGAGGAATACAAAATGTTAAACCAAATGTTACACCAAACATTCAACTAAATATTTCACATTCGATTGATCGCGGTCTTCGCGATTCAGCTAATCACATTCTTTCAAATAGCGATTTTGATTTGAAAATGATTCATCGTTCAGCCCTACTATGCAGGTACTAAGGTTTGGAGAACGGTTGTCACTTGTACTTGGGTAGAAAATAGTTTCCAATATAAACTCTTGACTTGACAGATAGTAACCCCATTACCCTGTGCATTTTTTTGTGTAGAAAACAGTAGTGATGTGAAAGTATCTGCATGGCGAGATAGTACTTAGAGTGAGCATGAAAACATGTTTGTGATTTGGGTGAACTGATCCTTTGAATTCCTAACTATTCTGGTGGTAACGTGTTTTTTTATTTACTAATGTGACCAATGTTACACTCCTCAGCACCTGATTTATTATGTGATTTTATAAATTGTGTGTCCACTGTTTTCTCATTATTACGTCGGTTATTCCTTTTGAATTGTTGTCACTCACAAACTGACAGAGTTCTTGACACAAGGACCGACGCTGTGTGGCAGTAAGATGTACAGTATGTTCACACTGTCAATGATTTCATTATGTTTCTTTAACTTGGAGCTAACTTAACTTAAAGTGCTCATATTATGCTCATTTTATGGTTCATAATTGTATTTAGAGGTTGTACCAGAATAGGTTTATGTGGTTTAAAAAAACACCATCTTTTTGTTGTACTGTACATTGCTGCAGCTCCTCTTTTCACCCTGTGTGTTGAGCTCTCTGTTTTAGCTACAGAGTGAGACATCTCACTTCTGTTCCATCTTTGTTGGGAGTCGCACATGCTCAGTAGCTAGGTAAGGACTACTAGCCAGTCAGAAGCAGAGTATGAGGGCGTGCCCTGACAGTACCTAGGTAAGGACTACTAGCCAGTCAGAAGCAGAGTATGAGGGCATGCCCTGACAGTACCTAGGTAAGGACTACTAGCCAGTCAGAAGCAGAGTATGAGGGCATGCCCTGACAGTACCTAGGTAAGGACTACTAGCCAGTCAGAAGCAGAGTATGAGGGCGTGCCACACTAGCAGCAGCTATGCGAGCATTATAACGTGTGTTCCAAAGTGACCACGTTTGTCTCTGAAGTAAAGGCTGGACTACAATAGAGCTGTTTGGAGCAGTTTGTGAACAGTGTTTTCTGTTGGAGATGGTAAGTCCCTTTGGGGGGGACTTTGGGATTTTTCACTTTGTAAACATATAACGTGAACAAAAAAGATAAACAACACAATAAAGGAAAGGGGAAAAGCCAAAAAGCATGATATGAGCACTTCAGGATTTGGGTTTTGAAGCAAATGTGCAAATTTTTACATTTGACAGTGAAAGTGCATGATCGTGATAATTATGATTCTATAATTCTGTAACTGTTTTTGTTTGTTGTCTGTCATATGGAACAAAATAGGACGAGGTTTTAATATTTTCACACTTTAAGTTGCACATCCCAGTGACTACAGATGTGTTTCTAATATGTGTTGTCATACACTTGTATTGTGTTGGTTTCCCTTATGTGTTATTGTGGCTGAAACAGGCCTTTGGATACTGTGGCTGTTTGAATGTATTGCCAGTGGCAAGCATATCTTGACTATGAATTTACAGTACGTGTTTTTATTTCACTACGTTTTACTGTGAACAGCAGAAACTGCCATTGGAACATGTCATTTCACAACTTATTCAGCCTTATACAGAACTAATAGTATAATTACTTCAACATTTCTAATCTTTTTTTACATTAAGTGACACAATCCTACAAGACAGACATATTTTAAAACACAGCATTTTATTTAGTTTTCTTTAAATTCAAATATATTCAGTGGAAAGGTTAAGTTATTTAAACTAGGTTTTCATTTGTTTTAAGGAGTAGTCAAAAGAAAAGGGTTAAGATTAGAAGAAAGGGATGGAATAGGTTGACAGATAAATGCTTTAGGAAAACCCCCAAATACTTAAAGGACAATTCTGGCGCAAAATAAACCTAGGGGTTAATAACACGTGTACCGAGTCGACTGTTCTCTGGGATATGTTTTCATGCAAATCGAATGTGACCAGTTTCAGCGCAAACCGCTAATTAGCTAATAACGCTAGTCGTACAGACACTTTATTAAAAACATAGTTTAGATAGACAGTACTGTTCACGTATACAGGCAGGCGCCATCTTGGGAAAACAGACATGACCAGTCGAACGACGAACGCCGTGCAACCAGTAACCAGTAACATAGCTCAAACACGCCGTTCGTCGTTCAACTGGTCGTGACTGTTTTCCCAAGATGGCGCCCGCCTGTATATCGAACGGTACTGTCTTTATAATCTATCTTTTTAATAAACTGTCTGTACACTTACAAAGTTCTCAATGCTTCGGTTTACATGTAGGGACCCTCATTATGCTCCCGTGGAAGTGTGGTGATATTTTGAGCCTTGTTAGTGGTGTAGAAATAGAGATTTCTTTTTACTTTCGCGTGGCCCCGACGACTAGCGTTATTAGCTAATTAGCGGTTTCGCTAAAACTAGTCACATTCTATTAGCATGAAAACATATCCCAGAGAACGGTCGACTCGGTACCCATGTGTTATTAACCCTAGGTTTATTTTGCGCCGGATTTGTCCTTTAAACTGCTCTGGTTGGACCGTCCAGCTGACGCCTGTAACGATCTCTCGAGTCCATTGAAAACTAAATGAACCGGTTGAACATAAACCAGCTGCCTTTCTCTCCCGCTATCAGACACTTCACAGTCAAAGTCCTAGTAGTTGTACATTGTAGAACTTTGGAAATACTTTTTTCTTCCTGTCTGTATTCAATTTCTTTTTTCTTTTTTTTTTACAAATTAAGAGAAGGTAATTATAATTCAAGACGGTTCTCTATTTTTGAAACTGGTAAAGTTAGGGACTAATGTCAAATATAGACTTGTTTCAGTTTTGGGGGTTAAATTATGGAATGAACTTGAGTTGAAAATGTGTCTGTTGAGTTTAAAAAAAACCTCTGAAATCTAAAATAATGAAGGGTTATGAAGTGATTTGATCATAATGTAAAATGACTAGGATTGTACTCAAGTGTTTAGTTTCATTTAGTTTTGTTGAATTTCTGGGCGACTGTATGGGGGATATATTATAGGATAGGCAAAAATAAGCCTGGGCTTCAGCCCATATCTTTTTCGGTGAGCTACAGTGGCAACTTGTGGGAATTATTAATTAATTATAATAGTTTCTTTCATGTATGTTAAACGAAATAAAGTTATTCATCATCATCATCATCATCAATTGTCAATAAAAGCTTGCGTGTTCAGAAAACAGGAGGAAGTAAAAAGGTTTTACCAGCATTAGAAACCTCTCTGAAGTAAGATGTTGGTTTTCTCCCCTTGAGCAAGACACCTAACGTCTAAATATTTCAGTGTATTTGCACACTTTCTAACAAAGGCCGCCTGTGGCCTCCCTGCCACAGCGCGGCGGCCGCCAGAGTGAGAAACCCTTCCAGTGAGAGGGACGCTTGATGTCTCCACCCTGAGCAAATAAAGGTGACATAAGATGATCTGTGACTCTGTCCTTTTATGTTTACTGGGAACAGCATACCAGTCATCGTGGGTATGTTTTTGTTCACTGTTTTAATATGGTTTTTGGGGAACGCTCAGGCCAAGTCACAAGTCTTCATAAACAAACTGCAAGTCTTTCATGTCTCTGAATGCTCTAATAAATAACAAATGCATATGCACATATGGCTGTAGAATGCCTGCATGTTACTGTGTAATTTAATTTTTATTGTATTGGGATTTTTCCAGGTCCAAGTCGAGTCTCACGCCCCTCTTTTTGTGACTTAAGTCTGACTTAAAGTCTCAAGTCTACAGCTCTGATACAAACTCTGACCATTGTTATCAATGGATATATATTTCATCCTAACTGTTCATGATACATGTTTAATTGAAGATAAGATAAAGAATTTCATTCTTTCATATCAGAAACTCAATGCACACAACAGTTTGAACCACTAGGTGGGGCCAGATGTCTACAATCACTGCAGATTGGCAGTCCTGAGTCTACGGAGCCTGTCGCCATTTCAAACACACTCACAAATTAAGTTAGAAATATCTCCCTCTGTCACATTCACACACACGCATACGCTCTCACACACACACACACACACACACACACACACACACACAATCCAGGAGAATATGAGATCTACAGACCAGGAGCATGGGGGCGGCTCTCTGCTGACATAATCAAGAACTCAGAACTGAGTTCTGTTCTCTGGTCACAGTGACACAACCGTTGGTCCGTAGGCCTACTCTGATAGTAGATCCAAAAAACACACACAAGTCAAAAAGGCAGAATGTTCCCAGTGGCACGCTGAATAATGATCAGGACTGAAGACACATTCATGGGACTTTACAGCATGACACGTGTTGCAGGAGTTTAGTAATGTTCTAGTCAGACCAGTCTGACATTGAAATACTACTGGTTGTACCACCCCCTCCCCCCCCCAAACCTACTTTCCATTTCAGCTGTTTTTATCACTCACTGAGAAGACATTTTTGGGAGTTTGGCTGCAGCTCTTGATGCTGGCTACATTTTATATTGAAGTTTTGTACAAATGGCGTGAGGTTTATATCCATTATAATTGAAATTATATTTTCCTTTGGTTTGTTTGTTTCATTTCATTTTGTCCTTGAGATTCATTATGTGAAAGCTTTCAGTGTCTCTCAGCTACAGCCAGTAGTGTTGTTACCATTCTGCCACCTCAAGGCCTCAGTATATTCCTGCAACACATCATGTTGGAAATGTGTCTTTAGTCCCAGAATAAAAGTCACTCTGTAACCTTTTAAAGCATCAGTAATCAGCATGCGACTCCACAGTGGGAACATTCTGCCGTGTGTTTAATTTTTTAAAGCCCCTTGAGGCAAATTGTTATTTGTGATACTGGGCTATATCAGCGGTCAGTAACCTTGACTATCACAAGAGCCATTTTTGGCTAAAAAAAAAAACAGAAACAACTCTGTCTGGAGCCGCAAAACTCATTTACAGTTTTTTTTCCATTGCTAGACGACAGTGGGCACAGCTGGAGCAGCAGTTCATGTGGACCAATCAGTAGTTCGGTTTTCATTGCTTGAACACATTTTTCAAAACTCTACACACTTATCCCATGGCTTTAACCGTAGGATTGGGCATCGAGAACTGATTCCTACTTGGAATCGTTTCAAAAATTACGATTTCAGTAGAATCGTTTCTTTATTGTGGGAGCGGTGGGATGGGGGGGTAACAACCCCTCCAATAATCAAAACTGGCCGATTTTCAATGTATTTGTTGTTTTTGGAATCGTTGAGAGGATTTGGTTTAAAATCTGATCATCGCTTCCCAATTTAACACGCGTAAGTTTTGGTTTCCGACCAGCCAGGCGCTTGTTGTGTTGCAACCTTGGAGCTCAGTAAGCAGCGCTCTAGTCTGGCTTTATTTTACGTTGAAAAAGCCCGGTAAAACTGCAACCCACCATTGAATCAAAATAAAACTTTCCTCTTATATGTGAAAATAATCATGTGACCCGTTTCAACTCCACCCCTCAAAGAATCGGAATCGAGAATCGATAAGAACCGGAATCGTATGGAAGAATCACAATTGGAATCAGAGTTGTTAAAATCCAAAACGATGCCCAACCTTATTTAACCACAACCTGCACAACACTGTGGATCGACAGCACTTTGTTCTACTGCTAACACACTGCTGTCAACACTGTTAACCACCTATTCAAAACAGAATAGATTTCAGTCTGGTGCCTATCAAACACTGCTGATTGCAATGGTTTCTTGTGTTAGACTTGTTAGTGAACACATACTGTATATATACTGTATAAAGGGAAAGCTCATAAAGCCTCTTTTGGAAATAAAAAACACCAAATAAGAATGAAACAGGTATAATCCTCACTGCATATATTATATATATTAGAGTGTACTCAGTTCTGCCTTTCTGTTGCTAAAAATTTGAAATTACAACAAATTGCTTGTTGAATTTAAAACAAATAATCATTTCTAACATTCTTTTATTGAACAAATTGAACATTGAATTGACAATGACAGGCACTATTAAAAAAAGAATGTTAAACACTTTAAAGTGCAGTTTTCTGTTGATATTTTCCTTCAACTAACACAAAAAATCTCGTGGTGTCTATTGCGATATGTCGCAACCTTTCGCGATATGTATATTGTGCCAGTTGATATTGCGATGATGATAAAAAAACGATATATTGTACAGCCCTAATGGAGACACAGGTCATTACAAACTGAGCCCCGCTGCTTCTCCTTTATGACTTCTTTTAGTTGGAGAACACATCATCTGGGATGCGTTTCTTTCTGCAGACGTTTCCATATTCCCAGACCCTACGGAGCAAACACACTGAGATGACTCAGGCGTAGGTATCGACTGTGGTGCTACGTCTTGTAAATGCTCCTTTGATTGACTAAAACCTCAGAGAACTTGGGGAGTGTAACAAACAAGTAGATATAATTCACAATCCAGCGCACGCAAGCCTGCATGATAAATGCTTCACTTTGAACTCAAAGAATAAAGACGGAGACACTTTGACCAGGGCTCAGAAACCAGACAGATATTGAGTCAACGTGTCCTCAGACAACCTTGATCATCCCTGTTTGCCCCCTGACTCATCAGCCCTAATGAGGCTGCCAGTCCATCCACCGAGTGGCCTGCGTCTGCTGCTCATTAGGGATCTCTAACGCTAATTGAAAGCAGCGTCTGCAGATGAAGATATGAAGGTGTCCGGGAGAGATAAAGTCCGTATACATGCAAAGCAAAAAGCCGCAGATAATGAGGCCGGGGGTGTGAGAGCGTCTTTGTGATTCACTCTCTTTGGCTTTTGATCGAACCCTATAGAGATTAACCTCGCCCAAAGCGCCGAGCAGCGTCCCAAAACTCTTCTTTTACTACGGCAGCAGCCGGGCTTCCACGGCAACAAACATGACTCATGTCAAAACTAAAGTTTCTCACAACATAAAGAGGGTATTCAATATTATTCATAGGGGTTTTGAACAGGTTTTCTAATGACAACATGTTTACCATGTTCAAGTGGTGGAATGTAACTCAGTACTGTACTTAAGTAATTTAATTTATGGGTGGGATGTGGGGGGTTACAACCCCTCCAATAATCAAAACTGACATTTCTTCTGACATTTTTGCCGCTTTTTCCAACTTTTGTCGCCTCTTTCAAAACAAAATTGACAAGTTTTTGGTGCTTTTTTCAACATTTGTCGCAGGGTTTTTCCCCCAATAGTTTATTCAAGGTTTTTGTCACTTTTTCAAGTTTTTTTTAAACAATCTTTTGGATGTTTTTGCCCCCCCCCCCCAACCACACACACACACTAATGTTGAACCCAAAGTTACACCCTTGAGTGCATTTATAAGGTACTTGTACTTTACTTGTAGCCTGGGAAAACCATGACGAACTTCAAGAAATTTGAGATTTGCTCTGCAAGTCCATCTGGCCAAGAGCCCATTTCCAATTTTTCCAAATCGAGGCACCAATCACAACCGCTGAGGCGGGCTTTACACGATGACGATAGGTGAAATGTTGACCTGAAGATGAAAAGTTGTTAGGGTTCATCGTCTGGGGACAAAGAATGTTTGTCCAACATTTCATGGGAAACAATATGATGTTGAGATATTTCAGTGTTGGAATGTAACTAAGTACATTTACTCAAGTACTGTACTTAAGTCCAAATGTTGAGGTACTTGTAGTGAGTACTTGTACTTTACTTGAGTTTAAATGACTGAATTGATTAGACCATTAAACACACAACTGTTTGGATCCTTTACACTTTCTACAATGCATTGAGTACTTTGGGATGGGGGGGAGGCTTGTATCATGTGGACGCGCTGACAATGTTGTTATCGTTACTTACAATTCCTCATGCGGGAGACAGAAACTACATATTATAGCTTTAAGGCAGCCCTGTCAGTTATATTTTGAAACTGAAATTATATACGTATATGTACATATATATGTGTGTATATATATATATATATATATATTTCTTTTTTTTTTTACACAGTGTGCTAACTTTCATAAAGCACTTGACAAAGATATTAATAGCTTCAAACAAACTTCCAAACTGCTTTCCTTTCAGTAGGCTATTTTCTTAACCTTTATTTATCCAGATAAGTCGATTGAGAAGAAATTCTCATTTGCAACGACGACCTGTCACATTCACACAACCACAGTCTGATCTGCTGGTCACTGAGCAGCTCCACTGGAGCCGTTGGGTTAAGGGCCTTGCTCAAGGGCACCTCAGTGGTGGTAATGAGGGAAGGACAAGCGCTGCCCTTTCACTTTGCCCACCCAGATTTTTATCCTGCCTGTCTGGGGATTGAACCGACGACCTTCTGGTCCCAAGCTCGCTTCTTAACCTCTAGGTTAAGAAGTGTATACTGTATACAGTATATCACTGCATTCAAACTGCAGCCAGATTGCTTTCAGACTATTTCACACCGGTCTTGCACACTTTCCCAAGGAACCTGCTATCAGCTTCTCTTACATCCCTAAAAACTTTTTGCACTGACAGTTTTCGTCTTTATCTTTTTTGGAACGAGCAATTACAGGCAAAGATCCAAATATGATGGAGTCAGACGCGCGGTTAAGGCAATCTCTCTCTGGGAGTCAGACTGCGGCTCTCCTCATATTTTCCAGCTCTTATCAACTTTCCTCTTTTCCTCCTCGGAGAAGCACAATTTACATTTAAATGTCCTCCGTTATCCTACCCAATGTGTGTTTACTTCAATGAATACGAGCCACAGGTAAACAGCTACAGTGTTCCTGACTGACCTCTTTCTAAACTCTCTACTGCAGTGCAGCAGTGTGCAATAAAAGCTCGACATTCTTTAGTGGTCGTCCTTTTCTACATCGCCACACACTCTTCAACCACCTGGATGTCGTCAAAGTGTGCATTACAGAAAAACCTGTGAAATATCACATGACCTACAGTCACTACTTACATTAACCACTGTTTTAAAGGTCACGTTTTGAACACTTGTGTTTTACTATCTAAGATACCTTATATTTATATATTTATTTATAAATTGTATATTTATATATATATTTGTATATATTTTGCTTTTATTCATTTTTTTTATATAGTTTGTCTGGGTTTGTTCTAGGGCTGCATATGAGGAAAATCTCTCTCTTGCGATTATTTTGACTGATATTGCGATATGATTCACGATATTGGAGGGAATGATCGTTGTATCATTATTCTCATTTTCATTGAAAATTATTAACATTGAAAGAAATTTAAATGATTACAGTGTGATGTTTGCGAGGATCTGTACCAAATAAAGATGTTTTCTGTAGTCTGTAAGATAGGATTTGAAGGCCGGGACATCTCCGCTGCACCATAATACTTGCAATTTCGATACAATTACGATTAATTGTGCAGCCCTAGTATGTTCTATTTATTCAATTTTTGTATGCACACTGCTGAATAGATTTTCACTGTACTCTGAGCACAATGACAATAAAGATTGAGTATCTACACACTGCTTAATCCATACATGTATGTGTAGTAGGGATAGACTGATTATGGTTATCAGGCCGTTTTTTGGCAGTTAGCTGATTATCTGTATCAGCGTTTTATTTGCCTGATAACTGATAAAGTTAATGAATTAAAAAGTGTTGTACTTTGGCTCGGCTACAGCTCTGTGTCTGTCCCTCTGCTTGGATGCTTTGGATTTTGAATACGTGTGGTCCTCCATGTTTCCTTCTTCAGGAAGCTACGATACCCATTAGCAGCATTAGCAGCACCTGTGAGTTCATCATGTGACAGAGAAAACATGAAAGGCGGAGCAGTATGTCCTGTATGTCCCTTACCAGCTAACGTATTTAAAGATGGAGCATGAATATGGAGCGTCTACCCCAGTTCATGCAAACTCAAATGTAAAATGTCAAGCCAATAGGAATACTTGGAATTGATGGTGGAGGTAAATATTTATGAAAAAGGACAAGTTTGTGAACGGCAACACAGATTTTGAGAATGAACAACTAAAAATGTTACACACTGGACCTTTAACTACTAATAACTGGTATCAGCCTTGAAAAACAAACCGTATCGGTCAATCCCTAGTGTGTAGAGATAATATATCGAATCAAAGGACAAATGTGGGCACAGCACACAGATAAGAACATTCACATGACACATGGTTCTTTGGCCTCTGATTCACCAGGGGAAGGCACAACAGCCAACTTCACCTTTACCAATGAGAAGAAAGGAGGCAACATCTGTGTTACATCTGGAGTACATAGAATCAAGTCCTGATCTGTGCCGGAAGCAGAAAGCTTCAGATTTTGTGGACAGAGAAACGGACTGATGGACGAGAGCTCTGGTTAACCTGCTGCATCCACGTACACTGTGTTGTAATGGAACAAAGTACAAAGACTTACGTTATTGTACTTAAGTAGAACCGTCACGTATTTGTACTTTACGTCCTTATTTTTTTAAATTTCTGAATACTTTTCCCCTAAGCATCTTCGTTAGGGCAGACCAGGGACAGTTCTGTCTGTATCTTGGAGCTCTTTTAAGGCAGTGGGTTCAAAATGTGATACAAACTAATTCCATGTGTCTGCTATTAAAACGGTATAGCTGATATCTCTGCAACCCAAACACAAAATGCATGGTTTACTCTCAAACACAAGGAGGAAAATGTTACACTTTACCCCATAGTCTGGGTTAGTTGTACCATACCCTGGGGTGAAATGGAACATCATGAAATTTGGATCATGACAAAAACTTGATATTGAAACTCTTATTCAACACTTAAATGACTTTTTAACATAATATTTGTGTGTGTATGTGTTGAGAGGCACTCCTCGATCCGTCTTTCTTTTCCAAGAGTGAAATTTATTGAAGAAAAAACATAAATAAAACCAAGATTTTGCTTGGGGGAGGTTGTAACATTTACTAACCGAGACGCTTGTTACAACTAACCCAGAATTGTCTGGGAGCGTGTCTATGTTCCCACATTTCTAAGAATGTTTTCAAAATTAGGCCCTATATTCCCACAGTTCCCACATTTGTAATACGTTTTTTCCAAAATTTGGCCCTATGTTCCCACATTTCCTTTTTCATAAATTTGTATCAGATTTTATCCCCCTAACCCTAACTTCACAGTCTAACCCCCAGACTATCTTCTCCTCACCTACTGTGCAATATTTAATACTATTGATAGTATTGTGCAATTCCATTACTGTGCAATATCATTACTCTCATTGTCCAATATCTATTACTCATTGAATAAGATCACCACAATTGGGCAATATTCAAATAATGTGCAATAACCCACACTGCATATCACACTGTATATAAAACCATATTTGTTTTTTAATATGTATATAGCATCTGTATGACTGTGCACCTTCCCCCCCTTTTTTTTTTGCACTACTTATTTTATTCCATTTTGTTATATTTATTTTACGTACATGTTGGCACTGGAAAATTAGTTGCTTTTAATCTCATCATACATGTGTATAGTGTCAATAAAAGGCATTCTATTCTATTCTAACTAAAAAATGTTGTGGGAGGATATTGCTTAAATTGAAGGGAAATGTAGGTAAAAATGTCCTAGAAATGTGGGAACATAGGGCTACCTTCAAATTAGTTTTTTGTTTCTAAAATGTGCAGTGTCAGTCACAGGGGGCTGCTTCTACACATGAATAATAAAGACTAAACAGAGCATGTGCAGAGTGAATCAGGTGATTCCATACTAGTTCCTGATTGGAGCAATTGGAAGTGTTACAACTGACCCTGGTCTCCCCTAACGTTACGACAAAATCAAATCAAACAAAAAAGCAGGTTTGGCCAATCATTGCTCATGGATTGCCAAAACTAAAGAAAGAAGCATAATAACAGAGCATCATGGAAGCACCTGCAGCAGGCTCTGCCGCCATGGTAACAGATGAACAGATTACACACCTGTGGTGAAAGACTGTTCCTCCCAAAAACATGTCAGTTTTTCTCTGTTGAAGTCAGCTCTCTCATTATGCAGCGTTAGGTCCTTCAACCTGACGAAAGCCCTTAGAAAGACTTTGAATTGGATGATTACGAAGCCACAATAAAGTCCATGTTCAAAGAGTTTTTACTTTCACTTCCATCAAAAATACCTTTGATACTTCAGTACAGTAAATATCAGATTAAAGCAACATTTTAAAAGGTGACTAACTTCTACCAAAGTTATATTCTGTTAGATACTTGTACTGTTACTTTATACAAAACTGCATGTACAGTGTTGTGGACTCGAACCTTCATCTCATCTGACGACGGGCTGCACTGAACAAGATGATTGGTCAGGGGAACAGAACCAAGCCTTTCACACACTCAACGGTTGAATATTTGTTACTGATGTTTTGTGAAGATCAATAGTGGGACTTCATTGTAGCTATATAATTATGGGTTATTTCCTTGTGTATTGATTGGAAACACTTTTACAATTCCTGATCCCACTTTGTTTTTAATATTTTTGAGCCAAATACTAATAATTTCCAATCCAATGACTGCATGGCTGAGGCACCAACAGGCTGGCTGAAATAGATTTCCAGTTGCTTTGTGTGACAGTTTTTAAAGGTCACTTGATTGACAACTTCCACTGCAGTGTCTTAATCTAAACATGTTATCTAGGATTTTAGAGGCGTTTTGACCTACAGATTGAGTGGCTGATGTTCAGCCTTTTTTAAACGGAAGACACACCTTCTGCTTTGAACATTAGGACTTCTTAGATCCCAGGAGCTATTAAGCAGCCACCTCCGACATTTTAAGGCAGACTTTCAAATGAAATATTTTGTTCTGCTGCAGACAGTACTGTGCTCACTCTCAACATTCAGCACTCATTCATGTCCTTACCTGAATATACACACATTTCCAAAAAAAAAAAAAAAGGTGGTTGGCTACAAAGGGACTGAAACGTATTGTTGGCAGCCAAGGTCTTGTTATCGCCCACAGAGACTCAGTACTACACGCTTGTTCACTTCAGGACACATTAAAGACAAAGACAGCTAAAAATAAAAAATGAGACAAGCTGGTCAAAACACATAATGCCCTGGATTTTTATTTCATTTTGTGACAATTCAAGAGGATTCTTAGTCTTTTGTGTGTGTGTGTGTGTGTGTGTGTGTGTGAGAAGGGTCTACAAAAACAAACTCATGAATTAACTGGGCCACTGGAATGGGCATTGGGATTGTGGTACAGACAAAGAGAAACTACAAGTAGCCTTGTTCAGTACCAAACTCTTCACAGAAGAGAGCACTTTTTTATATATATAGTTTATTCTTTTTTTCCCAAATGAAGGCACCCGATAACTTGTGGTTCATGGCCTTTCAGCCTTCTGGAGAGTTTTTAAAAGTAGAGAAAAGCGTTTCTTTGTTTTCAATTAATACATGTTTTCTTTTTTTTTATGTAGAAGCTGGAATGATAATAAATGTCAGATACTGCTCTTTTTTTTACACCCTTCCCTTATAGGATTTTTTTTTTTGATCAACAAGTAACAAAAGAATGTTTTTCTTGTGAGGAGAATTAAAAAGTGGGAGATACAAAAATATTTATTTTGAAAAAAATGATAAGGGGAGGTGGGGGGAATAATCCTTTAAAAGAAAAAGTAAATAAGGCCATCTGGTGCAGACCAGAGGCCAAAAATCATACAAAAGCAGCATCAATCAACAAACAAATTATATAGTGCTTAGATAAGTCAGAAGCAGCAAAGTCTTCTGGGAAAGAGTCATCATCCCCATTGTTTTGTTACTTGTCTCAGGAATATTCTACGTATGGAAGAGCTTTGTGGAAACTGACAAACTGATGCCTACAACAAAACAATTCACACCTGTCGTCTTCTACGGCCCTAAGCCTCAGCCTGGATGAATGCACGTCTCCATGGATCCGACATGACTCATGGGAACATGGTGGAAGAACGCCTAACAAAAACGGGCTAGCTCCCGGCCATGTTCACAACATCCCAAAAAAAGATCTATCCTAACATGACTACAGCACGGGGAACCGGTGACGTGTACAGTGTATAAAAAAAGACAAAAAATGGATTTAAAAAAAAAAAAAAAAAAAAAAAAAAAAACATGACCGAAAAAATAAAACCCTGTGTAAACACTGCACAATAAATAGATCCAACAGCAGGTCCCGCACCATGCATGTAATGACACATTTGTCTGTGCTACAACTTTCACACCTCATACTCGCACCAGTTGCAGTTTATCCTTTTCTCTTTTTAATTTCATTTTTTTTTTTTTTTTTTTTTAGTATCGAGTGCAAAACATCACAAATGAACAATTCTGTATTCAAGTAATGTTATATACATGAACAGGGTGGGGTGGGGGGTGGGGAGGTATTACAAATATGCAGTACTGTACATATAATTGCCATATTAAGAATTTACAGATGATCTCTTATTAACAGTAACAAATAGGGAAATCAGGGGAGAGAAAAAGAATTGTACGAGACGAGCATTGCAATTAAGTCCCAAAACAGTTGCCATGGAAACCCAGCCTTGCCGTGCTCATTCCGCCACCAGTTTGCTTTCACCACTAACGAATGACGCATAGCACCTAGAAAAAAAAAAAAAAAAAAAAAAAAAAAACCATCAAAAGGGAGTTTTAACGCTGGGGCCGTGGTGCCAGCGGGAGGCTACGTGACCTCCATGGCCACTGTGTTCTCTGACAGAC
The DNA here is from genome assembly GCF_008315115.2 of Sander lucioperca. Classification (NCBI taxonomy): domain Eukaryota; kingdom Metazoa; phylum Chordata; class Actinopteri; order Perciformes; family Percidae; genus Sander; species Sander lucioperca. The sequence goes on from NC_050181.1 coordinate 17,681,940, forward strand.
TGTTCAGTGCTGGCTTGTCTTGTTCGTGATTCTCCCTGTGGACAAAAGACAGCAAGACACACATTTAGCTGCAAGTACTTATAATGTCCTAGCATAAATGTTGTAGCATGTGGCATTAGTCAGCTGTGTCTGTAGCCAGACTTGGTTGTGATGTGAAGACATGTCGGCTTAGCCGATTGGGATTAACAGCGCTGACGGCAGCACGTTAAAAAAAAGGGCCTGGGTTTTGTATTTAGTAGTGCCTAAAATTTAGTTTCAAATACTTCTCCAGGAACTTCACTAAGAAAAGCAGAACCTGTGACTAGCGTTACATTTCCTAAAGTTCCTGCTGTGGAAAAGGGCTTAGATTGTCCCCTGCTACCCTCTCTTCTACAGATATGGGCTTTTCTCCAATACTAATGCAAATATCAATAAAAAGAATAAACAATAAACTGGCCCATTTCAAAAATCTCATTTAAAAACGGCATATCCATCTTTTGTTTTTGGAATACTTACACATACTTCAGGCAAGCCACTCCACCACTTAGCAGCACTCGCTACAACATGTGATAATTAATACCTTCACTGGAATAAACAGGCTTGTTTACAGGAGTGGTATCTGGTGAAATGGGCCTTAGTACAAAAGCACAGCAGTAAGAGAAATATAGTGCGCAACATATTTTCTTAGTGATATTGTGTCAGACTGATTACATCTGCAGAAGGGATGGGCACTAAAAAGAAAACTGGACCAGGAGAATCGTGTCTTCCAGGCCAAATGGGAAACAGATTACCTTTTTAGGGAATTCAAAGGACAAACATATGTGCTTAGTGTGCCTGGAAACCAAATCAGAGAACAGCTGTACCATTATTGAATGATGATTTTTGTCATTGGACTGAAATCATTGCAGGCCTACATCACTCAGGAATGTGGGGGTTTTGTTTCTGTGTTAAGTTCATTAAATGAATAGAAGCACTACTAAATGCATTTGGATATGAAAAATAGAGAAGCTGGTTAACTTTTTATTACCGGTATTTAGTTATTGTTTATAGCTATACTTGGCTAATTGAATGATAAGGGTTACAGTAGTCTGTCCAATCTGAGTTTTCTGTTGCACGACTAAAACTACTTCTGAACGTACACGTTCCACCAAAACAACTTCCTTCCTGAGACTATTTAGCAGAGGCTCCGTCCGGAGCTTAGCTCCACCCAAAACGATTGTGATTGGTTTAAAGAAATGCCAATAAACCAGAGCACGTTTTTCTCCCATCCCAGAATGCTGTGTGGACTAGCCAGACCCTCCTCCACAGCGCTGTGGAGGAGGGTCTGCAATGTGAGACTAGGTTTTAGGGCTGGGCGATATGGAGAAAATCAAATATCCCGATATTGTTGACCATATACCTTGATGTCGATATTGCGGCGATATTCTAGGGTTGACAATTGGTGCTTTCACAAAATGAGATTTTTGTTATGTTGATATAATAACCAAGTGGGTAAAGGCAAATAAAAGAACATCTAGAACAGTCTGGTAAGATCAGAAAATGACATCACTCTACTGTAACGCAGCCTTTAAACCCGGAGAGACAACACTTATGTCATATCAGAATATTATGATATCCAAAATTGAAGACGATATCTAGCCTCATATATCGATATTGCCCAGTAGGGGGGGGGGATCTCTTGGCACCTCACGATTCAATTCAGATGCCAACGATTCGATTGTAAACTAATTATTGATGCAACAGTTTTTTTATGCGTGATTTTAAAAAAATATACATATAAATCTGAGTTTGCTACTCAGAGTTTACTAATCACTTCCTAGACAAAGCAGCTAGACAAAGCTTAGATTTTGACATATACAGTATTTGTGAAATGTTTTGTCTCCTGAGGTTTTTATTGTGTAGTCATTCCATGCTGAAGCCTTCAACAGTCTTGTGAAGTCCCCTTCTCTCCCAGTGATCTTCATGTCAGAGGCTCCGTCAGGTTTAAAGGTGGAGAATTGGCTTCTTACAACATCAAACATGAGGTGGTCACATGTCATGTGATAAAGTAGATCAACAGCCTATGTATTTTGCCTAATTATGTTATGTATGTCTTATTAGATCGCGTGTGTGCGTGCATGCATGCATATATATATATATATATATATATATATATATATATATATATATATATATATATATATATATATATATATATATATATGTATGTATGTATGTATGTATGTATGTATGTATGTATGTATGTATGTATGTATGTATATATATATATATATATATATATATATATATATATATATATGTATATATATATATATATATGTATATATATATATATATATATATATATATATATATATATATATATATATATATAATATATATATATATATATATATATATATATATATATATACACACACAATTTATTTATTTTTTCCTTTTGGCCATTTTTGTGTATTTTTTTTCTGCACTCTTGCCTAAACTCTAAGTTGTTGTCCATTATCCCATCCTCTTTCAGTTACTGTTTTCTTATTTGTACTTGTCTGGAGACAGGAACTTTGAAATAAAAATCAACACATTTAAAAAAAAAAAAAAGGGGGGGAGAGGGAATCGTGATGCATCTAAGACTACATTTTTTCCCCCAGCCCTACTAGGGTTACAGTATCCTACTGGTGGGAGTAGTTCCAACCTGGCCCTCAGGTAGTGAGGATCAACATTTTTGTGGCCTTCTCTATTATCAATGTTGGCCATCCCAGATGTGTAGTGATACACAATGACCCATGGCTGCAACCACTGGTTACATTCATTCAGTTCTACAAAGTTTGGATAGATCTTTTTACCAATCATTGGATCGTTGTGGTTGCATGCTTTTCTCACCTGGGCACTATGTCCAGCGCTGAGGCCGTTGCCGTAGTGACCTTGGGCTTCTGACAGTTGGCGGTTGCGGCGGCTGCGTGGGCGAGCTTTAAGGCGGATGTTGACATGGCGGCACTCAGCGTCCGGGGGGCATGGACACGCTTGCCGGGGGGGACGCCCAGACGGAGGCTGTTGTTTCCCAGCAGGACCTGAGTGGCGGCGGCGGCGGCGGTAGTGGTGGTGGTGTTGGCAGGGTGGGCGGTGCCGTTGTTGTTACTGGTGGCCAAGGTGGAGCTGGTGGTGGTGCAGGGGTGGAGCAAGGCAGGGGTCGGGGTGGAGGTGGGTGGAGCCGGGGCAGCGGGGGAAGGGGACGCTGTGCTCGAGAGGTGCAAGCCCTTGTAGACACCTGGGGGACAAAAGAAGGCAGGTGGTGGGGGGGGGGGGGTTTGAAAATGGAAGGTTGTAATTTTCAGCTGTTCTTTCAAGGAAGAAATCACTGAATATGCAGCTAACTTTAATGTGTGCGCAGGTCTAAAGGATGTCGAATCAGCTCCTCAACTTAAGAAACTTTGAGAATGTGCACAGTGTCAAATATCTCCTGTAGGCAGAAGGTCATGTCTGAGCTGGATGTATTCCTCTTCACCAGAATCACAAAGAGAACCATGACGTCTGAAAGGACAGATCCAGCACCGTTTCCTTCATCTGCAGATGAATCTCAAATGGAATTTACATCTCGTCACTTCAGTCAGTTATCTACTAATTCCTGCTGACAGTGGTGTCGGGGGGGGGGGGGGGGGGAGGTTTTGTTCAGCTTGCTTTGTGCTGTTATCTGCTGTCAGTGCACTCTATTATGGGTTTTAGGACTGTAATTACTTCACCCTCATTGTTTGTTTTGTCTGTTCAGCAGATTGCAACACTTGGGTTAAGTGCACGTCACATTTTAATTGCGTTTAGTTTTTATTACTTTGCAGTTGCATTATTTTTGAAAACACACTTTGGGAATGTTTTATTACTTGTATGCCAGCACGTATCTCAACTTACAACAATTTGTAGCTTCCAAAGGTCATCAGAAAACGTAAAATGCAGTAAATAATCAAGACCAATGACCACCTTACTAAATAAAACAATGAGCCGTTACTGTGACGGCAAATGGGGGTTTATCTTTATAATGTTGACTAATTGTGAGAAATGAGGGTCACACTCAACAATAACAGGTCACTTTATTTACAAAGGGCCAAACGTTGTCAGCCGTCTGGTCGTCATCGAGTGCGACCCTCCTGTCATCACCTGGCTCTCTCTCAGAGCCCAGCAGCCCTACCAGCGGCGCTCATACCTGAGGGGGAGAGGACGCCGTTGACTCCGCCTCCCAGGGCCAGCTCCTCCTTGGTTTTTAGAGCCAGCAGTTTGTCAGCGGTGACCAGGGCCGAGGCGGCAAACTGAGCGCTGGCCTGGTCCAACGTATTCGCCAGGCTCTGAGGGGGGGAGGGGGGAGAAGAAAACTGTTAAAGTCACCGATGAGGAAGAAAAGTGGAAAAAATAAGAGTTCAGTTTGCGATCCGAACCAGGGTTTTTCCTGACTCAGAACGGGCCTTTGGGGGGTGACAACGCACGACAGTAAGCACGTTTGGTTTGTGCACAGAAAAAGCAAAGAGTCTGTGACAGAAATCTATATGCATTTGCCTGTTATTTCTGACAATTTGATAAACAAAAATGTTGAATATGCTTGAGTAAATAAAACCCCAATTAACAAAACTACTTAAAAAAATATCAATATTTAAAAATACCACCGGGAGAGTTCAATACAGCCAGACTCTTGACAGTAAAACTGAGATAAGCGCTACTATTCAAGTTTATGCTCTGTTTTTCAGCAGTTCTTTGGTAAATTGCTATTAAACACAGTCTGAGAGGAGGGGGGGGGGGGGGGGGAAACCCCCTGAGAAGCGACTTGTGTTGGGATACTGACCTTTGTGCTGTTTGTAGTGGCGGTGCTGTTGGCTTGCTGTTGCAGCTGGATCTGCTCCAGCTGCTGTTTCTGCATCAGGGCCAGCTGCTCCTGATGCTGCTGGTACTGTTCGGCTGTGAAAGCTGAGAGAGACAACAGTTTTGTTACAAATCTGGAAACTCGATCCACAGCGTCATATACAGGTTTAAAAACAACACATGGTTTCCAAAAAGAAGAAGAAGATACATGCAGACAAATTCAGCTCTATGAAATAATGCAGAAACAAAGCTTGAGTAGTGTGAAGAACAGCTGCTGCCTCGGATGTGTTTAGTTTGAACAAAGTCAACGTGTTTCTCTAACGTATACAGTCGTCGTCTTTTGCTGGAAACCGATTCTAAAGTACCAGACTACTTTTGGAAACAACTCTTCTGCTCAGAAACATGACGGAGTAGAGGTGAAGGAGGGTTGGATGACACGCATTGAGCCTTTCAGATGGACCAGTCACACTGAGTGTGTGCGTGTGTGTGTGTGTGTCAGGCATGCAAAGTTGTGTGTGTGATAGGACTCTTATGATCAGAGTGCTTGGCCACACCTGCTGCCGCCTCTTGCACTTTGGCAACCCAGTGGCATCAGCTTCATGAAAGTCATCAGTAACGTTCCGACCAATATTGGTTTTTCAGGGCCGATAATGATAGTGATTATTAGTAGTTAATGAAACAGATATGCATTTACAGTAAAAATTGAAATCTTTTAGCCAAATTTAGGATTTTGGCCTGTTACAAACTCCAACAAGTAGCAATGCCACAGGGTACAAATAATCTCATACAAGTATGTGTCTTGCATAAAAAGAAAAACTTTAGTAAATAATATTGTAACAAAATAAAAACTAAATTTAACGACAGTAAACGTCCATTTCAATATATATAACTACTGAAGTGCTGAGTGAAACCGGATCAGAGGGAGAGACACGGAGCTGTAACAGAGCACTTTTCAATGAATTAACTTAATCGGTTATCTGAAAAAAAAGAAGAAAAAAAAAAAGAAAAAAAAAAAAAAAACACACACATCGCAGATGCAGATAATCTGCAAATGGTCAACAAATGGCCCGATAATGAGCCAGGGCCTGTAATCGGGCCATCCCTAATCAGTGATGCATGAGGTTGTTGTAAGTCACTGGTTTCCTCTAACTTTATCTCTACAGGGTAATAATGCAATACTAATATGGACATCAATTTGAAATCAAATTTCCCTATGCAACCAAGTTTCTCACACCTCCCTGCTCTCTTGGTGGTTCTATGGCTCTGTGTCCGTTTGTAATCCACAGGGAGCACATTCAAATCAACCCACACACCCAGTACTGCCTTCATTGATAAAAAGGCAGCCGCCACGAAAAGACTGCCTGAAAGAGAAACTACAACCATGTTGTCAGAACTCAGACTAGAGGTGTTATACTGAAGAGTGTGCTGATGAGTGATAGTTTGAGAAAAACATTGCTACTGTATATTGAACAGTTTGAGCATGAGAGAAAAGCTCGTCGTTTTCTCTTCTATTCGAACTAATACGACGATAGTATCATCAAGCCTGTAGACTGAAAATGATCAAGTGCGTTCGGACCTGGCTTTAAAAGGTGCTTCTTCAATCTTACCAAAAGTCATATTGTGTGTTCACATGCACTTTAGTAACCAGGTTACTTTCCAGTTTGGCTTTTGTGGTACACATATGCCAGCTTTGGCTCATAAATATTATACTGGGAAGAAATCTGTTTACTGAGCTGCATGTAAACACCTTTGTTTGACAGTAACCAGGTTACTCCGGTAAATCAAATGTTCTGCCATAACCTGGTTAATAGAAGACAGACACCTGGTTTCTTGTATGCACGTTTAAGTTGGTCTTATAAGCGTCCCAGTTATTCATCCTGTAAATAACACGGTCTCAAGTCTCTTTATTGACTTTATCGATCATCAAGTCCTATTTCCACAATTAGGGGTATTAATGTGGCCTTGTGCCTCAGTGCAATATTGATTTTCTTATTCCCTGTGAGCCATTCACTTCCCCACTTTACAGGATCCAGGACTCATCAGCATCTCAAAGTCACAGCTCGTCCTCTGGGCCCGTCTCCATCTGGAACACCCTTCATGCTTAGTTCATGCAATCTGACACCGTCTCATTTAATCAAAATAATGCACCCATTAACTCAGCAACCTGCCTTTACGGCTGCTGTGTGCAGACTCAACCACTATGGTAGCCAAAAAACCTCGTGTTCATTACATCTGTATGCTTCAGTTTCTTTACGGTGCTCTACAAGCAGACCAATTTTCTAAGAATAAAAATCAGAAGGGAGTTGTTTTTCATGCAGATCAAAGCATTCACAACTCCTGTAAACGGTGTGTAGCGACATTAAGACCCAGACTGCCCTCACAGTACCACCACCAGGGAGCTGTGGCATTTAGTTTGTATTCAACGCACCATGCCTCTTTGTCCACACACTCCATCACATCCTTTGCATGTCATGAATTTATTTATCAAACTCAGTTTTAAATTGCCACCTTGTGGACCGAGAGGGGTGGGAGGTGACACACTGTGAATGCAGAGCAACAGCTGCACTTGATGAACACACATACAAAACCGTTTACAATGCAGCTAGCAGGCGGGACCAAAAACAAAACCGATCACCGCAATCAAGGCAGAAACAAAAACAAGGAAATCAGAGATGATTGTGCATCCTAAAAAATGTCATTGATAGTTACTATTATCTCTGAACTAGCATGCCTCCAATGGTCAATTTAACAAAAACGCACACATTTCTCTACTCAGTAGTGTCCTGTCACGCTGATAGTTGTGGTTTATTTTGACATCTCTCCAACACAATCAGAAGTAAATGAAATTTTATTTATAATTTAATGTAAAAAACAAACACAAAAACCCCCTCAAAAGCAACTGTGTTTCCATAATCCACACACCATGCAAACAGTTTTCATTGGGATTACTTTCTATAGGAAAAACTCAGAAGAACTAAGAACATCAGCATTAACTGTGCTCCTGCAAAACAAGCGCCTCCAAGTACGGTGGTCGCTATGGAAACCCAATGAACCGATGATCGTATTTGAAACCAAGTTTTCCAAACGATTCCAATAAATAAACGATTGTAATTTTTGAAACGATTCCAAGTTGGAACCACTTCTCGATGTCCAATCCTAGTTTTCAGTCACTCCTAATCAAAGTAGAGATGGTGGTCTGCAACCCCAAGCTGCCATGAAGGCAAATTCATTCCAACAACAGTCCCGACATGATTGTAGTGTGTGTGTGTGTGTGTGTGTGTGTGTGTGTGTGTGTGTGTGTGTGTGTGTGTGCAGCCAATTCACTTACCAGCAGTGGGTGCGGGTGCAGGGACAACCCTCAGCGGGCGCTGAGAGCCATAGGGATGTCCCCCAACTGTGGAGGTGGAGACGGGCCGCTTCAGGCTTCGACTCAACTTCCTGAATAGCGGGTGGGCGTGGTCCAGTTCATGTAGTGGTAGTGTCCGTGGTCTAAAGTGCCTCCACCGGCACAACTTTATATTCAACAGTATCTGACTGAGGTCCGTGGAAGAGGGAGATGTAGAGGAAAGGGAGGAGTTGAAGGAGGAGGAACTTCTGTCCGAGGTATTTGTTTCTGAGGTACTGGCAAACTTGTCGGTGGCCGGCGAGCGTGAAGTAGTTGTAGGAGGAGGAGGAGAAGAAGAGGGGGGAAGAGGCAGGTTGAGTATTTCGGGATCCAGTCCGTGGAAAACGTTGTCATAGTCCGTGTGTGCCCTGTCCAGCAGCACCCTGGGAGACAGTGGAACATGTCAATAAAGACAACTAGGTTCATTTGTCAGGCATTCTTTCTGAGGCTTATGTATCAAAGCCCTCTTATTACAATTCTTATTATTATTATTATTATTATAATAAGCAAGTATTCTACCAAATTATTCAAGTAGTTAGATAAGAATGCTTCCAAGTAGGTCTTATAAGGAGCAGGAGTAAATGAGAAAGCAAACCAAAGTTGAACTGACCTGCCGCCTCGTCCCACGCGTCGTCGAGCCATACCGAGGCAGCGCCGCGGCACGGTGAGAGTGGTGAGACTGTAGCGAAAGCGAGCTTCTGCTAAACCGCCGTCCCAGGGCTCACACCATGGCCAGCTACCCACACGGTCCTGACGAGCCTGAAAACAAGACAGGATGCTGAACTTCACCCATTTCATTCCGATTGTCTGGGTACAACACCTCTGATCTTTGCAATCTGTGACTAGTGTTTAAGTGACTTCGTAAAGACATCCCAGTCTACTGTAAAGACATCCCAGTCTACTGTAAAGACATCCCAGTCTACTGTAAAGACATCCCAGTCTACGGTCAGGTCATCCACAGGTTAAATTACAGATGTTCTGAGCTCATTCCAATCTGTTGACACCTATGCCACAAGGGAAAAACATCTAATCACTGGCCAAAAAACAAAGGCTGAAGTGCACGGGCCCGAGTATGGTGTGTAGGGGGCCGCAGATCTGGAACGAGCTTCATGAAAGCCTGAAATTATTACATTCTGTCTCCATCTTAAAAAACTAATCTGAAAAAAACTGCTTAGAACATATGATTGTCAGTGTTGTACTGGGATGGTCTGTTTGTGGTATTTGTCTGTGTTGTGTATCGTGAATTGAGTTTTAGTATCTGTATATTCTCTGCTTTATGTTTAATGTTATCGGGCCCCCTCTGAAAAGTCTTAAGTAGCTTATGTGGGGTTACCCATTTCAGGCGTCCTACATTTGATCATTGTACCGTCTCAAATTGTGTTTTAATGATACGATGAGGATGTGTAAATAAAAACTGAAACTGAGATGAACTTAAAATCTGTAAACCGAATACTCTGCTATAAAGATGGAATTCTAAAAAACATTAGCATTCGAAAGCCCCTACAATCTCAGGGCATCACTGCTGGGACATTATGGCCCCTTAAACCCACCATCAGGTAAAAGTAAACTCCAATATGCTTTTTTTTTTATAAACTGGGTGGATGACCACAGTACTTACAGCATAGTACTGACAGCCTGCCTTCCTGCGAAAGGCGTAGGCACCATCTGGGTCGTTCTCCTCCTCTGCTTCTGATGAGCCTGAGTGCAGCTGTGGACAGAGGTTAAGGTCAGGGGAAGAGCAGAATTTAGAACACTGAAGCCCACCCACTCATCTCATGTGTTTTTGCAATTCTGAGTGGAATTATCAGGACAAAAAGGGCAGAGTGCAGTGGAGGGGAGCTACGGAAAGAGCTCGGGTCGGTTGCTCTGCTCACAGAGACACTCACAAGTTTGTTATTTCATTTCCTGCAATGAACGCTTTTACCAGCATGTGTTGTGTGTTAACTTTCCACTAAATCCATCCAGGGGCGTTCACCTAAGTATCACAATATGCAGCCATGGAAAATAATGTTTTAAAAAGTTAAATTTGCTTCTGTCATATCACAATCACATCATCACGATCATGTCATGTTTCAGGCAAAATTGGTGACATTGCATCCGTTTCTACTAAATTCTGTAAACAGTTTCTGCAAATTTCACCAAGTCAAATTTAAGACTTTTTAAGACCATTATGAATGATATTTAAGACCTTCTTCACAACATCAACTAAGCCCTAAATTCAGTTTTTTTCAAGCCAAGTACCGCTAAACTTGCACTTTCCCCTAGCTGAAGAATAACATCCCTTTTAGGTCTGTGGTAGACTCGCGCCAATAACACCAAAGCTGATATAAGTAGCATGTTGGCCTCATTTGTAGTCATAATACAGTGAATTATATTTGGACTAGTGAAAGAAAGAACTACAACACCACGGAACTTAAAAAAAAAAGGAAATAAGCATTATGGACAGAGGAAAAGAAGACCTAGAACACAATATTTTATCGAATTTTGGACTTTTTAAAAAGGCCTAAAATTTAGATTTTGAAATTTGACTTTTTAAGAATCAGCGGAAACCCTGAAACACATCTATGTCAGCCTCCAAACTCCGAGACTCCAACTAACTAATGCGTGCAGAAACGTGGCTGTTTGTTTTGTTCAAAAACCTTGATACACTCATGTATGATGATAAATATTAGAGATTTCACTTAAACACAGCCAACTAAATCATCTACAAAACAACAAATTTTGTAAGTCACGCGGTCATGCTCGGTCTGCATCGCGTGCTCGGCTTTGCATGAAGGAGTGCCCGTGTTTGTACGAGTCGTGCACGTACCTGGGAGAAGGGCTCGTCATCCGAGCTGGGGAAGTCATACTGGTTGAGGTCCTTGGCATTGAAGACAACCGGACCCGGATGGTGGGGGGCGCCCGACGACAGAGGCAACGCCTTCTGCTTCTTCTCATACTTCCTCTTCTGTCGCGGAACTTCTGTCTTCTCGGGCTGAATGGGGGAGAAGAGATAACTCATGAGACTTTAGATCAGTGGTTCCCAACCTTTTTTCCTTGGCGCCCCCCCTACTTATGTCTAAGAAACGCTGAGCCCCCCCCCCCCGAACCCAAAGTTGAGGTAACTTTCCCTTACTTTCTTTTTTGATACAGAGGAGTTATCAGTACTTATGTTTCTCTGCAATGTTTCCTTCATAAAATAGTGATGCCGTGGCGGCAGGAAAAATGAGGATGATAGCAGCTAGCAGCTAGCAGCTGACCTGATGACAGCAAGGGTCCCAGGTTAAGAGGTCCCGGAGGTTTGGCCTACTAAGTAGCCTGCCTACAATTTTAAGCGAGAACAAAAATACATAGTTTTTATACAGACTTTTGTATACATTATATATTCTAGTGTATTATCATAATTTGTTTAACATGCAAATATTTATTTTTTTACCTCAACCTCAAACCAGATAAAGACTTGCGCCCCCCCCGTGATCTTTGCCGCCCCCCTTAGGGGTCCCCGGACCCCAGGTTGGGAACCACTGCTTTAGAGCACCTTCAAAACACACATTTAAAGACTTCGGGCAATCTTTAGTCGTGCATACAGCTCCCTGAAAATACGACCAATATTACCATTTCAAAATGCCTCATTTTAATGTTAGAGCCCAAATACACATGGACTTTTTTTTACAACATACATAAATACAACAATGTGACCATTTTATAATAATGAATAACACTATTCGCACAGGCAGTAGGGCTGCCCGATATAAGGAAAATATGCATTATTTGATTACGTTGTTTAAATATCGCAATAACGATATAACTTGCTATAAATAAACAGATATTACAGTGTACTCAGTCCTATATTCCTGCTGCTTTCAGTGTTCTGCTAAAATACAACAATCTGCTTGTTGAATCATTCTTTTATTGAACAAATTGAACATTGAATATAAAAAGGCATCACTTAAACAATGACCGTTACATTATAAAGTGCCGTTTTCTGCTGATATTCTCTTTCAACTAACACAAAAAAAGCTGTCTCTTTCGCAATATGTCGCAGCGTTTCACGATGCGTTTATTGCACCAGTTGATATTGCCATGACGAAAAAAAAAAAAAAAAAACAATATATTGTGCAGTGTAATCCCACATTTATATGGACAACATCTTGATCCTCTTCTTTAAATGATCCAGACCAGTGGTAGAACCCTGTTCCTAACAGTGAGCCTTACCTTGGACTTGTAGTCCTTGGGGTCCATGTGGTCCTGGTGTCGGTACTGGTTGGTGACCGGGACCAGGGGAATGATCTGCGGCCTCACCAGTGCCCGCTCAGCCAACACCTCTGCCATCACCTCACCACCATAGTCTGACATGACGTTTCTGAGGAAGAAAAAAAAAGGTTAGCCAAAACAGTTTTTCACCAATCAGAGTCTCAGACTGATCAATTGTCTACACCAGAGAGGTCCAGGACCTCAGAGTAACTGCGGGGGGGGGGGGGGGGGGGGACCAAGTTATTGTTAAAGAATTCATTAGGAAATAAATCAGCCTATTTGTGAGAAAGAAAACCCACTGATGATAGGCTTACTGGCCTAAAGGTAAGGTAGCCATCCTCAGACAGTTCATCCTGAGGATTCACTTTGCTTTCAATTCAATGTTTAACACTAAAACTATTATGTTACTAAATAGAGGTATGTATACGGGCTTTAGGCTGCCCACATGTTATTGTAGGCCCAGTTTAATATGCAACTTCATTTTATACAACATATGTAGTAGGGGGTCCCTGCTCCGTCTTTCTCAGTTAAGGGGTCCTTGGCTTTAAAAATGTTGAAGACCCCTGGTCTGGGTGGTAAAGTGGTATTTTTTTACCCCAAACTACATCAACGAAAATTCATTTGGAAACGTTGCCCAATAGCACAGTACCTTTAACTATTCCTTTATCTCAGTTTTACAGTGAGCTGTCACCCACCTTCTTCCTTCATAACGTCCCCATGCTGTCTCCACCCTGACAGTCCTGCTGTGTAACGGTTTATTTCTGTACTACTAGATTGTGTGTGCAGCCCCAGAGGCAGGCTCACCTCTTCTCAAAGATCTCCAGTGTGAGGTGCAGCAGCTCTCTCTTGCTCTTCTCCCTCCTTTTGATCATCTCCAGGATGGTGACGGCTCGGCTCAGATCCCTGCGGAGCTTCAGCATCTTCTCGTAGGACGCCTCGTCATTCTTACGGTTCTGAGTGTTTGGAGGAAGAAAATGGAATGCAACATATAAGCTATCATGAGAAGATGTAAACTTTATGAACAGCACATTAGTAGTGCTTTGAGCCTGACATTAAGACACAGAACTGGCAAGAAATTAAACCTGTCACAGTTCTTATAATTATATCAATTATAAGAGGTGTGACGAGATCTCGTCCAAATGAGATCTTGCGAGATTAAACGGGATGAGATTTCTCGTCAAGGTAAAAAGCGTCTCGCGATATCAGTACACAAGTGCAGAGCAGCAGCCTTGAAATTAGCATAGAAGATCCCCCGCCCGTTCAAAGGACCATTTTTCCAGTCTCATTTCTTTGTTGTAGTTTTCTGTGAAATAGTGTTAAAATCTAGTCTCGTCCCAATCTCGTGTCCAGTCACGTGAGCTGGGTGTCTTGGCACACCCCTATTAAGTATAGAAGTAAAGTTTGCAGTTATATGAACTTTGTTTAAATGTATTACACACGCATGTGTGTACATATGTGAAAATCAAAACTGGCAGATTTTTGATGCATAACAACTTTTTTTCTTTTTAAAGATTATTTTTTGGGCCTTTATTTTGATAGGACAGCTGAAGACATGAAAGGGGAGAGAGAGGGGGAATGACCTGCAGCAAAGGGCCGCAGGTCGGAGTCGAACCCGCAGCCGCTGTGTCGAGGAGTAAACCTCTATATATGGGCGATCTACCAACTGGGCTATCCGGGCGCCCGTGATGCATAACATCTTTAAACATTTATAAAAGTCGTTGGATAAAAGGAAATGGGTTACTAAGATCAAAGCTAACATCAAGGTTAAATTCTTCAAATGACCACTTGGTGGTATATACATCCTCTACAAGAGGGTTGAGAGGAAACTACAACTTCATGGAGTCAGTGTTCAGCGCTGTAGCATCACTAATTAAACTAAATCCACTGGGCTCAATGTAAAAGTATCTGGTCACCGTGGTGGGTTGGGAGAAATGTTTTTACCTGACTTTTATCTTAGGTACATCACGGTATGTTCATAGTCAATAGACTTGATATATTTAGTTGTATGTATTCAAACATCTCTGATCAGGGAATTTAGCCTCTTTCTAAATGAACCATAAGCTAATGAACAAGTTCGCCTTCATCATTCCCGATTTCACAGAGAAGCTCAGCTTGTTGAGCGGACAAATAGAGAATTGATAGGCCGACCAAATCTCACACTTGTGCCTTTAATTCATTCCGTCAGGACAGACCCAGCATCAGTAAAGCTGTTCCGACTGTCTCACACACAGCTACGTGCGGACACAATGCGCTCTCTAAGTGTAGCAGGATGCTGTTCATTGAACGTGGCTGGCGGCCTGACAGCATTCTCCTTTAGTCGGCCTGTCGTGGTCAGGTATTGAGAATCTCTTCCGTCAACGTCACAGGTTAGGTATGTTTACACTTGTAACACTGCAAACTGGAAGCTAATCTGGCCAAGCTAGACAAAAGGCTGACAGTAAAATGTGATCACCGTGAGAAAATGATCGCACGCGAGGATGAAGCCTGTCTAACGGGATGAAATATTTGCTGCAACGAGGTATGAGAATGCATCATTTTCTTTGTCCCCAGTTGACATATTGCCACTGAAGCATGTCCAACTACACAACAGCTAACAAGACAAGGATATTTAGATTGGCTATCATTTCACCTTTGACCAAAAAATAGTCAACACCAGATAGATCTGGTGTGAAGTTAACAATGAATGATCACAGCTAGGGATGTCCCAATCAGCTTTCTTTGACCCCCCCTCCGATCCGATCTTTTAAATATTGAATATCTGCTGATACAGAGTCTCGATCCGATACTTGAATTTTGCTCAGATAATAGAGCTGCACACCGTTTTTTTTTGTGACTTAAGGGCTTTTCACACGGGGAGCGACACTTCGCCTGCGTAGTCGCGTGATCTGTGGGGTCTACTGCGCTCCTCATGTGATCCGCGATTAAACGCCAGGTGATCAATGTGTGGTAACCATGGAGATTCTGTGCACTACTGTATCCCTGCCTTACAGCTGAATGACATTAGCTGACTGGGGTATCATATATCCCTAATCACAGGTCGATTTATTACAAATGGTAATCCTAGTCTTTCCTAACCACAGACTGTTGTTGATAGCTACTGTTGATGGCGTGTGTGATTAAAGGAGGTGATCACTACAAGCTGATGTACATGATCGGATTAAGGTAAATGGGGTGAATGTCGATCCCCATTAGTTAAAAAATGCCAAAAAACAGCTCCGATCCGATACCGTGCTCGGGACATCCCTAATCACAGCCACATACAAACTGCCAATAGGACTACGGACCTTCCTGGTTTGCATCTTCTCGGTGCGCCGTCGGAAGGCCACGTAGGGGTCGCTGGTGCTGGAGCCGTCCCGTTTCTCCTGCTTGACGGTGGGGATCAGACAGTTGGCCCTGCTGTTTTTCCTCTTGCGGCTCCAGTAGTCGAAGACCTCCTTGATGAGCTCATCGTCCTCCTTCAGCAGCAGTTTGGCCTCCGAAAGGCTCACCGCCTGGAAAGATACAAACAGGAGTTACATTTGGATAAATAAAAGAGTTATTTACACAGCGGTGAGGGTGACAAATCTGTTATGCAGGGCTTTTTCGGTGATGGTGTCTTACCATAAATGGTTTCAAATTTGTGTTACCAACCATTTAATGTGGGTAGTAGGGATAGACCGATTATGATTATCAGGCCGTTTTTTGGCAGTTTGCTGATTATCTGTATCAGCGCTTTCTTTGCCTGATAACTGATAAAGTTAATGAATTAAAAAGTGTTGTACTTTGGCTCGGCTACAGCTCTGTGTCTGTCCCTCTGCTTCAGTTTCTCTCACCACTGAGTCTGACTTCATGTCCCCCCCCACAACACTATCTGACTCTCTGTTACTGGGGATTATGTTGAAAGTTTCTCATTTATTAAATAATTGCTTAAAGCACTTCAACAAAGTTTTGTGTTGGAGTTTGTATATATAAATATTATATATATCGGTTTCATTAACTACTAATAATCGTTATCGGCCTTGAAAAAAAACAGTATCGGTCGATCCCTAGTGGATATCACCGATTTATTGGAGCGTATTTTGCAATGGTGTGGAAGGTATTTCATTAGTTTTTCTTTACAGCTGGCTGTGTTTTAGGGGCAGATAAAGACAAACGGTGCCAACCTGCTGTCCACTGCCTTTCTCCAGCCGGTCAATCATCTCCTCAAACTGGAGGAAGCTGATCTCCATCTTCTTTTTCAGCTTGTTGACAAACGCATCGTCTTCCGAGTCCAGGTCGTAGTCGGGCTGCTCTGTGTCCAAGCTGAAAGCTGCAGGGAGGTCCAGGAAAGGAAACAGACTTTAGACATGGACAGGTGAGTCTCTGGCCTACAACCTTATTTTTTTGTTTATGCATTTAAGCAGTGGATGATGGGGAAGATTCTGATGTTATGGATGAATAAAATAACTCAGACCTGTTTGTGTGTTGCCACACTTGCTTGTTTCTACATTTTTGTTGGCGTTTATGCACTCTTTCCTTTTTACATACCATACCTCTCTACTCTGGACTCCACAGCAAACGGTCAAAAGTCAAACTTTCGTAATAAACTGAAAGCACTGCATGCAGCATTTCAAAAACACCATCAAGCCTCTTTCTAGCCAAGTTCACTTAACGTCACTGCTGAACAATCCCTTTGAAATACCAAATGTAGAGTTTCTATGAAGCCTAACTTTTAGTTGTTGGATATGTATCATCTGTGTGTGCAGCCTACAGTGGCTGACAAACCCGTGAAACTCACAATTCACTTTCACAAGTTTTCAACAGATGTATACAGTACATCCTTAAAGCCAACACTCTGCCAATCACAGAAGCAAGGTTACCACCTACACATAAGCAGTTGTTTTTCCCAAACAATGATTTCATAGTTAACTGGAGCTAACCGCTAACAGGAGCTAACCGGTCCTAACCGAGCCTGTTCCTGTTGTCTCCGTCTCTGTGCCCGTTAGCTATGGACTTGAGCCTGAATAAAAACTGACGTTTAATTAAGTTGGCTGTTATAATACAAGTTTTAAACTTCAATTTGGAGTCGTTTGAATTAGAGCTGGGCGATATGGAGAAAATCAAATATGATGATATTTTGGACTAAATAGCCCAACGTTGATATTGCGACGATATTGCAGGGTTGACTATTGGTGCTTTCACAAAATATTTACACAATGAGATTTTTGATAAATAATCATCAGTAGGGCTGCACGATATGAGGAAAATATCTAATTGCGATTATTTTGACCGATATTGCGATATGATTCACGATATTAGAGGGAATGATCATGTTTGTATCAATATTCTCATTTTCATTGAAAATTATTAACATTTAAAGAAACTGAAATGATTACAGTGTGATTTTTGCGAGGATCTGTACCAAATAAAGATGTTTTCTGTAGGATAGGAGTTGTAGGCCGGGACGTGTCTGCTGCACCACAATACCTCATTCAGAACGGTTTGACAGATTTTGTTATTAACAAATATTGCGCCCTCCTGCGATTTGGATATTGCACTAGTCCATATTGCGATTTCGATATGATTGCGATTAATTGTGCAGCCTTTATCAGTAATGTGGACATAATGAAAAGCAAATAACAGAACAGCTATAACAGACTAGTAAATTCAGAAAATACATCACTTAACTGTAATGCAGCCTTCAAAACCAGGAGAGACAACACTTGTTTCATGTCACGATATTACGACATCCAAAATCTAAGACGATATCTAGTCTCATATATCGATACAATATCGATGTATTGCCAGCCCTAGTTTGAATGACAGAAATCTGTTCAGATGAGATCTTAACGAGTGCAACACAGACATGTATACGTTTACTAGGATCCCAGAAAACACAGATTAAAACCAACAATGATATATAAACAAAATGAACAACAATTCACTTCAGATAGCCTTAGTGTAATACGATTTAACAGGAGTTAGGAGGAGACAGTGTTGAGATTTCTAATAACATGTAACTTTTGTGTATGGATGATAGTATGGTTTTAGGGTTAAGCTGTTAAGACATAACATCTGGGCTCTGGGTAATTAGGCATTTTATTTGCTAAACCATTACATTTATTTGACAAACCTACCAGATTTAATAGCAAAGCACATCATAGTCTACACTATGTAGTTGATTAGTGAACCCAGCGGTCACATCCTGCGCCTCCCGCCACCACAGGTAAACTCTCAACCCGTGGGAAACACTGCTCACCATCATTTAATGAGTATTTAAGTATTTTAACGACGAGATTTTCAGCACTGTTGCAAATTTAAGATTAAAATGCAGCCTGACGTATGAAAAGAAAATTGACTGTCCAGCTACTAGACACAGTGAAACAAAGAGACGTTACATATGCATTTCAAATAGCAAAGCGACAACAGTCATATCATAGACTATGTAAAAACAAACCACACAGCAGCGACTGACGTGCAACAAAGAACTTGACCAAGTCACCCAGCAAACCGTGACAACGGCAGCATCCCAAGCCAAAACAGAGTGTAGTTTTACCCTCTAAACTCGTATAAAGCTGATGCAGTTCCTTTCTGCTCAACATATAACATTCATTAAAGCCTCTGAACAGCCATACAGGTGATTTCAGTTGTTCTGGCTGATTAGACCTCTGTTCAAGTTGAAGGTGGGTCGGAGCTTAGATGGGAATTTATTACGTCACAAATCTTTTCTACCAATAAGAACGATAAAGCTGTCATCTGTCCTGCCCTAACAGGTGCAACAACGCTAACAGGAGGCTCAGGAACATGTCAGTCAGTCAGTCAATCTAGACACCCCCACACAGTCCTGGGAAAGGTCCAATCAGCTAGATTAACTGAAAACACATGTGGGTGTTCAGGGCCTTAAAACTGCACAGGACTACTTGCCCACACTGAACTGGAATACATACCACAAGTGCTTTTACAGCCTACTAGAGCGCTAACAATTCCAAATGTTGCTGTACAATTAATTGTCTCAGAAATTATTGCGATTAACAAAATAATTGTCTCTTTCAGTCAAATTTGAAAATATTTATGCATTACATTTTCAGATAAATTAAAAGTTGAAAATTAATTCCAGGAAACATCTTCTGGTTACATCACAGTTATGTGACCCAGATAAGTACACAGCCTATGCAGTCCTCTGGAAGAAAGGTGAAGGGTGGTGATGGTTATTTAAAATCAGCAGGTTGGTCAGGCCAATTTCGGGCAAGTTCAGTTTCTCTGGCTTGGAGCAGCTACAGCCCAGAAGGTTTGGAGTTGCTTTTGGCAACAAGTGACAGCTGCCACTAGCATAGCTTTAGCTCAACAGCCCGTCCAATAATTACTAATTTGGCATGCCTAAACAAAATAAACAATTACCATTAACAGTCTTAGGAGCTTAGCTAATGTTAGCAAATAATTGACAAGACAATTATGTAATAATTGTTACAGGCCTACAGCCCACCCAGCATCTGTTGCACCATGAGGTTAGGGACACACTAGATGATGATCAGGCAGAATTACAGCAGATTTGCCCTTCCAGACGACTGAAAGCATAGGGAAAGAACGATAATCTGTTTTGTTGTGTGGAGTACGATACGTTCAGTCACATCCAACCCCTCACACTGACCCGGCACTTTATCAGACAACTTAATGGAGTCACCATCATATGAAAGCTTAATGATGCACACTGAATATTTCTGCAGGTCAAAGATACATCAGTATAATTTTAGTTGAAGCAAAAAAATAAATAAATCGGACTCTCTGCCCTTTCCTAATGGGCTCGAGTGTGAGCATATTTCTGACTCAGAAGATAAAAATGTAAAAGCACTCCACTCATTGTGCTTCAGCGTTTTAAGTCCTCAGTGACCGGCGGTGAGACAGTCATGTCAATCAACGTCAGGTCAATTCTGGCTCAACTCACTTTCTCACAAAACTCACAGCAGGAACACGGCATCATCTACCCAAATCAAACTAGCTTCAATCAGACATGCACAGCTACTGTATTTACAATTAGAGAGCAAAGGATATATGGTTATTGACCAGACTAAAACAGCAAGCTCTGTGACCAGGCCAATTACTTCACATTGAAGAGTTTTCCCCCATTTTAAATCCCAATATTTTTGTGCAGACTCATTTCTTCGCTGGATTTCTCAACTGTCACCTTGTAAAATGACAGTAAATGTGACAGATTTGTTCATTTATTTTCGATGTTTTGAAGCAAACACTAAACTTTCATGACCTGGAAATGACCAACTATGAATTCTCTTTCAGACTGTCTAGACCTCTGCAGAAACCTGGAAATTAGCCCGACAGCAATTTGACAGGACAAAATATTTGTCATTTCAGCTTTCAACTGATAACGGTGTTTGTGTAGGGTACAGCAAATTGCTTTTCTTTCTGAGAAACCACCATGGCAACCACTTGTGACACAGACATGGTTACTGAACTAAGCAATCTAGCAAACTAATTGTCTTTGATATGATTACTGAACCGGGCAATCTCACAAACTCATTTACTTTGACAAACACGTGACAACTCAGTAAAAGCTCATAAAAACACATGCCTGGTGCCATTAAATGGACCAATAGCTGTCTGAAACAACTAGTCCATATCCTTCGCGATCCACTTCCGGGATTGCTCCGGTGCTGCAGGAAATTCCACCGAATGCATGTCTTTTCTGTTTCCTTCCTCTTTCTTTGTGTTGGAATTTTAAATTCGGTGGATTTCTGAGGACCAAGGGTGCAATGGATCAAAAAAACTCACGGTTCGGATCGTTTCTCGGATCAGCAAAAAAAACACAAAAAAAAAGACAAGACAAATAAACATAAGTTTTGTCTTTTTGTTTATTAACCTATAAACACACCATAGTGTTTGTGATGGCTTTAGCCCGGTCTGATTGTGCAACAAGGGGCTGCTTAAATGCCGCGGTGATAAGCGGTTGTTGAGCAGCTTTCATTTTCACTCCTGTCAGTGAAACACCGGGGTGATGTCGCTTCAGATGCGTGGCCACGCTTGATGTGTTTCCACTGTCATATCTTGTGCCACAGTGCCTACACACCGTCACGGTTTTATCCACCAACCTCTTTCCTTCATCATTATATTTGACAGGGAAGCCAAAATGCTCCCATACAGGGGATTTAAATGACGCGGGGCGTTCAAGTTCCTCCATTCCTCCGCTCGCCATGACCACGCTGTGTGTGGACTGAACATGTGCACAACTTTTTTTTTTTTTCCAGAAATCAATCCGCAGATCACGTGTGTGCCGAAGATATTGATCCGAATGGATCACGGATCAATGACGGTCTGTTGCACCACTACTGAGGACTATGGTTAACTGCTCCTCAGATCTCTGCAGGGTAAATCCAGACAGCTAACTGGACTATCTGTCCAATCGGAGTTTTCTCTCGCACGACTATTTCGCAGTGGCTCTGTGCAGAGTTTAGCACCGCCCATGATGATTCTGATTGGTTTAAAGAAATGCTATTAAACCAGAGCACGCTTTCCTCCATCCCCGAATGGTGAAGCCAGACTCTGCTTCAGCGCGCTTTGGAGGAGGGTCTTGGCAAAGTGCGCTAGAAACAGATCCCTTTACTACATGTGGGCTTGCGAGTCACTAAATGGACTTGCCATTTTATAAAACCTGCAATTTAGCCAACTTTATACAGCAAGGAAACATCTTGATCAGCCGTTTCATTTTTAATGCCACCTTTGTCTTTCAGTCATAAGACTTCTGTGGAAAACTCTTTATACTCAAAAGTTACTCTACTGAAATCATACAAGTATAGGTGATGTTTACGAATAAAAAAGGTACACTAATGCAGAATTTTCTACTCATTGACACTCATAATATTGACCAACAGCCCCCCCCCGCCCCCAAGTGCCATTTAATGCATTCAAAATAATCAAAGGAAACACTAATGAAACAACCGAGGTCCTTAATCTGCTACATCAAGCTCATTTTCCCTGATTGCAGCATCACAGATTTGCCATTAGAAAAGCCCACTTACGCTGTATGTGAATTAGCTGCTTTGGCATCTTGAACTCCCCAGGGTAGAGGGATTCGTAGTAGGTGATGTTGCTCTCTGCCTCGGGGACCGGGATGACCATGTTGTCCCGCTTCTCACCATACACCTGCTGCGCCGAGATGGCCCGCTGGAGATGGTGTTCCTGCAGACACAAAGGATGGAGGTGAGAGACCTGGACCACTGGGGAGGGATGTGTTCGTACCAGAGATTATATACAAACTCTGGGCTTAAATACCATACACACAAAAGGGTTATCCAGTTGGATTTGTTGGAAAAGGCTCTGCTCTTTTAAGGAGCTCTTCAACAATCAATGACAAATTGCAGTATAGAAATGCCAAAGGTTGTTTTTTTTCATTACATAGCTGGTCACCAAAGCTCACTAACAAGCTTATTTTTCAACAGTAAAATATTTAGTTAATAGTTAGTAGGTCTCTGGTTAAAATAATTTAAAAGTTGCTCATTTACAGAAATCACTAATTGGTCGCTATATCATTATCCAACCTTTCAATCTCCCAAATATAGATATCAGCCTTAGAAATCCGGGATGGATGGGGCTATGCTGTAGACCTGCATAGATATGATTGGACGTCACTAGTCAGCTAAACGCCACACAGCAGTAAATGAGCCAATTTATTTATTCAGCGAATGCAAAGTCCTGGAGCCAAGCAGTTGCCTCCTGATCTGCTGTATGCAGGCTATCTAATCCTCCTTTTAGTCTGGAGAGGGCAAGCTTCAATGATGTTCCATTGTTTTAGGGATGTCCCAATCCCAGTACCAGAGCCAGAGCCGATTTTGGCATTTTTTAACTGATCGGGGATCAGCATTCCGACCCGATTACCTTAGGCTGTTCATTTACATCAACTTGTAGTGATCGCCTCCTTTCATCACACGCGCCCTTCGCCACAGACACACTGCCAGTCTGCCTGATGGCGCACAGCCACTCACCAGTGTCCTTCCACAGGGTTTCGTAGCTTGCCAGCCCTTATGTTGCGATATATTGCAATGTATTGCCTTTTTTCCAACTCCTAATTTCAAATGATGTCCCCAAAAGGAAGCTTTGTCAACATCTGTTTTATCTAAAAAGGTACATTTCTCTGTTTGTTCATCTCACTTTAATTTTATTGCTGCACAATGGGATTGTCAAGCAGAGAAACTGACCAACACATATAATACATATAATAAAAGATCGATACTTGGCGTCTATGTATCGATACAGTATTGCCACGGAAAATATCACAATACTATGCTGTATTGATTTTTTCCCCCCCCACCCCTATTTACTTAGTCCCCCATTTTTGACAGAAGCAGATTACTCCAATTCTCCATGATTCCACCAGGAAACCACGTTTACAGGCTGTTATATCCTGGAGACATCGTTAAACACGAGAAGAAAATCAAAGATTGACTGTTGAGCATCAAAAAAGCTAATCGTGACATCCCTAATTGTTTTCTCAGTGGGCTTGGTCAGCTGCCCCACCTGTGGACAGTGGCCTGAATGAGTTAAGGGTTTACCACTGTCTCCTTGGGAGATTGGTCCCAGGTGCCTGTTGAGTGGGGTCTGACACCAGATGTTTGTTTGGGACTCCCATTCCAAGCAGATAGGGTGATAAAGTCGGCTGGTAGGGTTTTCTTCCAAATTGATCGTCTAGATGGGAGACGGGCAGTAGGTGATATTTTCCTCTACCAGAAACACTGGCAGCCGTCATCTGGAACCTGTTCCCATTTCAACTGTAATGCAGTGAAAGCAAACAAAAACCCCTATGACATTTAACTTTGTTGTCATAATATCCACAATAACCAGTTCCGTAAATACTGGACCAAAGCTGTTGGTCCTTTAAAAGCAAAAGCAAAATCTTCACAAAGGGCGGCAACAAACTAATTCCAAGAAACTGTTCAAACAGGTCTTTGGTGCCAAATTGCGGCAAAACATTTCCCAACTGAAACAGGATATCAAGCCTGATAAACTTGCTCATGGTGGGGGTGGGGGTGGGGGGGCGCTCATGACTCATGTAAGCCAAATGTACACCTGCAGAGTTCTGGGAGGAAACTGTCCATTATCCAGTTACACATTGGGTAACATTTGTCATCAAGACCACATAATGTGCAAAAAACATCCTGTCCAGGAACAAGCACGACTACCAGGTGAAACAGAACCATATTAAAAAGGTTTCATGCTCAAGCTACACTGCCAGACAGGAGTTTGGAATATTCAATCTTTCAGTTTTTGTGTTTAACTCTAAATATATGCATTTATGAAGCTCTTCATTTAAATGTGTGGATACACCTGTAATTCTTATGATCACAGGAGATTACCAATTGGGCCTAGAATGAAATATAAACTGAACGGAGACTAATCTGAACCAACCAACAGAGGACAACCTAACACCGTTTGTCAGTTGGCCTTATCTACTTGCCAAAACTGTGACAAGAGCCTGCCACTGCCAAGTCTGTTGAGGGGTAATTAACCGGCAGGAAGGGAGAAAGGCTGGACGGCTGACTAACTGGTTTGCTGGTGGGCTGCTCGTCTCAACAGTCCCAGGCAGCGGTAGTAGTAGTAGAGGCTTTGGTCCAGAGCTGGGGGCTGAGCCACTGGCAGGCAGGCTGTCAACAAGGCAGCATGCTGACGGCCGCGCAGGCACAGCAGCTCTCTGGGGAGGAGGGGTGTATTTATTGTTTTCCCAGCACCCATCAGACTCACAGGGGTAAAAAGAGGGGGCAGGGAGAGAATATCTGTGCCTGGGGAGGATAGACAGGGTGAGTGAATGAGTCAAAAAGCAAGTGTGTGTGCTAAAATTAACCGAGTGTGACACGGTTCTCATTGAGAGCAACTTACTTTACCTACTGCAAAACAACCAGTTATGGCTAGGGCTGGGTGCCGAACTTCGATACTTTTTAGGCAACCACTGAATTCGAGTATCAAAAAATGCCTTGTCATTCGATACCAAATTACAATACCTAAGGCGTAAATCTCATCAGCGTCAATGAGCCAATAAGCATGCAGCATGTTTCTACCAAGATCTATAAGTTGGTGATGGCTGTCTAAGCATCATAGAGGCATGCGGGAAAAACTATTTTTACACACAGAGACAGGGCTCAGTGTGTGTTGTATTTTGAGAGGTTTGACTACAGTGTGCATCACATAGGTGTAAAGGAGCTGGAGGAAAAAAACTGTAATGTCATTTTATTTTTGTTAAAAGGATTTTATAAAATTTGTAACGAAAACAGTATCGCCAAAGTAACGGTATCGAAAATCTTTGAACGATACAGTCACTGTTGTGTAATGCATATCCTCGTAGGAGGATATACTACATTAGCTGACAAGTAAGGTTGGGTACCGAAATCGGTGGTAATACGGCAACGGTGCCTAAATGACCGGTATCTGAGGGACCGAATAGCAACGCGGATTTCGGTGCCTCATTTTGGTGCCAATTAAATGCCTTCTGCGCTGCTCTCTGAAACAGATGTTAGACGCAACAGAAGCATCGCTGCACGTGACCCTAGGTAACACTTCACTTAGCAGCAGGTAACGTTAGCCTACCGTTAGCTAGCAGCTGGATTAAACACGGTTACAATGCTGACAGCTAAACGGTGTAAAGGATGTCTGGATTTCACTGGAGAGGATTCCAACAGCGGGACATTAAGAAAAACACAGACGGTGTATCAGTTCAGGCACCGGCACCGTTTTAAAAGTATCGTTTTAGCACCGGTATCAGAAAAAACCCAAACAATACCCAACCCTTTTGACAAGCTTCATCAGGAGGGACAGTAGTATGAAATTGAATTGTTTTAAAAAAAATGGGTAAACCGGCTAAAAAATAGCCGATTTTCCCATTGCCAGTAGACGAGTATGCCTGTAGTTTTTTTTTTTCCTGGAGTGTCACGTTCCACGTCCCTAACACACCGGAAAACAGGTGTTAACTTCTCCTGATACAGTGAACAAAACGGCAAACTCTGATGAACAGTACCACATAAACTCTGCTCAAACCAATCACTCTGCACAGACACACACTACGTACTGGCTCTGCTATTCCACAAAAGAGACACAGCCGTAGTGTATCAGTGGAAAGCAACGTGGAGGCCAGTGACCGTTAGGGTGGTTACTTCTTTCTGTATCCGTTACTTATTCAGGCTCCCTTTCAAACTCTGTGCCGACTAAGTTGATGTTCGAGCGTAGCCTGGGCAGAATTTCTGGCCTGAGATGATGGAAGCGACGTGTGTCACAGCACCGCGCCGAAAAATGGCCATGTCCAACCGGGTGTCCGGTTTTCATCACTGCCCATCGGGGCTGGAGCCGATAAATACCCCTGCTTACTGCAGTCATTTGCTGCTTCTTATTCACAGGTAAAGCAACAGTTTAATGGCTATGCTGCAAGCTCTAATGTCTGTATCTCAATCTCATATACAGCATGCATGGTGTACGTGTGTGTGTGTGTGTGTGTGTGTGTGTGTGTGTGTGTGTCACACCGTTTGTGCCACTGTGTATGTGGACCATCATGCAGCACATGAGTGCAGAAGACAGAGAGCAGATGCCACCAACAACTTGGGAGCGCTCGTGGCGGACGTCCATTTTTGGACGCCAGACATGCTGATTGGGGATAGTTCCTGGTATATCTTGTAGTGTGCGGCCCCCTGTCACCGCTCAGTCATGTAGTGTGAACACCACAATGACTTCAAGACTCAGGATTACAAGACAGCAAGTAGTGTAGTGTGAAGCTTGAAAGATCAAGGTGCCTCGGCACATTGATGCCAACACAGAGGTATCTAACGGTGGACAAATTTTGGTCTGCTCACTTTATATAAATCCAACAAAACAACCCTAACGCCAAGCCAACAGCACAGCAGTGCAAATAGCAGAAAGAGGGAAACTTACTACTACACCCATATAGAAGGCTATGCTGTCCATGTGGTTCAGTGTGAATTATAAAACTTGCAGTTGCCCATGTATTACATTATACAGTATTGCATATATTTATTTATCAAACAATTTTAAAAACATAATTCAGAACTAGGGCTGCACAATATATCGTTTTTTTTTAATCATCATTGCGACATCTACTGGCGTAATAAACACATCGCAAAATGTTTCCGATATTAGGGATAGACCGATTATCAGGCCATTTTTTGGCAGTTTGCTGATTATCTGTATCAGCGTTTTATTTACCTGATAACTGATAAAGTTAATGAATTAAAAAGTGTTGTACGTTGGCTCGGCTACAGCTCTGTGTCTGTCCCTCTGCTTCAGTTTCTCTCACCACTGAGTCTGACTTCATGTCCCCCCCCCCACAACACTATCTGCTTAAAACATTAAACACAGTTTTGTGTTGGAGTTTGTAACATTACAAAATCAGAATTTTGACTTAAAGATTTTCATTTTCACTGTAAATGCACATTCAATTCAATTATCAAATTATAACAAGAGTTATCTCGAGACACTTTATTCATATATGTTCCAAATATCGGTTCTGGTTTCATTAACTACTAATAATCAGCCTTGAAACACACTCCGATTTTTTGTTAGTTAAAAAGAAAAAATCTGAAAACTGCACTTTAAAACGTAACTGTCACTTTTTAGTGGTACCTTTATTTATTTATTTATTTATATATATATATATATATATATATATATATATATATATATATATATATATATATATATATATTATATATATATATATATATATATATATATATATATATATATATATATTTTTTTTTATTATTAATTAAGTATAACAATAAACAGCAGCCCCATAACATCAATATGGAATTTTCTACTATAACATTTATGTAAGCTGATTTTATAGGTCATTTTCTACAGCCTAGTGCTTCATGTCAGCTGGATATTGTTTTAATGGCACCACATGATGGCCAGAAGAAAGATCAGAAACATAATGACAGCAAACACTTTTCACTGGGTTACATCAGGTAAGACATCCAGTAAAAGTGATGTTTATCACTGCAGAATACGGATCAACACACACACACACAAGTATTTTACTGGAGTCAGTGCAGGCTACTCAATATGGTTATGTGGACAAATGCTTCATTTGGAGTCATTTAAAAACTAGAAATATAATGCATCATATCCAACTTGAATGTAGAGCTGGGCGATATGGCGAAAATCAAATATCACGATATCTTTGACCAAATACATTGATGTTGTGGGGTTGATTATTTGTGCTTTCACAAAATATTTACACAATGAGATTTTTGATAAATAATCAATAACTTGGACATAATGACTAAGTGGGTAAAGTCCAATAACAGAACAGCTACAACAGTCTGGTAAGTTCAGACAATGACATCACTTTACTGTAACGCAGCCTTTAAAACCAGGAGAGACAACACTTAGCCTATATTGCAATGTTACGACATCCAAAATTTAAGACGATATCTAGTCTCATATATCGATATAATATCGATATATTGGCCAGCCCTACTTGAATGACGTGTTGAATGATCAAAGTAATGCTCATTACATAAAACAGCACTTTCTGTCAACATTTTCTAAATAAGTGTCAGTTTATGAAAAATCTAATTTTTTTTTTCTAAGGTCTTAAATAAGTTTACCAATTGCTTCAGACACCATTATCATAATTTCTTCTTCACAATATGAAAACAATATCAATTACTCATTCTGCTACTAGAAAAATTAATTACCAGAAAAAGGGAAAAAAGAGGGGGCCAAAGAGGCAGAAATGTCAACTTTAGAACGTGTGACTTTCAGGCCACAATCATGTTGTTTGTAGTCATCTGCATCACTTTGCAGTCTACTGCATCAAATCAATTTTATTATGTCCCAGAGCACCGTGTTTATTAACGCCATTTACACAAACACACACACACACCCTGAGGCAAGTGATTGTATTTTACATTTATTGCGCCATGTGCGGTGGCGACCTGTTCCGAGGATGTAGTTGGAGAAGCTGACGTGGACAAGCCCTTCGGTTTTATTCTCAGTGCCTCCCTAAGGCATCTCAAAACTCTTACACATTCAACTGTAGTATTTACTGTGACCCCCTCTGTGCATGTACGCTTGCATAACCTTCATGTTCCTATCAGATTCAAACTGAATCGTCTCCCCCCCCCCGCCCCGCATTAACGTCCTCAGGCCTTTCCACAATGAGGGAAAAACAACATATCAAAAGGCCTCAAGCTAAAAACTAGCAGGCTGCCAAACCTAATCAAAGCACTGAGTTTGTTTACTCTCCAAGCCGCGGCTATTAGCCTGAGAATTAAGACTTAGATTGAGGCGAACAGTCAGAATACAGAGCATTACCTGGTGCTCTCACACACACACACACACACACTTTAACACATACGTATGCTTTCTCACACATGCTTTCTCTCACACACACACGTCTAGAAATAGCCTTCTAAAATGACCACATCGATCACTGTCAAGTCTGCTGAGGCAGCCAGAGCCTCCTCCACCTTCCCCAGTCTGGCCTCTGACAGCTACTGTCCCAGACACTGTAAATGCCACTTAACATGATGGACAGCTGCATGGGCTGGTAGGCTAGGGCTGTCAAAGGACGAATAGCTAACGGTACAGAGCAGTTTCATGCACCACGTGGAAGTGGGGTGGGAAATGAACGGCAGCCATCAGACTGCACGTTTGGCTGGGGCTGGTAGATTTTTCTCATTACACAAATGAATATGGGTGGTAAATTAAGATAAACAAAATAAGTTATTCTACTTTAAGTGTAGGCTCACTATCGCATAATAATGAAGTGAAACCAATTACTCACAACTAGGGCATGGCATCGGTCAAACATTTGATACCGGTTCCTGAGAGATACTTTTTTTCGATACCAATTTTATGAAACAAAAAGAGATAACATTACTCAAATCTTATGTATTTTTCAGCCCCTACTACATGAGCCCCGTCTGTATGTGTAAGAGTTTTTCTTGCGTGTCTCTAAGATGTGTAACGTTAGACAGCCAATCACAAGCATTATAAGATCTTGGTAGAAGCAAGCTGCATGCTTATTGGCTCACTGACTGATGAGATTTACTCCTCAAGGCATTTCGATACTTTAGAGGCAATTCAGTCAGTGCCTAAAAAGTATTGAATTCGGTACCCGACCCTACTCACAAACATAAGAAGCTGCTGCTCCTGCTGAGGATTGCCTAGCTAGCAAACTAGCAGTGAAATAAGATTCAAGAACCTGCCTGGAGGCTGGTGTTAATTTCCCACGCTTCCCACATTCCCGTCAATACCAAACTGTCAACAGTAAAAGAAAAAGGGGGAAACAGCTGACAAAAGCAACTTTCGGTTTCACAGCATACAGGCCGCAGAGACTTTGGACAGGTGACATGCTCCACATTACCAGCCAGCAAGGCTACACACTGAGAAACTGACGCACTGCCAGAATGTGTGTCTGTTAGTGTGTGTGTGTGTGTGTGTGTGTGTGTGTGTGTGTGAGTGTACAAGAACTGTGCCTGGCAAAGAGGAAAACACAACAGATGCCTGTGGGATCCCACCAGGGCCACAGACACTGACCTCACTTTCACCCAAACGTAAACACAAGACAAAGTGTCGGGCCCAAAACAAACAAGCCACACGTGCTGAGGAAATTTCAGCGATGACAGCTCTTCAGTCAAGCCACGCTACATTACACACACCGCCTGTAAATTACAAAACCACATGCTGGACTTTGCAAAGATTTCTGAAAGGCAGGTCCAGCACCAGCAGAGAAAGAAAAAGTGTAGTCTTGTGCTTACTAAAAAGGAACAAACGAGCGTTGCTAAATGTAGCACACAGAAAGGCATAAACCTAAAGTTGCTCTGTGGTCCAAGTTCAACAGCTCTTTAGCAGAAGTACAGGGACACCACACAGTCACCCTGCAAACCACACAACATTGAGTGGGTAGTCTCTGGTTGAGGCTCAGTGGGTCAAACATATCTCCAGGAATGCCTGGCACTACCCTCCCTGTGTAGATCAATGAGTGAAGAATCAGGGACGCAAAACAAACACATGCACTTGCAGTTAGGGCTGGGTAGCGAATTCTGTACCTTTTTGGGTACCGACCATATTACATCGGTACTACCGAGGACTAGGGGTGGAACGCTACATGTATTCGTATTGAACCGAAACGGTACAGGCGTCTCGGTTCGGTACATGAATTTACTCGGAGAATACACGGTATAAAAATAAATAAAACTTTAATTAAAAAATTCATTAATGTAATTTGGAACTACTGTTAGACACGCGGTTCTTTAGGGACACTAATCTGTAGCCCTGCCCTTAGCTCTGAAGCTGTCGGTCCAGTGAGTCCACACGAAGCAAACTAGTCCCTTCCATATACAACCAAACACAGACGTAGCTGGATCCCTTCTCGCCTCGACCACAAATGGTCTCCAGGCCCGTTTGCTTCGCTGTATTAGCTCTTAGCGCCGCCGTTAGCTCTTAGCTCCACCGTTAGCTGTTAGCTCCGCCGTTAGCTGTTAGCGTGTGAAGCTAACACCAAAACTCGTCAACTGCTCTGTGTAACCGAAGCTGCTCTGTGCATTCACATATGAGAGCAGCGCTCGTCTCCCATATCACACTACTAGCTGATTGTCTTATTTTGTTTACAAGTTCCAGATGGAGTCTGGAGATGATGCAGGGTACTTATTCTTTACTGTTTACATCTTACTTTATAATCTTCAAGCGGTTGCAGCTAGCTCAGTGGACAGCCTGAGACATGCACAATAAAAAAATTTGCCTTCTGCATTTTTGTTTTGCTTTTCCCTCCATTGTACCGAACCGTGATGTCTGAACCGAACCGTGACTTCTGTGTACCGTTCCACCCCTACCGAGGACCGATTGACATTAAATTAAAACTGTGCCAATTTTCGGTACCTGAGAGCGCGTAAGCAGGAGCTTATGTGTCCTCTCTGCATGTTGACAGAGAGAGGGGCTCCACACAAACGCAGAGGTGTGGACGGAGCGAAATTAATTTGTCTTGGCAGTTTGTTTAAGTCACCGTGAGTCACGGCAACGCGGTTGCAAGTGGGGTAACAGTTCTCAAAACTTCAACGAGACGAGCATTCGCCGCAATATAATAATAGTGGCGAGGCGAAAACGGTCGCGGTCCGGGTTAACTCTTCCTCTGAGACAGACAGGCACATCAGGGTTCTCTAATCCCTGGTGACTGACTGACATGCTGGAGGTTGTAAGGCAAGGTAACTGTATTTCTATAGCACATTTCAACAAGGCCATTTAAAGTGCTTTATATGAAATATTAAAGAACAGTTAAAAAGAGAGAAAATAAACAGGCTAAAATAGAATAAGATACAAATACAAGAATAAAGTTACAGTGCAGTGTAAGAAAATTATTATTTGATTTAACAGGTTGTAGAGACGGGTTGTATTTTGTGTGGTGTGTAAAATCTTCTAAATAACAATGTGCCAAGTAAATTGGAAAAATAGGTTTGAAATTATTTTTAACATATTACAGGAGGTAAAGTAGGGAACAAAGGTACCGTTGGGTACCGGAACCTTAAGGAGTGAAGTAGACACGGGTCACATGCTTATTTCACAGATAAGAGGAAACATTTATTTTTATTCTACTTCGTTTAAGAATGCTTGATTCTGATTGGCTGGGAGAAGGGCATTAACCCGGCAGGTTGCCCGCTGACTGGGCACAGCGTCATCAAATAGATCAATACGCCGCTTGTATTTTTTTTCTATTACAGAAATTTCAAACATGAGGTCCATTGTAAAAATAAACCTTGTTTAAAAAAAGTTTCTAAAATGTGTTGGAAATCTATCGGAGGGTCAGTCGATACGTAGTTTCGCAAGCGAGATCCAATGTAGCAACTACGTTATTAAACTAACGTTAGTGATCAGATGCAGCCTTGTGTGGTTGCTATAGAAACTAATTAACTTTAGCTACAGTTGAGCTAACGTTATTCGCCGTAGTTCTAAACATTAGTGTTTTAAAAATGAACAAATTCATTGTCAATTTTAATATATTTGGAGTAGGGAAGACATTTGAGGACTGGTTAAAGAGCGATGAGGATGACGGAATGACAAAAGAGAAAGACAAGGCCCAGGGTCCCGTTAACGAGATCCGACAGATGAGGAGCTGCGTACAATTGAAGACGGGGCCCTTGAATCAAACACGAAAAAGGCAACTGCCTTTGCTATCAAGGTTTTCACCGAGTGGAAGAGCCACCAGAAGGATAGACTGACAGTGACAACTGACCCGGACACCTGCAGCACCGGAGAACCTTGTGTGGTTGCTATAGAAACTAATTAGCTACAGCTGAGCTAACGTTATTCACCGTAGTTCTAAAGGGGACTACTTTTTGAGGGAGATGAACTCAAACAGAGTATACATTTAATAAGCATGCAATACGAATAAGAAAAAGCATAATTATAAAAGTATTTGAATTGTTTTATTATGTTGGCAAGCAAGAAGTAGAATAAATGGGATAATCACTGAGAGGCAGGGCAATAAACAGTTTGATATGCCCGGCTTGTGTAAGGTTACCGCCCGAGATGAAGTCGAAGTGGTAACCTTCCACAAGCCAACTGTTTATTGCCCTGCCTCTTGGTGATTATCCCTTACTTATTAAATGGCGATTTATAGTTTTACATCGGTAAAGAGCGCCGCTTACTGCGCTCCATGGCTGCAACACAACAAGCGCCTGGAAGTACGTTGGCCGCTACGGAAACCAAAACTTAGTTACTTGTGTTAAATTTGGAACCATTGATCGGATTCTAAACCAAAGTCTCTGAACAATTCCAATAAACAACAACAACTATTCCATTGGAATCGTAGTTTCCAAGTTGGAACCGGTTCTTGATGACCAATCCTAATTGCAGTACAATAAAGTAACACCATACCTGATGGAGTCATAATAATGCATGAGCTCAGAATCTACCAACAACGATTCAAACCATATATTTCCATCTAACAGCTGACATAGGAATTCAAAACACAGCTCCAAACACGGGGCAGTGCTGGCATGCAGCAGGCCTTGGCCTACCTCTTATGATAATATGACTGTTACATAACCAAGCACTCCAGCTGAGCAGAAAGCAGACTTTGAAGTGACAGCACCCCCCCCCCCACCTCCTCCTGAGCACCACGGTCTGCCAGCCTGCTGTGCCATCTGACACACTGAACCCCTGACACCCAACCACCACAAGAGTAGGTAAGACTGGCTGCAACACGCTTTCAGTGAATATTAAAAATCGTATCCACCAGGGACGTCTGTAGTGACATTCCACATTTACTTGCCCTTGTATTTAAACATAAGTCAAGACTACTGGGTCAGCTACAAAGAAATACTCTGAAGAAGCCATATCGGCTCAGAGGACCCAGAATGACAGTTGTCTAATAAATTACATTTAAAAAAAAAAAAAAAAACACTTTCCCACAGGGGTGCATCTAGCTTATAAACACCCCCCCCCCCCCACATCCTAAAAGATAACCACAACACCCAACACAACCGAGGGCAGGAAGCAGACTTTATTTACCTGTCTCTGTGGCTAGTGCAGCCCTGAAACTCACCTGAAAACACCATCATTTTTTCTAGCCTACTTAACGGTCATAACACGATAAAAGGTTCCATCAAAGGATAGTCAACTATCTGCCAAAACAGCTTGTAGAGTTTTTCAATTAGTTAATTTGAAAACATACAAGTGCTGGAGAATTTGGTTTGTGGATGCGAGTTAATGTTCTCATCTGGGAAAATCAAATGTCAACACTGTGAAACCATAGACATTATGAGTGACAACAAGAGTAACCCGTTCTGGAAAGTAGAAATAAGTGAGATATATATATATATATATATATATATATATATATATATATATATATATATATATATATATATATATATATATGAAATAATCTCTCTGGGTTAGTGGTGCAAAACTGGGAGATTAAATAATATCTCTCTGATTGCTACATAAGCAGGATGGTTAACCCAGTGCATTTACTGTTCAAACCAAGGTTCTAGTTGTTACAATAACTGACAACTACATGACAACAGCTGCATTATATAAATACAGTGATCACAACCCACAGCCTCCATACAAACAAACATGAAGGGCTGCATCATATAAGAAAATTCCATGTCATGACAAAGTGCTAATAGCCAACCAACTGTGAGACTGCACTGCAAATGTCAACAGACAATGTGAGCAAAGACACACAAACACATGCACTATTTCCTGTTCAAGATGACTAAGACTGAGTCAACTCAATGCATGGCAGCAGTGTTGACATTTCTGTCTGGTAGTAGCACAGATGCCACATACAATCTGAAAGCACTAGCTCCCCCTTGCCCTGCTCCTTTGCAATTACGCCAACACAAGGCCCGGTCCTGACAGACGAGACAAAATGTCGGAATTGCTATAGTCACATGACTCCTTTGTACTCAGAAAATCACCTCACACACAAATAAGCCGGTCAAACCAGGTAATTTTATCCTATAATGGCACAATGCATCCCCGCGTTACCCAAACATCAGACCCTGTCCCACATATATTCCATTTGCAACAGAATTCCGTCGTGTTTCTCCTGAGAAAAGTGGCCGCCATTTTGTGAAAGCTTGCGCAGAAAAATAAGGTGGGACGCCTCTGATCACATACAAATAAATAAACTAAAGCATATATTTTCACAATTTTGGACGATTAAAAGCATACCGATTCCTCTTCTTTCTCCATCCCCGTAGGCATCTGCGGCACGGCCCGGTTAATGGATGCATATTCGTGTAGGTCGGGTAAATCCTCACAACG
This sequence comes from Sander lucioperca, assembly GCF_008315115.2. Taxonomy (NCBI): domain Eukaryota; kingdom Metazoa; phylum Chordata; class Actinopteri; order Perciformes; family Percidae; genus Sander; species Sander lucioperca. The sequence continues at coordinate 17,718,118 of NC_050181.1, forward strand.
GAAGACGGGTAGTGGCTTGGAAGCGTCCAGCGCCCGTGCCCGAAACGACAATTTACTCATTTTTCACAATTCGAGATGCAATATAAATCTATCGGATCTCCTAATATTCAAAACGGTACCGAGTGGAGCTTTCATGGATGTTTCTGTGCGGTTATCTCTATTCTAACGTTCGAATGGTTGTAGCTTGTATTTAGGGCGTCGCCAACGGAGCCGGGGGAAGGCCCGGATCTTGGTCGCTCTCTCTCGGACTGTTTTTTTCCGACGCTCCGCTCCCTATCGTTGGTTCAGTGCGCCATGGACAACATGGCGGACATTTAAAACTCTTTTGCTCTGTTTCGCTCGGAGCGGTCCAACCCCCAGTTCGCGGACCGACCATTCCCACACGATCCCGAGCGCTTGCGCGTTGCGGGGGTGGGGGGAAGGGGGCATTTCTCGCAAACTAACTACTCTCTACACATACACATCAATTATTGAAATTAACATTGGGCACGGCCGAAATATATATTGCGAAAATAAAAACAAATAATGGATTATATATTAATGAAACAAATAAAAACACAAAATAAATACATTCACTATAATAAATTCAATTACTAAATGGAAATTAACAATATAAGCCAAAATAGATAACAGTGAATTTATAAATAAAGACATTTGATTCACGTGCATAACAAAAAAAGTTATGATTGATGTCACGAAATTTTGTAAAAGTTGCAGCAGTGATGAACAGCATAACTTTGGTTTAAAATTGGTGTTGCCAAATACATACTGACTGCAGTCCATATTTGAATATTAAATATCCATAACATCATATCCACATTTTTTTTTACTGGTCTGACCACTTAAAGCTTATCCGTCCAAATATCTTCTCTTTTTAAGTCATGCATTGATATTACAAAAAGGTTATTAAAATGGGTGCTGCCTGGTTTAATAATAAAATATTAAAAAACAACCTTAGGAAATACAGTATCCCTAAACTTCTAGCAAAATAAATAAATAAATAAATAAATAAAAAAACAACCTGAAAATTCCCACATAATTATTATTAGTTTGTCAAAGCTGCTTGCACAAAACTGGTGGTACCAAATCCTTCACAACAGGGCCACAAGTTACAAATTTCACATCATCTTCTTCAGGCCAACGCCTGAAATACCCCAGAAGTAACTGTTCCTGCTAAGCAGATCCACTGAACCTCATCTATCACTGGTGATCCTACAACAGCCCACTTTAGAGAAAATGTTTATTCCAGGTCAAAGCATTGGGTGTGGGTGAAAACGCTTTCACGGCAACATGTTCACCACCTGGAAAGTGTCGCCCTCTTCTGGCCTGACAAGCAAAGGATCGGACTTGCAGGACACCAACATGTCTGTTTGAATGCAGCACAAAGACACACTGCACACGCCATTTGCTGAATATTTGTATGCAGAACACTGTGCAGCTCTGTGTGTGTGTGTGTGTGTGTGTGTGTATTCAGCGGTTTGAGGGACTCCAGCAGACCCCAGGGGATTTGGGGAACTGAGAACTGATGTGCACTACACAACAAGAGCTAAAAGTCATTACGAGTATTAATTAATAATGTTCATCAAGGTCAAGAAGTCTATATGTACAAGTCATTAAAAGGCTTTACCTGTTGATGACATTGGGTTTAGCCAGGGTCCACCCAGGGGAACTGAGGTTCACTTTTCATCAGTAAATCCACCGGCTGCATCATGACGACCTGAGAGCCAATTGACAAGGACATTTAGACAAAACTCTGGACTTTAAGACAGTCTAATGGAACACAAAAGCTTTAAAAATAAAAGACAGTGTGACAACTAAGTTACAGTAAAGATGAAACCAAGCGGCATGCTTGGTTTCATGCTTGGTCGAGGTTTAAAAAAAGAAACTCAAATTAGATTTTTCAAAGGGGTTTAGGAGAGGGAGGGTTGTCTAGGGCGGAGCAAAGTGCAACACTAGTCCACCACCTGATTATAATTGTCAGCAGTGCTGCCTGGTCTCACCCTCCAACTACCACACCTGGGGGCTGTTTCACAAAAGCAGAATTTATAAATCCAGAATAACTGATAAAGCGAGGCTTGACCTAGTCTAGTCTGTGCAGCCTGGCTTGGTGTGTTTCACGACAGCCAAGTCAGGCTGAGGAGGAGCGACTAGGTCGAGTCGGGCTGAGGAGAGACTAGGTCGAGTCGGGCTGAGGAGGAGAGACTAGGTCGAGCCGGGCTGAGGAGCAGCGACTAGGTCGAGCCGGGCTGAGGAGGAGCGACTAGGTCAAGTCGGGCTGAGGAGGAGCGACTAGGTCGAGTCGGGCTGAGGAGGAGAGACTAGGTCGAGTCAGGCTGAGGAGGAGCGACTAGGTCGAGTCGGGCTGAGGAGGAGAGACTAGGTCGAGTCAGGCTGAGAGGAGAGACTAGGTCGAGTCAGGCTGAGGAGGAACGACTAGGTCGAGTCAGGCTGAGGAGGAGAGACTAGGTCGAGTCAGGCTGAGGAGGAGAGACTAGGTCGAGTCAGGCTGAGAGGAGAGACTAGGTCGAGTCAGGCTGAGAGGAGAGACTAGGTCGAGTCAGGCTGAGGAGGAGAGACTAGGTCGAGTCAGGCTGAGGAGGAGAGACTAGGTCGAGTCAGGCTGAGAGGAGAGACTAGGTCGAGTCAGGCTGAGGAGGAGAGACTAGGTCGAGTCAGGCTGAGGAGGAGAGACTAGGTCGAGTCAGGCTAAAGTAATTCGGATAGATGCACGTTCACGGCTGACCACTGCTCTGAATTGAAACCGTCATAATCATTCCATTCAAGGATCAGGCTACTAATCATTTGCACAAATTAACCGTTGTAATCTTTGCCTTAAAAGTAAGCAGAAGATAATGTTACTCAGGAAATTTACCATGAAGATCAATTTTCTACAACGCTAGAATATGATGTGTAAATAAACGATTCCAATAAAATACCAATCCATTGGAATCGTAATTTTTTTTGGTGCGTTTGTGAACTCTGAACTTGTAATGTTAGTGTTGCGGCTGTAAACAGTCCAACAAAGTGCTGCGGTGAGGGACTAAACACAGAGATGCATAAACACTAGGAGGGTCACGATTCTCCAAATCCTCGAGTCGATTACATTTTCGATTCTAAGGTCACGGTTCGGTTCGATTGTCGATTTTTACTTTTTTTTTTAACCCTTGTATTGTCCTTGGGTCAAATTTGAGTTTTTTTAATACAGAGATATGGGCTTCCTTTGAACCAAATTGCCCCAAAATAACATGGATGGTTCAATAAGTTCTTCAGGTAAAATCAATGATTACCTTATCATAACATTTTGGTTCTTCTTTTAAATTTTGTGGCGTTTGGAAAAAAAAATGTTTTAACGGTTTCAAAACAATATCCTGGCTAAACTTTGACATATACCAGTCTGTGATTATCAACATCTTCGAATCTTAACTATTAGTCAAAATAATTTATAATTTCTGCTTTTTGAACTAAAAAATTAGGTATAATTTCATATAAATGAGGTTTGTTGACCATAAATTCCAAGAAGAGGTGTACAACTTGTGGTAACAAGTTGGTGTTAGTGTTGCATTTAAGTGACAAAAAAGTTTAAAAAAGGTCTCAAAAGAATCTGGAAACAAATGACAAAAACGTAAAAAAAACAGTGTTCATTTTCAATTTTGGAAGACAACACAAGGGTTAAAGCACAGGTTGCTATGCCATTTTCAGACTAGACTTTTATGCAATATAACATCCGACCTTTGTTCGCAATGTACCACTACATTGTCAAATTTAAAACATGTATTAACAACATAATGTAACAATGACTTATATCTTCAGTCAATTGGAAACTTCGCAGCACAGCGGTCTTAGCAGCTGAGCAGACAGAGAGCAGAGAGAAGACTCGGCAGTCCGCTAACGTGTTGCTCTCTCTAATATAACCAATATCAGCCGCTCTGTTTAGGCTCCAAAACGTGCATGCAGGCTGAAACTCAACCGTGCGGTTTTGTCGGGATTAAGCTATAGGCAGAATGGAACTCCACTAGCTGCTAGGCTAATGTGCAATGGTAAACAAGTTCTGTCGATGGGTCTCCTGCATCTGCCATCCTATCTTTGGACTGGCTGTAATGTTGACTCGCAGCACTTCAACCCGTGCGTTTTTCCCCCCCGCTTGGCAGAACGTGAAATGGGGGCATGCAGGGTGACGTGGACGGGCGTCCATTGGGCGCCTTCATCATGCATAGTTTAATAACTCTGGATTCGGCTACTAGTGAATGTTAAAAATCTTTAAAACGTGACGTTTTAAACAAGGACCCTTTAAGTGTTCGGGCTGGTAAGTTGATGTACCCCCCAAAAAAAATGATCCGCTGAAAATATAGAAGTTTCTTTCGACATGTAGTCTTTCTGGGTCAGAGGGGTTCAGTTCCACCGTTGGCTGCTAAGCCCATGGTTGCATTAAGACATGGAGCTGTTCCTGGGGGCTTGGGTGGGTACTCCGTTCTGTTTGGCAGTCCAGCCCATTGCCATGAGGTTATGACTGTTTGGAATTTGGATGGTGGAACATATGTGCAATTGGAAGCACTACAGTATGTAATGCAGTGGCTATAATACTGAGGCCTGCTTTTTTCCATTTATTTTAGAGGATGGTTTTTCCCTTTAGTCAGTGTTTTCCCTGGGTTTGTGGAAGACATAGGTGCTCATATTTAGCGGATGGGTTTAGGCCTCCTCCCTCAAGAAAATGTTTTTCAATTAAAAAAAATGCAATATGACATCATTTTGGACCATTTTTGTTACCATATATGTGTCTAAAATGTTGGAAAAGCTAGAGCAGATAATAAATAAATTCACAGAAAGACAAAACTTGCTAAAGAAGCCCACAGGGGACCGACTACAATCATTGGATCGGAGTATTTGAGTATCGGAGCGTCAGTTAGTTTTGATGCTCAAACATACTGTAGTCTGCTCAGGTGCTGCCAAAAACGGCATGGGTGCAGCACCTAAACTTTATAATGGTAGGGAAAACCCTGCCTTTAGTTTCACTGATATTAAGCTAAACTGCAAAGGAATGCCTTGAAATACTCTTCAGGGAAGCATTCGAGTGTGAAGTCAGGGCTCCGGTAGTCTATATCCACGACGTCCTACTTCCGGGGGTTGCTCGTTGCCGGATGTTTCACTCTTTTCAGCTGGATGTCCGTCCCCTTCCTCTGTCTCTGTGTTGGCGTTCTAACCTCTGGTGGATTTGTGAGGACTATGGTTAACTGCTCCTCAGATCTCTGCAGGGTAAATCCAGACAGCTAGCTAGACTATCTGTCCAATCTGAGTTTTCTGTTGCACAACTAAAACTACTTTTGAACGTACACATGTTCCACCAAAACAAGTTCCTTCCCGAGACTATTTAGCAGAGACACCGTGGCTTTTACCGGTGCTTAGCGTCGCCCAAGACGACTGTGATTGGTTTAAGAAATAACAATAAACCAGAGCACGTTTTTCTCCCATCCAGGAATGCTGTGTGGACTAGCCAGACCCTCCCCCGCAGCGCTGTGGAGGAAGGTCTGGCAAAGCGAGACTAGGGCCCCGGTGTCCTAGGATTACACATGAAATGACAAGAGCTGGGGTGAAATGATTTACTCTTTCAAATTTATATTTGTGACCTTGACTAAGCTTCTTAAAAGCATAGTAAAACGTGTACACATACTAATAGGCCGCCTCAGCCTAACAAATAGTGCTTTCATACCGCAAATACTTTGTGCTAGCCTACAAATACCCTGTGTGGGTGGGGTTTGTCACACAATACCCAGAGAGTTTACACAGGCAAGCCTTTTTATTGGAATTTTTTGCTTAGCAGCTTACCTGGTTGACCTGATGTAGTGAACTCTAGCCATCTGGTATTCTTATCAGGCTTTCATACAGAATTATAAATTAAAGCCAGTGCTAGTCACCATAAGTTAAGTTAACTATCCCTGGCTAGGTGCAGCTCTTCCAAAGATCATCTTTTAAAAAAAGGGAGGTTTCTAAAGTCTTCCCCCCCTTTTTGAGTCCATGTAAGGAGAGCTGGGATCTTCTGTAGGTTACAGTAGATAAAGCAGGGGGATATGAGGGATTCAGACCCATGCAGGCCAGGGCCAAGCAGTTCCCTGGCACACCACAGACACTGCCTGGCACTGTTCAGCCACACAACCCTAAACCTCTGATCCAACAATGTCACATTTTCAACCAACATGATGGAAACCCAGAATGTACAATCATGTCAAAAATGATCCTTTAAAGCCCTCGTCGACTCTTCCCCTCCGCCTTCTGCTGCTGATGCTTTCTCTCCCCGACAGCTAGATCAGGTTTCAGACATTTTAGTTGAGCCATTCATGTACATTAACAACTAGTGAACTAGATTTCTGTTTTATACATTAAAATCATTTGTTTCAGCCTTAATCAATCGATATCACAACGTCCTTGCTTCGAGGGCCGGCAAAGTGCCGAGGAACTTGATGTTTTAGTGCTGAATTGCATCCAGCTGACCAGCCAGGAATTTGATTGCGTGTATGAAATCATCTGATGCCAGAAAACACTATTCACGGTGGGCCTTTCTGGCGACCGTCGATTCAACTTACAAAAAAAAAAACAATGACAAGAAAATTACTCACCAAGTCGGTCATTCGGCACACGTCGGAGGGTTTTAAACACAGATGGACAACATTTCTGCAAGTCAGAAGTTTAAAAAAAAAAAAAAAAAAAAAAAAAAAAACGGCAACACGACGCAGCTAGCAAGAGAGAGACAACTAACATTAACGTTAGCTAGCTACAGCTACATCTTCTAGTTGGTTTTTAGAATAAAAACCCAAACGGCGAGCCGGTTCCTTGGCAGGAAGAGCCGCTGTCCGCTTTATGTCCACCTCGTCAAACAGCGTTTATCGGTCGATGAAAAGTCTGTTTTCCTGTCGATGCAAAGCAGGCTGAAACTAGAGAGGTTGGACACCAAAGTGCTACTGTTGGGGGTTAACAACTTTGCTGTAAAACACGGCCTGTGATTGGACACCCGGAGCCTGTGGAGAGCCCTGGGCTCGTGGCGTCACATTCCACAGGGGATGGAACGCAACGTGATTGGCTGACAATGTCACGATGAAGTCGCTTCGAGCTGCTTTTTATTTTTATCCATTAAAGTCATACTTTTACATCGACTTATGTAGCTCAGGCTTCGATTTAGACTTGTTCCTCACTTTCTTTAACTTACTTATTCATTTTTTTACTATGAATTGTTGTCTCTTTACATGAAAATACATATGTATTGTAACCATCCATTCAATATTTTTTTTCTTTGCTAATTACATTGTCTACAACTTAACGTTTCAGAAACATTTAACACACTTTTTTTTGACAAACTGGGTCATAATTCAAATGACATTGCGGTTTAGCACAGGCTTAACATATCCCTACACAGTCACACTTTTCATTAGTCACCTCACTGAGCAGAAGTAAAACCAGTGCCACACAGCACCCTTTTCATATATCATGTTAGTCTAATTCTATTATGTAGAGTCAATAGGGGTATAATATAGGCGTAATTTACAGGGAGGGGGGGGATATTCAAAACTGGCCAGTGCAAACTCAATATCTAATAATAATTTCCTTTACATAATTAAAGACATTTGCTCCATAAATGGATGCAGAAAAGGCACAAGTTGCTGCAGAAAAATGTGCCCTATAGTTCCTCAAAAAATACAGTTCAATCACAACTGAAAATATGCCTCATTATGCGTTAGTAGAGGTGAATAAATATATTGTTGTTGGGGTTGTTGTTCGGACAGACCTGCCCCCACTGCTAAAAAAAAATCCTAAAGGAACTCTGCTACTGGAACTACTTCTAGAAGATGCCATGCTCTCTTTAAAATAGAAATACTTGTGTGAACACTGATCAAAGCTTAACTCTTCCAATAATTCATCTGGTTCCATTTGTCAGGAGGAGGAAGACGTGGATCAACACCTGCTTTGTCCTCTGTCCTGGGTTTTGTTGAGGGAAAAGAGCAGATCATTTGTTTCCATCCCAACTCAGATCCATCCCATTAATAACACCAACAGGTACAATATGAGACACAAATCCACAAACTGGAATTGCACAATAAAATTTTAACAATATAGAGGGAAATGGTTTTCAATGTTTATTCAATAAATAACTTTAGAAATACAGAATTGCAAATGTGAATGTGTTGAAATAAAAAAAAAAGGCACTTAAAAAAAATGTAATAGTGACATGGGTAACCTTTTTTTCTTTACAAAAACCAAAACTTTTACAGATCTAGAAATCATTCCCTTACCACTGATCTTTAAAACTAAATATTATCGGCATTCCCATTTCTTTTCAATAAAAACATTGTTTGATCGAGGCACCACGAGAGTTGGGTGGAACTGCTGACATTGAAAAAAGTGAGACCCTCCCCCAATCCATATCCTACAAATAAAACAAGGCATTTTCAATAAAAGCTAATTCAGTTAGCAAATAAGGCAGGTTTGAGTGTATTTGGCATTGCTGTGAAAGAATTAAGGACCTGAGTTGACTTTAAATGAAGCAACTAAAAGATGGAGCCAACACTTCATACCAGGGGTGCACCGAACCCAGGATTCAGATTCTGATTGGGCTGAATATTGGCTTTATGACGGGGTTGGGTTTCTGCCAAACCTTGGAATTTTTTTACCACCAAACCGAACCCTACGCTAGCACTACGCGCTCTACGCTGGTCGACGTAATGACGGCGCCATTGATTACGGGAAGGTGTTTACGTAGGTGGAGCGTTCAGTGCAGCAGGCTGTGAGAAAGTGGAAATGGAACTAGTGAGCAGAAAAAGTGTAGTTTGGCAGTACTTTCAGTCAAAAGAAGGCCACTCAAGTCCAGCTACATGTTCAATTTACAATGCTGATTTGTCTCGTGGTGGCGAGGACCCTAAACAATACACAACATCACCGCTGTTACAACATTTGGAATGTAACATCCCAAAGAATATGGGTTGTGCATGAAGGAATCTACAGACAGCAGCCAAAATGCAGCAACTTCAGGTACGGCAAAGGAAGGACAGTCACTGTTTACTTCATTAATGAGTTTACTGTGTTCATGGACTGGGACGAGGATTCGGTATTCGGTTTTGGATTTGGCCGAACCCCAAAAATCTGGATTCGGTGCATCCCTACTTCATACTACTGTACACTGATGGCCTTTGATCTAGAAAGGCAGGCCAGGTAAATATCTTTTCTAGACAAAAGACACATTTCAATTGATTGTTCAAATGGAGTAAGACACTCAGAAAAGACACACTAACACCTTCAATGCTGTTCTGTGAATACATATATGGCTTAACACAGAAACCAAAACATACTGTACACATTTCATTGCTACCACACGCAGCCAACAGGCGCTACATTTGATGAGTTTCAATCCAAAGAGAAAAGGTCTGTGACAGACACCAACTCAGTCTCAGGATGACAGACACAGAGACCACGGAGAGAATTCAACGGGACCATTTATCGTCTTTCAATAAAATCATAGTGATGAAATCTATCGAGATATCGCAATGCACAATTACGTTGTCTAAATTGATAATAACAAGCACATACTAACTCCATTTTCTCTTTTAACATCACACTATTTTTGTGCATGCATGTAAACATAGTCTAGCCTGGTCCTACCAGACTCTGGTCCATTAGCCTGGTCCTACCAGACTCTGGTACATTTTATTTGTACAGAGAGTCTGGCCTCTCTCCATTGACAAATGTTAACTTCCTTGAAGGCGGGTACTCTGTTGAAGTTTAAAACTACTGAATATGCCCAGAGCCACTCTGGATTTGCCATAACCAATCGCTAACGTTTGGTCGTGACGTCGGCTTAGCATCACTAGCGTTCGCCTTAGCCAACTACTTCACCACTAACGGAGCGAGCTGGAAAATCAAACTGTTCCTGAACCCCGTGGGGAGGAGAGCCACAACATCACGGCCACCAACACAACTCAGCAAAGATTGTTCTTGCTCGGGCTTTAACTTCTGGATATT